>NC_138559.1:23621562-24265999 GCF_964273705.1 Natrix helvetica
ATGGTCAGAGTAGATATACTCACAAACAGAAATAGGGCTTAGTAACAAGCCGAAACACTTTGGAGCCTGGGCGTGGCTTAGCTCTGTAGCTTTGAGTCCGTGCTAAAGCTAAGTCTAGTCTGAACTCAACTGGAAACCAATGTCTCCTCTCTACTACATTGGAAGAGCCACTCTTGGTATTGTTTATATGTCTCATATATTATATATAAAGAGAAGTACATGGATCCTGCTGAATCAGTTACCTGTGTGTGCTTTCTGGATTTGATTGCTGCAACAAACTCTGACAGCTATTAAGTCTACCAGGAAAGCAGTGAATTTTCAAGGACGTTGAGTAAGCTACAAAGAGTGAAAAAATTGTTTGCTTTTAAAGTAGATAAAGATGGTTCCTTCTTAAAAACACCACCCCTCCCCCTCCAAATCCCACTTTAAACAAGTTGAGAAAGTGGCTTTCTTAATATAATTAAGATGGATTTTTTTTCTTCATCTAGAAGAAAATGTCCTTCTGACTTCCCAAAGCCCTCTGCCCCTTTGCAGGGTGGACCATTTAAAGAAGCCTTTGCAACTTGTTTTCTTTCGCATCAAGCGAGGGTCACCAGGGTCACAAATGACAGATACTGTAGGTTTTTAAAGACTTTCTGGCCAATTGTTGTAACCTTTAATGATACTGGTACTTCAGTCTGACGAGCAAAGGGCACCATAGGGCATGGCAGAAAGATGCAAGCAAAAACTTTAGATTGTACAAAAATATCCTCATTATGATAGCCGTTCAGCATGAAAAGAGATCAGATTTAGGAGTGGGAATTTTTAGCAAAATTCTTCAGTGCTTATAACAAGAAGACTGCGAGCAATCCCTGATTTGCATTAGTAAATTCAGACGTTTCCCTGCTCAGGAAAATGGTTGGAAATATTTTGTGGGGGGAGGGGGATGAATTGCAGGGGTAAAGTCCAGCTATATTTCAAATAAGCTAAGATCTGACTGCACAAAACAGGCATTGCCAAAATGCTCCTAATAAATGACTGGTTTCTCTTTTGAAATTTGACGTGAGGCTTGTGAATCAATTAGGGCATTTAATGGAAACCTGGCAAATCCATCTCTTCCTGGAGCACGCACAACTTCTGAAGCAGGGGTGGGCTCTGACAGTTGCTACTACTGATTCACTAATGGTCGCGCATATGCTTGATATGTGCTGCAGTGCAAAAAATTACTCTGCGCATGCGCAGAAGCAAAAAACCAAGATGGCTGTGCCCATGGCGCTGCCCGGAAAACCAGTTTGGGGGCGTGGCAGGCCTGGGTCGCTGCTGGTTCCAGTGACCCAGGCTGCCAAACCACTACCAATTCGGCCAAACCAGTAGGAACCCATCACTGTTCTGGAGGCAAGTTGTTTCACAGATTAATTGTTCCACCACACAACTCTTTCTCTACCCATTATTCAGCTGTGGGCTATATCCTCTCTTATCTGACTGTTCCTTAGGCAATCTTTCTTCACCCCATCTGCTAAAGTGCTTCTCACATACCATTACAGTCAGTTTCATGTGTGGCTGGCTGGGGAATACCGCGAGTCCAGATATCTTCAAGTTACCAAGGTTGAGAAATATTACTCCAGCCCTATAAGCAGGTGGCCCGAACCAGTGGCTCTTCTGGGATCGGATTTCCTAACCCTACTTTGAATTCCAAGGGGAAGGTCCTGCCATCTGGCTGAGATCTGTAACCTCCTTGTCTTCTTATTGTGCCTGTAGACTCTGGAACAAGGTTCGCAATAATTCAACGATAAATCTCCTCGTTCTTTGTCATGAAAAATCCCAGCATGTTTTATGCCTTTTTGGCTGACATTTAATATCTGAAAACCCAGCTGTTACTCTGATACTATCAGCCAGAGACAGATCAAAACACTTACTAGTGTCTGCCTGCTGTCATATCAGCAAAAAGGAATTGCATCTCTGAAATTCCAGATAGTCTCCTCCTGAGGGAAGACACGGGAGAGATCTCACCATTCCTCCAAATTTGTTTCTGGAGCATATAGAATAGACTAACAGAGTTGCAAAGGACCTTGGAGGTATTCTAGTCCTACCCTCTGCTTAGGCAGGAAACCCTACACCACTTCAGACAAATGGTTATCCAATCCCTTCTTAAAAACTTCTAGTGTTGGCGCATTCACAACTTCTGGAGACAAGCTGTGATTAACTGTTCTAACTATCAGGAAATTTCTCCTCAGTTCTAAGTTGCTTCTCTCCTTGATTAGTTTCCACCCATTGCTTCTTGTCCTGCCCTCAGGTGCTTTGGAGAATAGTTTGACTCCCTCTTCTTTGTGGCAACCCCTGAGATATTGGAAACTGCTCTCATGTCTCCCCTAGTCCTTCTTTTCATTAAACTAGACATACCCAGTTCCTGCAACCGTTCTTCATATGTTTTAGTCTCCAGTCCCCTAATCCTCTTTGTTGCTCTTCTCTGCACTCTTTCTAGAGTCTCCACATCTTTTTTACATCGTGGCGACCGAAACTGAATGCAGTATTCCAAGTGTAGCCTTACCAAGGCATTATAAAGTGGTATTAACCCTTCACGGGATCTTGATTCCATCCCTCTGTTTATGTAGCCTAGAACTGTGTTGGCTTTTTTGGCAGCTGCTGCACACGGCTGTCTCATATTTAATCCCTCTCACTGTTTCATATACTGTACCTGTGCATTTAGTTTTTCTTGCCTAAATGTTGTATCATATGTTGAATCAGTTTCATTCTCATAGGAGTCATAGTTTGGATTGAACCAGGATTAAAACTGTCATGAACCTTGACATAAGCTAGTGATTTAGTCTCCTGCCAACTGGTTTTCCACCATAGTCCTATAAGAAAAATCAAATTCAGATTAGAGTGATTTGCAGTGATAACGTATAGACTCACATCACTGAAAAAAAAATAGTAGTGGAATTGAGATACAAAGGATTTTCCAAGCAATTCATCTCAAACGTCAATAAAAAATGATGATTTATCCAATGGCCATTTCTCATTGTAATACCAGTGGGTTCCATAATTACTAAATGCTCTTTTGATGGAAAGTGAAGTCATTGCAATCTATTTTCCTGTCTGGCCATATCGTTATAAAATTATTTTCATTAAATTTAATTCCATTTCCATTATATTGAGAGAGGAATGGGTTCTCTTTCTCCCATTTCTTCCACTCCTTTCAAGCCTTCATATCCAGATTAGAATAGTTGTCCAACAAAAGTGATTTCCACTCCTTTGGCAATATAGCTGACCACACATCTTAAAGAAATGAAGGCCAACATAAAATGTCAAAAGCAGGGACAGAAGCATTCTCTCCTTCCAATCAGTGCTCAAAATGTAGCTGAAATTCTCCATCTTCTAGGCCAAGGCTCGGCAAACACTGAAAGAGCCACAAAGGTCCTAACCAGAAGCCCCCCGTTCAATTCTGGAGCCCGACCGGAAGTCTGGTTTCTCCACCATAGAGTCTCCTCCTAGTGCGGCATCCTTTTTCTTCTAACTGTCCTAACCGAAAGCCCTATCAATTGTGGAGCTGACCGGAAAACCCACCCCTTGACATGAGTCTCTTCCTGGCACGCCCTGCTCTCCCCCAATTAAATCCTCCTCTCAAAATTGTGGTGCCGACTGGCGACAGGAAGCCGTAGGGATAAAAGAGCCACATTGCTTCTTGTTCTACCTTCAGGTGCTTTGGAGACTAGCTTGACTCCCTCTTCTTTGTGGCAGCCCCTGAGATATTGGAAGACTGCTATCATGTCTCCCCTAGTCCTTCTTTTCATTAAACTAGACATACCCTGTTCCCCCCAACCGTTCTTCATATGTTTTAGCCTCCTGTCCCCTAATCCTCTTTCTTGCTCTTCTCTGCACTCTTTCTAGAGTCTTCGCATCTTTTCTACATCGTGGTGACTGGGGAATTCTGGGAGTTGAAGTCCACAAGTCTTAAAGTTGCCAAGTTTGGACACCCCTGTCCTAGAACAAAGCTTCTACAGAAGGAGATAACCTCCTTTCCCCAACTGCCTCTAATTGATGAGTGTAATCCCTGCTTGGTCCTCTAAATCTCTTTGTTACTATAGTTTCCAGCATTTAGCAAGTCATTATCCCTCTTTGAAGTATTCGGAGATAAAAAGCGATGGGGACAACTTGGATAGGAAAAGGATAACCTCTAACTGTCACCCCGAAAAGAAGCCTCGGAATACAAAAAAATCCAACCAATTATTTCTCTCAGGGAGAAATAATTCTCCAGTGGTAGCCATTCTTCAGAATTGCCATTAGGACAAATTCTCCTTCCTTTATATATATATTTGTAGATTTTCACGGGTGTAGGTATGCTGGTCTTGTTGTATTCGGGTCTTTTCCCGTGTAAGATTGAGATTGTCTTGGCAACGTTTCAGCGAGGTCTCACTCGCCATCTTATGTATTTCCAAAAAGGGAGGAAGAAATGTGTCTGTTGCCTAGCAACATCCTTCTCCAGTACATTGTCAAGAGGCCAGTACAGTATGTTAGAAAAAAATTGGGGAGGAGTATTCCTATTTAGGCATCTATAAAGGTAAAGGTTCCCATCACACATATGTGCTAGTCATTCCTGACTCTAGGGGGCAGTGCTCATCTCCGTTTCAAAGCCGAAGAGCCAGCGCTGTCTGAAGACATCCCCGTGGTCATGTGGCTGGCATGACTAAACACCAAAGGCGCACGGAACGCTGTTACCTTCCCACCAAAGATGGTCCCTATTTTTCTACTTGCATTTTTACATGCTTTCGAACTGCTAGGTTAGCAGAAGCTGGGACAAGTAACAGGTAATCTCAAGACTTCTTCCAGATGACCCAAAAGGGTGACCTGATTGAAAACATGAGAAATAGCCCCCGTGAGTTATATTTAATTAATTAATCAATTACCTTCAAAATTAATTCGAATCAAATCACATTGAGGGCTGCGTTCTTCTAGGTTCAGGCTGTGCAGTAAATCACAGTTATAAAGCATATGAATTATGGTAATACGATCTGGAAATATATATCCCCCAAAAGTCTGGCAGCTTTCCCTGTCTTATCAGGCTAGCAGTACAGAAGCCTCTGGGTGGACAATTTCCCTTTTCCAGCACATCAGCTGAGCGAAGACTTTTCAGGTAGAAAACGTCTGAATTAGCAAAAGCTCTTTTATTCTCGTTCCTTAAGTTTGCTCCCAATTTGACTCTTGTAAGCAGTTCAGAAAAAAAAGCCCATTTAGGCTGGGAGAAATTAAGCAGTGACACTTTGGGGAAATTGATAACAAATAGTCGCACCACGGCTGCTTTTTTAACCTCACCAGTATATTAAGACAAAGTAAACATCAGGGAGATTACAAGAAAAAGAGGCAGATTTAGTAGCGGGACGGAATATTCAATATGCAGAGCAAATGCAGCATAAATCTACATACTGCTAATGGGGAAAGCTTTCTGGAAGCACCATCCGGGCTGAATGTTAAGTGCAATAAACAGGAATCATAACAAAGGGCCCTTTTCTTCTTATCTTTTTCCACTGCCAGGAAAGATATTACAGGAATCACGAAGGAAAGGTGCTCCTGTCATCCCTCAAGACGCAGATCAATGGGAAAGCTGTGAGGTAGTAACTTAGAAACATGGTTCATGTTGAACTCTCGTTGATGAGTTGGACACCGGGAAGCCTTGTAAAATTCCCTCCTAGATTCGTAGGCCAAGAAATGGGAAGGAAGGATTTCTGTGAATTTATTTATTTAGTTTGTCAAACATACAAGATAGCAGCTATAAGTATGAACGTGGACACGAGCAAAGGAAATAAGTACAAATAAATGGGGACAGAGGGACAGGGACGGAAGGCACGCTGGTGCCCTTATGCATGCCCTCTTTACGGACCCCTTAGGAATGGGGTGAGGTCCACACTAGACAGTTTGAGGTTGAAGCTGTGGGGGTTTGAGGATGTAACAACGGAGTCAGGTAGAGCATTCCAGGCGTTGACCACTCTGTTGCTGAAGTCGTATTTTCTGCAATCGAGTTTGGAGCGGTTTACCTTGAGTTTGTACCTATTGTTTACCCATGTATTATTGCGGTTGAAGCTGAAGTAGTCTTTGTTAGGTAGGACGTTGTAGCAGACAACTATTTTTTTGAAAAAAGTTTTTTATTTTATTTCAATTTCATATGCATAACTTGTGTATACCATTACATATGAACAGGTTTTTTTGTCTTGTCCATTATTATACCATTCCCTCAACTCAGAACAGCTGTCCTTTGCTCTTCTGCTTTCAATAGACCATATTTATACCCTATTTTACTGCTATCCTATCTCCTTTCCCTCTCTCCTCCTCCCTACCTCCTTTCTTCCCTCTGCCACCCCTCTCTTCTCTACTTCCCCTTCCTCTCTCCTTCTCCTCTCTCTTCTTTCCACTCCTTCTTTCTCTCCTACTTCTCCTCTCCCTTCTGTTTCCTTCTCTCCTGTCTCGTCTCTTTCTCCTTACCTCTACCTTTCCTTGCACTCTCTCCAATTAATGTACATGGTGTATTTCAGCATCTGAGCACACTTCATTTAATATTTGTTGTAGCAGACAATTTTGTGTACTATGCTTAGGTTAGACCATAGGCGGCGTAGTTCTAGATTGTCCAAGCTCAAAATTTCGAGCCTGGTGGCATAAGGGATTCTATTGTGAGCAGAGGAGGGAGAAAATACCTCTGGACCTGCTCAATTGTATTAATGTCCAATATACAGTGTGGATTCCAGGCAGATGAATTACTCCAGGGAGTGGAGAACTGTTATATATTTATAGCAGAGGTCCCAACCACCAAACCATGGACTGGTGCTGGATCTATAAGGAATCAGGCTGCACAGCTGCACAGCTGGAGTGGCAGGCAAGCGAGTGAAACTTCATCTGTATTTGCAACTGGTCCCCAACTCTAACATCACTGCCTCAGTTCCACCTGAGGTAATAAGGCATTAAATTATCATAGGACCACAAACCCTATTGAGGGATTGTTGTGTCCCGCCAGCAGTCAGCAGAACTGGCAGCCGATACGGACAGTGAGGAGGTTGGGGAGGAAGATGGGCCAGTCCTGGAGTCCAGGGAAGGCTCTGATGAGGGCTCTGTGTCAGAGGCGGGGAGGGGGCCAGGGCCATCTGGGAGTTATCAACTGCCTTCGGAATCAGACATCAGTGAGGCAGAAGAACAGCTGGAGCCTGTTCCCAGTGTGCGCATGTGCAGAGTTGCCAGACGAAAGGAACAGCTAAAGAACAGGGGTCGACTCGGGAGTAAGGCCACAGGTGGACGATGAATGGCTCCTCCCAGAGGAAATAAAAGAGGAGCAAAAGGGGAGGGGAGTTTGCAGGAGAGAATGAATTCGCTTAATTGGTTTGTGACTCTCCGAGACTCCTTGCCAAGTTTTGCAGATCTCGGCCTGGCAGCTCTCCAAGCCAGATAAGGTCGGTGACTGTAAATCCTCCCTTGAAAGACTTTGCTGGGTGTGAATGAGCAGCATTGCACAGTCAATTAATAAAAGGGGTTTTTGTCGGGACCAGGAGTTTGCTTCAGGCTCTTGGGAAGCCTCGGTCAGAACAGGGATCTAGGTTACTGTGCTGGCTAGGGAGAGGACTTAAAGGGACAGGGCACCAGCAACACAATCGCAGGCCATTTTGTAGGTGGCTCTTTCTCTCACAGGAAGCCACATCCTTTGATCTTCTTCTGTAAGGCAGACACGATATGGGGGGGTGGGGTAGGACTTATTTCAAGCCTTTTGAAATCCCCACAAAAATTCTAGGGATGCTAATTGGAAGTTTTAAGTTGCTGCTGTGCTTTCAGGGGGGAAAAACACGTTAAATAAAAGATACGGAAGAGAGAGGGAAGTCAACTCTACGATGTAAGTAGGACCATCTGCCAGTGTGCAAAAAAAAAAAAAAAAAATTAAGCTTCAAAACACCACCAAAATAATTTATAAAACCGCTCTCAAGCAGCCTGAGAATTCAGTCGAAAACAAAAGCGTCTCTTGTGAGATAGGGGAAGGTTTTTTTCCTGGAAACGGGAAAACAGATTTGAATGGAGAAATATTCCACCACGGGGCTTTCTCGCTCTCCTGAGACTCGTCGTCCCACGGTTGCTGCAAATGGGATCTGCGATTCTTACATTTAAACCTACTTTAAGGAGGCCTGGTGAGGACCACACAGGAGTGAAGATCCTCCAGTGGTGATATCTGTTGTAACGGCTTCTTTACACAGTGACTGCCTTCTTCATTGTTGTTTCATTTCTTCACAAGGGGAAGACATTATAGAACTGTGATGGAGAACCTATGGCACGCATGCCAGAAGTGGCATGCAGAGCCACTCTCCAGGCATGCCAGCACTCGCCTGTTGCTCTTCTGGGTTCTGGCATGCACATGTGGGCTGGCCAGCTGGCCTTCATGCATGTGGGAGCACTGGAAACTGGAAGAGCAGCACACATGCGCCAATTGGTCTTCGCATGCGTGCCAGAAATTTGAAACTCGGCTCTTCCAGTTTCTGGCACTCCCATGTGTGCGTGCATGCATGCCAGAGAGCTACTCTTCCGGTTTCCGGTGCTCCCCCACGTGTGCATGCTCCCATTTCGGCAGTTGGTGCAGAAAAGGTCATAGAATTTAGATAATCAGGTGTGAATTCATCCAATGTTCTGGATAACACGATGCTCAGAGATCTTCTTGCAAGGCAGCCAGCTCTGCTCCAGTAAGGGCAAAATCTTAGTCTGAATCTCTGCTTTGCCGGTTACAGAATGAGAGAATTAAAGGTCACCTTGGAGGTCAAATTAACAGAGTTGGAAGAGACCTTGGAGGACATCTAGTCCAATCCCGCCACCCAAATGGGAGCCCCTACACCATTTCTGACAAATGGCAGTCCAATCTCTTCTTGAAAGTTTCCTGTGATGAAGCTCCCACTTCTTAGGTCTTCTCAGTCCAATCGCCCTGCTCAAGGAGGAGAGCACCATTCAGACAAATGGTTGTCCAATCTCTTCTTAAATCCCCCCAATTTTGGAGGACCCACAACTTCTGGAAGGAAGTCTTTCCCCTGATTAATTGTTCTAACCATCAGTTCTAGTTTGCTTTTCTCCTTGATTAGTTTCCATCTCTTGTTTCTTGTCTCGCCTTCTAATGTTTTGGAAAATAGATTGTCCCCCTCTTCTTTGTGGCAACCCCTGAGATATTGGAAGACTGCTATCATGTCTCCCCTAGTCCTTCTTTTCATTAAACTAGACGTACCCAGTTCCTGCAACCGTTCTTCATATGTTTTAGCCTCCAGTCCCCTAATCCTCTTGGTTGCTCTTCTCTGCACTCTTTCCAGAGTCTCAACATCTTTTTTTATATCGTGGCAATCATAACTGGGTGCCCTATTCCAAGTGTGGTCTCAACAAAGGTAGTATTTAGCAGGTTGTGACCAGTTCTGGACAACCGGTAGTGGAAATTTGGAGTTACTCGGAGAACAGGTAAATACCACCTCTGACTGGCCCCACCCCCATCAATTCTCTGCCTCCCGAGTCCCAGCTGATCTGGAGGGAATGGAGATTTTGCAGTATCCTTCCCCTGCCAGGCCCACCAAGCCACACCACGCCCACCAAACCACACAACTGGTAGTAAAACATTTTGAATCCCACCACTGGGTCTTACCAAGGCATTATAAAGTGGTAAGAAAAACTGAGCCATACAGATGGATCCTTGTGCATGAACCAAGGGCTGATGTTTTGTGCAGAGGAATTAGGGGGTAAAAAGATTCTTCAGAAAGGATTTTAGCTCTGCCTGTTGTTATGAGCTTGGTCTGGATTCCCCCCACCCCACCCAGCTGTGTTTATTTACATTCACTTGCTTGCACCTTGTTTAACAGATACAAAAGTATTTCAAATAAAGGCCTTGAGAGATTTGAAATGTAGTGGTGCATTCTGCAGTCTTCTGAAACCATCCTGCTAAACTCCTTGCTGGAGGCAATTTGACTGCCTTTCAACAGCTCAAGGAAGGGGGGAAAACGTGTCTGTGTGAACCAACACAACTCATTCCTGTGCTCGCTCCCTTCTGCCTCCATCAAGGAAGGGCAGCTGGTTCAACTAGAACTAGGCTAAGGTGGGGGGGGGGCAAAATCTCTAGGCAAATTGCTGTTTTTATCACAAGCATTTGAGAACTGGTTTTTAATTCTTAGAGCTTTTTGCACTACTTTATTATGCTGTTGGTTTACTTTGATGTATATTCTGCATAGATCTTTGGAAAAACTATCTATTGCAGGGCTTTTAAAAATGGAAGTAGTTCGTTGTTTTGGATGTTCTTGTCCATTAGGGAGGAGGAAGAGAAAGAGGGAGGGGAGGAAGGAAGGATGACTAAATGTATGCTGTCAGAAAAATTAGAAATGTAGAAGAATATATTCCTCTTAGCCAGCTAAGCTTGAAGGAGAAGGAGAAAGGAGGAGGAGGAGAAAGGAGAAGGGAGAAGGAGGATAAGAAGGATAAGGATAAGCAGGAGAAGAAAAAGGAGAAAGGAGAAGGAAGAAGGAGAAAGGGCAAAGAGAAGGAGAAAGAGGAGAAAAGAGAAGGAGAAGGAGGAGTAAAGAGAAGGGAGAAGGAGGAGAAGGAGAAGGAGAAGTAGGAGGAGAAAGAAGATAGGAGAGAGAAGCAGGAGAAGCAGGAGAAGGAGAAAGAAGAAAGAGAAGGAGGAGAAGGGAGAATGGGGATAAGGAAAAAGAGAGGGGGGAGAGGGAGAAGGGAGAAGAGGGAGAAAGAAATCTTTAGCATTTGGTAGTTTTACATTATCTGGAAATCTTTCTGCCTATTCATCTGTGACGGATTCAGTCATATGAGATGGGTAGTGTAGTTGAAAGGAACTGTTTCACAAGAAGTGCATCCCATATACTCATTAACTTAAAGAAGGCCCAAAGCAATGCGATAAAACTCAGTTTCCCACAAACTTTGGATGCACTGAGACAGTTTTCGACCAGAATTTGCTTAGAACTAATGACAAATCCTTGCATCCAAAGTTGTCCAGATGAAGCACTTAAATTTTCATCAACTTTCATTATCTTTGCATCCCTGAATGATTTTATAGACTAGCTGAAGATCCCCGCGTTTGAGCTAGTAATCTATGCCTCCAGAGCCCATCTCTGTAGGACTCCAGTATTCTACCCATCAAATCCTGTTTAAGTTGCAGATGCATCTAAATTGTCATTATTAAATAAAGATGTTGGACTACACCTCATAAAACCCTGCTGCTTCCTTACTGCTATTTCCTACAGCACATATATTTCATGTGTCTTTTGTCTTCCTATCCTACGTCTGCACACAAATAAAATGCCCAATTCTCAGTCAAATCACAGCAGCATGTTCTAAAAGAAGTTGACGATAATAAGCAAGGAGAGATGGAAGGTGATCAGATCTGTTTTCTGATTTGGGAAAGATTGGGAGTTTGTCAACATTCCAACTGTACAAGTTTCTTGTTTTCTGATAAAAGTCACCCAGATTGTAGCGAGCAAATAGTCAAAGACTCAAGATACTTTACATAGTAAATAGTCAAGACCGACTACAATACAGAAGGGATTCTCCAACATCATTGTGATACGATGAGCTTGAACTTTATAAATCGTGGTTGGCTGTGGGGTGCTTGGTGTTTTCTGAATGTGGTTATTTTCTTGCAGACATTTCATGACCCACTAGGTAACAACATCAAGAGCCGTGGTGGCACAGTGGCTAGAATTCAATATCACAGGCTACTTCTGCTGACTGCCAGCTGACTGCAATTCGGCAGTTCGAGTCTCACTGGCTCAAAATTGACTCCCATCCTTCCAAGGTTGGTAAAATGAGGACCCAGATTGTTGGGGGCAATATGCTGACTCTGTAAACTGCTTAAAGAGGGTTGCAAAGCACCATGAAGTGGTATATAAGTCTTAGTGCTATTGCTATCATCGGTCCATCATTGGCACTGATGATGTTACCTAGTTGGGTCACAAAATGTCTGCAAGAAAACAATCACTCACTCAGAAAGCACCAAGGACTTCATAGTAAACCATGCGTTCTCTTCTATTGGTAGAACTAACTTGGTTTTCTCTAAAGGCACCGAGATGAATGTATGCTAAGATAATAGTGTAATCCATAGACTTGCTCTCTGCATTTTGAAATGCATTTTGAAAGAGTGCAGGTAGTCCTATGCACAAACGGTTTAACAATCATTTGATGAAGGGGTTGACATGTGGTCTAGAAACTAGGAGACTGTGAGTTCTAGTCCTGCCTTAGGCAGGAATGCCAGCTGGGTGATTTTGGGCTAATGCCAGGAGATGGTGAGCGCTAGTCCCACATTAAGCATGTAACCTGGCTGGATGACTTTGGGCCAATCACCAGGAGATAATGAGTTCTAGTCCTGCCTTAGGCATGAAAGCCAGCTGGGTGACTTCAGGCCAATCACTCTCTCTTAGCCCAATACACCTCACAGTGCGTTGTTGGGGGTGGCGAATAGGAGGAGGAAGGGGTATTATGTTACATTTGCCACCTTGAGTTCGTTATAAAGTAATAAAGATGGGATTTTTCAAACTTAATAAATTAAATAAATAAAATAGGGCTGGCCCAGGCTATCCTCCAGTTTTCACGTATCCTGGCAGTTCATGTGGAATTGTCAACCTGATTCGGAGCTGAACAATTCCATTTGAAGTGTGAAAACCAGTTGCTAGCTAAAGCGTGAGGCAGGGCACCTAATCAAGATGGATAGATAGACGGAGAGACATTTTCAATTTGACTTTCATGCATCAGAGTCAAAAAGAAAAAGGGACCAGCACGTTGGTGAGCAAACAGTGATATGAGTTGGAAACTAATTTCTTCGTTTTGTTCTCTTAATGTAGCCTCGCTTTCTTTTCTTTTTTCTTTTTAGTTTTTTTATTGAATAAACATTAAAAACATTGGACATAGAGGGACCTTTCTGGTTTCATCATTTCCGTACATATTTTAACATAACAACAAATGCAATTTCTAATTTTCGTACATGGCTACATTAATCTTATTAACACATCCCTTATCCCCCTTTATATATTTATCTATGTGTTATACAGTTCCAATTTTACAATCTTCAAATGTTCTGTTCCCACTCCTTTTCATCATTTCCAACCATTGATACATTTTATTCCAAATTTCATAATATTCTGTCTCATCTCTGTTTTGGATTTCTAGCGTCAATCTGTCCATTTCTGCATAGACCAACATTTTCTTTATTACCTCTTCTTCGGTGGGGGCATCTCTGTTTTTCCAATTTTGTGCATAAACCAATCTCGCTGCGGTTATCACATGTAGCATTAAATATAATGCAATAGCAGAGTTGGAAGGGTCTTTGGAGGTCTTCTAGTCCAACCCCCTGTCTAGGCAGGAAACCCTATACCGTTTCAGACAAATGGCTATCCAACATCTTCTTAAAGACTTCCAGTGTTGGGGCATTCACAACTTCTGGAGGCAAGCTGTTCCACTGATTAATTGTTCTAACTGTCAGGAAATATGTCACTCCTTTACTATATTTTTCTTTTATTATTCCTAACAGAAATAGTTCTGGTTTTTAATCTATCTTTTGGTCTAACATCTCTTCCAACCTTGTCTATAAGTCTCGCTTTCTTTTCGCTTCTTCCTTTCACCCATCTAACTGGAGTCCAACCAAGGATGGAAGTGTAGGATTTGTTATTGAGGTGGGAGGAACTTGACTAGTGGCCAATATCTTATGTTAATGTGGGCCTCTTGTGATGACATTGAATATCCAAAGCTTTATAATCCCATATTTTCTCATCAGTATGAAAATGACTAATATCGATAAGCATGATTAGATTTTTTTAAAAAACCATCCATCACTTCTAGGTCACTTTTCTTGATCTCCTTAGGAGTGTCACATTTCAAGCTCATAAAATCCCTGACAGGAGAAATTAAATCCATTCCCTCTTAATACAATAAATCAACAGATTAATTTCCTGCTTAATCAATTCCTGCCATGTTTCAAAAATGATTTTTTCCCTTTTTTAATAAAAAGGCAATGAGCAGAGAGATTCTCCCAATGGTTGTCTTTATATTCGGCAGTTCTTCATTTCAGTATATAATGCATATATTTTAAAGGGAAAATATTTTGACGGGGAGACCATGTATTCTAGTAAAATGGAAGACTTGCTTTCAATAATATTTAATAGTGTTGGCAATATTATTGAGGTAGGAAGTTAACATAAGGGCTGCAAAAGAATCTGCAAAAACTGATCCCATCATTGGCCATCACTAATATTATTCATGACTTCAGTGATATCTAAATATCTGTTTGTCTATCTATCTATCATCCATCCATCTAGCTATCTAGCATCCATCCATCATCCACCCACCCACCCACCTGCCTATCTATCTATCATCCATCCATCCATCCAGCTATCTAGCTACTTAGCTATCTAGCTATCTATCATCCATCAATCATCCATCCACCCACCCACCCATCTTTCATCCATCCCTCCATCCCTCCATCCATTTATCATCCATCCATCCATTTATCATCCATCCATCATCCATCCATCCATTATCCAGCCACCTATCATCCATCCATCCATCCATCCATCCATCCAGAGATGGTATTCTATTTTCTTCACTACCGGTTTACTAGCGGGAACACACACATTTCTGGGAATGTCCATGATGTCAGGGTGGGTGGGCAGAGCCTCATGCCACCACCACTACCGGTTTGCCTGAACCGGTGCAAACTGGCAGCATACCATCCATCCAGCATCCACCCACCCACCCACCCATCCACTATCTATCTATCTATCTATCTATCTATCTATCTATCTATCTATCTATCTATCTATCTATCTATCTATCACCTACCTACCTACCTACCTACCTACCTACCTACCTACCTACCTATCCACACACTCACACCACCACACGGCAACAATCAAGTCTTGAACACAGGCCTTCTGATTGTCACCCCAGAATCCTAACCAGATGAGCCCCCACACTGCAACTCAACTTAACTCAACTCAACTCAACCCAACCCATCTCAGCTCAAAGGTAAACTAATTTAGTTGGGAAATGAAGCATTAACCCTCCAGTTGTACAAAGTGAGGAAGCAATAAGACGGATGAACTTGCAAATTAGAAACTTTCACTAGACAAATGCCCCCATTAGCACGGGTAATTTACAGATGTCCATAAATCACACCCACCACCCAGGCGCACAATGCATCAAGCCCTGGGATGGATTGACAGACCAAAGCCAGGGTTTGACTGGGATCAACTGAGCAAAAGGTTCCAGCTCCAGAATAAATATTTGGTAAGAAGGAAGTCCCAACAAACAGCAACTCTATGAATGCATGGGTAGATGAGCGGAGATGATACGCCAGCGCACAAACACCAGTGACTGGATAGCTCAACCTGTCAACGCATCTTTTCACACATCTATTCCCCCCTCCCTCCACTCGCTAAGTTTCTTGTCTGAACAAAGCTGTAATCACCGAGGAACTCATTGTTAAATTATGTTAGAAACCAGCCTGACCCAATCATTTCCATTGCTGGAAGTAATTCATAAGTGTGATAGTTTCATTATCGGCTACCTCACACTACATGCCCGGTGAAGAATGCTGCTTGCACATGATAAATAGGAGGTATGTGCCAATGAATAATGCAATGTTATGGATGGACGATGTGCCATAGAATAAACACAGATGCTAATGTCCTTGGATGTTGCTGTGGGCTCTGCCTTCCTGCTCTCCTTCAAGGAAGAGAAGAAGCAACATGGAAAGGAGATGAAATTATAAATCTGCAGACTGAGATGTGGGGCACAAGGACCCCCATCCAGCCACAAAAATCAAGAAATGGAAACTTCACCTAATTGTCCCCCTAAGCAGCCACCAGCAGCAATTTTGCACAGCATCAGGCTGCAGACAACATTCTGGAATGATGTCTGAATGAGGACATAGAAGGCAAACCTCCTGAAGAAAAACCCATATAGCAAATATAGCAATAAGACTTATACAGTATATCATCCCACAGCGCTTTACAGATCTCTCTAAACGGTTTGCAGCCTTTTGCTCCCAACAATCTGGCTCCTCATTTGATCAACTTCAGAAGGGTAGAAGGCTGAGTCAACCTTGAGCCGGTCAGTTTCGAACTGCTGGCAGTCGGCAGAATGCGCCTGCAATTTAGCCTGCTAAAGGGGCGTGGTGGCTCAGTGGCTAAGACGCTGTGCTTGTCGATCAGAAGGTCGGCAGTTCGGCGGTTCGGTTCCCTAGCATTGCGTAATGGACTGAGCTCCCGTTCCTTGTCCCAGCTTCTGCCAACCTAGCAGTTCGAAAGTATGTAAAAAATGCAAGTAGAAAAAATAGGCACCAACTTTGGTGGGAAGGGAACAGCGTTCCATGCACCTTTGGCATTTAGTCATGCCAGCCACATGACCATGGAGACGTCTTTGGACAGCGCTGGCTCTTCGCCTTTGAAACGGAGATGAGCACCGCCCCCTAGAGTCTGGAATGATTAGCACATACGTGCGAGGGGAACCTTTACCTTTACTGCATTCTAACCACTGTGCCACTATGCAAGGTCGTGTCCCATCTGTCAGAAACACTGCCAATAGAAGAGAATATTTGTCACTCAGGGTTGAACTGAGGAATCCTTGGTACTCTCTCCGCTTGGTTGGTTTCTTCCAAATGTTGTGTTACCCAACCAGGTAACATCATCAGTGCTAGAAGGCAAATTCTACTTCCTTCTAGCACCAATGACGTTACAAAGTTGGGTAGTGGAATGTCTCAAGAAAACAATCAAGCCCAGAGACCCCCAAGGGCCCCACAGAAACACCTCCTTGAAATGCTACCGCTTGAAAACTCTAGATTCCAAAAGAGCACCTCCATCCACCAGATTACACATGAATGGGGTTAATTTTATGAGTGAGAACATCTTTGTAGATTATTAAAAGCAAGGTTGTATTTCTTATTCTCCATGGCAGCCTTTATTTTATGGGATCTCTTCCAATATGACAGTATATTGTAAACATTCTGATAGCAAGCCAAGGTTGTATGGTTTTAATGAGTCATTGGCTGCTGATAGTCTTGAGTTGGGGGGTTGTTCATGCTTTATATCTAATGTTGGGGTGTTGCAATGATGCATTTTGAATTAGTGCGTTTCTATATGGTTCTCCATCTTCTGGGTTTGGAGTAGTTTATAAGCAATGTGGATGGACGGATCGATGGTTTCATTTAAGAGCCCAGACCGGGGACCTGCAGCTCTGGAGCCACATGCAGCTCTTTGGGCTCTCTGCTGTGGCTCCCTGTCAGGTGATCCCACCACTGGCTGGCCCCGCTCCTCATCTTCCCCTCCCAGTCACTCCTCGCCTTGCCTGAGAAGGTAAGGGCGATGGCAGAGTATGGAGAAGCGACTGGGGCTGATTCTCCAGGGCCTCACTCTTGCTGGAGCTTCTTCTCCTTCTTGGTGCTTGGCATGCCTCGATCTTGTTATGTGGTTTGTGGCTTCTGGTGTTTTTTTACCAACCGGTTGTCTGCCCTAATGATTGGCTGGGTAGGTGTGGCTGGGGGGTGTCATGTGACTTGGTGACAGTAAGTGACATCAAGTTGGCCATGCCCACCCAGGTTTTGTGTCTCCCAATGTTTTCTTTTCTGTGGGAAACGGGTCCAAATGACTCTTTGAGTGTTTAAGGTTGGAGATCCCCGGCCCAGACAAATAGATATGGGATCCAATAGATCTTTTTCCTCCCCAATTCATGCAAGGTTTTTTTTTTAAAAAAAATCTCGTGATTAACATTCATCTTGAAATGAAAAGGCCCCTTTTTCATCTTTCCTTTTCTGAACATTCTAAGTAAATCTGACAACTGCTAATAGGATGGGAGAACCGTATTATTGTCATTATTAAGTTGTAAGATTCAATTCTCAGTTGAATTACTACGTGTTGAATGAAGGCAGCCTTCTGAGGCATCTGATCTACTTGATAAAACAGGCATTTTCAAAAGAGCAGGAATTTGATCTAAAGTTTGGGGCTCCATCTAAAGCATTGATTTTAGCATTATGCAGATGAAAATAGGGAGAATATTTTGTAAAAGGAATCATTTTCTCATACTGGAAAAAAAACCTGTTTTCTTTCCTTCCGTGTTCCATGCAGCTAAAGCTTTTGTTTCTGTATTTTTTAAAAACTATACCACAGTTTGCCTTTTGTGGATATCAAATCTGGAATGGTGGTTACCTGAATAGAGAAATAATAGGTCTATAAAGCCTTAGTAAGACCACACCTAGAGTCCTGCATCCAGTTTTGGTCACCACGCTATAAAAAAGATGTTGAGACTCTAGAAAGAGTGCAGAGAAGAGCAACCAAGATGATGAGGGGTCTGGAGGCTAAAACATACGATGAACCATTGCAAGAACTGGGCATGGCTAGTCTAGTGAAGAGAAGGACAAGGGGAGACATGATAGCAGTCTTCCAGTATTTGAGGGGCTGCCACAGAGAGGAGGGGGTCAAGCTAATTTCCAAAGCACCTGAAGGCCAGACAAGGAATAATGGATGGAAACTGAACAAGGAGCGATTCAACCTGGAAATAAGGAGACATTTTCTGACAGTGAGAACAATCAACCAATGGAACAAAAGTTGCCTTCAGAAGTTGTGGGAGTTTAATCACTGGAAGCTTTCAAGAAGAGGCTGGACTGCCATCTGTCAGAAATGGTGTAGAGTCTTGGGTGGGGGATTGGACTAGAAAACCTACAAGGTCCCTTCCAATTCTGTTCATCTGTTAGGTCACTGTGGATTTTGGTCACGGTGCCATAAACTGAGATTTGAGCATTAGCTAAAACTGAGCGTTTCAGGGGTACTTGGTGGTCTCTGAGCTTGGTTGTTTTCTTGGAGATGTTTCATTACCCAACTAGGTAACATCATCAGTGATGTTACCTGATGATGATAATGACTGATGTCGCCTAATCAGTTAATAAAATCTCTGTAGCAACCAAGCTCAGAGATCACCAAGGACAACACAGTTTAACCTGAGTTACAAATATTCTCCTCTTTGGGGTTGAACATTTTATGGAAATCAGTATTGGGGACCAACCAAGCGTATCATCTTCCTTAGAAGACCATCAAGCTGATGACCCTGCTACTTGAGGTACTAAGGTTGTATGTCTCCATTCCATCTCTCAAGAATGCAGCTTGTCTGCCTGACAGCTGAGAACTGTCAGACGGCCCTGGCCCCCTCTCTGCCTCCAACGCAGAGCCCTCGTCTGAGCCTTCCCCAGTGTCCAGGATTGGCCCATGCTCCTCCCCAACATCCTCACTGCCCGAATCTGCTGCCAGATCCGTTGGCTGCTGGCGGGCCACAACAGAAACAGACCATCTATTTCACTCAGTTTGGGACAAAACCTCAACATCTCTTGATTTCCTCATTAAAATTTTGTCTCGTGGCCATGTAGAATCTATTTCCATGTAAACCAATTTCATTGCATTTAAGTACAATGACAATAAAGATTATACTTGTACTTATTCTTTGGTTTCCCAAAGTTGCATCCTGAGCTACAAGTCCTGTGTGTTCCATTCACCTTCTGAGCAAGAAAACTGGATTAAAAACCAAATGAAATCTGGAATACTGTACTTTAGATCTATTCCTTACTCCCACAGAGCACCTCCTAAAATATGTTCACAAATTCAGGCCTGACCTGAAGCTTGTTAATTAGTCTTCTTCTTGATCAGCGGTGCCAGCCTGCTGCTTGGGAGGTCAGCTGCTCGGTGAAAAAGCCAGCAGAAGAACCAGGCTATCTAATGAACTGTTTAAAATAAGTACCAATTAAAGCATTAAACAAGTTCTTCTCAGGAACCAGCCAAACATTTCACATTGCTAGTTATTAAATTAGGAATTGTATCAGGACTACACACCAAAAAGCCATTAATGCTTTTGCAGCTCCAAGGGCATGTTTATTGCCGATAAAAATGGGGGAGAAAAAAAGTAACTTGGGAACGGCAGCAAAAGTATACTTAGAAATGGGTTTCTAGCTATTCCATTTGGCGGCAGTAATTCACTTGATTGGCCACTGAAATTGGCCAGGGAGAAAAATTGAATTTAAATATTCCACTCATCTCCTTTATGTGTTATATACCTAAACTCTGATTTGTTGTTGTTAATTGCAAAGCCATGTCCGACCCATCACGACCCCATGGACAACGTTCCTCCAGGCCTTCCTGTCCTCTACCATCCTCTGGAGTCCGTTTAATCTCACACTGACTGTTTCAGTGACTCCATCCAGCCACCTCATTCTCTGCTGTCCCCTTGTTCTTTTGCCCTCCGTCTTTCCCAGTATTAGGTTCTTCTCCTGGTGGCATAAGGGATTCTATTGTGAGCAGAGGAGTGGAGTACTCTTCTCGTGAAATACTCTGGACTAGTTCAATTGCATTAATGTCTGATATGTAGTGTGGATTCCAGGCAGACGAGCTGTATTCGAGAATTGGTCTGGCAAAGGTTTTGTATGCCCTAGTTAGCAATACAATGTTACCGGAAGAGAAACTTAGGTTAACAATTGTTAATGCCCTTTTGGCACTGCTGTTACAGTCAGTTCTGGGGCTTAGATCATTTGAAATGAGTACTCCTTGGTCCTTGACTGAGTGAGGGTGATCTATGAGGTCATATCCGCCCAGCTTGTATTTGGTGTTCTGATTTTTGCTGCCAATGTGTAAGACAGAGCATTTATTAGTTGGGCCATCATGGTAGATGATGGTCTACAACTTCCAAGAAAGGGGCTTCAACCTTCAATCAGTGAATTGATTTGGAAGATGCACAAGCAAACATAATTCCAAAATCATTCAGATACACCTTTGTTTGCTTGTAGTAAAGTTCTCCACAAATTGATTTTGATTCCCGGTGACTATACGGACGCATCTGAGTTTCCAGTTTATTTTATTTCTTAAATTTATATGCCATCCAATTTGCCCTCAAGGAATGCTTTGATGGCTTACAACAAGCTAAAAATGACACTATAAAACATGAAAATATATTACCATTAAAATGAGGAAAGATACCTTAGGGAGGAGCAATATACAACAGGGTGGAGGTAGAATCTTCTCTTAATCCACTAACCCAATTGAGAATGGAGCACAGCCATTAGAACCCCAGCCAAACAGCTGAGCCTGGTTTTAAGAGCCTTCCACAAGGCCAAGAATGTAGTTATATATAATTTCCTGCTATACTCATAAATATTGTAGGTATCCACGCAATAAACTTTTAATAACTTTGTTAACAAATTCCCAGGATGACAGAATTCTTGCATGCCCTGTTACTCAGGTTTAAGCAGCCTTCTGCCACCTACAAGGGAGCAGATGTTTGCATACAGAGCATCAATAGATGGGGTGTAGGATAATTCACCCTGGCCAATTTGTCCCCGTCGTCTCACCCTGGCTGTCTTGTCTTGGCCAACTCACTTTGGCCAACTCAACACAGGTTAACTCAAGAGAGGGACAAGTGAATTGCAGTGGACTTTGTCTTGCTTTAGGTTTGCACCTTCTCAAGTTAGAAGTCCTCAAGGCTGAGGTGAGCTGCCATTCTGCTTGTCCCTCTCTTCAGCTGGCCGGGGTGAGTTTCCCCCATTCCACAACTGATGATGAGCCTCCCCAGCAAAATATTACTCCACCCATTTCAATCCCTTCTGCCCACCAACTCCTGTTGATATTATCGTTTTATTTGTTTTGCTATCACTTTAGTGTCTAGATTTATTAATGTGTGTGGGTGATATTAAGCTCCGGCCTTAAGCTGTCATGAGAACTTCATTCATTAATTTTGTTTTCTTGGCAACAACGCAGCGGTGGGTCTCCCAGTTTAATTTACACTTCAAGTTTTTGGAGGTATTTTTGGTGATGGTTTGCCTTCAAAGTATAAATCAAATTCAACCCTGCTTAGCTTTTCTGGAATCAGCCAAGGTCAGTTAAGTATTGTCATCTGTTATATAGAGAAGTGGATCACAAAAACCTCAGCTTTCTGTTGGCGGGGAGTTGTCACAACAAAGCAAATGTTTAAATGTGAAATACGTATCTACAGATTGATTTATTCCTTTTTTACCACACTGGAGAATTTTATCCTCTGCTTATATTACCTGGCGAGGGTATCTCATAAATTTTTACACAGCAGCATCCTTCCACAAATTATTGGTGTGTGTAGATCGCACAACCAGATATATAAAATCCCCCTCGTCTGCTTGAGGGGTTGCCCAAATTGAGAAAAAGGCTTCCACGCTGATTCATTGTGACTAGCAGCTTTACTACAGCCTAACCAATTAGCAATTGAGGGTGTGCAATCTATCAGAAAGCTAAGTTAAGACAGAAAATGCTATGGAAGTAGGCTAACTCCTTGGTGCTCAACCTTTAGCTTTCTAACGAGTTAATGTTTATATTCCAAATTTGCAGAAGACATCTTGAATTAGAGATATTGTGGGAGTCAAATTGTGGAGTTGCACTATTCAATCTCCTCTTGCCATTAAGTATGGGGGTGGGTGGGAAATTATATATATTCAAACTTTACTATGTACTTTTCTCAGGCTAACAGAATAACAAAGTTGAAAAGAACTTGGAGGTCTTCTAGTCCAACCAGACCAGAGGTAGTATTTAGTCGGTTCTGACTGGTTCTGGAGAACTGGTAGTGGACATTTTTAGTAGTTCCCTAATTGGCAAATACCACCTCTGGCTGGCCCTGCCCCTATCTATTTGCTGCCTTCCAAGTCCCAGCTGATCAGCTGGGTTTTCTTTTGTTGTCCTGCACAGGAGAACGGAGCTGGAAAACAGGTTAATGGGGTGGGGCGGGAATGGGAATTTTGCAGTATCCTTCCCTGCCATGCCCATCAAGCCATGCCACCAAGCCATGCCATGCCCACCAAGCCACGCCCACAGAACCAGTAATAAAAAAAATTGAATCCCACTACTGAACCAGACAAATGGTTGTCCAATCTCCTCTTGAAGACCTCCAGTGTTGGAGCACCCACAACTTCTGAAGGCAAGCTGTTCCACTGATTAATTGTCAATTCGCACTGTCAGGAAAGTTCTCCTTAGTCCTAGGTTGGTTCTTTCCTTGACTGGTTTTCATCCATTGCTTCTTGTCCTGCCTTTAGGTGCTTTGGAGAACAATTCTCAGTCTGAATCCTCAGAGTGCTCTGTGTCTATTCAGCCCACAGATTTCAAAGACTGCAATCTCACTGTTGCCATTGCCCAGATGGAGGAGAGTGTAGCAGCCTCCAATTAAAGCAGGAGAGGACAGCTTCTATTGACTTGTGGGTCACCCCATATATTATCATGGGCCAGGGATAAGCAATATTTTGCCTCTGAACTGCCATAACCCCCTCCCTCCATCGTCAATCTGTACTAAAAGAATCTGAAAATGTTAGTCCCACCCAATAATAGAAGATGACTCTAGGTACCACCATGTTGATGATCACAGCTTTGCATCCTGTGACCTAAAATGAAGCATCCCCACTCTTGGTCCACACATTAGATGGCTGGTAATTTCAGAACCCCGTGAACCATCAAAGAACTTTCTAGGACCTATTTCCACCAGCTTCTATTTGTTGAGTCTCTTGAATCACCTTCTCCATTAAGCAAACATTTGTGGTAGGTCTCAAAGTCAACCTAACCTAACCTCTCCTTAAAGTCTGTAGAGATTCTCGGTCATCCAGGACCTGGTTGTCCCAAAAGTGCTTTTTTAGGAGGCAACTGGACTTTTCTGTTTTGCTTCTGATCCAAGAAGCTTCTTCATCCCTGACTGGATAGTGGGGAATGGAAGGATTTATATTCCTTGCAGAACAGCTGGTGATTTGCAGCCTTTTTAGAGGGTCGTTGAGGCCACCCGGAGGTTTATTTGTGTCCTCAGGGTCACTTGAGTGGTGCAAATGGTTCATGTAGTCTGCAATTGCTTCCTCTGGAAATCCATTTCCTCTGGAAATCCATCCCACACCATTCCAAGAGCGTTCATCCAAATTATATAGCTAAAAGTATGTAGAGATTTTCCATCATCCAGGTCATGGATGCCCTCCTGAAGCCCCCCTTGGCCAGTTAATCACTAGTACCCAAATTGAGTGATTTTCTGGAGAGGTGGGAATGGAGAAGTAGGATCCTAACCCCATCCAAATAACCCTTTCCCACTTGAAATGGCAGCACCAACAAGCATTCCCTCACTGTTGCTACCTGTTGTCCTTTGATTGCATACTGCTGGTCCTTCAACTTCTGTTAATATTGCCTTTGAGGCCTCATGAGACTCAGCGGTGGCTGAGGGTTACCCTAATTGTTTAATACTCCTTCAAGAAGCATATTGTGAAATGCAAAGCAGCTTATTGCACGTTTTAATGGTGCATCAGTGCACATTTTTAAAATTCAGCGAGGACCTCTGCTAAATTAGGAATCATGCTGTGTTCAAATTGGTCTGGTTTTTTTTTTTTTTGAATTTGTGGGGGGTTTTGTTTGAAGGGGAGGCTTGTTTACAACCAATTCCAGAGACAAAGAGAATATTATTTAACATGGACATTGCAAGCTGCCTTCTCAGCAACTGGAAACAGATGATACTCCATCTAATTCTTTCTAAAAAAAAACCCCACAAATCAACATTTCCAATGGGGTAGGCAGATATTTCTTCTCCTTCTCCCAAGACCTACATTATTATGTCTGCTCAAATAATTTGGAAATAACCCTTCTTTTTGTCTTTATGTTCTATGATTGGTGTGTTTCTCACTAGTCTTGGTCATTTTGTGTGTAACTCACTAGTCTTGGTCACAGTATATGTATAAGCAATGGGTGGAAACTAATCAAGGAGAGAAGCAACTTAGAACTGAGGAGAAACTTCCTGACAGTTAGAACAATTAATCAGTGGAACAGAAGTTGCCTCCAGAGGTTGTGAATGCCCCAACACTGGAAGTCTTTAAGAAGATGTTGGATAGCCATTTGTCTGAAACGGTATAGGGTTTCCTGCCTAGACAGGGGGTTGGACTAGAAGACCTCCAGAGACCCTTCCAACTCTGCTATTGCATTGTATTTAATGCTACATGTGATAACCGCAGCGAGATTGGTTTATGCACAAAATTGGAAAAACAGAGAAGACCTCCAAGGTCCCTTCTATCTCTGCTATTCTATTCTATTTCAAGAGGGGAATATTCAGACGGAGAGAAAGAGAAAACATTCCTAACACTCCGATTTCCAGTAAATCCAACAGCTATCTTCATCCGTCTCACCTACTCACAATTCATGTATCTCCGGGGCATGTTTTACATCCAAATGTAGGGTTGTATCCAGATTTATTCATGCTTAGAGGTGACCCCTTGTAATCAACCGGGTTTCATTTAATTAGCTCTACTTTGCCCTGAGATTAGTGAGTTCTCTCTAAACACGTGTGGCTCACAATATGCTAACTCCAAATGTAGGTTGCTTTTAACTTAGAGTATAGTCTGTACTTGTCTTTTGAGGTTTATAAATCATGGATCATGGAATAGTGCTTGATGTGAATGCAGCCAGTTGGGGTTTGCTCAGCAAAGAAAAAGCTAAAGATTTTTTTAAAAAACTTGCTTAGGTTAGTTTTAGACTATGTCTAAATCCTGTTCTGCCCTAGGATTCCCAAGAGCATGAAACAAACGCCTGATCCCGACGAAAACCCCTTTTATTAATTGACTGTGAATTCTGCTCATTCACATCCAGAAAAGTCTTTCAAGGGAGGATTAACAGTCACAGACCTTATCTGGCTTGGAGAGCTGCCAGGCCGGTATCTGCAAAACTTGGCAAGGAGTCTCTGAGACTCACGAACCAATGAAGTGAACTAATTGTCTCCTGCAAACTCCGCTCCCCTTTCGCTCCTCTTTTATTCCCTCTGGGAGGGGCCATTCACCATCCACCACTCTAGAGACCCTCTGGAAGTCGGAAACGGATCCTTCTGGTTTGCCTGTTGGAGGCGTTTTTCACCCTCTCCAGCCTCTGGAGGCTTTCCTGAAGCCTGGGGAGGGCGAAAATGGCCTCTCCTGGCCCTCCATTAATGTGAAAAATTAGCATGCCGGAGCTTACAGCTGGCATGCTGCTCAATATGGCTCTGTGTGCCATAGGCTCGGCATCACAATCCTAGGAATTCTCTTTCTATCACCACTTGCTCTCCGCCAAAGCAGTCTTTTAACAGGGCAGGGCTTTCTATATTACTATCCTTCTGTTCCTCGTTTCACTTCTTTTTCCGCCCTCCTTTTGGGCAACTAAATCGTTTCCTTAGCTCGGGACGAGGGCGATATTAAAGTAAGGAGCTTGACACAAAGCTGTTGAGATGTTCTATTGTCCTATTTCTGGAGCTTTCCTCCATCTGGGGGAATCGATTATTAGGTTCATATATTTCCACTCTTTAGCTCCCGATGTTTATTTGCATAAAAATTAATAAATATGTATTCATATGTCGGGGGGGGGGAGTAATTGCAGATGAATTGAGCAGCCCTCTCCCCTCTCCTTTGCTGACACGCTATTTCGGAAATTATGGGCTGCGTGAATCTTAGCGAAGCAGAATGCCTAGCTCGGTCCTTTTATTACCACCACTGGAATTGATTATTGTCATTTTTTGTTCTTCTTCAAATTGCTTGATTATTCGCCCGTGATGTTCCAAAAACTGAATGGCGAGACCGGTGGCAATGTCTATGGAGATTCTCAGTCGTCATCCAGATCATGGTTGTCCCAAAGGTGCTTTTTCAGGAGGCAACTGGACTTTCTTGGTTTTTCTTTGAAGATGTTTTGCTGAAGAAGCTTCTTCAGCTCTAGACAGGATGGTGGGGAATGGAAGGATTTAGACTCCTTGCAGACAGTTGGTCATTTGCATCTTTTTAGTCCAAAGTGCTGGTTGTGACCTTTTAAAGCTGTTCACAGCATAGGTGCTAGTTATCGGTATCTGTCTACAGGTGCCTCTTTTCCAAAAAAGTTGCACAGATGACCTGTCAAGAAATGAAACATTTGATTTAAGGAGTTGCAGAGCGGGGCTAGGCAAACCTCCCCTCGGCACTGCAAAGCAGCGTTTTGCCTTCAAAACTTGAAATGCTCCAGAGCATCACTACATAAGTAGAATTAAAGTTTACATTCCATAATTGCCAAGGACTTCAGTACTCACCCGTGAATCTGCACAGACTTAAACCATCACATTTTAAAAGATAGATGGATAGATGATGGAAAAGTTTGATAGATGATAGATAGATCTAGATAGATAGATAGATAGATAGATAGATAGATAGATAGATAGATAGATAGATAGATAGATAGATAGATAGATAGATAGATATAGATGGATAGAGAGAGAGAAATGAAATGATGGATATGGATGGATAGGTGGATGGATAGATGGAGAAACAGAGACAGACAGAGAGAGATGGAATGATGAATATGGATAGATGGATGGATAGATGGAGAAACAGAGACAGAGAGACAGACATAATGTAAAATAATCCTGTAGATCTCTCAGGTTGTGACATTGATTTTTGGAACGTCTCCACTGGAGGCCCACTAAGATGTCAATTGAAGACCGCTTTATCTCAGTCTTAACTGATCTCATCCAACTGCTGCTCCAGACCAAGGAGGAATTGAACTTTTGAATTCTGCCCACAAAGAATTCTGCCTGGCAGAACCTGGTCATGTTTTTTTGTGGGGGGGAGAGACAGAATCTACCCCTTGACTCCCCCCTCCCCGTTTTTTTATGTACCATGGGTCTTGCAAAGTTTCAGTGCCCTCATTTCCTCCCGCGAAGTTGCAGAGTCCAGGAACAAAGCCGCCTTATAAAACATCAGCTCATACGCCGGCTTTTGAGATTCCATGATGAATGAGGTGTGAATACTTATGAGTCTCTATGATAGATGTAAAGAGCTGATTAAACCATATTTGGTTTGCCATGTTAAATAATTGAGCAATTCTCCCAGCACAGTATATGAGCAGACTTGTGGGGTCTATAAATCAAGGCGAAGCAAATAAATAAAACTCATGAGGGATGCTTATAATAATAGCACTATTTACAATGTCCCTGTTTGGAATCTCCTACCTACATAAGGAAGGGACACGGTGGCTCAGTGGATAAGAGGCTGAGCTTGTCGATCAGAAAGGTCGGCAGTTTGGCGGTTTGAATCCCTAGTGCCGCGTAATGGACTGAGCTCCCGTTACTTGTCCCAGCTTCTGCCAACCTAGCGGTTCGAAAGCAAGTAAAAATGCTTTTTGCGTGCTGAACCAGCAGTAATGCTGGCAGTAAACCATCCCTGGCCACACCCACCCAGTCACATGACCATCTAGCCACACCTACCCAGCTGGTCATTAGTGCAGAGAACCAGCTGTTAAATTATTTGAATCTCACCACTGACACAGCCCATCTTCCCATCACAGGGCGACCCAACAGCTGCCTTCTACCCTCTGACAGAGATGGTATTTCCCCACCTTGATTGATTGTTGAGGGGTGGGGAGAAGCAGTTGTTTAACTATGCAAGCTCTTGGGTAATTAAGCTCCAAGTACAGCTGCAAGATGAATTCAAGCTCCAAATTAAATCTATCCCATTTCTTGGTTATTAGAGATATACTCAAAGATTATATCCGTTTGATGTACAGCAAGGCGCTGGGTTCCCTTTCCAAATGTCACATTAGAGTGGCGTTTGTCATTTTATGGGATCCATCTGTAACCGTCCCAAATCTATAGCACTAATCGGCATAAAAGCCAAGAAAGTGGAAATGCATTGAATAAACAAGTAAAATATATCAAAACGGTTTTTTATACCTCTTCAGCTGGAATGCCGACTGGTCTCTTAGTCCCTTTAGTGTGCAAATATTTTCAACCAGGCTTCCTCTTTTTATTTTTTGACTTCATTTCTGCTTATTTATAATGATCTGTTTATATTTAGTTATAACGGCATTGGAGGAATGCACAGAGTAGAAGCTCAAAAAAACCTATGCCAAGGTGGTGTAGGCTGCGTTTTCCTCCCGTGCTCTAGAGTATATAAATTGTGCTGGTTTAGTTCCCCTTAAGACCTTGTTAAGAATAAACGGGACAATCTCTAATCTTCGCATGCTTCTAAATTTGCCGGCTGCCTCCGTTCATCATTTCTCCCAAACCAATAATTGGCAGCTTGCGCAATTTATCCCCTAGAATGCACTTCCCAGCTTGGGAAATGGAGAGAACAAATGAAGAAGTCAGACGCCATTGTTTCAATAACAGAAGAAAGCCATAAAAGCTCTTGTTGGGTTTTTCAGCAGAGATGGTATTCAGCCAGTTCTGACCGGTTCTGGAGAAACAGTAGCGGAAATTTTGAGTAGTTTGGAGAACTGGCAAATAGGATGGCTCCGCCCCTGCTGCCCCCCCCCAGCTGATCTTCTTTTGTTGCCCTGAACAGGAGAATGGAGCTGGAAAGCAAGTTAGTGGGGTGGGGAGGGAATGGAGATTTTGCCATAAACTTCTCCTGCCACACCCACAAAGCCACACCACGCCCACAAAGCCACACCCACAGAACTGGTAGTAAAAAAAAAATGATTCCCACCACTGGTTTTCAGGTGCCTTAATGCTCCTTGTTCTCCTTGTAAATGCCCCTTCCTAGCTCCATTTGAAATTAGCAAATATCCAGAAGCCTTGAATGTAGATCCTGGGACTGACTTTCTTTCTTTCTTTTTCTTTCTTTTTTTCTTTCTTTCTTTCTTTCTTTCTTTCTTTCTTTCTTTCTTTCTTTCTTTCTTTCTTTCTTCTCTCTCTCTCTCTCTCTCTCTCTCTCTCTCCTTGTATCTCTCACCCCCTTTTCCCCACTCCCTTCCCTTAATTTCCTATTTTTTCTTCTCTGTTTTGGGTTGTATATAATAAAAAATATAAATAAACAAGAGAAGCAATTTAAAGAAAAACGAGGTAATTCTGCAGACCATTCCAGCTTGACCAAATTCTCGACAAATAAGCCAATTCTGCCTCTTGAATATGATACTGTCGGGGCCCAAAATGAGCCTGCGAGGGATTAAGAAGTCCCTGTCACTGCAAATATTCCAATTGTCTCATTCCTTGTTTACAATTGAGTGAATCCGCGGCCCTGCAAGCCTTTATAAATGAATGGAATAGTTGTGCCGAGCCCTCTCGGTTGATTTTTTTTTTTTTTATTGAGCTGATGTGTGTGAAATTACCTAGTCATGGAGAAAAGGAATTGCTACTGGATGCGCTCCGTTCCCTCCACGCTGCAATATCGCACTCTGCGTATCGAAAAATTGCTGTCGTTCGGTCAGAACTGTCAGTGCATCCCATAATATGCTCCCTTCTAAATGAGTCACAGCAACACACAGCAGGCTGCTACCATGGAATCGTGGCGCCTTGGTTTTTACCCGCGAGGGTTTATTGGGAAGCAGTCTCGAAATAGAAAAAGAACAAATGTAAAACACGGTAGTAAGAGAATCGTGCAAATGGGCCCAAGCCATTGCTTATCCCCCTCTTAACCTCATCAAGCCTAAATTGATCTCTTCTTCGTTCTTTCTGGTTTCCCCTGGGCTGAACGACCATCCTACTATTTCCATTTCCTTCTCAAGATTAGAGAATAATGTCAGAGTAATTCCCCATTCCTGTTCACAAATATGGGCCAAGCAAGTCATCCATAGTAAAGGACAGATATATAGAATATAACAACAGAGTTGGAAGGGACCTTGGAGATCTTCTAGTCCAACTCCCTGCTTAGGCAGGAAGCCCTACACCACTTCAGACCAATGGTTCTCCAACATCTTCTTTAAAAACTTCCAGTGTTGGAGCATTCACAACTTCTGGCGGCAGGTTGTTCCGCTGATTAATTGTTCTATTCCATATATGTGATATATAGTTAGTATATAACTATATCTAGTAATGTAGTTGGTCCACTGGTTAATTGTTCTGTTTCATATATGTGTTATATACGCTGTTCTCATTAGGCTGTGCCTCCTCAAGCAGAGACCCTGTTCCACAGCACAGATGGTCTGTTTAAATCCCCTACCATGTTTTCCTGAAAATAAGACCCTGTCTTATTTTCGGGGAAACACCCCCCCCCCATAAGCACATGGCCTTATTTTTGGGGAGGTCTTATTATTTTTTACGTCCAGGAGGTGGATCACATGGTCATCTCATGGCTGTTGCTGTGTTGCAATATTTTTGGGAAAGGCTTATTTTCAGGGGAGGGATTATTTTAGTGCATGCGCTCAAAAGCCCGATTGGCCTTATTACCTGGGGAGGGCTTATTTTTGGGGAAACTGGGAACTGGTCTTCATAACCAGGGTTTCCACACACACATAAAACTTCCTGTTACCAACCGAAGCAAATATATCTGGGTTTTCAAGCTGTCCTCATTAGCAGATTTATTGCAATGGATGGGATGGCGCAACGCAACTATTTCTCACTTAGAGACCAGTCTATCCTGGGTACATTAGAACCAGCCTTTCTGATTTACTTCCTATGGTCCGGTGAAGAAACAGAGCTCTTAAGTGATCATGAGGAAGATTGCAATAGGCTATTTATGTAATAGTCTCCCAAATCTTTATCAGTTTGGGAATTGAGTCTTGCAACCATAAAGTCGCTCGGGGTGACATGAGACCCACAGGTTATTTACCCGTGCATTTCTCCAAAATAAGACTATCAAAATTGCTTTTCTTCCCTCCATCTCTTTAGAGGGAGTGGGACTAATCAGAGATGGGTTGCTACCGCTTCGCACTAGTTCGGGCGAACAGATAGTGGAATGTTGGCCTGGGTCGCAGAACCGGCAGTGACTCAGGCTGGCCACGCCTCTGAATCGGTTCCCCGTTAACCACAGCATGATTTGGGGGCATTTTTTAAGATGTTCTGCACATGTGCAGAGCTATTTACAGGCAACTGCGAACGTGCTCAGAGCATGCGTCAGGCGTGCATGCGCACCGAACCAGCAGTAACGCTGACAGCCACCCACCCCTGGGACTAATGGCTTAGAGCAGGGGTGTCCAAACTTGGGAACTTTAAGACTTGTGGACTTCAACTCCCAGAATTCCCCAGGCTGGGGAATTCTGGGAGTTGAAGTCCACAAGTCTTAAAGTTCCCAAGTTTGGACACCCCTGGCTTAGAGCCTTTGGCTATCTGAGGGCTTAAATGGCAAAAGGGCTGCCTTAAGCTTTGCAGATTAATACAGCAACTTCTTCACCACTTAAGTAAGCTCCTGCTTACTCAGTTATGTATTTATTTATCGGATTTTTATACAACTTTATTATTTTATAAGTAACTCACGATAGCAAACATGCATAACATTCCTGCTTCCTCCTCTTTTCCCTTGCAACAACCACCCTGTGAGGTGGGTTGATATGAGGGAGAGGGACTGGCCCAAAGACACTCAGCCAGTTTTAGGGCTTAAGGCAGGACTAGAACTCCCAGTCTCCTGATAATTGGCCCAAAGTCACCCAGCTTGATTTCCTGCCTAAGGCAGGACTAGAACTCCCAGTCTCCTGGTGATTGGCCCACAGTCACCAGCTCCATTTCCTGCCTAAGGTGGGACTAAAATTCACTGTTGCCTGATGATTGGCCCAAAGCCACCCAACCAGCTTTCATGCCTAAGGCTGGACTAAAACGCTCAGTCTCCTGGTGATTGGCCCAAAGTCACCTAGCCAGCTTTTAGGCCTAAGGCGAGACTAGAACTCACAGTCTCCTGCTTTTTAACCCAATACCTTAACCACTATAGCAAACTGGCTCTCATATCTCTCACGGTTGATCTCTGGCTCTGCCTCCTTTTGGGAGGGGGCTCATATAATGAGCCTCAGCAAACCCAGCCTAGCTTTCCGTTGTTTAGACTTGTGCACTTTTGCATCAGTGAGACCCTTCTCCTTTGTGCCAGGAGGATTCAGAGAGATACAAACAATACTGAGCTAGGCATAATCCTGCTCAGTATACAGAAGAGCCAGAGTAGGAGTGGGCCAACCTTTCTACCTCCTCAGTAGGATACAACTATCTGCTGAGAGCGAGAATGAAAGGAAGTGAACCAATAAGGCAGGCAGGAACAGCTAAGAATGACAAGAGCATCTGGTGAGCACACCGCAGTGCAATATAAGGCTTGGAAAATTGCCTACCCTAATGATATCCTCAAGGCATGCTCGCAGTCTGTTGCTGGATGCTGATTTCTAGTTGCAATAAAGAAGAAATCGCTCTGTCTCTCTCTGTCTCTCTCTCCCCCTCTCCCCCCCTCTCTCCCCATCTCCCACTTTCCCTCTCTACCTCTCTGTCTCTCTCTCTCCCCCTCTCTCTGCCCCTCTCTGTCTCTCTCGCTCCCTCTCTGTCTCTCTCCCTCTATGTCTCTCTCCCACTGTCTCTCTCTCCCCCTCTCTGACTCTCCCTCTCTCCATCTCTGTCTCTCTCTCCTCCTCTCCGTCTCTCTCCCCCCTCTCTCCCCCCTTCTCTCTCTCTCTCTCCTCCTCTCTGTCTCTTCCTCACTCTGTCTCTCTCCCTCTCTCTCCCCCTCTCTGACTCTCTCCCTCTCTGTCTCTGTCCCCTTCTGTCACTCTTTCTCTCCCTCTGTCACTCTCTCTCTCCCTCTGTCTCTCCCCCCTCTCTCCCTCCCCTTCTCTCTCTCTCTCTCTCTCTCTCCCCTCTCTGTCTCTCTCTCTCTCCCCCCCTCTGTCTCTCTCCCTCTCTGACTCTCTCCCTCTCTCCTCCCTCTCTCCCTTTCTGACTCTCTCCCTCTCTGTCTCTCTCTCTTTGTCAGGGAGGGTGAAGCATGCTTCATTTTGCTTTTCAGATGGTCTGACTGCTGGGTACTTGGCAACCCCCTAAGCCAATTATTTCTGCTGCTGCTAATGATAACAATAATTTAGTGATAATGATAGCAGCGGCAGCAGCAACAATAATCATAATGACAACTTTTGGCCCATTAGCCAGATGTCCTTCTTGCAGGAGAATAGTCACAAGGCCAATGCCTGGGTAACTGGAGACCTGGCTTGATGGGAAGAGGGAATGAAGAGCTATGGGGGCTTCCAAGGAGGATGGGAGGGAGGGAGAGAGGCCAGGTCATTGTCTATGGAAAAGGTGATGCAACCTCAGAAGGATCCTGGGAAATCTTATGATGAAAAAGACGCTGAAGCCCTAGAACAATGTTGGTGAACCTTTTCCGCACCAAGTGCTGAAACAGGAGCATGTGCTGGAAACCGGAAGACCAGCCACCCATTGCACATGCATGCACCGGGCGGCTGCTCTTCTGGTTTATGGCTTGTGCATGCCCTCCGGCTACCTAGTCTTCCGGTTTCTGGAGTGCATGCATGTGTGAAGACCAGCTGGTTGCTGTGCATGCATGTGCTGGAAACAGGAAGATCATCTTCCTGATGCGCACATGGGCACCGGGTGGTTGTCCTTCTGTTTCCAGGGCCCCCTTGTGCGTGAAGACCAGCTGGCTGGCATACTGGAACCTGGAAGAGCAACGGGTGATGGCTTGCATGCCCAGAGAGATGGCTCTGCATGTCACATGTTAATGATGCTGTCTGCCAAGCCCTTGGTGGCCCCGTCCTTCTCCGGGCCCTCCATTAATTTGATGGTTCTATCAAGGCATTTTCTTGAATAAGGAGGGTCTTTTTTTAATGGCCAGGATCAAAGCATAGACCCTCACTTCTCTGCATCAGGCTCATTTATCACAAGCGTACTGTCCGTTTTCTCTTTAATAAGGAAGCACTGCCTTAATGAGTTTCCTGCTCCAATTTCAGAGTAGCTCCCTACGATAAATTAAGGCGGCTGACTCTTGCTCACTTAGTGCTTTCCACGGTTAAACACCTGTCTAGAGTGGAGTCTCCTATTTTAAACTTAGGGTGAGGTTGGCTGCACTTTCTTTTTGCTCTCTGCTTTTCAACTCCTGCCATAGTAACCCAGATGAAAGATGCCAAGAGAAGAGAGAGCCAGAATAAGGAGACCAAGATGCAATTATGACGGGGCCATAATGAATTTCTCTCTTCTGATGATAGCCAGTTAGCCCTCTAGAAATTATAAAGCTGGGATGATTCCAGATATGCAAATGAAATCCATTTGAGCAGTGAGCTGGCATTGTTAGGCAGGGCTCCTAAATTTTGTATGAGATCATCTGAACGCTATATTTGATTTGTATGCCGATGTATGAAAAGCTTTCTCTATGGGGTCCTTGATGTTCTTTGAGCTTGATGTCTAAGGAGCTTCTCAGTCATCCAGCTCGTGGTGGTCCCAAAGGTGCTTTCTTTTTTCAAGAGGCAATTGGACTTTCTGGTTTTTCTTTGAAGATGTTTCGCTTCTCATCCAAGAAGCTTCTTCAGCTCTGACTGGATGGTGGGGAACGGAAGGATTTATACTCCTTGCAGACAGCTGGACAACAGTTCCAAGAAGGCTCCACACCCATTTGCACCACGCAGGTGATTCTGAGGACACAGACAGACCTCCAGGTGGCCTCAATGACTCCCTAAAAGAATGCAAATTACCAGCTGTCTTCAAGGAGTATAAATCCTTCCCATCCTTGGAGGAGAAGGGAAACGTCTTCAAAGAAAAACCAGAAAGTCCAGTTGCCTCTTGAAAAAAGCACCTTTGGAGCTTGTTTGTTTTCTTGCAGATGTTTCATGACCCAACTAGGGAACATCACCAGGTTTAGAAGGGAGGGGTTTTCCTCTCTGTTTATACACTAGGGCAGTGTTTCTCAAACTTGGCGACTTTAAGTCCTGTGGACTTCAACTCCCAGAATCCCCCAGCCAGCATAGCTGGCTGGGGAATTCTGGGAGTTGAAGTCCACAGGACTTAAAGTCGCCAAGTTTGAGAAACACTGCACTAGGGCTTGCCCTGTTGATGGTGGAAGTGTTCGTGGCGGTTCCTTGATTGAGCTATTTTTTTCCCTGTTAGCTTCTTTTCCTTGATTGGGGTATTGCTTATTGCTTGCTTATTGGCCTAGCATTCATCTCGGTATTAATCTCTGCTTGTCATAAAGAATGAACCATGCCTTTGTCCTGCTCTTCTCTTCCAATTCAATTCCCAAACTTCTGTAGTTTTAGATTAATGATACAAAACCTACCAATAGCATCTAGTTTGTTCTTCGCATCTGCTTAACTAGCCTGTTTCAAACAGGAGAATACAACAGGGGTGGGAAGCTATGGCAACCTTACAACTTGTGGACTTCATCTCCCCAAACTGAAGATACAAGAATTCTGGGAGTTGAAGTCAACAGGTACAGTTGCCCATCCCTGGAATACAATCTTTTTCCAAGGAAATGGAAACCTTGTTTCCATCACCTGATCCACCATCATTGTCTGCCCGGAATCCACACTGTAGATCAGGAATTGATATAATTGAGTGGATCCAGAGATATTTCACGAGAAGAGTCCTCCACTCCTCTACTCACAATAGAATCCCTTGTGCCACCAGACTCAAAAGTTTGAGCTTAGACAATCTGGAACTGCACTGCCTGCGGTCTGATCTAAGCATAGTACACAAAATTATCTGCTACAACATCCTACCTATCAATTACTACTTCAGCTTCAACCTCAATAATACATGGGCAAACAATGGATACAAACTCAAGGTAAACTGCTTCAAACTCAATTGCAGAAAATACGATTTCAGCAACAGAGTGGTCAATGCCTGGAATGCTCTACCCGACTCCGTTGTTACATCCTCAAACCCTCACAACTTCAACTTTAAGCTGTCTACTGTGGACCTCACCCCATTCCTAAGAGGTCCGTAAAGGGGGCGTGCATAAGCGCACCAGTGTGCCTACTGTCCATGTCCTACTGTCCCCATTTACTTGTACTCATTTCCTTCATTCATGTCCATGTTCATGCTTATACCTTTTTTCTTGTACATATTTGACAAACTAACTAACTAACTAACTAACTAACTAACTAACTAACTAACTAACTAACTGAGTGGATGAATGAATGAATGAATGAATGATTGAATGAATGATTGATTGATTGATTGATTGATTGATTGAATGAATGAATGAATAATCTTAGCATTCCCCTGCTGCTCCATTTGCTAATTGTTTTTCCCAAAACAAGGAGTTGCTTTAAATTGCAGATCCAATTACTTTCTCCTACCCTTTTGATTTGCATGCATCTCAGTGCTTGAGTAGGTTATTCTGTTTGGTTGGTAGGGAAAACGTTGGAAGTGAATTGGCATTGCAGGCATAGGAGGAAACTGAGAGCAACGGACAACTGGTCCCCCCCACCCCCCACCCCGATTCTCCTTCTTGGTCTTCCTGCGATTCACTGCTGACTAGCAACTCTTTCCCTGACGCAAAATAATTAGAAAATATTCTTCAGAATTTAGCCTCTTCTGGAACCCTTCTAAGCTCAGAAATAAAAAAGAGCTTCTGCTAGGAGGTCATTCAGCAGCCCTGCTTGAAAGTTCTTCTTTTAGCACAGAGATGTGGAGAGAACTAATTTTTTTGAAGAAGACAATGCAAGCTAAGTGTACATTGGTACATCTGTGCATATTAGTCACCCTCTTTTATCTGGATGGCTTGCTGCACAAAGTCTCTGAGCAAAACAACCAACCTGGGCCACGTTCAGCTTTTTGTGGGCTTGTACATTCAGCTGTTAACACAATTATTTCCGTTCTCAAAAATTTGAGATGAGGAGGGGGGGGGGAAACGTGTGGACAAGAGTTCATCTAATGATCCTTCAGTACCTTGTCAAAACAGATGGCCAATTAAGCAACATCAGTTTCCAAAGAAATAAAAAAAACCCATCAATCCAAACCGTCCTAATTGGTTAGTGTAACTGATTTAATTAATCATGTGTCCTTGCTTGTACCGGAAACTTTGTAAAGAAGAAAATTCAACACAAAAAGATACTATTATAATTGGACAGTAATTCATATATAAACTCAACCTGAATTTTTCCCCCTGTTCTGTTCCTACACTTATCTAAAGCAAAATCTTCAAGCATCATGTTGTTGTTGTTAGTTGCAAAATCGTATCTGATCCATCACATCCCCATGGACAGCGTTCGTCCAGGCCTTCCTGTCCTCTACCATCACCCAGAGTCCATTTCAGCTCAAACCTACTTCTTCGGTAACTCCATCCAACCACCTCAATCTCTGTCATCCCCTTCTTCTTTTGCCCTCAGTTGTTCTGAGCATTAGGTTCTTCTCCAGTGAGTCGTTCCTTCTCATTAGGTGGCCAAAGTATCTGAGTTTCCTCTTCAGGATCTGGCCTTCTAAAGAGCAGTCAGGGTTGATCTCCTCTAGGACTGATCGGTTTGATTGACTTGTAGTCCAAGGGACTCGCAGGAGTCTTCTCCAGCACCATAGTTCAAAGGCCTCAATTCTTTGGTGCTCTTTCTTATAGTCCAACCTTCACAACCATACATTGCAACTGGGAAAACCATAGCCTTGACTAGACACACTTTTGTTGGCAGGGTGGTGTCTCTGCTTTTTTTGTATGCTGTGTAGAATTGCCATAGCTTTCCTCCCCAGGAGCAAGCGTCTTTTACCTTCTTGGCTGCAGTCCCCATCTGCGGTGACTCTGGAGCCCAGGAAAATAAAGCATCATAGATAAGAGTTAATCTCATTTCTAACAGCAATTTCCCAATGACCTGTCCAGGGTCCTGAAATCTTAGTATCTACTCATTGATTTTAACCAATGTTTTTGTGGGTTTGGGTCAATAATATTGAATCAAAATCTATGCTCTAACTTCACTAAGATTTATTTCCTCTGGAAAAAAAAATCTATTTTTACAGTACGGCCCTGGAGATAGGTGTTGTGTAGTTGCATTTATTTTTCATTTCTCTGCCACTCCTAGTCTATCTGCAATTCCTAATCTGACAGACAAAAAGGAAGAGGTTTCAGTACATTTTCAACTGAAATATCCTTGAAGCATAGAAATCCAGGAAGAACGGATGAAAGTTTGCAAATAAGATTTTTGTGCTACTTGCCAACTTATTTTTAAGGCAAATACAGAAACCCCATTTGCAGTTTTACAATTTTTCCCAATATATTCTTCTTTGGGAAAACAATTAAACTAATGCGATGCACAAATCACATTCTAGATTTTCTAATACTTTACTTTCTGAATAGCTTTACATTCAGCTTAATGAAAGAGATCACTTTCAAATTTCATATCACAGGAGAAGAATGGTTTGGATATTTATTTTTTTCCTGGCTGGAATTAGAATAGAAATTGGAATTAGAGTTGAATTTATCCTTGCCAAAGGCTGAGTTTTAATTCCCTTTCTTCCCTTCTATAATTCCTTTTCCAGAAATGTGCCAAGTTCTGGCTTTTTCAAGCCCAAGGGAAGTCATTTGGCTTTCCTTGCGGAAGGGTGGAGGGAAGTTAACTTTATTGGCACTGCTAATTGCATTTTTCGTGCATCTGGTAATAAACGTGATAAGAGAAACAGAATCACTTTCCAATAAAACGCTCCCAACAAAGCATTTGAGGAACAACACATGTTTCTCTTTCACGAAGCCCTACACCAGAATCCGGCAATGCTGGGTATACTGTCGCCCTTCCTATTTAACTTTATATGCAGAGTCCCTCAGGAGAAAGGCGAATCAAAAGTTGGAATTAACATTGCCAGGAGAAATATCAACAACCTTGGATATGCAGATGATGCCACTCTAATGAAGAAAGTGAAGAGGAACTAGAGAGCCTCTTGATGCAGGCGAAGAAGGAGAGTGCAAAAGTTGGCTGGGAACTCAACATTAAGAAATCTAAGATCAGGGCATCCGGCCCTCTCAATTCCTGACAAATAGATGGGGAAGAAATGGAGGTACTGACAGATTTTATTTTCTGGGCGAGCTTCCCGTTTCTGGGGCACACATGGGCACCCGCCAGCTGGTTACTGCACACACATGCGTGCCAGAAACTGGAGGACCAAGTGACCAGTGTGCATGCACACACAGGACAACGGATGCTCAGCTTCCTGGCACACACATGTGTGCCAGGGAACTACCCTTCTTGTTTTTGTTGCTCCTGCGCATATGTCCTGGGGGGGGGCTGCTCTTACAGTTTGGGGCGTGTGCACACATATGCACTCCTGTTTCGGCACTCAGTCCAAAAAGGTTCACTGGTATAGGTTCTCCTGCTTGAGCAGGGGGTTGGACTAGAAGACCTCCAAGGTCCCTCCCAACTCTGTTAGTCTGCTATTCCTTTTTTCTTTCTTCCTTCCTTCGTTCCTTCCTTCCCTCCCTCCCTCCCTCCCTCCCTTCCTCTCCATTACTGGAGGTTTTAAAAGAGATTGGGCAGCCATTTGTTTGAAATGTAATAGGATCTCCTGCTTGAGCAGGGGGTTGGACTAGAAGACCTCCCAGGTTACCTTCCAACTCTTGTTTTTCTGTTATGCTTTTTTCTCCTTTTCTCTGTACCAGCGCTGTGTGATTTGGCTTGAAAGGTCGGAGGTTCCCTAATTTTAAATTATTTAGTCGTGTGCAGAAACTCCAGGGAGATGCCCTTCTTGCCCGCAGTACTTCTAGGCTTGGTTTCTTCTGCATTTTAGACTTGGATTGTCTCTTAAGGCAGGCAAGAGGAAAGGAAGCGGTGGAAATTCTGCATTTTTGCTCCGCGGACTTGCGGGGAAGGCTTCTTTGATTAATCAACGTGGGGGCCTTTGATGAATACTTCATTTTGAAAACAGATGCTGTGTGCACTTCTCCGCAGCTAAAGGCACTAGAAAGACGGGATGAGTTCCTTGGACTAAACACCGCACTTTGCTCGAGGAAGTAAGATTCACTTCAACTGGGGAAATCAACTAACAGAGATTTAGAAATCTGGGCAAAATTCAGAGTCAAAAATGTTTCCTGGAGAGCTGCATGAGCCCGCAAAACAGCAGCCATCACAGCTCTGTCCATACTTTTTGAAAGAGAAATAGTGCCGGGAACACACACCGAATGGAAATATGCAGTGAAATGACATTAAGAGCCGAAGTGGCACAGGGGTTACCTACTTACCCAGTCACTGGCAGAACTAGAACGCACTGTCTCCTGGTGATTGACCCAAAATCACTCAGCCAGCTTCCATTTCTAAGGTTGGACTAGAATTCACTGTCTCCTGGTGATTGATCCCAACTCACTCAACTGGCTTTCATGCCTAAGGCAGGACTAGAACTCACCATCTCCTGGTGATTGGCCAAGTCACCTACTGCCAGAATTAGAACTCACCATCTCCTGGTGATTGACCCAAAATCACTCAGCTGGCTTCCATTCCTAAGGTTGGACTAGAACTCATGGTCTCCTGGTTTCTAGACTAGCACCTTCACCACTACACAGACCAGACTATCCTTGCATTGGTTGCATCTGGGTTTATAATAGTCTCAAAAGACTTCCGGACTCTGATTTAAGCCTCTTGACTACCACTCTGCTCACCTATTTGGCTACCCATCCAGATGCCTTTTTGCTTTGACATGTCTCTCATCTTCGTTTCAGATAAATGTTTGTGTTACTCATAAATAAGGAAACCAATAAAGGAGATACGAACACTCATAAGCGACGGTGGGAGCAATAAGGTTTCCCCTTCCAATCTCGCGCCTTGGAAGTCAACACAGCTGTAATTGCAGCTTGATAAGGAGAGAGAGAGAAAAATTCCCGATTAGTGAAGTGTTTTCTGAAACATTACAAAGAGTCCAACAATGGGAACGAACACCGGGGCAGAGTTAATCACTACCTGCAAACAATTTCACACTAGACTAAACAGGGAAACGATAAAACACATTTTGTAACCCAAGCTTTGACAATAAAATAAGCAAAATGCACAATTAGTTTGAACTGTGATGGAGAAGCACTCAGTAAATCAGGAAAATACAAGGCTGTAGTTTGTGAAGTTGCGGGAAATGAATTTTTTCCCCCGACCAGATCCTAGATCCAGAGAACTAATATTTATCTGCCCAACAGTTAGGCTCTGCCCAGCCCCCCACCCACCCCCGGACAATATTTGTCTTCATAATAATATTGGGGTTTTGCATCATTCATCTCAGTTTTGGATATCTGATACACCCGCAAGTGAGGTATTGAACACTGTGATCTCATATTAGACAATAATTAGATATTGACATACAGGCTTACTTGACATTTACATGAATTGGTCTTCCTTAACAGCCAACAACAGCTAGCAGTTCATTTTGGATGCTGCCAAAACAGTCAACAGATGGCTATACTTTCAATCAGCTCAAAGTGTAAATAGAGCTCCAGGCTCAAAGAGCCAACTCGTCTTTTGATTTGAAATTTCCCACTCAGGCTCTGATTTATTTACTTATTTGTTTCCCATCTATTATTTTTACAGATAATTCGGGGTAGAGAAGATGTTCAACACACTTTCTTCCTCCTGTTGTCCCCACAACGACCATCCTGTGAGGTGAGTTGGACTGAGAGAGAGTGATTGCCCCAAAGTCATCAGCTGGCTTGCATGGATAAGGTAGGACTAGAATTCACTGTCTCCTGGTGATTGGCTCAAAGTCATCCAGCTGGCATTCATGGATAAGGTAGAATTCATTGTCTCCTGGTGATTGGCCCAAAGTAATCCAGTTGGCTTTCATGATAATGTAGGACTAGAACTCACTGTCTCCTGATGATTGGCCCAAAATCATTCAGTTGGCTTTCATGCTGAAATGGGACTAGAACTCACTGTTTCCCTGTTTCTAGTCTGGTGCCTTAACCACTAGACTGTTGGACAGATGCCATCCAAAGAATGAGAGACTCTTACTATGTATGAAGATAGATTTGTTGCTGTAAAAATGATGTCTTATCAAGTAATCATTCAATTTAGGGACATAGATATCCATTATCTGTTTCCATTGCTGCTTTCATGATTAAAGGACTGTCTTCTAAGTTCAGTCTACTGTCTGTGATGAGTCAGAGGTGAAAAAGAAGACATAGAGTGATGGTTGTTTATAACAACAGATTTACAGAAGCCAGCAAGATTAATTCTTGTTCTTGCCTGGTGGGGTGGGGTGGACAAAACAAAGCCATATCTCCCCCCCCCTGTTATTTACCACTTCTTTTTCGCTGCTTCATTATTTCTTTATCAGAAGAGGACATGGCATTCCTGTCCTTCGCTCCTCTTAGTTTCAGGGTTAGGGAATCCTGTCCATTGCACTTTTTGGAATGCTACAATTTCATTTAAAGCAGGGGTTCTCCATCCTTGGCACTTTACGACTTGTGGATGTCAGCTCCCAGAATTCCCCAGCCAGCATGTTGAAGTCCTCTAGTCTTATAGTGACCAAATTTGGATACCCCGGGTTAGAGTGAAGATATATTTCCCCTTTCTTTGATCTTTTGAAGGTCTCCAGAGAGGGTTCTACCCATTTGTACTCCTGTAAAAAGCTTGCCTGCTCTTTTCCCCCTATTGTCCTCTTCTCCCCTTTCCCCCTTCATGTTGGAGAGGGTGCCAGGAAACCCTTTCTCGCAAATCTTGGAAATTCTGATGGGTCCAAATCAGCATCTAAACCCATAAACATCTCCTTAGTTCTAGTTTAACTGTCTTTGCTTATGGTGCTTCAGAAATCAATTTCCTCCAGTCTGTTTCACCTCCTACTTCCATTTTATGATTCAGCAAATCATAGTCAAGCAAAGTTCTGCTGGAATTGATTTTAGAGACACACAGACACACACACACACACACACACACAGAGGCAGACAGAGAGACACAGAGAGACAGAAAGACAGAGACAGAGAGACAGGAAGATAGAGACAGTGAGACACAGAGAGAGAGACACAGAGAGAGAGGCAGACACACACAGGCAGAGGGCAGAGAGAGAGAGAGAGAGAGAGAGAGAGAGAGAGAGTCACACACACACACACACACACACACACACACACACAAACAGATACAAACCCACATATACACACACAAACTTCCAGGCCACTAGTAGAGGACCTGACATTGAGGAAGACGCATAGTACCCATGAGGGTGAAAAGCGTTATTTCCATATATTGATAATTATTTCATATAGATTTATAGATAGTCAATAATATTCATAGATCAATAAGTAGATTAATCAATAATATTCAGATATCAGTACGTAGGTGAGAAAAAAAAACCGAGCATTGCTTCCATCCTTAACAAACAAAAAAGAAATGAAGAAGAATTCTGTTGGAAGTCTGAAATGTCAAAAAAGCAATGCCCAAGCACCCAGAGGCATTTTTAGACATTTATAGAATTAAAAGGCAAAAGCAAAAGCACATAAATGCACCCAAGCGTTTTGTCTGGAGGAAGTCACAACAGCTAGTAGGGAGGGAGTAGTGGGGACGAAAAGAAAAAGCAACGGTGTAGAGCAAATCAAGGACAGAGCGGTTTTGTGGAGCAAACACACCGGTTCGCTTTCTCACAATAACATTGTGTTATGGGTAGTGATACATCACTCTTCGTCTGGTTGATCTAAGAGATGGTATCTCCCACTCTTCTGTTGAGTATGTAGTTTTCTGTCTTCCATCACATCCAGGAAGCCGTGTTTTGAGAGTGCCTGCAACCAGGTTGGATTAATGGTTAAGGTACACCAGGCTAGAAATTGGGAGACAGTGAGTTCTAGACCCATCTTAGCATGAAAACCAACTGTTTGTCTTAGCATGAAAGCCAACTGTTAAGGCAGCAGGCTAGAAACTGGGAGATGGTGAGTTCTAGCCCCATCTTAGTATGAAAGCCAACTGGATGTCTTTGCACCAATCACCAGGAGACTGAGAGTTCTAGTCCCATTTTAGGCATGAACACTTGGGTGACTTTGAGCCAAGCACCATGGAACAGTGAGGTCTAGTCCCATTTTAGCATGAAAGCCAACTGTTAAGGAAGCCAACTGATTGCTTCTGTGGCTTTCTCTACCCTTTCTCCTTTTTTTTTTCACGTGATGCTCTCATCTTAGAAATTTTGGCCTAAATATCAGCCAAACGTTTCCATTTACAGCGCAAATAGGATTGCACGTAGCACTCCATCCATCTCCCACGGTCAACAACGTGGTTATCCAAGTCCAGAGCACTCAAAGAAAACTTAGAATGCTCCCAGGCTGCAGAATGGAGAACATGTATTTCATTGGCCTAACCTTGTTGTTGAGAGAGTTCTGTCCATTTAGCTATGAATAATTCAGACTGAAACAGAGTTTATTGAAGGATGCTGTTGGGCGCACGCTAGTTAAGGCTCTGGCGGTATTTTCCATTATAAATCTCCTATCTCCAGCAGGTTTTATCACTCCATTACTAAATGGGGACTAAATGGAAGGGGCTGGGGAGGGAGATGGTCCTTTGGTAGAAGGGAGCAGACAGAGTCCTACATCCAAGTTAAGCAGAACTGCCTTGTGATTTCTAATTTAATGTTATCTATAAACACAAACTCTGATAGGATGGATGAGAGAGAGAAAGAGACAGAGGGAGAGACAGAGGAAGAGAGGGAGGGAGACAGAGATACAGACAGAGAGAGGGGAGAGAGACAGAGAAACACACAGAGAGAGAGACAGAGGGAGAGAGAGAGAGGGAGACAGAGAGAGAGAAAGAGAGACAGACAGAGACAGAGAGACAGGGAGAGATGGAGAGAGGGAGGGAGAGACAGACAGAGAGGCAGAGACACACACACAGAGAGAGACAGAGGGAGAGAGGGTGGGAGGGAGGGAGACAGAGATACAGACAGAGGGGGCGAGAGGGAGAGAAACAGAGAGAGAGACACACACACACACAGAGGGAGACAGAGGGAGGGAGGGAGACAGAGAGAGAGAGAGAGAGAGACAGACAGAGAGACAGGGAGGAGGGAGAGACAGAGAGACACACAGAGAGAGACAGAGGGAGGGAGACAGAGAGAGAGAGAAAGAGAGACAGACAGAGAGACAGGGAGAGAGGGAGGGAGGGAGAGACAGAGAGACACACAGAGAGAGACAGAGGGAGGGAGACAGAGAGAGAGAGAAAGAGAGACAGACAGAGAGACATGGAGAGAGGGAGGGAGGGAGAGACAGAGAGACACAGAGAGAGAGGGGGGAAGGATACTGCAAAATCCCCATTCCCTCCCCACTCCAGGGGAAGGATACTGTAAAATCTCCATTTGCTCCTGATAAGCTGGGACTGGGGAGGCAGAGAATAGATGAGGGTGGGGCCAGTCAGAGGTGAAATTTAGCGGTTTTCCGAACTACTCAACATTTCTGCTACCGATTCTCCAGAACTGGTCAGAACCTGCTGAATAACCCACCTCTGATTCACGTTTGTTGAATATTTTCCCTTCCCACCTTGGGTCCTTTCTGTTTTTTGTAACCAATTCTAGCGATATTAGATTGACACGATTTCTCTACAGTAGCTCCAAGCTTCTGGTTATTTTCTAGAACTTTGTGCTTTGATTCACTGCTTTTCCACTATAATAATTGAAGTTTTGATGTCCGGCAGTAGCACCAAACCAGAATCCGTGACAGCATTATATTTCATGACTTTATTTTTGAGATGTCAGATTCCTTCCTTTACTCCTCCAATTCAAGCCACAATAAAAACTTGGTAAAGCAATACTATAATTTTTTTTTAAAAGAAATGGATTAGTTTTTGCTGGAAGAGAGTAACCTTAACATTTAATATCAAATGCTCAAAGAATGAAAAGGCCAGGCAAAAACCTCTTTTTGCAGAAAAAAAAATATCCCATTCACTTTTTGGTTCTTGCTGATCTTATTGCGATGTACCATGTTTTTATGGGAAGGTAGTTTTATAGCATTTTAGCATTATATTCTCACTGTAAGGGGAAAAAACTTTATTTAAGGGAGGCAACACACTTTTGTAGGTATTTGGAGCTTAATTGGGTGATTCTATGGTTATTATTGATGTCTATTGTTCTTTGCTCCATTTTAAAACGAATTCTTTTATATGCTGTATAGTGTGATTACCATGGATGTTAACATTTTTCCAATTGCTCTTTAATGTTAAATCTGGTGTAAACCACCAAGAGTCCTTGGGGATTACAAATGTGATAAGTACAAAATTGATTTTTAAAAAATACACATTATGGGATCCTTGGTATTCTCTGAGCCAGCTTGTTTACTTGCAGATGTTTCATGATCCAACTAGGTAACATCATCAGTGCTAGAAGGGGTGGGGGGTGTTGCTCTCTGTTTATAAACAGATAGTCCTCAACTTACAATGGTTTGTTAGTGACTGTTCAAAGTTACACTAAAAGTAGTGTGATGACCAGTGGTATGATTTAAATTTTTTTACTACCGGTTCTGTGGGCGTGGCTTGGTGGGTTTGGTGTGACTTGGTGGGCATGGCAGGGAAAGGATAATGTAAGATCTCCATTCCATCCGCACTCCAGGGAAAGGATACTGTAAGATCTCCATTCCATCCCCACTCCAGGGAAAGGATACTGCAAAATCCCCATTCCCTCCCAATCAGCTGGGACTTGGGAGGCAGATTCTCTTACCTAGCTGGATCATGAAACGTCTGCAAGAAAAGAACCAAGCTCAGACAAGGCCCCGCAGTTCAACTCTGAATTAAAAATGTTCTCTTCCATCTATAGTCTGTTTTAACATTCTGTAGGAAGAGAAGCAGCTTCAGAGATAGTGCAGACAATAAAAACCAAGAAGCGTTGTCTTTAATCCGTAATTTTAACCAGGAGTCATGAAGATTTTAGGCTGCTGGAAAGGAGGCTGACATGCATTTTCCTGTGTGTGTGTGTGTGTGTGTGTGTGTGTGTGTGTGTGTGTGTGTGTGTGTGGCAGCGTCTCCAGTTTCAGCTGCTATGGCTGACATCCACCCATCCTCTCCTCTAATGTGCGGCTTTGGTGGATTGGTGAAAGATTTAAAATAGCTTTTGTGTGGCTGACACCCAACGTATCTCAGGCAACATTGTCAGGGAGGTGTCATTGTCTTGTCAAAGCGTCCTTCTTCCCACAGTGTTAACATCTCTTTGGAAGGCTGGAATTACAGGGTACCACACCAGTCGCCAGGCTGACTTGAAATCATGCAAATGGTTCTTCTTTTGCATCGGAAGGGATGGGCAAGCACAAGAAATAATGTTGAGTAATTGGGTAGGTCTGGTTTCCTGCTTGAGCAGCGGGTTGGACTAGAAGACCTCCAAGGTCCCTTCCAACTTTTCTGTTATTCGGTTAAATGAAGTGACAGTCCTTACTTAAAATGAATCTTAAGGGTTAGATATCTTTGTGTGGGCATGCCTGTGTCCAGCCACAGGATCTGGAAGATACTGTAACTTGAGTTATCTCAATTACAAACGTCGAGAAATGTATGAATGGATTGTTTTCTGTTGTTTATTTTTGTATTATATGCACATAGAGCAATGTGAAGATTTGGCTTAGGGGTTTAGTTTGGTGGACTTTTTTATGGAATGGAGTAGAATAGAATCAGAATCGGAATAGAATAGGAATTGGAATGGAATTTAATGGAATGCAAAGGAATGGAATGGAATGGAATAGAATATGGAATGGAATGGAATGGAATAAAATAGAATAGGAATAGGAATAGGAATAGGAATGGAATGGAATAGAAGAGTTGGGAGAGACCTTGAAGGTCTTCTAGCCCAACCTCTGCTTAGGCAGTAAACCCCACATGACTTCAGACAAATGGTTATCCAACATCTACTTAAAAACGTCCAGTGTTGTAGCACTCACAGCTTCTGGAGGCAAGTTGTTCCACTGATTAATTGTTCTCACTGTCAGGATTAATTAAATCTTAGTGAAGCTGGGCATTCAACACTCATCAGCTTGGCAAAAGTTCCAAGTTATGACGGATCCCCAAAAGGTATTCGCAACCCATATTTTCAAAATTATGACAGCTGTCGGACAAGAATAGAATTCAATCCATGGATATTGCAACGTTTATCCATGGAAGTCAAAGTTACCCAGGTGAAAAGCAGAATCCAATATAATTACCGGCACCACCTTAAACTTTGTCAATGATGGACCAGACATAGTAGAATGAGGAAGGACTTTATACCTTTTCTTCAATTCCTTTACTGGTTATCAGCAAAGCTTAGTTTTACCAAGTCAACCAGTAATATACCAGATGACTGATTGGCTGATAGGCCAGTCTGCTTTCCAGTGGTGGGATTCAACTGGTGTAACCACTAGTTCACTGAGCACATGCTTCGCATTCTGTGCGCATGCAGTTCGTTTCAAAACAGCTCTAAAACCTACCTTCTACTGCAGCCCCAGTGAGTAAAACAGCTGAAACTCAGCAATTGGCTCTGCCATGCCTATCAGCTGGGCTTCAAACAAAGGAAATATAGGACAGACTAGCGCAGGGGCAAGTGGGCTTGGCGGAACTACCGGTTTGCGCAAACCGGTCCGAACCGGCTGAATCCCACCCCTGCTGCTTTCCCCAGTCAATAGATTTATTGGTATTCTCAGACATCTCAGTAGCTGTGAGGGATGGGGTAAAACCAGTGCCGGTGAATTTGGCTTGCCGCCTCTCTTTAACAGTGTGTTGATAAAGATTTAATTGGCAATTCTTGTCTGTAATGTAAGATAATTGCAGATATTCCCAAGAATTGTTTATAGAGTGGAAGGAAACAAACGCATTGGAGATGTATTGGAGGAGTTTAATTAAAGACTTTATAAGAGTGCAACAGATGGCATCTCCTAGCTAAAGGAGCAGGGAGGTGGAGATCTTGGCTGGCATTTCGGAGACTCAAAGGAGTTTTCTCTCCCCTGCTGATTTGATGTGCTCCTCTCAATAGTCCCTAGTCTGTTGACAAGTCTGTTTCTCGTGTCCTCCAAAGACTTATGCATTTTAGGTAGCTGTATAAACCTCATGTCAAATCAAGGAAGACAATCGCCTACATGTCTCTTTTGACAATCAATGCTGAGAGATCTTCCCATTTTGATCTTCCCTGCCTAGTCAAAGGTAAAGGTTTTCCTGTCAGTCATGTTCAAATGCAAGTAGATTAATAGGTACCACTTTGGTGGGAAGGTAACAGTGTGTTCAGTGTGTCTTCGGCATATAGCCTACTCAAAGGAGGCCCCATCTGTTCATGTTATGGCCCACCAGGTGAGTAAAGGCACAGGTGGACAGTAAATGGCCCCTCCCATAGGGAATAAAGAGGAGCGAAAGGGGAGTGGAGTTTGCAGGAGACAATTAGTTCACTTAATTAGTGTGAAGATTTGTTTGTGACTCTCAGAGACTCCTTACCAAGTCTTTTCTTGTAGAGTGTTGCGTTTGGAAGATTGGCTGGCAGATCTCCAAGCCTGATAAGGTCTGTGGTTGTCAATTCACCCTTGAAGGTCTGTTTGCCGGGACTTTGCTGGATGTGAATGAGAGAAATTCACATGAGCTTCATAAAATGGGGCTTTGTCAGGACAAGGAGTCTGTGAAGTCAGAAAAGCTCATCCTTGGTACATGCTGTAGCAGAGGGGTGTCAAACTTGTGGCCCGTGGGCCAGATGCGTCATGCGCTGGTCACACCCACACCCAGTTAAGCAAAGGGGGAGTCACAATGCTTCATATGACTACGCGAGTTTGACACCCCTGCTGTTGGGTGGGTAATGAACATTTCCTGACAGTGGGGACTATTAATCAGTGGAACAGCTTGCCTCCAGAAGTTGTGAATGCTCCAACACTGGAAGTCTTGAAGAAGAGATTGGACAACCATTTCTCTGAAGTGGTGTAGGGTTTCCTGCCTAAGGAGGGGGTTGGACTAGAAGACCTCCAAGGTCCCTTCCAATGCTGTTATTCTATTCTAAATATCCTGCCTTTTGCTAGAAGTTCATCTCCTCCTGCTTTTTTTCCCAGTTCTCTGAGGCATCCTTATTGCCCTTCTGTGCTCCCTTGTTTTTCTACTTCCGAGCTACTTGGTATTCATTTCACTTCAGCTTCTGTTGGAAAGTGATTATTCATGAGAGATTGGGTTACACATTTGGCTCGTGCATAGGAAACTTTGCTCACTGGGGCAGAGAAAGCCTTGGCAAAGCCCGTTGGCGCTTTGGCTTCTGTTCTTGGACCGGTCTCGCTGTGGTTAGATGGCTGAACCCTGGAATGGCTTCGTTTTATTTTCTGCTTTGGCTTGCCTCTCAACAGGTAAGGTGCTTTCTGCTCTCTCCCTCATTTAACTGCTCAGGTTTACAGGTAGAATTCAACAGGTTGGGAGAGGGCTCCCTCTGGTAATTTCTCAACAGGATTTGAGTTTCCTTCCAAAGATCCTTTCGCCATCATAGTTTGATTGAGTTTTACAAAACGTACAAGTAAAAAACAACAACATAAACTCACAATGAAGAAAAAAGGCAAAGAGAGAAGAAAGAGACATAAAGAAAAGCAGCCCAGTTTTATCTGAAGTAAGCCCTGGAAGGGACCTTGGAGGTCTTCTAGTCCAACCCCCTGCCTAGGCAGGAAACCCTACACCACTTCAGACAAATGGATATCCAACATCTTCTTTAAAAAGTCCAATGTTGGAGCATTTACAACTTCTGGAGGCAAGTTGTTCCACTGATTAATTGTTCTAACTGTCAGGAAACTTCTCCTCAGTTCTAAGTTGCTTCTCACTTTGATTAGTTTCCACCCATTGCTTCTTGTCCTGCCTTCAGGTGCTTTGGAGAATAGCTTGACTCCCTCTTCTTTGGGGCAGCCTCTTAAATATCAGAACACTGCTATCATGTCACCCTTAGTCCTTCTTTTCATGTTATTTAATTGCATCCACAGATGACTCAAATAGCATGCAACAGAATTCCAGTACTACTAGTGGGGAAAAAAATTACACATTTATTTTGCTCTTGTTCTGCACAAAAGCAGCACTTTTCAAAATTCAAATACCTCTTCGTTTTTTAAACAGACCAGTATTTATCAAAAGGGAAAATTGTGCCGACTTTAAGTTTTTGTCTCCCTTCTCCCCCCCCCCAAAAAAAACCTCAATCAGAGGAAGAAATAACATATTTGTCATTACTCTATTTTCAGCTAATAACAGACAACCGTCTCATTTTAAAGGTGAATTATTTGAGGGGAAAATCTCTCGCCTTTTTGTCAGGTTCATTTTCCTTTTAGAGCAGAATGATTTAAGTCTTCCTTCACCAGAAGCAACAGAAGTATGTTTAAAGATTTGCCACTAGGAGTTGAAGACTGAAATTAGAAAACTGAAAAGAATACTTTTCTCGCTTGCATTTTTTTTTAAAAAAAAAACAAAACCCTGTGCAAATATATTTCATAACACATCTGTTGAACATTTGCTTGGGTGTTTATTTTTTGTTTTTGTTTCATTTTTGAAGTCAGGTTTGTTTTGACAGTTAAACAATAGAAAAGAGGACAGTTTTATAAACAGGAGATAAAACGTGATTTTGTGGGACATAAGAAGCCTGAAATTTTGAAAAAATCAAACTTCCTCACTTGGAAATCCATAGACGTCTATGTCAATAGGACTTTGGGTGGATGAAGTGATATTTATGTGTATTTATTTATAAAGTATCATTGTATGCTAGAAACCATGTCGATCAGAAAGGTTGGAAGTTTAGTGGTTCGAATCCCCAGAGCCGCTTAACAGAGTGAGCTCCCATGACTTGTCCCAGCTTCTGCCAACCTAGCAGTTTGAAAGTATGTAAAAATGCAAGTAGAAAAATAGGATCCACCTTTGGTGGAACGATAACAGCGTTCTGTGTACCTTCGGCATTTAGTCATGCCTGCCACATGACCACAGAGACGTCTTCGGACTGCACTAGCTCTTCCACCTTGAAACGGAAGTGGGCACTGCCCCCTAGAGTCAGGAACGACTAGCACATATATGCGAGGGGAACCTTTATCTTATGCTAGAAACCATGTACAAAATCAGAATGAAAATGATAACTTAGAGCAATGGTTCTTAACTTGTGGGGACATATGGTGTTGTCATAGAGCGAGGTGTCAAACTCAAGGCCTGTGGGCCCGATGCGGCCTGCGGGATGCTTAGTTCTGGCCCCTTGGAGTCAGCCCTGGAAACAGTGAAGGACTGGTCCACGGTGCCTCTGCCAGCAAAAACAGAGCTAGAGAGGTCTGTGTGTAGCCCTCCTGAGCTCCATTTTTGGTGCAAGAGGGTTGCAGTAAGCTGCTGCAGCCGAAAACGAAGCTCATGAGGAACGCGTACGGCCCTCCCAAGCCCCATTTTTCACTGGCAGAGGGTTGCAGGAGGCCGTCACAGCCGAAAACGGAGATCGGGAGCCTGTTTTCGCTTAGAGAGTGCTTACACCACCATCAGTGCCCCGGATATGAGTGACATCAATCTGGCCACACACACACACACACACGAGGTCAAACACAACCGTGATGTGTTCCTCAGTGAAATCGAGTTTGACACCCCTGTCATAGAGGATCTGCGAAGGCTTGAAAAAAATGTTATGATTTCAATCTTGAGTTAAGTCTTGGTTATCCGTGGTCCGTGGCCCAAAAGGGTATTTAAAGGGAATCTGTGGTGAAGAAAAGATGGAGAAACCACTGACTTAAACCAAAAATTCTGTGGTCGAAAGCTGAAAACATAGATTAAAGGCTGTCCCTATTGGGAAATAATTGAAGGGAGGAAGGTCAAATTAATAGTTTGAGAGCCGTACTGGCGCAGTGGTAAGAATGCAGTATTGCAGGCTACTTCAGCTGACTGCTAACTGCAGTTCAGCAGTTCGAATCTCACCAGGCTCATAGTTGACTCCGCCTTCCATCCTTCTGAAGTGGTTAAAATGAGGATCTGGATTGTTGGGGGTAAGAGGCTGACTCTTAAACTGCTTAGAGAGGGCTGTAAAAGCACTGTGAAGTGACATAGGTGCCATTGCTATTGCTATCGAGAGATCTATCCACCTGTCAGTCTTTCAAGGAGCATTTTTATAGAGATAGCCATGTTGAGGAAATGAGCCTATTTGGAGCCTGACAGGACGTGGCCTTCTTCTTCTTTGCAGCCTTGGATTCTTCCCTCCTGAGCCATGGTGGGGCAGACTGTGACCGAGAATGCATCACCCAGTGCCCAGAAGGACAGTTCTACACCTCTGGAACTTGCCTGCCCTGTCCAGCTGGATTTTTGTAAGGAAACCTGCTTTGCTGGTGGTGGTTTGCATGGTTAGAATACTGTGCCAATAGAGGAGAAGGTTTGCAGTTGAGGGTTGGGTTGTGGGGTCCATGGGGCCCTCTGAGCTGGGTTGTTGGCTTGCAGATGTTTCATGACCCAGCTAGGCAACATCTTCCTTCCTTCCTTCCTTCCTTCCTTCCTTCCTTCCTTCCTTCCTTCCTTCCTTCCTCCACTCTCTTCCCCTCCCTTCTCCATGCCTCTCCCCCCTCTCCCCCCTCTCCTTTTGTTCCTGCCTTCCTACCACACTCCATACATCTCCTCCCCTCATTTCCCCACACCTCCGCTCCCCTCCCCTCTTCCTTCCTTCCTTCCTTCCTTCCTCCCTCTTCTCTCTTCTCCATGCCTCTCCTTTCCTCCCTTCCCCCTTCCTTCCTCCCCTTCCCCCTTCTCCATGCCTATCCTCCCCTCCCCCTCTCCATCCCTCTCCTCTTGTTCCTGTCTTCCTCCCTCACTCCATCCCTTCCCTTCTCCATGCCTGTCATCTCCTCCCCCTCTTCCCCCTTCCTTCCTCCCCTCCCTTCTCCATGCCTCCCATCCCATCCCACTTCCCCTCTTCTCCCACTTCTTTCCTTACCCACTTCCTCATTCCTTCCATCCATCTCCTTCCTTCCCCTCCCCTCCCTTTCCCCCTCCCCCTCCCTCCTTTCTTCCTCCCTCCATCCCTTGGTCCCTCCTTCCATCCATCTCCTCCCCTTCCTCCCTCCCTCACTTCCTTCCCATTATTTCTTTTTTTGGATGAAAGAGCTTAAGGATTAGAAGAGAAAATAAATATGAGTCAATACTTGAAATTCACCCACGTTCGAGGTTTGATACTCAAGGTTCACAGCCAAAATGCTGACATTTGGATTTCAAGATATTATTATTACAAGGATGACCTTTCAGTTATATTTCCAAAGCAATTGGCAAAAAATGAACTGAATGTGAATTTATAGCCCAATAGCTCTTGGCAGCATTTTTGATAGTTGTGGATCTGGAAGGGCTGGAACATGACCTCCTGTAAGCTGTTGGTCTTTGAAAGCTGAATATTGGTGGAATATTCTGTGATATATTGCTGGTAGCTAACACTGTTGTCACTATTCAATAAAAGGGATGCAGTGGCTCAGTGGCTAAGACGCTGAGCTTGTCGATCAAAAAGGTTGGCAGTTCAGCGGTTCGAATCCCTAGTGCCGCCTAATGGAGTGAGCTCCCATGACTAGTCCCAGCTTCTGCCAACCTAGCAATTCGAAGCATGTGAAAATGCAAATAGAAAAAATAGGAACCACCTTTGGTGGGAAGGTGCAACATTCCATGCGCCTTCAGCGCCTTCAGGAACATGGAAACACAGGTTTGGAGAAGTTGTAAGAAAATAGCAAAAAAACAACAACCAAATCAGCCTTTATATAATCCAAATCTCTCTTGTTCTGAATTGCAGCTGCCCAGGAGGTCAAAGGATTCCACAGTGGTGCCCAATGGGTACATTCAACCAGCTCCCGGCTCAATCTGATGTTACCTCCTGCCAGGTAAAAAGAGGTTGAAGGGGACCAAATCTATGTATGTGTGTAGATGATTTAACATGTTAAGTGGGCATAATTATATGGACAGAAAAGGTGAAAGGCTAAATTGATTGCTTTGATTTTAAAAAACCCACACAATTACCATATTTTTCAGAGTATAAGATGCAACGGAGTATAAAACGCACCAAGGTTTTGAAGAGGCAAATAAAAAAAAGTTTTTGCACTCTGCAAACCTCCCAAAAATGGTCCATTTTTTGCAAAAACGGGCCCGTTTTTTTTCCAAAAAAAGGGGGGGGGCATGAATAGCCTTTAGGAGGTTTGTAGAGTGCTCCCTGGGGGGTGGGGAGGAACGAGCAAAAAATGACCTGTTTTTCTTTAAAATGGGCCCATTTTTTGTCAAAAAAGAGGCATGCATAGCCTTTAGTAGGCTTATAGAGTGCTTATAGAGTGCTCATGTAGAGCAGCCAGCAATGTATGACTCATTAGAAGTATTAAAGAAGATCTTAGGGTTCCACAAACACCAACAGTTGGAGAATCAGGAACGCACCAGTGATTCCCTGCTGAACACTTGGAAATCGTTGGCCTGGATGTGTCGTTCTTTTTAATCACCCTACTCCTGTGATGGCGAACCTGTGGCACGCATCCCAGAGGTGGCACACAGAACCCTCTCTGTGGGCACACGCGCCGGCCAGCTGATCTGCAGTTGTGTCGGAGCGCCGGAAATCTGAAGACTAGCTGGCTGGTATGAATGCGCATGCTGGCCACCTGGTCTTTGGCGTTCCGGCACATGTGAAGAACAGTTGTGCAGCATGCATGCGTGTGGCGTAAACCAAAAGACCAGCCATGCACACCAGCCAGCTGGTCTTTGGGTTCCGGAGCTCTGGCGCACTCAAACACCAGCTGGCTGGCGTGCATGTGCGCACCGGAAACCAGAAAATCTGGTGACCGGCACACGTATGCGCACAGGCCAACTGGTAGTTGTGTTTCTGGGCCTCCGGTATGTATGAGCACTTCAGTTTGGGCACTCGGTGCTGAAATGGTTCGCCATCACTGCCCTACTCCGTAAGTTCATGACTAATGACTTATCTTATCCTCAACAGGCATGTCCAGATGGTTACATCAGCTTAGAAACCAGAGCTGGTTGCAGGCCGTGTCCCGGGGGCTTCTGGTGCGACCCCCAGAGAGGTTGGCAAGGAGCTTGTATCCCTGGCCAGTATTCACCAGAGGGAGAGATGGACTGTCAGGAATGCCCGAAAGGATATGTCTGTCCTAATGGACAAGAGAAAGAGGTATGGTTAATTATTCATTCGTTCATTTTCATCTCATCTTAATTATTTTTATAAATAACTAGCTGATAACCCGGCATTGTCCAGATATTTATTTTTCGGGGGGGGGTGAGGGAGATGTCTGGACCAAACGTAATTTCTAATGTTGGTTTTTCTCCCTTACCAGAGGGAACCCCCTTGTGGACTACCGTGAAGCCATTACCATGGCAACTCCATTGCGCTGCATAGTAGAAGCCATTTTAAGGCACAACAGGCTGTTTCTTAACAGAAGTCACAGTATTTTTTTTCCAGAGACTAAGTCATCTGTGTATCAAGTTTGGTTGAAATTGCTCCAGGCATTCCAGAATTATCCAGGAACATACACACACACACACACACACACAGAGAGAGAGAGAGAGAGAGAGAGAGAGAGAGAGAGAGAGAGAGAGAGAGAGAGAGAGAGAGAGAGAGAGAGAGAGAGAGAGAGATTTTTATAAATATATATTCAGGGTGGCGAACACACCTAATATTGCTAATACTGAGGGCTCTTTGGTGCTATCTGAACTTGCTTTTTCTTGCAGACATTTCATTACCCAACTAGGTAACATCGTCAGACCGCCCCCACCCACATAGACTTGCAAGTCACCAGAATATTAACTGACAGCAAACAGCACACTAGCACTGATAATGTTACCTAGTTGGGTCATAAAATGTCTCCAAGAAAAACAAGCAAGTTCAGAGAGCACCAAGGACCCCTTCATTTCAACCCTAAACTACAAATATTCTCCTTTATTGATACCTAAGAATCCTTCCTCCTCCTATTTCTCCCAAAACAACAACCCTGTGAGATGGTTGGGCTGAGAGAGAATGACTGGCGCACCAAGCCGGCTTTCACGACTGAGGTGAAACTAGAACTCACCTCAGTCTTCTGGTGAATGGCCCGAAGTCATCCAGGCGACTTTCATACCTTAGCTGAGACTAGAACTCACCATCCCCCAGTTTCTAACTTGGCGCCTTCTCCACTAAACTAAACTGATATATCACCTAGTGGTGATCGTACAGAGGTTTTAAAGTCTCCTCTCCACATTTCCACATTTTCTTTTAATTTTTGCCTTCAGTAGACGAACGAGGTTCCACTTTCATTCCCCACAACATTAAACATTTTAGCTCAGGGTTCCCCCCCTCCTCTGTATTTTATTTTCATAATACGAATAATGAGGCATGGACAATTTACAAGGAGCTCATTTCCACTGTGAGTTTTCCTGCGAAAGGCAAAGAGGGTATCATATCATCTCGCCCTGAAAGATGACTCCAGAGAAGCAGCGCTCCGTTTGATTATATATAGGTGGAATTAAAGCAGCGTCAGAAGATATAAAGGCATCTGTAGAAACCTGGAATTGAAAGGAATAAATGGGCAACGAGTAAAGGAAACTTGCTTGATCTATTCCATCTGCAGTAAATGTTTCAAACTCATACTAGAAATCTCTCTCTCTCTCTCTCTCTCTCTCTCTCTCTCTCTCTGTGTTTGTGTGTGAGCACACATATCTATGTTTGTCTTTGTGCTTGCCATCCCACATTTGTGTGTAAGGCCCAGCCTGGTTTTAAAACATTTAGAATAGAATAGAACAGAACCGAACCGAACAGAACCGAACAGAATAGAATAGATATTGGAGAATAGAATAGAATAGATATTGGAGAATAGAATAGAATAGAATAGAATAGAATAGAATAGAATAGAATTCTTTATTGGCCAAGTTTGATTGGACACACAAGGAATTTATGCAAACATCTCATTTTCAAGTTCTATATTCACAAAGCTGAACAAATCTTTTGACATGTGAGCAGGACATGTATGCGTGACTGTACATACATGTACAGAGCTTTATGTCAGTTATGGTGATCTCTAGGTGATGTGTGCATATATTCATATACATACATCCACATGCATTCATACACACATGATTGTGTGTGAGCACATTTCCTCTGTTGTCTCCCTCTAGCGTTGTCTAGGAGGTCACAAACCTGATGCCGGTCACACATCTTGTGTTCCCTGTTTCCCGGGTTTTTTCTCCACTGAGGGATCCCCGGAATGCCAGCCCTGTCTAGCAGGTAAGCCAATTTCTGGGGCATCTCCATCAATAACTAGGGAACTATGGCTTCCTAAGGTGGGACTAGAACTCACTGTTTCCTGGTGACTGGCCTAAAGTCCCCCAGTTATCTTTCATGCCTAAGGTGGGACTAGAACTGCTGGTGATCAGCTCAAAGTCACCCAGCTATCTTTCATGCCTAAGGTGGGACTAGAACTCACCATCTCCTGGTGGTCAGCTGAAAGTCATCCAGCTGTCTTTCATGCCTAAGGTTTCTAGCTTGATACCTTAACCAGTAGACTAGACTTTTTCTTAAATCCAACTCTTATCATCTTGAACTCTTGGCTAAAATTTTCCCCACCACTATGTTGTAGCTCCGTATACCACAACAAAAACTGACCTCAGGCTTTATGTAAATAGTGCAAACTTAACTTTCTGATTTGAGAACATCAAGGAGGGAAAGAGGAGGTAGAATCAATGCGAGGGAAGTGTTGTGGCCCATCAGCGGCCAGCGGAGCTTGGCAGCAGGTTCAGACAGTTGAGGAGGTTGGGAGAGAACCTGGCCAGTCCTGGAGTCTGGGGAAGGCTCTGATGAGGGCTCTGTGTCGGAGGCAGAGAGGGGGCCAGAGCCGTATGCAAGTTATCAGCTGCCTTCAGAGTCAGAGATCAGTGAGGCAGATGAACAGCCTGGAGCCTGTTCCCAGTGTGCGCATGCACAGAGTTGCCAGACGAAGAGAACAGCTAAGGAACAGGGGTCGACTTAGGAGGAAGGCCACAGGTGAACGATGAATGGCTCTCCCAGAGGAAATAAAAGAGGAGCAAAAGGGGAGTGGAGTTTGCAGGAGGCGATTAGTTCGCTTATTTGTTTTGTGACTCTCTGAGACTCCTTGCTAAGTTTTGCCGAGATCGGCCTTGGCAGCTCTCCAAGCCAGATAAGGTCTGTGACTGTAAATCCTCCCTTGAAAGACTTTGCTGGATGTGAATGAGCAGAATTCACAGTCACTTAGTAAAAGAAGCTTTTGTCGGGACAAGGAGGTTGCTTCCTGCTCTTGGGAAGCCTCGGTCAGAACAGTAAGGGTTGGATAACTTTAGGTTGTTTTTCAGCCGTACGTTTCTAGGATTCAAAGCAACTTGGCCGGATCAATATTTAAAGCTTTGGGAAAGTGGAAAACAATGTTGGGAAGATTAAATGCGCTCCACTAGTATCTAAGTTAATTCTCAATTGTCCTTTATAAGCCATTTAAAGAGCTTCTGGCTCTTAACTACCATGGACTCGGCCTGCTTGGTATTCTCCCGAAGCCTTGATAATCCTATCCTCGGGATATCAGTAGCCTATTTTTGTGGGAACGAGAAGGGTGTTGCCAATTCATCACCACGACATTAGCGCTGGACCAACTTTGACAGGAGAATGAAACCGGATAGACTCAGGCCTTTTGTTGGTTTTTCTTTCTTTCTTTTCTTTTTTTTTAAAAAAGAAACAATTGCTTTTAAGAATTATGGAAGCGTAGAACATTATTAGAGATGATTAATTGGCTGTAATGGCTCAGAAAATTACGAGGGAAGACAATCAGCAAGCACCCCAGGCCTCTTTGTTTTTGCACAGTTTCTTCTGCCATAAAATTGGGTTGGAAAAGAATCAAGCCTTTGGAAGGAAAAAAAAAAAAAAAGAACAAAAATTCATACCGGGATCCCTCTTAGCTGTTTCTCTGAAAATGGGATAAACTTGAAGAAAAACAGTGAAAATAATCGGAATGCCTTCCCCCCCTCCTCAAACCCTTAGGAGAAAAATAGAAAAAAACATGTTTCTTTTCCTTCTAAGACTTTTATTTTTAAATGTCCAAGGAAGACCAACAATTTGGTTTAAATCAACGAGTTTCCTGTGGGATCTATCTATTCCAGGTTGTTACACATCCTAGATATAATTGTGCAGATTTTTTGGGGGGTGGGGCAAAATTCAGATAGCGATCGGCCATTACTTTATTAATGGATGCTTTCAACTTTCTTTGGGGTAACCTACAACCTCGTGTTCCTTGATGTTTCCTATCCAAGTGCTCTAAATCAGGGGACTTCAACCTTTCAGACATAATTTTAAATCCCATGGACCTCTAATATGAATTAGTGATGGGATGGGGTCTTTCAGGCACTTCGCTTGGCCACCTGTTAGCCAAGAGAAATGCCTGGGGTCAACCCTAGGTTTGCTGTCCATTGCAGCTAAAAATCTCAACTATGGCCAAGAATGAATATTTGTTTTGTAGCTGGCCCGGGCGCTAGATTGGCCCCCTGAGAACTCTGTCTTTTGAGGAGCCCGACCGAACTTTGGAGAAGCACCTGGACTCCCAGGGAGGGAGGGAAGGGCTGGAGCTACTAAACAGGTAGCCAAGCTGTGCCTGAAGGACCCCATCCCATCAGCGAGTGGGAGTAATGGCTTTGGTCACCATATCCAGACCAGGGGGCCATAGTTTGAGGAGCCCTGATTTAGTGCATTATAAAAAATGCAAAGATTTTTCTGCGGACCACCAAAGTTTTTTCATGGACCACCAGTGGTCCACGGACCACCGGTTGGTGACTACTGGTCTAACCAGTCTGATCTTGTTTAGCTTCCAAATCCAGACCAAATCACCCAGGTCCAATGTTTAGAGCTTCTTGTGAACACCAGGCCCATCTCTTGTTTAAGACCTGCTGTTCCATTGGAAACTGGAGCATATGCTGAGTAATTCAGATGCTTTCCACTGAGCCTGGTAACTGGACCCCTATGCCTGCAATAAGAATCCTCTTAATTAAATTATGAAGTTCTCCTGTGTGTTGGGTGTCTTGATATCACAAGGTAAAAGGCCAAGTAGAATAACAGATCACCAATGAAACATTTTTGAGCAGTCAGACAAGCCAACCTGAACCCATTGGTAGCCTCACATTGCAACTAGGACATACATTCAGTTTCGCAGCTATTGAGATTGTTGGCCAAGCAGGTACAAAGATAGACAGGGAAATGACTGAAGCTGGAGAAATGGGACCCTTGTCAGTCAACAGGAGTGCCAGTTGACCACCAGCTTATCAGGTACTTAGGAGCCAAAGGCTTGGCAGGACAAAGAAACAACAACCAATCACTGACTATCAACACACCAATCAACCATAGGAAAGCACCACATAAATACAATTCATAGAATAACCCAAATATTCCGGTGGAGAGAAATTCCTTGAGGATGGGAACAAATCCGAAAGCTCAGAAGAGTAAACCTCTGGTCCTGGTGACCCACCCAGATTGGATCTCGAAATGTTTTTGGACTACATTCAGTACTGATTTATAACATGGCTCAGTGGCTAAGACCCTGAGCTTGTCGATCAGAAAGGTTGCCAGTTCAGCAGTTCGAAACCCTAGAGCTGCGTAATGGAGTGAGGTCCAGTTACTTGCCCCAACTTCTGCCAACCTAGCAGTTCGAAAGCACATTAAAAATGCAAGTAGAAAAATAGGGACCACTTTGGTGGGAAAGTAACAGCATTCTGTTCCCCTTCGGCATTGACTCATGCTGGCCACTTGACTACAGAGATGTCTTCGGACAGCACTGGCTCTTTGGCTTCAAAACGGAGATGAGTACCCTACTCCTTCTGTCTCCTCATCCTCCCTTCTCTGCCTTCTCCTTTCCTCTTCTCCTTCTTTTCTTCTTTTCTTCCCTCTTCCCCACTCCTCCTCTCTCCTTCTCCTTCTTCTTACCTTCTCTCCTACTCTTACTTCCCCTCCCTTACTTCCTCTGCTTTACCCTTTCTTAAGTTGCTTTCCTGAGTGAGTTCCTATCAGCACTAATCAATGCTTATCAATATTAATAATGTCTTTGTCTTTATTGATTGTGCCAACTGCATTACCATCACGCTGTTACCAGAGTAATACACATCCCAATCTCCTTAACTTGTTTGTTTGCTTTTGCAGGGCATTATTGTCCTAATTTTGGGACTGTTCAGCCAGTCCCTTGTCCCCCTGGCTCTTGGGCTGATGCTCCCAGACAAATCGAGTGCCGAAGCAATAACAAAACATCTTGCTGTCCAGACAACTTGGCTGAGATGTTGTTTGCTTGGAAATCTCTTCATTCTGTTGGGGATCTACAAAGCCAGCTCTGCCCTTCAGGTTGAACCTTTGCATTTGTTTGCCTTTTGCTGATTTGTTTTACCTGCTCACTGTTTGGGGACTCAAAATCTCCTTTGACATCACAGAGGAAATGAAATTCGGGCCAAATTAATTTAATTTTTGAAGCAGTTGTGTCAATGCAGTAATGGTACTCATTGTACAGTAGTGATCTGCTGACCTCAGGGGGTCTGTGACCATTTGTCACAGCCAAATTGCCATGGCCAACTCACCATGACCAACTCACCATGACCAACTCACCACAGCCAACTCGCCATGGCCAACTCGCCATGGCCAACTCACCACGGCCAACTTGCCATGGCCAACTCACTGCAAGACAACGTGTCACTGCCATCTCACCACAGGGCAAAAGTTACACTAATATTAAAGAAATGGTGGAATAGAATCATTAAAGAAATGACGCAAAAGGAAGGGACAGAATGAAATATGAATGGCAAAGATTAAAATACTTGAGTGTGCAGAGATGGATAGGCTGACCATGGAATTAAAGGATAGAGAAGAATCGGAGTACCATAAAGTGTGGAACAGATGGTATAAATGGTTGGACGAAAAATGTGAGATACTATATAAGAACTAAGTATTATTTACGACAAAAAGGATAACTCTGTATAAATCTGTAAATATTAATATATTTTAAGGGATTATACAATATAGAATATATAATAGAGAATATAGGAATAGAGCTTATGTAAATACAAATGATATCAACCATACTGATAGGGGCTCACTGTAATGAGTGGAAATTTGTGCTTTGTTCTTTAATAATTAAAAAAAGCTGAATAAAAATTATTTTTTAAAAAGAAACTGGCCAAAAAAAAAAAAGGATGAATCTCATCTTGCAGGTTATTTTCGTAGTCCTGAACTGACCACAGCTCCATGCCCCAGGGGAAGTTTTGAGCCCAGAGACAAATTCCTGAAGTTCAGCAACAGAACTTCATACTTTCCAGGTGTGTGTTTGTCTTTTGTACAACGGGGGAAACTGATGCTAAATCAGACTGATAATTAGGTTCTCCCACAAAGGCAGACAGTTGTGAGGCTTATTTACTATTGTGTGGCATAAAGTAAGCAAGTTAGACACCAAGGAAAATTCCTAGACATTTGTGGCGGAAGGCTGTTGAGAATCATTCGTGCCTGTGTGTCAGTGGTGGGTTCCATCTTAAAAACCTGGAAAATAGAGACCTTTCTTGTGTGGTGAGGTGCCAGTTCTATTTCAAACTTCAGTGTTTGAAGGAATTATAGCATATTTTGAATTGGTTCAAGCACAACGCATATTTTTGCCTTCCAGAAGGAATTGTGAATAGTCTTTTCACAACCATAATATCATTTGGAAAACATTTATTTATTGTTTGCTTGTTTGTTTGTTTGTCAAATATGACCAAGATAACCAGTACAGGTATGGACATGGACATGAACGAAGGAAATGAATACAAATAAACGGGAACAGTAGGACAGGGACGGTAGGCACGCTGGTGCGCTTATGCACACCCCCTTTACGGACCTCTTAGGAATGGGGTGAGGTCCACTGTAGACAGTTTGAGGTTGAAGCTGTGGGGGGTTGAGGATGTAAGAATGGAGTCAGGTAGAGCATTCCAGGCATTGACAACTCTGTTGCGGAAGTCGTATTTTCTGTAATCGAGTTTGCAGTGGTTTTCCTTGAGTTTGTATAGATTGTTTGCCCATGTATTATTGTGGTTGAAGCTGAAGTAATCGTTAACAGATAGGACGTTGTAGCAGACAATTTGCCATTAGTTCTGAAGTTGGTTTCTAGCAAGTAACCCCTTACAAGATTTTTTTTTAAATGGACATTTTCCCCCCATCACTGAAATTCAGTTTAACCGATCTCCTCCCCTAAAGAGATCAAATAATTAAAGGAAAAGCAAAGCAATGTGTGAATATTTTCCATACGGTTTTCATTTGCAGCTCCTGAAAATATAGAAAATGTCAGACTTGCCGTATCTGTGGTTAACTTTAAAAATAAACACATTGCAGCTACATATGTTCTTTAAGCATTCTGAATCCCTACCCCTCCTTTTTCTTCCCCCTCTTAATTTACCTTCTGGATTAATCGTCATTATTTTTAGAGCAATGTTTTTAGACCTGGTGCTGTAATGAGCGTGGAAATCTATTTGAAGTGAGTGATTTTTTGAAAATGAACAAGTAATGGGGCACAAACTTAATTTTAAAAAAAAGAATATCCGAGGGTGGCACGCATCATCACTTTCTCCTGCTTCATTTCTTTGGATAATTGTTATTTGTCTTTAATTATGCCCCTTCCCCCAGCACGTTTGGGAATGGAACAAAAATATGACTGTTTTTCTAGTGAAGCAAATCATATTTATATACAACAAGGATGCTTTGTGGACTTCAGCCTGCCAACCAATTCTTGCACAGCCCATCAGCTTGGGAGCTGAATGAGGGGAGATAGGGGTGATGCTGAAAGATCTGGCTGAAATAATTTGGGGGGGGGGGAATTGTTCGTGTAAATTGAACCAACAGCCTTAGCGTCCATTAAAGAGCAGTGGTGGGATTCAAATTCTTTTGCTACCGGTTCTGTGGGTGTGGCTTGGTGGGCGTGGCTCGGTTGTGCAGTGGCAGGGGAAGGATACTGTAAAATCTCAATTCCCTCCCCACTCCAGGGGAAGGATACTGCAAAATCCCCATTTCCTCCCCACTCCAGGGGAAGGATACTGCAAAATCTCTATTCCTTCTCACTCCAGAGGAAGGATACTGCAAAATCTCCATTCCCTCCCCACTCCAGAGGAAGGTCACTGCAAAATCCCCATTTCCTGCCCACTCCAGGGGAAGGATACTGCAAAATCTCCATTCCCTCCTCACTCCAGGAGAAGGACACTGTAAAATCTCCATTCCCTCCCCACTCCAGGGGAAGGATACTGCAAAATGTCCATTTCCTCCCGATCAGCTGGGACTCGGGAGGCAGAGAATAGATGGGGGCGGGGCCAGCCAGAGGTGATATTTACCGGTTCTCCAAACTACTCAAAATTTCCACTACCAGTTCTCCAGAACTGGTCAGCACCTGCTGAATCCCGCCTCTGTTACAGAGGCTGAACCTCTATTTCTCCTTTTGTGATTCTTTGGCTAATCCTTTGTGTTGATTTGTATAAGATGACACAATAAGAATTGAATGGAATGGAATGTGGAGAGTGGGGGGGGGGGGTAGGTTAGGGTGGGGTGGATTAGAGCAGACAGAACAGAACAGAACCAGCATGGTGAACCACTTTGCAATAAGCCTGACTATCCAAACACTGCTCAGAATTCCCCCCAGGCTTTGCTAAAATAAGGAGCAGAGACGTGGGAGCATCTCTGCTGGAGTAACGATCACATATGTTTTACATGGAGAAAAGTCCCGTTTCCTGCCTTCTTCAATTCTGATTTAAAAGATCATACAGCTGTTTATAGAAATCTCCCCCCCCCTTTTTTTTTTGGGATCAGCAATCCCAAAGAGCCCCTACCTGTCACAGAAACTATATTCACGAAGGAGACAGAATAGAAATACTTTAGTGTACACAATGTTATTAAAAAGAAATCTTTCTCTGGGTTTGGGGATCGCTGGAGCTTTCGATTTGACAAATCTAGAGAGTACGAGGCTGGGAAAAACGGATCGATGGTTTGATATTGAGTAAGGCAGCTTCTTAAATCATTCAATACAAATGTGCAGCCCGGATGAAGCTGCATCTTGTCGATGTTCAGACAACCAAGTGGATTTGGGAGAAGGGAAATATTCTGACCCTGGCTTCCTCAAAAAGCACAAGGCAGAGTCCTGGTATATTATTATAGCTTTTAAAAGTATCTGTTCAGTGTGTGTGTGCATGTCTGTATGAAGGTATGTATGTATACAGTATGTGTGTGTGTGTGTGTGTGTGTATGTATGTATGTACAGTATATACATATATAGGTGGTGAATAAGATATGTCTGTCTGTCTGTCTCTATTTATCATCTTCCTTCCTTCCTTCCTTCTTATCTATCATCTACGTACCTTCTACCTATCTACTCTGTCTGTGTGTCCATCTGCCCATCCATCCATCCATCCATCCATCCATCCATCCATCCATCCATCTATCCATCTATCCACCTACCTACCTACCTACCTCCTTCCTTCCTGTCTGTCTGTCTGTCTGTCTGTCTGTCTGTCCGTCCGTCCGTCCATCCATCCATCCATCCATCTATCCACCTACCTACCTACCTCCTTCGTTCCTTCCTGTCTGTCTGTCTGTCTGTCTGTCTGTCTGTCTGTCCGGTCGGTCGGTCCATCCATCCATCCATCCATCCATCCATCCATCCATCCATTTATCTATCTATCTATCTATCTATCTATCTATCTATCTATCTATCTATCTATCTATCTATCTTCTATCCATTATATATCCATCATGCATGCGTGCACACACCCACATATAATGCATAGCTTATACTGTATATCTTATTTATCCCCTGTGAAAGCCTTAGCCTATTGGCAGCAACTGCTAGTGAATTTCTCCTATCTAAAAACCTAGGCAGAGGTCGCCTCTTGGTTCTCCCAAGATCTGATTTGGCCCCTTCTTTCTGCATGAAGAAAAAAAAAATGCTTATCTTTGCTTATCCAAACCTAACCCATTTGCATACATTTTTTTAAAAAAAAATCAGGGATTTCAATCACTCTACAGCAGGGATGTCCAAACCTGGGAACTTTAAGACTTGTGGACTTCAGCTCCCAGAATTCCCCAGCCAGGCTGGCTGGGGAATTCTGGGAATTGAAGTCCACAAGTCTTAAAGTTCTCAAGTTTGGACACCCCTGCTCTACAGAATGATAGCTCAACTACAGCCAATGCGGCACCCCCAACCTGTTTGATGGGGTTAGGATTTGCTAGGACACAAGCCTCTAAATGAGAGTTCTGGGGAAGAAGAGATCATTCGATAGTCAGATCATATTTATTTTCTGCTGGTCTCTTTTTTTTTTCCCCTACCCCTTTGATGTTCCATCCAGAGCTCAAACAGTGTCTGAAGTGTCCCGTTGGATATTTTTGCCCTAATGGAATGAGTTTTCCAAATCCATGCCCTGTGGGGACTTACAATCCTCTCCAGGGACAAGACGAATCCACAGACTGCAGAGCCTGTCCTGCTGGTAACGCCTGCACCCAAACTGGCTTGGCTCAGCCAGATTCGGAATGTATGGTAGGGTGAGTATGTTACTCCTCTCTGAAGTGACCATCTTTTAGGGGAACCTAAGTGGCCATGTTCATGACACCAGTTGGTGTGGGTTTCTTGCATGCCTGGCAATTGGCAAAAAGAGCATCGCTCTATTTGCAAGGACATGCCATGTGGTGTATAGATGTGAAGCACTGAGTCTGTTTACGTGTTTTGCTGATGCTTGAAATTCATATTGTTTCTTATTCCTTCTCTTAAATAGCTTTAAAAGTTTAATATCTCTCTCTCTCTCTCTCTCTCTCTCTCTCTCTCTCTCTCTCTCTCCCTCCCTCCCTCCCTCCCTCCCTCCCTCTCCTTCCCCTCTCCCCTCAAAAGGTTCTAATTTCATATGGCTGAAGGCTGATATGGAAATGAGGGGAGGAGGATAGAATACAGCTCAGTGAAATTTGCACAGCACAGAACCTGATTCCTCAATTAACCCAGTTTCTGACATTGTATTATGTAGTGAACCAGCAATCAGCAAATCCGGGTGCATTCACATAACAGGCTGAGTCAACTTTGAGCTGGTCAGGATCAAACTTCCTAACTGTGGGCAGAGTTAGTCTGCAATACAGCACTCTGATCACTGCACCAAAACGGCTTCCTTCCTTCTCCTTGTTTTCCTTCCTTCCTTCCTTCCTTCCTTCCTTCCTTCCTTCCTTCCTTCCTTCCTTCCTTCCTTCCTTCCTCCTTCCCTCCCTCCCTCCCTTCCTCCTTCCCTTCCCTTCCCTTCCCTTCCCTTCCCTTCCCTTCCCTTCCTTCCTTCCTTCCTTCCTTCCTTCCTTCCTTCCTTCCTTCCTTCCTTCCTTCCCAAGCAATAGCACTTAGACTTATACACCACTTCACAGTGCTTTACAGCCCTCTCTAAGCGGTTTATAGAGTCAGCCTACTGCCCCCAACAATCTGGGTCTGCATTTTACCCATTTCGGAAGGGTGGAAGGCTGAGTCAGCCTTGAGCTGGTGAGAATCGAACTGCTGTCAGTCAGCAGAATTAGCCTGCAGTACTGCACTCTAGCCACTGCGCCACCGCAGCTCTTAATAATAATGGTGACCACAACCCCATTACTTCCATAAAGTCATTGCAAGAAATCCTTTCTTAGTGAAAAAGCACAGGGGTTTAAGCAGTAGAAGTAATTTCTGACATATATTTTTTTTGCATTAGGTACGTTTGTCCAACTGGTTCTGCCAGCCCACATTCCCCCATCAATGCTTGTCCCCCTGGAACATTCAGCAACCGTTCTGATCTCTTTGATAAATCCCAGTGTGAAACGTGTCCGGGGAGATTGGTCTGTTCAAGAGGTATGTTGCTCCAGATGTGTTTTCTTTTATTTTTCAGTATGTGTTATTTTGACAAGATGAATGCAATTTCCACTGCTGGAGTCCTGGAGTACCCTGGACTGATGTACCGACAAACCACCAGAGCTTTAGAATGATTCTGAATTGCATGCTTAGGCTAAGAGTAGAGAACTTCTAAGAATCAAGATCCGGCATGGAAATTTGTCAGAGTTTGCTGGGGAAATCAAATCCAGAAAGCACACACCGGTAACTGATTCAGCAGGATTCATTAACTTCTCTTTATGTACATAAGAACACATGAGACATGTGCACAATACCAAGAGTGGTTCTTCTAATGTGGTAGAGAGGAGAGAACAGTTTCCAGAGCTCAGACCAGTACTTAGCTTTAGCACAGACTCAGAGCTACAGAGCTAAGCCACGCCCAGGATTCAAAGTGTTTCCACTATTGCCTGACCTTGTTACTAAGCCCTATTCCAGTTTACTCTGACAAAATTATCCCAAAAGATGTCATGGTAGGCAGAACTAAAATCAAAGGCAACATGGCCCATGTACAAGTATTTAATCTATGCACATGTACTCTGATTCACCTTTCAGAGATATAAGGAAGGCCTCCAGGAGAAACTTAGATGGGTAGACCAAAGTTGTCCCATCCTGGTTTAGACAGAAACTATGTGGACATGATTCAAGTAGAACCTCCCAAGAAAACAAAGCTGAACTTTATCTTCGTCCAATGTGGTGTCCTCCGTACAGTAAATATTGGAATTACAAAAACCGGAGCTTCTAGCCAACACAACAAATTTGTCCTGCTGGATCTAAATCAGATTCTAATAATTTATTGACCATTATTCTTTTCAAAGGCTCAGGAGGAAAACAAAGACCACCTGTCCCATGCCCAACGGGACATTACTGCCCTCCAGGTACCAAACACCCAACGCAATACAAGTGTGCCCCTGGGGCATGGAGCAACAGGACAGGTCTGGCCACAGAAAAAGAGTGTGCCCCATGTCCACCAGGATGGTTTTGTCTGGCAGGAGCCAATACTCCATCTGGAAAGTGCAGCGCAGGACATTTTTGTCCAGAAGGTAAGGTGAACCCATCCAAGAGGAGCTTGTTGGTATTCTTCTGGTGCATTTGCTTGTCCCCTTAAGTCAGAATCAGTAGACGATGTGATAAGATCAAGGGCCTCAGAAGAACATGTCTGGAAAGATGTGGGAGTCAAGATCAAACACATTTAGCAGACTTCTCAAGTACAAAATTCAAGAAAATCAGGATTAGCTGAATTTGCATCTGGATTGTTCTGATTTCAGACTTGCCCATCCCATGATAGCATGCACATCAATGGTGGGATTCAAAGTTTTTTTTACCACCGGTTCTGTGGGCGTGGCTTGGCGGGCATGGCATGGATTGGTGGGCCTGGTTTGGTGGGTGTGGCAGGGGAAGGGTACTGCAAAATCCCCATTTCCTCCCAATCAGCTGGGACTCGGGAGGCAGAGACTAGATGGGGGCAGGGCCAGTCAGAGGCAGTATTTACCAGTTCTCCAAACTACTCAAAATTCCCGTGACCGGTTCTCCAGAACTGGTCAGAACTTGCTCAATGCTGCCTCTAACACACAGGTATATATCTCACTGTACCAGATCAATGTTGCACACTCTGTATGGGCTCCAACTCCTAGCATTCCCCATCCGGCATAGCTGCCTTGGAATTGAATTCTGGAAATTGAAGTCCACTCCCTGTTGTGACCCAGCCTTTGCAAGTAGTGATAAGACATTTACTCATGAGTAACACAACCCCTTTTTATAACAGGGCAGAAACCGTCTTTTATTCACATGGATAAACAAAACAAAAAAATCAAACGTAATTCTTCTCAAAAAATCTGAGTTTAGCCAAGAAATCTGAATTGCTTGCTGTATACTAGAAAATGAATGGTTGTTTGTGACAATTAGCCCCTCTCAAACCCTACTACTTATTTCCCAGCCAAGGAAGGGCTGGCTAGCGTCTATGTCTGCTTTTCCCTGAGAGCCGGCTGATTGATTTCCTTTGCTCTCCTCTCCTTTCCCCTCTACGTGCACAAACATTTGGGATGCGAACGCCACCTGTTCCTCCCCATCACTTAGATCAGGCCCCAAAGACAGCTGCCTCTCCACCTGAGGGAGGATGGAAGGCCCCAGCTCTGCCTCTGTCTCCAATGCTGTTTCCTCATCATAGCCTTCCAAAGGTTCTGAAGCCATCCCAGGCTCCCTTCCCCCTCCTCCTCCTCTGACTCTGCTGCTAGCTCTGCTGGCAGCCGACAGGCCACAGCACCCACCTTAAATTTGCCAAGCCTGAGAAACACTGACTAGACAGTATCTCAAAGGCAGGGGGGGGGGACGACTCCTGGAAGGCTTTTTTGTTGCTGTAACTCATGACAGCATCTTTTTCTATCTATATGCTACTTGTCTGTTTCTGATAGACAAATAGAGATCTTTTATCGTGTATGCTTTATTTGACTCGGAGTGTTCGATCTTGTAGAAACATGGTAGGCTTTATTTCATACGCTATATTCAGCCTGGATCACGGACCGGTATAATAAAAAAGAAAAAATGTGTCAGGCAAACATTTCCCTTCCTTTTCCCTCTTCCCCATGATTACGGTTGATGCATTCTTTTTAAAAAAAAAAAAAACCAAGATTTTATTGGTTTTTTTAAGGTGATGCATTCTGTCTTTCTGGTTCAGGAAGTCAGGCAAGTACGCAGTTTCCATGCCCAGCAGGAACGTACAGCAGCAAACTTGGGAATCGTGATGTGGACGGTTGCCTTGCTTGTCCAAAGGGAGCCTATTGTCCCAAAGCAACCATCAAACCAGGATTCTGTCCACTGTAAGTCAAACTTTCCAACCATCATAATGTAGCTCCATCACATTATAATCATCCATTCATGATTATAAGGATGAACTCCCTTTGAGCCAGTGGTGGGATTCAATTTTTTTTTACTACCAGTTCTGTGGGCATGGCTTGGTGGACGTGGCTTGGTGGGTGTGGCTTGGTAGGTGTGGCTTGGTGGGCATGGCTTGGTGGGTGTGGCTTGGTGGGCATGGCTTGGTAGGTGTGGCTTGGTGGGCATGGCAGGGGAAGGACACTGTAAAATCTCCATTCCCTCCCCACTCTAGAGGAAGGCTACTGCAAAATCCCCATTCCCTCCTGATCAGCTGGGGCTTGGGAGGCAGAGAATAGATGGGGGCATAAAAAATTTTGTGTGCCGAACCCACCCCTGGGTGGCACATGCGGGCGTGCTCACATTGCTAATGAACCGGTAGCAAAGGTAAGTTGATTTCACTCCTGCTTGCAATTGAATTGAATTGAATTTATTAGATTTGTTAGCCGCTCCCTCTCCACGAAGAATGTTTTGTTCTTCCTGGAGAGAAACCAAGATGGCTGCCTTGGGGGGATACCATTGTGACCAGAGGCAAGGAGCTTGTGAAGAGCAGAAAAGTGCCAAGATCTTAAACCCATCTAAGAGATTCTGTTGGCCGCAAGTGCCATCCATTCACATTTATGGAGGAGCATTTCAACTGTCAGTCCAAAAGTAATCTGATATTTTATCTCAGGGAGTGAAAGATGCCGGGTTTTTGAAGCTACTATGATCCGGAGCCTGTCACAGATTTATTTAAGCTAATCTAATTCTACTGTTCAAACGACTTCAGTTCTTCTACCTTGTCCAACCTGCATTAAGTACTGAGTTCACCGTGTAGAGGTCTCCAACCTTGATGACTTGTGGATTTCAGCTCTCATAACATGGCTGGCTGAGGAATTCTGGGAGTTGAAGTCATCAAGTCACCAAGATTGAAGACCCCTGCACTATAGGACTGGTGAAGGAAACCAGATTAGACCAGATGACTTAAAGAGCCATCAGGAAAGCAATAGCTTGATATCAAGGCTGCTTTTAATCCAACTAAAAATATCTAAAGATTCCCTTCTGTCCATTCATCCCATCTCACCCAACTCATATTAAACTGATTTTTATTTCATGCTTTCTTCGGATGCAGGGGGACGTATAATTCAGAGCATGGAGCAACATCAGTTGAGGATTGTGCACTGTGCCCAGGTGGATACCAATGTCCCAAGATAGGCACTGTTACACCTCACCTGTGTGGACCTGGCAAATTTTCAGTAAGTACCACCAAACTGATGGAGAAGCAGCCAAAAGAACTAACCAATCAAAAGGAAAATTGTCCAGAACATCAACAGATTTGTGGCTGTATTTCCAGAGGTTTAGGATGATGATTCCATTTTGATTTTCAGGGTATTAACCTCACTGTCTGAAGCTAATAGAAAATGAAATCCAGAATATCTTCAAGGCAACTGATTGGGGGAAGTTGCTGTTTTAGCTCTTTGCCTGTCTGTCTCTATCCGCCCTGAAGATTTTGGTTTGCAAATTTGATGTGATAGATATGCAATAGCAATAAGTGGATGGAATTGGCTGGTTGATGATGTATCTTTGATGTATCTTTCTCTCTAACAGAAATCATTGGCAGTTCTCTCGGTAGTAACATTATATTTCAGCTTAGAACTTCAGATATACATTGAAAATATCTTTTCTTCTACAGAGCGCTCTCTCTCTCTCTCTCTCTCTCTCTCTCTCTCTCTCTCTCTCTTTCTGTTTATCTGTTTCTCTCTCTGTCTCTGTCTCTCTCTCCTCACTCTCTGTCTCTCTGTGTGTCTGTGTGTGTGTGTGTGTGTGTGTGTGTGTGTGTGCAAGAGAGAGAGAGAGAAACTATAATGAGATTGGATATCTATCTATCTATATCTATCTATCTATCTATCTGTAGGTAGGTAGGTAGGTAGGTAGGTAGGTAGGTAGGTAGGTAGGTAAGTAGAGATAGATAGATAGGTAGATAGAGACAGACAGACAGACAGACAGACATAGTTTCCTTCTGTAGAAGATCATAATAATCCTGTGATATAGCTAGAAGTCAGTGTATTTCCAAGTTCAGTATAGTTTTAAGTCCTCCTGTTCTTCATCCTATTTACTTATCCATGAAGTTGCTAAACTTCAACGTGCACCTTTCCTTGCCATCGGCTACCGTTGGCTATGTTTTCTTGGGATCTTAGGTGAGCATTAACTCCTAATGAACCAGATCTTGTTTATTCTCAACCATTACTTCCTCCTAGCAAACGAGACTCGCAAAGTCTAACAAAATCCTACCTGTAGCTTTGCTTTTAGTCAACATCAACCAAGTTATCCTTTAGGGAGCTATTTGGGTCATAGTGCCGTCTCACAGAAGTGGAGGCCAGACCCCTGGAATTGAGTCAATAGTATTTGGGCCCCTTTTCAATGCATACATGTTGAAAGCTACAGATGTTTTAGGCAGGCATTGCAATAGGTGGAAACTGATGTTCTGCCATGCCCCCAAAGGAGCCTGAATCTGTGGGGGAAGACGGACTGGAACCTGAGCTGACAGCGATTGAGGGGGTGGCTTCATTGGCTTTGGAGGAAAATAGGGAAGGTCAGGGTCAGTCAGGCCAAGGGATTTTAGGGTTAGAACAGCTTGTAGACAGGAAGGAAGAGGGGCAAGGTGAACATGAGAGACAGAGCTCAGGCGAGGAGCAAGGACCACCCCCTCCTGATCCGAGAGCATGGAGAGTGGAGACAAGGCAAGAACAGTGCAGACTGAGCAGGGTACTCAGAAAGAGAGCACAACACCCTTTTTTACAAGGCACACCTGGGGACTGAGGTGTAAGGAGATGCTGGTGGGAGAGGCATTTGTTGGGAACAAGCGTGAAATCTGTGGAGTCTTGCATGCCCTTGCCAATGCCTGGAGATTACTGTGCTTGTGAGGCTTGCCCAGTTTGCATGCTTCGCTGAACCTCTTGCGCTGGTTACTGTTTGGCTAACCTTGCTTACTGGACCAACAGCCAGAGACTGTTGAAGGTGTGTTTGAGAGATTTGCTCCAGGACTTGTAGTAAATGTGGGGACGTTTGGAGGCAAAGTTGGAGCAATAAGGGGGAGTTAGACCTGTTTTCTGGCTGTGTTATTTTCATGCCACATCCCAGGTCATCCCATGTCCTTTTACTAAGGGCCAATGCCGTTTGCCATGCCAAAACAATACGCCGCTTGGATAGTTTTCTGTTCTTCTTTTTCAGAAGGATTAAAGGGGAAAAAGAAGGGAGCATATAGGACTGTTCCTGATTGGCTCCTGGGGGAGTTGAAATTGCAAGGCAATCGAATGTTCATTTTGCTAACAAAAGGGAAACAGTGTCTCAGAACCACTGATTAGGAGAACGGCAAAAGCTTTTATTCTACAAATCAGCCCCAAACCCTGTGTCCTTTCACAACAAAAATGAAGCATTGTTGTTCTCTGGTTTGTACTTCTGATCTGCTCCAGGCTAGCTTTCTATAATAGCTTCAGCATTTGGCCTAAGATCAAATATCTTTATTACAAAGATGCTTATTATGATCGGAGTCGGGGATTAAACTTCAGAGACAAATGGGAAATAATGTGGTTAATTTATTGTCTTTCTTATGTTCCTAGGCTGGTAAGGTTAGGAATCAGGAGTAATCTTATAAAGAAGCCTCAAACTGTTCATATTTTTATTAGTTTATCAAAATAGGTACAGAAATACAAAGAAAAATTAAAATAAGGGGGAAATAAGGGGAGGAAAGGGAAAGAGGAAAAACTGTAGGGTAAAGGGGAGAGAAGAAGAAAAGCATTGACTTCTGACTCCTTTTGCGTAGTAGAAAAAGGTACATAATATATAACCTCAGTCTTTTACTTTTGCATAATAATATATACTAGCCAAGTCTTATAGCAACAAACCAATCTAATCCGCAAAACCCAAAATCAAAGTTTCATTTTTTTTCGCCACCTCGAGCACAAAGTCCAAAAGTGGTTTCCCACTTTTACAAAGATGCTGTCAACTCTGAAGCTGGCCTGATCGGGGCCATCTTGGAGGCGTCCGTGTTGCCACAATGGTGTTGAGGGATAGGGAAGGGGGAGTAGAGATAGTTGGAATTCTGTAGCCAAAACAAAATAGTTCCCCTTGAGAACCAAGGACATTCCCACAGGTGGCTGAAAAGAGGAAGAGTGAAGTTTCCAAGCAACCGGACAGCACCTTCACTGGACCATTTGACTGACTGGGAGAAGGGGAAAAACGTTTACTTTTAATTAGTTAAAAAGCGTAGGACCCTTTTCACCAAGGACCCCAGAGTCTTCCTCCTCCTCCTCCTCCTCCTCCTCCTTCTTCTTCTCCCTTCTAGCACTGCAAGAAAACAAGCAAGCTGAGAGAGCATCAAGGGCCCCACCATCTTCCTCTTCCTCCCCATAAACCCCACTCCCTTTTAGCACTGATGATGTTACCTACTTTGGGTAATGAAACGTCTGCAAGAAAACAAGAGAGTACCAAGGACCCGTCACTTCAACCCTGAGCTACAAATGTTCTCCTTTATTAGTAAGTTCTGAGCACCCCAGCTGATGCCCTGTTTCTCTTTCCTCTTCTTGCTGGGTAGGAACCTGGATCTACCTCCTGCTCTTTCTGCCTTGTTGGGCATTTTTGTGCAGACATCAATACCAGCCGGGAGATAATGTTGGATCAGATGGTCTGCCCAGCTGGTTTGCTTTGCCCCGGAGGCCTGGCAGCTGTTCCCAACGCTGAAGACCACGCTTGTCCAAGAGGCTACTACTGCCCGCTAGGCAACATGGTGAGTAGACGTCAATCGATTTGGTCCAGTATCTCATCTCTTGAATTTTCATCAAGACTTTCCCTTCCCCCCAAGCAACATGTTTGTCCCTTGTGAATGTATTTCATCAAAGAGCACAATGCACAAATTCTTATTTACAGTTTTTCTTTGTTTAAATAAGTTTTTTTTAAACAAACATTTCGAAAGCATGTAAAAATTGCAAGTAGAAAAATAGGGACCCCTTTGGTGGGAAGATAACAGTGTTCCGTGCACCTTTGGCATTGATTCCTGCCGGTCACATGACCACAGAGATGTCTTTGGACAGTGCTGATTCTTCAGCTTTGAAACGGAGATGAGCATTGCCCCCTAGAGTCAGGAATTATTAGCACATATGTGCGAGGGGAACTTTTACCTTTACTTACAACTGTGAAGTCCAGGCTTTTAAAGCAAGCGATTAGCTCTCTCTTAGCATCCACTCTGATTTCTTACATTCGGTGATTAAAAGGAATTCAATCCAGAGAAATGTGCTCAAGCAATCTACTTGGTAGGTTATAATGATCTTTAGTTTCTGTTTTACAAAGTTGATGCATGGGAACCTGCGAAGCAAATCTATCAGAATTGCAGGTATTTACAAGGATAATTTGAGAGCCGCAGTGGAAGAGGGGCAAAATGAGTCAGATTTAAACAAATGAAGTGAGCACAAAGAGCTTGGAGCGTTTTGATGTGTCATAAGCATATGCTATTATGCCAAACGTGGCTTGCTTTAAGAGCAGCTTCAATTCTTTCTTTCGCCTCCAGTATCCTCACGCAAAGCCCTGTCCTAATGGGACCTATGGGGATCAAAGGGGGCTAAGCAAAGCAGAACAATGCTTGCTATGTCCTAAGGGCAAGTATTGTTATGAAGAAGGACATGAACCCCAAGGAATATCCCAAATTGTGAGTACTTCGGTGACGATGTCTCAGTCCAGGGACTCCAGTCTTGGTTATCTACAGTATGTCCTCTCCTGGATGTTCTTCCCCAATTTCAATTCTTGCATGTCTTCTTACCAGTGGTAGAATTCAAAATTTTTTACTATCAGTTCTGTGGGCGTGACTTTGTGGGCATGGTGTGGCTTGGTGGGTGTGATTTTGTGGGCATGGCAGGGGAAGGACACTGCAAAATCCCCATTCCCTCCCCATCCCACTAACCTGCTTTCTGCTCCGTTCTCCTGTTTAGGGAAACAAAAGAAGATCAGCTGGGAGGGTGGCAGTCAGTGGGGGCAGGAGCAGGCTATTTGCTGGTTCTCCAAACTACTCAAAATTTCCCCTATCAGTTGGCTGAATACCACCTCTGCTTCCCACCCATCTTCTGATACCAGACAGTGGTCTTCCTATCTCCCCCACTCCCGTTTGTATCTTGCAGACTGAGATACGTTTAGAAGGGCAAACCCAAGTAACCATCCTTCATTGAGCATCTTAATTTCTTCAGAAGACTTCAGTTGGAGAGAGGGAGGGTAAAAGAAGAATAGGAACCCCCCCCTTTTTTTTTAAATGTTATGTGCGATACTCAATTTATGGAACTTCTACACTCCCAGATGTTAACCCTGGAGCCATCTTGGAATGTCTTCAGGGTGGCCACAGCAAGGCTGGATAGAGCCGTGGGAAAGGGAGGGCGGAGTAGAGAAAGCTGGGGAAACATGTAGCCAAAATGATATTCTTTCTCCTAGGAATCAAGGACGTTCTCACCAGCACCTGGAGGGGTGTGGATGGGAGGCATCCAGGATGGGGAGAGAGACCTGATTGGGGCATGTGATTGTGTGTGATGGGGGGGAAGGAACTTTGGATTTTGAACTGGGTGGGGAAAACTCGGGGGGACTTCAGATTCGGGTTTTCACCAGCCGTGCCAATATGACATGATAGCCATGTTCCAATATCTCAGGGGTTGCCACAAAGAGGAGGGAGTCAAACTATTCTCCAAAGCACCTGAGGGTAGAACAAGAAGCAATGGGTGGAAACTCATCAAGGAGAGAAGGAACTTAAAACTGAGGAGAAATTTCCTGACATTGAGAACAATTAACCGGTGGAACACCTTGCCTCCCGATTAACTCTGTTAATCTAGTCTAACATTCATGTAATTGACAGTGTAGACATATTTGTTATCAGATGTGAAAGACCAGGTCCACAGTGAAGGTTCAATAACTGATTTATTGCTGTAGCCTATGCATAAGAACCTTCTCTACTAATAGTTAACACTTGGTTAGAGATAGGTAATGACCTATGGCACTCAAGGAGGGTTGGACTTAGCTTACTTGTGGCAACATAGGGATTCTAGACTGGTGCCTCTTTTAACTCCGCCCCTGGTTCTGCCCGTCCTTCTCCTACATGTGGTGTATGTTTTCTTTTAGACTGGAGATTGCCCCTCGGGCTATGCATGCCCCTCAGGGACGGGGTTCCCCTTCTCTTATCCATGCCTACTTGGCTTCTACTGGGACAATTCCACTCTGAATGGAGGAGATGTATGCCAATCTTGCCCAACTGGATTCTACTGTGATTCTGTAGCAATGGTCCTACCTAAAATCTGTCCAATGGTAAGTTGGTAGAAAACAAAATATTCATTGCAAACAAATGGGACAATGTGTGCTTCTTTCCAGGATGCTGAGCATCTATTTTTCAAGATATTGCAGATCTGTTTTCTATCTTCTTTGGAACTTCTTTGTTCCTCTAATTGTCAGGTTCTTTAGCCTTTGTTGGACCTAATTAGAAATTATTTTTCCCACCTAAGGGCCATTTCCTCTTTTGTTCTTTTACTAGGGAAGATGTTCTTCTGCTTGCATGAGGATCTGCGGATAATGAATTAAATCAGATTGAACAAAGGAGAATATTTGTAGCTCAAGGTTGAGATGAGGGAGTTCTTGGTGCACTCTGAGCTTAGCTGTTTTCTTGCAAAATGTTGCATTACCCAAACTAGGTATGATGAGGAATGCGGTGGCTCAGTGGCTAAGACGCAGAGCTTGTCGATCAGAAAGATTGGCAGTTTGGCGGTTCGAATCCCTAACACTGCATAATGGAGTGAGCTCCCGTTACTTGTCCCAGCTTCTGCTAACCTAGCAGCCCGAAAGCATGTGGTGGGAAGGGAACAGCGCACCGTGTGCCTTTGACATTTAGTCATGCTGGCCACATGACCACAGAGACGTCTTTGGACAGCGCTGGCTCTTCTGCTTTGAAATGAAGATGAGCACATCTCCATAGAGTTGGGAATGACTAGTACATATGTGCAAGGGGAACCAAATCCTTCTTTAAAACATCTGGATTACACTCGCTTCTTTTAATTTCCCCATGGAAATATAGGATAAGAGCAGAAGGATAACCAAGCTGGATTAGGTTAAAGGTCACTAACCATTATTGCATTTTCACCAAGGGCAAACAGATGTTTCTTGGTACTCACAACTAGAGACAAAAACATACCCTCTTCCATGTTTGTCTGCAACTGTGCTACCTCCAATCCCATGGTTACAGTGAATCTTCCTTGATATGTATACTTGTGTCCTCCATAAAAGAACCAGTTGAGTCTAGTGGTGAAGGCTTAGACACCAGGCTAGAAACCAGGAGACAGTGAATTCAAGCTCAGAGAGTACCAAGGACCCCTCAAATTGGATTTAATTCACAGGAAGGACCCTAACTATAGACACCAACATTGTCTTTGTTTTTCAGGGGTTTTATTGTCCTCCTGGTAGTGCACAGGCGGAAGCTTGCCCAGAAGGAACTTATGGGATCAGGAAAGGGTTGAGAAGCCTTCAGGAATGCCTCCCCTGCAGAGCAGGGTTTTTCTGTGCCATTCCAGGACAGACGGCCCCGAGCGGCCGGTGTGAGGCTGGGTTTTATTGCTGGAGAAGAGCAGTGTCTTCGGTAAGTCTGACTCTCGCGTAGATATCTTTTGCCCCCTCTCACTGCACATCCCCAAGAAACAATAGTGACACTTCTACTTGTGTACATATTTGTCTGCTCCAGTTAATTATGCAAAAACCCAACTCTCTTGAGAGATGCTGGGAAAAGTAGAAGGAAAAAGGAGGGCACCAGAAGCAGAGTAGATAAATCCAATTAGGGCAGGAATGGGAATGCTGTGGAAAGAATTAAAGGGCCATTCTGGAGAAGATCTATGTGGTCAGGAAGAGTTGACACCAGCCTGATGGTAGATGATCAATCCCTTCTACTTACATCCAGTAATTTACAGCATGGAAAGGAATGTATATTCAGTCCAACCTCCTCTTCCCTTCTGCTTTTATACCGCAAACATAAAAGGCCCTTCATCAAAGCTAAAAAAAGACCCTATAGGAGTAACTCCATAACAGCAAACAATAAATGAAGCAATGTTGTCATTCTGTATGTTGCAGACATATCGGAAAAGCTCAGTAGGATCTTCAGCCAATACAACATACCTGTACACTTCAAACCCAAGAATACACTAAGGCAGAAGCTTGTCCCCTCCCCCCAAGACAGAAACTGAGCAATGTGGTATATGCAGTACAATGCAGTGAGCCATGGGCAGATCTGTACATTGGGGAAACAAAACAACCACTTCATAAGCACATGGCACAACAACATAGGAAAACAAACACATCAGGACTAGATTCAGCGGTCCACCTGCATTTAAAAGACACAGGCCACTCTTTTGAAGACACCAAAGGCCACATTTTGGATAGAGAGGATCCCTGGTCTGAAAGAGGGGTCAAAGAGGCCCTCTATGTCAAAATTGATCAGCCTTCTCTTAACAGAGGGGGCGGGAAACAGCATCATCTATCTCCAGTTTACAACACAGTCCTTTCAACAGTTCCAAGAAGGCTCCATTCCCATTTGCACCACTCAGGTGACCCCGACAACATGGATAACCCCCCCTCTCCAGGTGGCCTCAATGGCTCTGTAAAAGAAGGCAAGTGACCAGCTGTCTGCAAGGAGTATAAATCCTTCCATTCCCCACCATCCAGTCAGAGCTGAAGAAGCTTCTTGGATGAGAAGTGAAACGTCTTCAAAGAAAGTCCAGTTGCCTCTTGAAAAAGCACCTTTGGGACAACTATGACTTGGGTGGCTGAGGAGCTCCATGGACACTCAAATGTAAAGTGATACTAAGAAAGCAATAGAGGTTCAGCATTATGGAAAATTAAATAGGGAGGAATGCCTCTGTCCTTTATCATCTTTCACTCAGGTATATATTGTATATGTATCTATGTAGCTCTTCTCTTTCAGGTGCCCACTGATGGAGTCACTGGGAACATTTGTCCACCAGGCACCTATTGCCCCATTGGATCATCTGCACCCATCCTTTGCCCTGCAGGAACCTACAGTAACACCAGTGGGTTGAGCTATCAGAAGCAATGCTTGGACTGCCCACCTGGGTGAGTGTCAGCCTTCCCATGACCAGATGAGCTAATTCTATACCTTTAATGGGTATTTATAAATATTTAAGTTTTGTATATTGTTTTATTTGTGGTCTGTACACCGCCCCGAGTCCCTTTGGGGAGAGGGGGCGGTCTATAAATTAAATTAAATTAAATTAAAATTAACCCACAAGGTGTAAAGCAATCTTCTATGTGTTGGACAAGTGTATGGAGGATACTCAGTTAGGGAGACTGGACCAGACACCTGTAGGGAAGTTGAGTCAGGTGACAAACATAACGTGAATAGCTCATGAATTCTGCTACACAAAAAATCTACCTCCTAAGTATTATATCTGTTGGAAGTGGAATTTCAATATTCTGGTGCAGGCTTCCAAATTTACATAACAATTGGGGAAATACAATTTCTGTTATAATGTATGAGATGCATATAATTCTCCTGTTTCATGTTTCAAGGTGATTTGGGGGAAAATGGTAATTGGAACTGAAGAATTAAGTTATGAGCCATGCTTAATCTCTGGTTGAAGTCCAATGATGAATAGGGCTGCATGTCATCTAGATTAAACACACCAGAAAGCGAGGCTTGGCTGATCAGGCTAAAAGGGTGTCTGTTTCAATATTTCTTTAATCTCCCTTTTTTAAAAAGTCAGATGCCTCTGGAATGCATACAAAGAAGGTCTCACGGTCATAATTATCCTGTATTAGTTGGTCACCTTTCCCCAGTGCTCAATAGTCAAAGTCAACTTGCCTCTTTTTATGATTATGATTATTGAAGGCATTATTAAACCCACCCTTCATCTATTTGTTCAAGCCTTTTGGGGGGACGTGGTGGCTCAGTGGCTAAGACGCTGTCAATCAGAAAGGTCGGCAGTTCGGTGGTTCGAGTCCCTAGCGCCGCATAATGGAGCGAGCTCCCGTTATTTGTCTCAGCTTCTGCCAACCTAGCAGTTCGAAAGCATATAAATAATGCAAGTAGAAAAATAGGGACCACCTTTGGTGGGAAGAGACATCTTCAGACAGCACTGGTGAAGCTGGAAGCAGATTCAGACAGTGAGGAGATTGGGGAGGAATATGGGCCAGTCCTGGAGTCTGGAGAAGGCTCTAATGAGGGCTCTGTGTCAGAGAGGGGCCAAGGCTGTATGACAGTTATCAGCTGGCTTCGGAGTCAGACATCAATGAGGCAGACGAACAGCTGGAATCTGTTCCCAGTGTGCGCATGCGCAGAGTTGCCAGACGAAGGGAACAGCTAAAGAACAGGGGTTGTCTTGGGAGTAAGGTCACAGGTGGACAATGAATGGCCCCTCCCAGAGGAAATAAAAGAGGAGTGAAAGAGGAGAGGAGTTTGCAGGAGACAATTAGTTGGCTTAATTGGTTTGTGACTCTCCGAGACTCCTGGCCAAGTTTTGCAGAGATCGGCCTGGCAGCTCTCCAAGCCAGATAAGGTCTGTGACTGTAAATCCTCCCTTGAAAGACTTTGCTGGATGTGAATGAGAAGAATTCACAGTCAATTAATACAAGGGTTTTTTGTTGGGACAAGGAGTTTGCTTCATGCTCTTGGGAAGCCTAAGTCAGAACAGAGCAAATGAATATAATAAAGCTTTTTTTTTTCATTCTAATATTAGGCTTTATTGTGATGGAACAAATACCGTAGCCCCAACGGGACCGTGCAAACCGGGTTATTTCTGCACAGGCTCTGCCAGAACCGCTACCCAGATGATGGTCAAAGAAGGGCATTATACTCTGGAAGGGGCTTTCCAACCTGAACCGTGTCCCCCCGGGACTTTTCAGCCGGTAAGAAGAGTCAGAAGAGTCAGAAGAAGGGACGTGGCAGCTCAGTGGCTAAGATGCTGAGCTTGTCGATTAGAAAGGTTGGCAGTTCGGCGGTTCGAATCCCTAGTGCCATGTAATGGAGTGAGCTCCCGTCACTTATCCCAGCTTCTGCCGACCTAGCAGTTCGAAAGCATGTAAAAAATGCAAGTAGAAAAATAGGGACCACCTTTGGTGGGAAGGTAACAGCGTTCCATGCACCTTTGGCGTTTAGTCATGCCGGCCACATGACCACGGAGACGTCTTCGGGCAGCGCTGGCTCTTCGGCTTTGAAACTGAGGTGATTACTGCCCCCTAGAATCAGGAACGACTAGCACATATGTGTGAGGGGAACTTTTACCTTTCCCTAAGAAGAGTCAACGGAATACAAATGACTGCATTGAAGCTTCAGTTAGCTAATAAGCAGCCAGGATATTTTCAGCATGGAGCACAGAAGGAGACGTTAGACTTATTTGCTTTGGAGTGTGCTGATGTATAGGCCTAATTAGGAATAAAGAGCAACATAGGAAAGACAGCCTACCAGCTAATGACAGTCTCTTTGGGTGATTAAACAGGAAGTTGGCTCATCTTTTGTTATCTCAGAAGAAGCCCTTGCTTTGAGTTGTTAGGCCTGCTCCTTTTTCTCATAACCAATGATTTGACTAATTGCTTAAAAAGCAAATGATCAGGCCATTTGAAATCTGTTCTGGGTTCAGGGCCCTGCGTCTCATCTACATAGAATGATAATGATTCCCTTGCCACCTTCTGCTTCTCTTCTTCTTAGAATACAGATTTGAAAGGGACCTTGGAGGTCCTCTAGTCCAACCCCCTGCTTGAAGACCTCCCAGGTTCCTTCTAGCCTGATGATTCTACGATTGTATAATTAGCAACTGGCTTTGTGATTTGTTGGGTGAATAGAAAAGAATAACAGAGTTGGGAGGGACCTTGGAGGTCTTCTAGTCCAACCCCCTGCTTAGGCAGGAAACCCTACACCATTTCAGGCAAATCGTTGTTCAATCTCTTCTTTAAAACTTCCAGTGTTGGAGCATTCACAACTTCTGGAGGCAAGTTGTTCCACTGATTAATTGTTCTAACTGTCAGGAAATTTTTGCTTCTCTCCTTGATTAGTTTCCACCCATTGCTACTTGTTCTATCCTCAGGTGCCTTGGAGAATAGCTTGACTCCCTCTTCCTTGTGGCAACCCCTGAGATATTGGAACACTGCTATCCTGTCTCCCCTAGTCCTTCTTTTCATTATACTGGACATACCCAGTTCCTCCAACCGTTCTTCATATGTTTTAGCCTCCAGTCCCAAAATCCTCTTGGTTGCTCTTCTTAGCTCCCCCTGGATGGTGATCAGCAAGAGGATGACGAAGGAAAGAAAGTCACTGTAGAACAGTGATGGCAAACCTTTTTAGCACTGAGTGCCCAAACCGGAACGCACGTGCATATGTGTGCATGTGCCGGAGTGCTGGAAACCTGAAGACCAGCTGGCCGGTGCGCATGTGGACATCACCCAGCTTGTCTCTTCAGGTTTCTGGCACATGCCTGCACACTGTCCAGCTGGTCTTCACATGCACCAGAGCACCATAAACTCAAAACCAGATGGTTGGTGCACACATTCCTGGTTTTTGGCTGTTTTTCTGGCTGGTTTTGGTCCAAAAAGCCTTTAAAAAGGCTTTAAATGAGCCTAAAAACACCCTGGAAAACAGCCTGTTTTGGGGGGCATTTTCAGGCCATTTTCCAGCACTCCGGTGCCTATGAAGACCAGCTGACTATGCGCATCAGAAACCAAAAGAGCCACTGGCGACAGCGCATGTACCGACAGAGAGGGCTTTGTGTGCCACCTCGGGCACACGTGCCATAGGTTTGCCAACACGACTCTGGAAGGACATCAACCTCATTTCTTTTACTTCATCTCAGAACTCCTGAGCCTGGGAATGTCGGGTTTTGGAGACTTTTCTTCATTGAAGCGTCAGTGGGATTTGCCCTCTCAACCTCCTCTACTTCTTTTCATTCCAGAGCCTGGCTCAATCCGCCTGCAGAGAATGCCCAGCTGGCATGTTTTGCAACCACACTGGTCTGGTGGAACCATTGGTTTGTCCCAAAGGGCATTACTGTCCAGCTCGAAGCATTCTGCCTCTTCTTTGTCCAGTGGTAAGTTCTAAGTAGCAATAGCCCTTAGACTTATATAGCGCTTCACGGTGCTTTTACAGCCCTCTCTAAGTAGTTTAGAGAGTCAGCCTCTTGCCCCCCAACAATCTGGGTCCTCATTTTAGCCACCTCAGAAGGACGGAAGGCTGGGTCAATCTTGAGCCTGGTGAGATTTGATCTGCTAAATTGCAGGCAGTCAGCAGAATTAGCCTGCACTACTGCATTCTAACCATGGCAGCACGGCAGCTCTTCTATAGAATCTATGGATACTCCTTCAAAAACAATATACATTGATCCTTTCTTTACATACATGGGAAGTCCTCAAATTGCAGCCCTAATGGAGCCTGCCCAGCATAGTTGTGAATTGGGTCATCCCCAGGATTGACCCAATTTTACAACCTCTTTTTGTGGCAGTTGTTATGGAAACACTGCAGTCATTAAGTAAAGGAATGGGTCAACTAGGCTGGAAACTGCAAAACTGCTACAAAGCAAGTCATGCCACACTGCAAAAATATGGTCCAAGTGTTGAGTCTCCATGAGACCATAGGGAGGGGGCGGCCATTGGGACATGAGGTTGTAACCAGGTTGTAAGTACCTCCAGGTACATCTGCGGTAATTTCATATGGTCACTAACTAAGTGACCAGTTGTAAGTCAAGGACGACCTGTACTGGCCCTTAAGAAAACTTCCAAACCTTACAGAAGACTTGCACCTGATTGATCAATTGGCCAAGTCAATTGATTGATGTACCCACAATTTTTCACCCTTTTATTTCGGGACTACAGTCGATGACTGTAGTAGGGACTACCATAGGGATGCGGTGGCTCAGTGGCTAAGACGCTGAGCTTGTCGATCAGAAGGTCAGCAGTTCAGTGGTTCAAATCCCTAGCGCCGCATAACGGAGTGAGCTCCTGTGACTTGTCCCAGCTTCTGCCAACCTAGCAGTTCGAAAGCACCTAGAAAATGCAAGTAGAAAAATAGGGACCACCTTTGGTGGGAAGGTAACAGCGTTCCATGCGCCTTTGGCATTTAGTCATGCTGGCCACATGACCACGGAGACGTCTTCGGACAGTGCTGGGTCTTTGGCTTACAAATGGAGATGAGCACCGCCCCCTAGAGTCAGGAACGACTAGCACATACTGTATGTGCGAGGGAGACCTTTACCTTACAGTCTATGGCTGTCCTGAAAATTCCAGTGAATACTGGAAATTCAAACCCAACTTCCAAATTTTCCATGTACCCATACAATCTTGGGTTTCTGGTTTGAAAGCTCGGTGAATGAAATAAAATTGTCTTTTATCATTTCTATGCCTATAATTCCTTTTACTCCTGACACATTTTCCTCCTTTTGATTTAGGGCACTTATTCAGATACTTTTCATGACACTGGACCAGGGACCTGTAAGCAATGCCCAGCGGGCATGTACTGTAGCAAGGCTGGCTTGGTGGCACCTGAAGGACTTTGCCAGTCAGGTTATTATTGCTTCCAAGGATCTACAAATGCCTCACCAGTAAGTCAGTGCTAACACCCCCTATCCTGCTTCGTTTTAATAAGCTTGCCCCCCAAAAGAGGGGGTCAAATTATTCTCCAAAGCACCAGAGGGCAGGACAAAAAATAATAGTTGGGAACTGATCAAAGAGAGAAGCAACCTGGAGTTAAGGAGAAACTTCCTAACAGTGAGGACAATTAACCAGTGGAACAGCTTGCCTCCAGAAATCATGGGCGCGCCGCTCCCTCACTGGAGGTTTTTAAGAAGAGACTGGACAGTCATTTGTTTGAGATTGTATAAGTTCTCCTGCTTAAACAGGGGGCTGGACTAGAAGACCTCCAAGGTCCCTTCCAGCCAGTGGTGGGGTTCAATTTTTTTTACTACTGGGTCTGTGGGCATGGCTTTGTGGAAGTGGCTTGGCTTTGTGGGCGTGGCAGGAGAAGGATACTGCAAAATCTCTCTCCCCACCCGACTAACCTGCTTTCAAGCACCGTTCTCCTGTTCAGGGCAACAAAAGAAGATCAGCTGGGAGGCAGCAGGGCGGGGCCAGCCTATTTGCTGGTTCTCCAAACTACTCAAAATTTCCACTACTGGTTTTCCAGAACTAGCTGAATATCACCTCTATTTCCAGCTCTATTCTATTCTATTCTATTCTATTCTATTCTATTCTATTCTATTCTATTCTATTCTATTCTACTCTACTCTACTCTACTCTACTCATCTGTTTTAAGTTCAATATTAGTAAATCTATCCTAGTCAATTCTGCAAAAGCAGAGAGGTCAGTTAAAAATGAGTCACCTGGGCTCCACCATCTTCCCTGAGGAGGGGCCATGTTCAATATTTAGCATTTCCAGTCCTGAAAAACATGGACTGAAAAACCTGGATATGTTGCTTGTCAATGTTGACAAATGATCTGCTTGAATACAAGGAATCTTTCTAGACTTTTATCACCGGTGGCATATGTCCAAGGTCAGTTTCAGATTATTGTTTTCTAGGAAGGAATATTTCCCAGTTTCTAGGCTCTTATCAAAGGGTGGCTCAGGGGCTAAGACGCTGAGCTTGTTGATCAGAAAGGTCGTCAGTTTGGTGGTTCGAATCCCTAGCGCCACAAAACAGAGTGAGCTCCCGTTACTTGTCCCAGCTTCTGCCAACCTAGCAGTTCAAAAGCACGTAAAAATGCAAGTAGGAAAATAGGAACCACTTTTGGTGGGAAGGTAACAGTGTTCCGTGCACCTTCAGCATTTAATCATGCCGGCCACATGACCACGGAGACGTCTTTGGACAGCGCTGGCTCTTCGGCCTTGAAATGGAGATGAGCCCTGACCCCTAAAGTCAGGAACGACTAGCACATATATGCGAGGGGAACCTTTACCTTTACCTTCATGTTCTTATCTTGGAGGTGAAAAATGCAGAAAAGCAGAGAAAACAAAGCAGATTCAAGTAGATAACAAACAGGTAAGAAATAAATCTAGCTGCTTATAAGTTCTAGTTTCCAACAGATTCTAGGACCATTTCAAATAATAAAAATATTGCTTGGTCTCGTTCCAAGGAAAAGAAAATTCTTGTTCCTTCTCAAAGATGCTTTGAGATACTTCCTGCCTTCCTTCAAATCTGGGAACTTGGCAGAAGTTTTGCCAGGAAAGTCATGATCAGCTGTAACTAACCTTGGACCATCCTTGATCAAAACCCTAAGTAGTTCCTTCAAGTTTTGAAGACTGGATGGTTTGCATTAGAATGACTTTCTCATGCATAAGTTGGCTTCTTTCTCTTTTCTAAGACCGGACTTCCCTTTGGAGGTCTATGTCCTGCTGGGCACTACTGCCCAGCGGGCACCAAAGACCCCCGGGAAATGCCCTGCCCAGTTGGGACATGGAATGAACAGAAAGGAGGCCGAGATTCCACCTGGTGTCGCCTATGCCCACCTGGGTATTTCTGCAGCAGTCCTGGACGTGTCTCCCCTACAGGACCTTGTGCTCCAGGTGAGAAGATAATAGTGAAATTGCAAGCTCATCTTTGATTGCAATTTGGAAAGGAAGTCTCGTAATATGATTCCTTCCCTAGAGGAAAGCTGACAGTTTTGCTTCTATAAGTGCTTCGGCTTATTGTGGCATCCAGAGCTTTAGTAATTTCAGCTTTGCAATCTTAATGCATTGAATTTAGGTCTGTACTTGGGCCAGGAAATCTACGGGCTCTACTGCGTTCAAAGCGGCGAAGCCCACTTCAAACTAACTTTTCTCTCTTTCCCTTGGATTATTGAGACTCTAAAGATAATGATCCAAAATCAAAATGTAATTTAGAGAGGTTGGAGTCCTGGATTGTAACAGAGGAATTAAGCCTTGAGCAATTATATATTTTTTATACTTCCACCTGCTTTGGATTTTAATATAATACACATTATAGACACGTCCTAACCTATTGATTTGGGAGATAGCTACTTCTAGAATTTCAGCACTAGAAATTGTGGGAGTTATGATCCTATTCAGCTGCAAGGCACCTGACTAGGGAATGCTGGAAAGATGAATAATTTTTTCTGCTCCTTGTTTTTTTCTCTCCTCTCAATGAACAGCATTTGCCTTCCAGTTTGTGATAACAAACTTACCGTATTTTTCAGAGCATAAGATGCTCTGGAGTATAAGAAGCACCTTAGTTTTTGGGGAGGAAAATAATAAGAAGAAAAATTCTGCCTACCAGCATCCATGGTATTCAGCTGACACATAATAACAAGGTCAGCCAATGAATAGGCATAGCAACTAAGTCAGCCAATGAGGGCTATTTGGACTCTGAAACAGTATTTGCCATGTCAGCAACAAGGAGACAGGAAGGAGCCTGGCTTAGCCAAGAACTGAAAATGAAACTGCTTGTGTTTTGCTTGTATTTACTGCTACCTTGGAAAACCTGCTTTTGGTAATGTATTGTATATTATTATTATTTTGAATCCTGCCGAATCAGTTACTGTGCTTTCTGAATGTGATCGCTGCTGCAAACTCTGACCAGCCAGGTCAGCTTCAGCACTTATGGCAGCCTGATTCAGCATAGACTGTCAGAATACCCCCAATCAGCTGTTCCAGGCAGCAGGGGTTGCCACAGACCATCACTGCCTCCATGCCTGGCATTTTTGGCTTCTGTTGGGGCTACAGTCGGTGTATAATATGCACCCAAATTTCCACCCTCTTTTGGGGGGGGGGGGAACATGCGTCTTATACTCCAAAAAAATACAGTAATTCTTGAGTCATTGGCAATATGCAAATTGATACATAATAGAAAACTTTACAAATCTGAAAGTTTGATGTTTCCAGGGTAGGTTTGTATTTCTGCTTTCTTCTGCAATGAAATATGATTTAATGCAATTGATTTCCCCTCTGTTTTCAGGGTTTTACTGCAGGGGTGGGACTCGTGCAGCAAGACCAATGGACAGAGTAACTGGAGACTTGTGTCCTGAAGGTCACTTCTGCCCTGTAGGGTCAGCCATGCCGTCTCCATGCCGAGATGGGGAATACAGTGCAATAACAGGTCAGCTGTGAAAAGGAGGACTCACACTTCGCTGGTAGGAATTGCTGATGGATTTCAGCTGGTTTCCTTCACTTTAACCTCAGAGGCTCAGAAATGAACCTAACTATTTTGTAATACTGTAATGTTGTGATGATGATTCAATGACGATGAGTCAGCAGGGTTATTTAACTGTTATCACTTTAAGAGGCTGTTTTATAAGAGAGGCCCTGTGAGGGCATCTCTCTATCCCTGTGTGCTTCCGTGCTGTAATTGATGATTGATTGCCTGACTTTGCATAGTACATGTATGTATATATCCCTTGTGGCTAAACCACTGTTTGAAAGGCAAACCTCTGTTTACTGTATTTTTATCCTGGTTTCCTAAAAATAGTCACACTGTGCACACTCTGACATTTAGGCTTATTACAAAACCAGTTCTAATTCTGTTTAGGTTCTCCCAAAGTTCTACTGGTGCTTCTTTGGAAGTTCTTGTTCTTCTTCTCCAGTAAGCCAACCTAGACTGTTGTGCTAGGATTTCTGCTGACAAAATAGGAACAAGATAAGCAGCCTTGGGATCCATGTCTAACAAAGCTACATCTTGAGATTTAAGCTAAAGGAGAATTTGATTGAATTCACAAAGAAGAACCAGGACAGTGGCTTACTTCATTTTTTCCTCTCTTCCCCCAGGCCAAGATGAATGTTTCCCCTGCCCAGCTGGTCTTTATTGTAAAAACGGTGTAAGATATCAATGTCCACCTGGATTTTACTGCCCACCAAGGACCGGGGTCTCCTTTTATCCCTGCCCCCCTGGGACTTACAATCCATCTGCTGGCATTGCTCACGCTCAAAGATGCCAGCAATGCCCTTCAGGTGAGCTCTCCCGTCTCTGAAAAAAAAGCCACTTTCATTTCAGTCTATTTAAACTTTGACTGAGATCTCCAAGACTGTGGGCATTGATTGTCATTTCTTCAAGAACATAGCATTTCCAAGATGTTTAAAAACTTGTCCGCTAGATTTTGGAAATATAACCAGACCCCGGTACATATTATCAAATGTGGTGTACATGTGCAAAGGAGAAGAATTATTGGACAAAAGTACATACATGGCAGTAGTGGGATTCAATTTTTTTTACTACCAGATCTGTGGGTGTGGTTTGGTGGGCGTGGCTTGGTGGACATGGCAGGGGAAGGTTACTGCAAAATCCCCATTCCCTCCCTATCAGTTGGGACTCAGAAGGCAGAGAATAGATGGGGGTGGGGCCAGTCAGAAGTGGTATTTACGAGTTCTCTGAACTACTCAAAATTTCCGCTACCGGTTCTCCAGAACTGGTCAGAACTTGCTGAATGCCACCTCTGATACATGCTTAGAAAAAATGTCAGAGCAGCACTTAGTTTATAAGCCAGAATTATTTTTGTTAGGCATAGTACCAGAAAAGTATGATAAAGAAATATATATATATTTGATATTACATGTCTAGACAGCAGCAAGAATTGCATTTCCACAGCACTGGAAAAATGAGAAAACACCTACAGAAGAAGATGTAATTTAAAAAATTAGATTGTGCAGAAATGGACAGATTAACATTAAAGATGAAAGAAAAAGAAGATACAGAGTTTTTTCAAACATAAGATTTGTTTTATAAATGGTTGGAAAATAGAGGTAGAAATTAGGAATGGGAAAAGTATTATAATATAAGCAAAATGAATAGCTGTTCACCAAGCAAGTATGTATGTAATGTGAAAATGTATAAATACGGTAAAGGTAAAGGTTCCCCTTGCACATATATGCTGGTTGTTCCCGACTCTAGGGGGTGATGTTCATCTCCGTTTCAAAGCCGAAGAGCCAGTGCTGTCCGAAGATATCTCCATGGTCATGTGGCTGGCATGATTAAATGCTAAAGGTGCACGGAACTCTGTTCCCTTCCCACCAAAGGTGGTCCCTATTTTTCTATTTGTATTTTTTACATGATTTCAAACTGCCAGGTTGGCAGAAGCTGGGACAAGTCACGAGAGCTCACTCCGTTACACAGCACTAGGGATTCAAACCGCCGAACTGCTGACCTTTTTGATCGACAAGCTCAGCGTCTTGGCCACTGAAACACCGCGTCCCAGAATGTATAAATAAACTGTTTTTAAGAAAGAACATAGCATTTGCATTGTTGCACGTGGCAGGGCCAGAGCAGAGTATGTATCCTTCTCAGTTGGGAAAAAAGGATCAATTTTACTTTATTCAGATCGCTTTGTAAGTTGAAAATAGATTATTTGTGTTTCTATCCAGGGATGTTTTGTGGGGAATCAGGGTTGTCTTATCCCAGTGGTCCCTGTTTGCCAGGATTCTTCTGCAGTACTGGTAAGTTGTGTGTATCGCCTCTTGTTTTAAATTCCAGTTGTACCTATTCTTTTTTTAAAAAAAAGAGTGTTGCAATGGATTGTGCATCTTATGTACATAATCAACAAGCTACCATTTTAACCCATAACCACAGACCTGCGGTCATAGTGACCGCAACTGTTTTTCAAAATGTCCGGAGCACCCCTGTTTTTAGAAATGGACCATTCCGGTTGCGAATAGCTTTTGTTTTCCCACCAATAATCGCGCTTGAGTCAGTTATTTGGTGTTTTCTGTAGCGGCGTTTGAATTTGAGTTGCGGTCATTGTGACCACAGATGTTTGTTAACATATTTCTTTTCATAACGTCGGGGCCAAGTTTTCCGCCAAAAAGAGTGCGATTTGGTGACCCAAACTTCGAATAAACTGTTCTAAAATGGTATGGAGAAGCAGAGAGTGATCTGTGTGAAGTGGAATCCGATTGTGGTGAAAACTTTGTAATGGGCGATGAGGAACCTGCCACCGATTCTTTCCTCAGCGATGCTGAAGCTTCCAATGAAGTTGATGACCAGATACAACCTACGTCGTGCAATAATTTATATGGCAAGAACGAATCCAAATGGTCTTCTGCAACATTTAGAAGCAACAGATCCAGAACATCTAGAAACAATATTGTTGTGCAATTTCCTGGATTACAGCCAGCAGCTAGAAATCTCGGAAACTCCCCTACTCCCCTAGAGATTTGGAAATTATTATTTTCTAAAGAAGTTATGAGTGCCATCATTCAGTGGACCAATGCAACAATGAGAGAAGTTGATATTTGATTTACTCCTCTATACATGAATGTTTAGATCCAACCATGAAAACATCGGATGTCTTTTTCCTACTGAGGTCATCGTGACCTCATGTCTGTAATAGCATAGCTGAAATTGTACCTCTGTGGTTAAGGGTTAAAATCACTGTTTGTTAGATCCATTACTCAAACTCAACCAGGAATTCTGAATGTCCTGAGCTAAACATAGAAAATCATTTCAGCAATCAGGATTCTGGGATTTCCCATCTCTTCCTATCTCAAGCTTAAAACCATTTTTTTTTGCCCTCCCCAGGCTCCGGAGGCTTTCCCCGAGCCTCCAGGAGGGTGAAAATGGCTTCCCCAGCCTCTGGAGGGCCAGAAACGGGTCTGTTTCAAGACTTCTGGGAGGTCTATTTTCACCCTCCCAGAGCCTCCTGCACTTGTCTGGCATGATGAACGGGCCATGTGGAGACTCCTGGGAGTGGTGGGGTGGGCAGGGCCAGCCGGCCCTTGCAATAACCAGTTCGGCAAACTGGATGCAAAATTAACATCTGATTTGCCCAAACCGGTGCAAACCGACTGAATCCCACCCCAGGCTATTTCCAAACATCTAACAGCTAGTATTTGATGTAGACTTCTAAGCTAGTTACCGCTATTTCTGTTCTGATGTTTTTTGTCTTGGCTTTCTCTTCAGGCTCCAGTGTCCCAAATCCTGATGGGATCACCAATATTAGTGCTGGAGGCCCATGTCCAGTGGGGCATTTTTGCCCCGCTGGTACTAGAATCCCTGTGCCGTGTCCGGCAGGTACTTTCTCAGACAGGTATGGCTCTTAAGAACATATGGACTGTGATTACTTGGTCCTCTTGAGAAGGAAGTGCCTCCAGAGGTTGTGAATGCTCCAACACTGGAGGTTTTTAAGAAGAGATTGGACGACCATTTACCTGAAATGGTATAAGGATTCCTGCTTGAGCAGACGGTTGGACTAGAAGACCTCCAAGGTCCCTTCCAACTCTGTTATGCTGAAGGAGAGGGAAAGGCCATACATCATAGCTTTTAATACAATACAATACAATAGCAGAGTTGGAAGGGACCTTGGAGGTCTTCTAGTCCAACCCCCTGCCTAGGCAGGAAACCCTACACCACTTCAGACAAATGGTTATCCAACATCTTCTTAAAGACTTCCAGTGTTGGGGCATTCACGACTTCTGGAGGCAAGCTGTTCCACTGATTCATTGTTCTAACTGTCAGGAAGTTTCTCCTCAGTTCTAAGTTGCTTCTCTCCTTGATTAGTTTCCACCCATTGCTTCTTGTTCTACCCTTTTGTGGATGAGCCAAGCATCGTGTCCAGGGGTGGGATCCTACTGGTTTAACAACCGGTTTGCTGTGCGTGTGTGCACAGTTTAGAGAAGACTTACCTTCCGGATTATTGCTTGGGAAGGAAAACAATTGAGGTGTGGCAATCAACTCTGCCGTGTGACTCAACTGAAAAGATAAAGTAGGTAAAGCGCAGGGACAGGTGGGCAGGTCCACTTGCTAGTGGGAGCGAACCAGTTCACTCTGGTGGTGAAATTCAAACAGTTTTACTACCAATTCTGTGGGCATAGTTTGGTGCGCGTGGCAGGGGAAGGATACTGCAAATTCTCCATTCCCTCTCCTCTCCTGGGGAAGGATGCTGCAAAAATCCCCATTCCCTCCCTACTCCTGGGGAAAGGATATCGAAATAACCTCCATTCCCACCCCACTTTGGGGCCAGCCAGAAGTGGTATTTGCCGGTTCTCCAAACTACTCAAGATTTCCGCTACCGGTTCTCCAGAACCTGTCAGAAGCGGCTGCATTTCACCCCTGATTCACTCCCAGCTGATCATCCGAACCGGTCTGAACTGGTAGAATCCCACTCCTGATCATGGCTCCTCTGGATTGGCAGAGGCAGAAATCCTGATTTTGCTTGGTGAACATAATATTGGCATCTCTAACCCAAGTCATCATTTACAGAGTGTCAATTAAGGGATTTGCTAGCAGATCCAAGCAAGATCTCTTGCTTGAGGAAGAGGTTGCGTCAGAAGACTTCCAAGGTCCCTCCCAACCCTATTATTGTATCTCCTATGAAGTTAGCTGGGAATTCTTGTCTCCCCAGACTGTATCTTTCGCTTGAGACCAGCTGCATTGCGTGCCCACCTGGCTATTACTGCTCCTCTGTTGGCCTCTCGGCACCCTCCGGAGCCTGCTTGGCTGGCTACTACTGCCTACCTGGAGCCACTACACCTTCCCCAGCAGGTGAGAGGGGCCAGCTGGCATCCTGCTGCATGTTCTGTCAGGTAAAGGTAAAGGTTCCCCTTGCACATATGTGCTAATTGTTCCCGACTCCATGGGGCAGTGCTCATCTCTATTTCAAAGCCAAAGAGCCAGCACTATCCGAAGATGTCTCCGTGGTCATGTGGCCGGCATGACTAAATGCCAAAGGCGCACGGAGTGCTGTTCCCTTCCCACCAAAGGTGGTTCCTCTTTTTCCACTTACATTTTTACCTGTTTTTGAACTGCTAGGCTAACCGAAGCTGGGACAAGTAAAGGGAGCTCACTCCGTTATGCGGCGCTAGGGATTCGAACTGCCGACCTTTCAATCGACAAGCTCAGTGTCTTAGCCACTGAGCCACCGCATCCCATGTTGTGCCAAGCAGGGTGCAAATCAGTCTCTTCTCCGTGCAAAGTCCCCATCAGATCCTGTTCTCCTTTCCTTCCAGCACAAAATCAGCTGTGTGGGTGTTAAGCTAACTTCATTCACATTCCTATCCTACCCAATCTGGTTTTAATAGATTAATCAGACGAATTGATTGAAACTGCTTTGTTTACTAACGAGGCATCCCAATTAATCAGGACGTGGTGATGGGTGAGTAGTTGCAGGCGCAGGCATATAAGCATGCCTGTGTTGTGTTGCCTTTAATACAGGTTATTCTCTCTTCCCCTGCAGCAGGTTCAGGGGTAATCTAAATATTAAATGGGTATCACAGTGCAATCCTGCCGAGCATTGCGGTGGCCTAGAGGTGGAGCTCTCACCTCACCATCAGGAGGCTGTGAGTTCGATCCTAGGTAGAGGCAAACATTTCTCTCTCTGGGCATGATGAGAATATATCTGCTAAATATAACTCCTCATTGGCAACAAGAATAGCATCCGGCCAGTAATCACTCAGTTCCATTCAGTTGTCCAGACTCCAACCCGCACGGGATTATGTGGTCATTAAAATATGATGATGACTATCAGTGCAATCCTTCCCAAATTGCTTAAGAATATATCCTGGACACGGTAGCTCAGTGGCTAAGATGCTGAGCTTGTCAATGAGAAAGGTCAGCAGTTCGGCGGTTCGAATCCCTAGCGCTGCATAACAGAGTGAGCTCCTATTACTGGTCCCAGCTTCTGCAAACCTAGCAGTTCGAAAGCATGTAAAAAATGCAAGTAGAAAAATAGGAACCACCTCTGGTGGGAAGGTAGCAGCATTCCATGCGCCTTCGGCGTTGAGTCATGCCAGCCACATGACCACAGAGACATCTTAGGACAGCACTGGCTCTTCGGCTTCGAAACGGAGATGAGCACCGCCCTCTAGAGTCTGGGAATGACTCGCACATATGCTAGCCCTTACCTTTACCTATATCCTAGCAGAGTTTGTATCCCAGAGTTTGCTCCGACCATAAGACCTGTGTAAGACTCCAATCTTGGCAGTCTGCAAATGTAGGTATATTTGCTCCACTGATTACTCATCAAACCGGCTTAGTTTAAAAGGAATTAAACTGGAGGGAGGGGCACTACCTCGATTTGCTGGGGGGGGAAATAATAGAAAAAAGAAGCTAATCTAAAATGGCTTTGCCAGACCACTGTCCCAAATTTCAATCTTCCAAACCTTTTCTCCCCGAGGAAGCGAAAACTAAATTGGGTTTTCATTCACCTAAGAATTTGAGGACAGAGAGTAATACACGAGTGCTTATTTTTGTTTTCAAGCTTCTCTCTCCCTCCCTGCCATTCCTTTATCTTATTTCTTGAGGAGTAGAAGCATCCTCGTAGATTTCCCATTCTTTCTTTCTTTCTTGTAGGGTTTCCAGAACAAGGAGGATTTTGCCCTGTGGGCCACTATTGCCCAGAAGGAACCAGCCACCCTTTCCCCTGCCTTGCAGGGACTTACAATAACCTCACCACACAGTCTGTTTGCTCCTATTGTCCAGCAGGATACTACTGCCCTGAAAACACCACCAGTTATGATGGCTTCCCATGCCCTCCCGGGTTTTATTGTCCTGAAGGTAAGCTCAAAACTGAAGTCCTTAAAAGAAAATCCACAATTCTTTTTTTTTTTTTTTTTTTTTGATGAACTGAAAACAAATTCTGTTTTCCCGTTTGAGGAAAGAGGCGAATCTGATTTTAAAAGGGAAATAAATACAAAGGAAATATTTCAGAGTTTCACTATCTATCCAGATACAGGAGTGCCATCTGCTGACAGTTAGGCACAGTTGTGCAAAGTATCCGAAAGAAGCACATAACAGAAGTGGTAGGTTTCTTTTCTTCTTTTAAAAAATAAATTTTATTCACAGGCATTTGTGAATAAATGCAGTGCAGGGTCAGGCTACACCATTTACAAATAAAAAAGGCCCCAAAAAGAAGAGTGGTGTTAAACATTGATATACAAGCTAATAATAATAATAATAATGATAATGATGTAGTAACAATAGTTTACTGTAACCAAAAAGCTTTTAGCTAGGTTTCTTCTTACATTAAAGTATTGTTATTGTTAAAATACCTTCTTACTTTCAGTGCTAACATTTATGATCTTACTTTGCTCTAATTCCTACCTCTTGCTTCTATCCATCCATAGAATTTATTGCAAATCATATAATATTCTGTATCCTCTTGATCTTTAATTTTGAAGGTTAATCTAACCATTTTGGCACAGTCAATTTTTTTTCGAATTACAGCCTCCTCTGGTGGGGTATTCACCTTTCCCCAATATTTAGCATATATGATCCTTGTTGCTTTGTTCTAGAAAGAACAAAATTCTTGCTAGAGAGGCAAGGTCATCCTTTGTCTTTGCACCTCTGCACCTGACTGGAACTGGATGGGTGGAACTGCCAGTATGGCAGTGGGAGATTAGAGCATGTGATGGACTTGTGGGTGTGGGGACAAGATCTTGAACTTTCAACTGGGTGGGAAAATCCGGGAGCTTTCACCCACGACCCTGAGATTAAGAGTCTCATGCTCTGAGAGAAAGGAGCTGACGTTGCAACAACACGACGTGTGATCTCGGCGCTCCGAGATCGCAGTCGACACTTTTGCCATTGGACGGTCCATCTGGACTTAAACTGTCCCGAAGAGATGGTGACAGGGAAGAGTACATCTTGCTGATCTCAGGGACATCGCAAAGTCCCTGATTGATCCAAGAGAATCTCTTCTAGCCGGCGACAAAAAGCATAGCCTCAAGCTGCTGAAGTCAGGACAGTTCCACAATGGGAGGAAAAGCGGAAAGAGAAAGTGTGTCCATCTGGTGAGGAAATCTTATTTTTATAAAAGACTGCCCCAAAAAGAATGAAGTTAAATTAATCTGGTAAAGAAAAGGAAATAAGCAGCGGAATTGGGCATTATTGAACAGTGTGTTATCTTTTTCTATTTTTTATTTTTTCTATGAATGGAAGTTTTGTAAACATTTTTTCTTTTTAAAGTGAAGTATCGGATTTTCTTCTTTCATTTCTTTTTTTACCTATGGATTGAATCTTTCCCTTTATTTCTACAATATTTGTTGGGATGGATTTTTTCTTTTTATTTTGTTTCATTTAAGTATTTTGTTTCTTCTAAGGCTGAAACATAAAGCAGATATAAAAGGAATATAAAGAAATATGGCCTTGGGCTTATTAAAGGGGAGAGCTTATTGTTTTTGGATTGCCGGGCGGCTGCTCCAAGCCATTATCTAGAAAATTAGCATGACAGGAAAAATATTTTAGACTAACCTTCCAGAAAAGCTACTGTTATTGCTATTTTTTAAAGTTAGTTATTACTGTTTTTGAATTACTGTAAATATTTGATTTAGCCTGGAACCTGTGTTCTGGATCTTAAACTTACTTCCAATCTTACAACTAGGCCAAAAACACATTGCAAACATTGCATGTTTGAGGAATGATTTTGGTTTTTGCCTCTCTTTTGTTGTGCCCCAAAGGAACCAGATATGCCATCCAGTTTCCATGTCCTCGGGGCTATTATAATCCAGACCCCATGGCACAAAGCTTGGACAGTTGCTTACCCTGCCTTCCAGGACACTACTGTGGGAAGGAAAACCTAACTACAGTTTCAGGAAAGTGTGATGCAGGTGAGGCTACAGGTTGAAGAAGAAATGTTTCTGTACATCTGCCAAAATTATCCCCATCTCTATCTCTATCCCCACCTCCTTCTCCACCTCAATCTCCATCTCCACCTTTGTTTCCACCTCCACCTAATCTCCACCTCCAGCTCCACCTTCACCTCCACCTTCATCTTTACCTCCACCTCCATCGCCATCTCTACATCCATTTTCACTTCCACTTCCACCATAATCTCCATCTCCACTTTCTTCTCCACCTCCACCTCCATCTCCACCTTAATCTCCATCTCTGCCTCCATCTCTGCCTCCATCTCCATCTCCACCTCTATCTCCATTTCCATCTCCACCTTAATCTCCACCTCCACTTCCATCTCCACCTCCATGTCCATCTCCCCCTTGACTCCCACCTCCAGCTCCATCTATTTCCAACTCTATCTCCCAGTTTCCCTAATCTGAGGAATCATTAACCTGTCATCCTCTGATTTCCTTCCTGATTAGAACCAGTTCTTCTGTGATGTGTTCTTTTTTTGGTTCGTCTCTTGTAAATCTCACCTTAGAGTAGGAAGGAGATAGGTGCATGAGTCTTTTACAAGACACTTGATTTTGGGATTTGGGAGCAACCCAACGAGCATTGGGTTTAGCTTTGTTTTGCTTTGTTTTTATAAAACATGATTTAGTAAAAAAAAATTGATGATTTTATTAAAGAAATTACAATGGATGTTTAAGTACCCTGCCTCCTTTTGTTGACCAAATTCAAAAAGAGTTTGGGCTGTGCTCATTGAAAATTAGTTGTCCATAGTGCAATCTACCATTTCTTCATGTTCTCCTTATTATGTACACTTATGTGCACTGAGAGCATATGCACCAAAGACAAATTCCTTGTGTCTCCAATCATACTTGGCCAATAAAGAATTCTATTTTATTTCTCCCCTAGGCTGGTTCTGCATTTTAGCTGCTTGGACCCCTCAGCCCTTTGATCTCGATAATTACACCAATGGCAACTGTCTTTGTCCAGCAACAGCCACGGGGGCCAAATGTTCTCCTGGGTCCTACTGTCCAGAAGGAAGTCCTGAGCCCATTCTGTGCCCACCAGGACTTTACTGTAATGCACCAGGTAAAAAGGCATGTGCTTCATTTCTGGATTCACATCACTCTTGGAGTATGAGATTAGAAGCTTTGTGTGCCCAGAAACTCTTTTTAAAAAAAGATTCTTGCAGAAATATCCATCTGTGTTGTTAGCAAAGGGTAGATTTTGTTTTTGTATGAAAAGCCCCAATCTTTCACCTTATTCTATGTTAGGTCAGGCCTCAGTTACGATCCCTTGTCCAATAATGGTCACATCTTAAGACAGTCTACAGCAGGTTCAGAGATGAGTGATGAGGCTGATTAAAAGTATTAAATTGTGGAGATCTTGGTTCTCTCTGAGCTTGGTTGTTTTCTCGCAGACGTTTCGTTAGCCTGTTAGATAGCATCACCCGTGCACAGATGATGTTGTCTCGTTGGGTAATAGCAATGGCACTTAGGCTTTGCAGTGCTTTACAGTCCTCTCTGAGCAGTTTACGGAGTCTGCCTATTGCCCCCAACAGTCTGGGTCCTCATTTTTATGACATCGGAAGGATGGAAGGCTGAGCTGGTCAGGATCGAACTGCTGGCTATGGGCAGAGTTAGCCTGCCATACTGCATTCTAACTACTATGAAGGGAAGGGAGGGAGGGAAGGAAGGAAGGAAAATTACAATGGCACTTAGACTTATATACCACTTAACAGCCCTCTCTAAGCAGTTTACAGAGTCAGCCTGTTGCCCGCAACAATCTGGGTCCTCATTTTACTGACTTCAGAAAGATGGCAGGCTGAGTCAACCTTGAGCCGGTCAAGATCAAACTGCTGGCTATGGGCAGAGTTAGCCTGTCATACTGCATTCTAATGACCGTGAAGGGAAGGGAGGGAGGGAGGGAAGGAAAGAAAGAAAGAAAGAGGGAGGGAGGGGAGGAAGGAAAATAGCAATAGCACTTATATACCGCTTCACAGTGCTTTTACAGTCCACTCTAAGCGGTTTACAGAGTCAGCCTCTTGGCCCGCAACAATCTGGGTCCTCATTTTACCCACCTTGGAAGGATGGAAGGCTGAGTCAACCTTGAGCCTGGTGTGACTCGAACTGCCAAATTGCAGTCAGCCGGCAGTCAGCAGCAGTAGCCTGAAGTACTGCACTCTAACCACTGCGCCACCGAGGCTAAAACATCTGCAAGAAAACAAGCAAGCTCAGAGAGCACCAGGATCTCCACAGTTCACCCTTGAGCTACAAGTATCAGAAATTAAAATTTATACCAAGAATTTGAAGAATTCAGGGATGCTCTTAGCTTTGAGAAGATAAGGCTGATCACGTCACCCTCTTTACGTACCTGGAAAGATTTGTGTCATATGAAAGCTATTGCCTGTTCTTGGATCCTCCACCAAGTTCTTTTCCGTAAGAACAATTGCTCCAGAGAGCTCGCAATCACAGTTTATGACAGAATACAGATGTGAGGAAATTTGCAAGTTGTCTTATAATTGCTTTTCTAATTGATTACTCCTGATATCCAGATATACAGTTTCTTGCATCATTAATCCTGATATTTTATTGTCATTTTTGCCGGCAAGCCATCTGGCAATCAATTAAGCAACGGATTGCACTTAAACACAAGTGACTATTGCGCAATCATCAATGGAGTTGGCATTGAGCTATTGAAGGAGGAGTTTGATGACTTATCAATCATGGGTGGGTTGGGAAGACAGTAATCACAAAGACCATTTCAATATTGTGGGTTGGTTGGTTAAACGTATGGGCCTCCTGACTCCATCCCAACACTTCGTTGCAGAATATACTGAATATGTAAAGAACCCCAGATATACGCTGTGCTTTACACACTTGAGTTAGTGTTGACTCCTGGTGACTGCCTGGAGAGTCTCTGCAATTTTCTTGGCAAGATTTTGGAAGTGATTTATCATTGCCTGATTCCTAAGGAGAGGGTTTGGGCCAATGTCACCTAGACGTTACCAATCCAGGCCTCCTTAGAAAGCAAGAAGCAAAGTCTTGGTCCCGGCAAAACCCCTTTTATTTACATGACTGTGAATTCCTTTCATTCAAGGCTTGGAAAACAGTCTTTCAGAGGAATGTTTATCCACACGCACCTTATCTCGTTTGGAGCGCTGCCAGATAACTAGTTTCCAAGCGCAGGGCAAGGCAAAATCTTGCACAGAATCTCTTATAGTCACCAACAGAAGTTTCCACTCTTGCAACGACCGAAGGAACGAATTGTTTCCTGCAAAAGCCCCCTCCCCTCTCATTCCTCTTTTATTTACTCTGGGAGGGGCCAATCACCTCCAAGGTTTGGCTCTACTCCTAAGTCAACCCTGCTTTCTCAGTTGTTCTTGTCTCTGGCAGCTCAGTGTATGCACACACTGGGAACAGGCTCCAGCTGTTCTTCTGCTTCACTGCTGTCTAGCTCCCTCTCTGTCTCTGACACAGAGCCTTCGTCTGAGCTTTCCTCAACCCCTAGGACTGGCCCATGTTCCTCCCCAACCTCCTCACTGTCCAATTCTGCTGCCAGCTCTGCTAGCCACCGGCGGACCACAACACAGATGCCTTTGTGCCTAAGGCAGGACTAGAAATCACTGTCGCCCAGTTTGTAGCCTGGTGCCTTAACCCGTAGACCAACCTGACTCCCTTTAACTTTGCAATTTCTTTATTTATTTTTGTCTTTTAGCGACCCCATAATCCCTTGCATCGGGGTGGTGTTGGGGCAACTGAATGGAGCTGAGTATTTACTGGCCAGATGCCTTTCTTGTCACCGATACAGAGTTTTGTTCAGCAGACATATTCTCATTGTGCCCAGAGAGAGAAACACCTGCCTCTACCTAGGATCGAACTCACAGCCGCCTGATTGTGAGGCGAGAACTCTACCTCTAGGCCACCACACCACTCTTCATTTTAACTTTGCAATCCTGCTCTGTAAATCCTGGCTCAGCTGACCTCTCTCTCTCTCTCTCTGTTTGTCTATTACCTTTCCTTTGCTGATATTTGTGCAAGTTAATGCTAAGAATCACCCTAAGTTTCAGTTTCTCTTCTTTCCTGCTTCTTCCTCAGGTTTATCAGCTCCAAGCGGTGAATGTGCTGCTGGGTTTCACTGCATTGGAGGCTCTTCTTCTCCCAAGCCGCTTGATGGGATTACTGGCAACATCTGTCCTCCGGGGACACATTGCCGTGAGTTGCATTATCACTTTCCTGGATACTTAAAGTGATCCGATTTCCAAAACGAAGAACCAGGACTAGGTTTAATTAATAAATTAACCAGGATTCACTTATAAAATTGTACACATTTATTAATTAAGCCATAACCTCAAGTACTAGCCCCGGTATAATTTGGATGAAAGAATCATCTTCTTTTAATGACCTCATAATCCCTTGCATCGGGGTGGAGTCTGGGCAACTGAATGGAGCTGAGTGTTTACTGGCCAGATGCCTTTCCTGTTGCCAAAGCGGAGTTTTGTTCAGCAGAGATATTCTCATTGTGCCTAGAGAGAGAAATATCTGCCTCTACCTAGGATCGAACTCATGGCCTCCTGATTGTGAGGCAAGAGCTCCACCTCTAGGCCACCCCACCACTCAATTTGGACAAAACTATCTGTGTTGCAAAACTTCTATTCTATTCCATTCCATTCCATTCCATTTCACTCCACTCCACTCCACTCCACTCCACTCCATTCCATTCCATTCCATTCCATTCCATTCTATTCTATTCTATTCTATTCTACTCCACTCCACTCCACTCCACTCCATTCATTTTCTATATTTTATTCTATTCTATTCCACTCCATTCCATTCATTTTCTATATTCTGTTCTGTTCTGTTCTGTTCTGTTCTATTCTATTCTATTCTATTCTATTCTACCAAAGACAAATTCCTTGTGTATCCAATCACACCTGGCCAATAAAGAATTCTATGAGGATTCTTCTGGCAAAACCTCCTGCTGGCAACGAATACTTATTTTGTCTCCTGCCTTCATGTCACTTTCTATATTCTGATATTTGCAGCACAATCTTTTCTATAACTTGCTTCTTCTGCAGGAGAAAAACTCCCGGCCACCTTGTAGAAAGGCTAGAATTTTTAAAAAATGAAGAGCATAATATTGTTATCTAGCACCTTTTTCTTTTCCTGATCTGGACAGGAGTATCTGGAGCCAGAACCTCGATGGAGGAAGAGTGTCTATTTCAGTTTTAATGGTTATCTAACCCTTGTTTCTTGCAACCTCTTCCCCCCCCCCAAGCTGTGGGGTCTATGGCGCCCCGCCTCTGCCCACCAGGGACCTTCTCAAATCGATTTGGCCAAAGTGCAGTCTCTGAATGTCAACTCTGCCCTTCTGGATTTTACTGTGAAGGTTCTGGATTGACCACCCCCACTGGAGAATGCAAGGAAGGTAGAGATATTTGGCACTCAAGATCTTTCTCATCTGTCAGACCTGGAAGCCATCTTTTACATTGGGCCTTCATTTTGCCACAATTTTCTACTGTGAGAAAATGGGAGCGGGGATTGTATGGCGTATGGGAGATATATAGTCTAAACAACATTCCTTTCTCAGAGTCAAGGACACTTTGCCCTGCAGCTGCAGTGGTGTGACTGGGAGGCGTCTCTTATTTTGGATGGTGTCTGATTGGACCATGTGATGGACATGTGGATGCTGGGCAGGAACTTGAACTTTCTTTTTAAAAAGACATTTATTTATTTTTTGCAATTTCCTTCTGTACAACATTTCCGCCTCGGTATATATCCTTTGTAAATGTACTTCTCCCTCCTTATTTCTGGTCCCCTTTGTCTATACACATGATACTATTATATACATTCCTTAATTTACAATCCTTCATTCCATGCATACATGTTTTTTTCATCTCTATTTATACCTTGCTAATTTCTAACTCTTGTGTCTTCTTCATTTCGTCCTTCCTTAAGCTTTACACCTCTCCTCTAGCCATTTGTACCACTCATTCCATACCATATAACACCCTGTTTCCTCTTTTTCTTTTATTTCTTTTGTAAATTTGTCCATCTCTGCAAACTCTAACACTTCCATTATAACATTCCCCTCTGTTGGTATATTATTAGTCTTCCAATTTTGTGGATATGTTATTCTCGCTGCCGTTATGATATGTATAATTAAATATTGTGGGTTTTTTTGTCATATTTCCTTGTAGATATTCCCAATAGAAATAGTTAATATCTATTTGCTGTTTAGTAATTTCTTCGAGCCATTTTCTTATTCTACTCTACCGCCCCGAGTCCTGCCTGGAAAGGGAGCGGCTAATAAATCCAAATTTATTATTATTATTATTATTATTATTATTATTACTCCAATATTGTTTAGCCTTTGGGCATAACCATCACATGTGGTAATATGTTCCTTAATTTTGCCTACATTTCCAATCGTCCGGTGATAAGTTCGGGTACATTTTAGCCAGTCTCGCTGGTGGGAGATGCCATCTATAGAACATATTATACATATTTTCCTTGTAGGCTACTGCCATTGTCAATTTATAATTTTCATTTCATCTTTTTTCCCCATTTCTCCCAATCAATACTGTAGCCAAAAAGTTTAGCTATAGGAACTTTCATTTGGGTGGGGAAAACCTGAAAACTTTCATATTCGGGTTTTCCCAGACATGCCAATAAATAATAAAATGGGACTTTGAGGAACCTCAAGCCTTGGAGTCTTCTTTCGTTAGAGATGTTACTTGTAACCCTGACATCACCTATGGCTGAAAAATCACTGCAGATTTCTTCTCTCCTGTTGCACTCAATCAGCGGCCAACTTCAGTTCTCTACTTCCTTGTTTCAGGTTATTACTGTGACAGTAAGGAAGGGCCTGTCAGCAATTATACCCTCTACCCATGTCCACAAGGATTTTACTGCCCCACAGGGACCCAGTGGGCCACACAGTACAGCTGCCCCCTGGGGACCTTTGGAGCCAAGCCAAGGTTAACAAAGATTCTGGAATGTCAGAACTGCCCACCAGGAAAATATTGTTCATCTCCCGGATTGTCAGGATCAACAGGTAAGGCAGAAAAAGAAGTCCAAGGTTAAGGATGGTATTAATGTTTTAGGAAGCGTATTTTGTATGCTCTGTGCCAAAAATGAAGAACTAGCCCCTTTGCAAGTTGTTGAATTTCACGTCATGGTAACATAATGGGCAGAGTGACTAAGTCTTGTATAGGTAGCCCTTGACTTATGACCATAACTGAGATCAGAATTTCCATTGCTAAGCAAAGCAGTTGTTCAGTGAGCCGTGCTCAATGTTATGACCTTTCTTTCTTGGCCTGGTTATTAATAGAATCACTACAGGCTCAGTGGTTAAGACTCTGAGCCTGTCGATCAGAGAGGTCGGCAATTCACTGGTTCAAATCCCTAGTGCCGCGTAACCGCGTGAGCTCCCGCTACTTGTCCCAGCTTCTGCCAACCAAGCAGTTCGAAAGCACGTAAAATGCAAGTAGAAAAATAGGAACCACCTTTAGTGGGAAGGTGACAGTGCTCCGTGCGCCTTTGACATTGAGTCATGCCAGCCACATGACCACGGAGTTGCCAGACGAAGGGAACAGCTAAGGAACAAGGGTTGACTTGGGAGTAAGGCCACAGGTGGACAGTGAATGGCGCCTCCCATAGAGAATAAAAGAAGAGCAAAAGGGGAGGGGAGTTTGCAGGAGACATTCCTGCATTCTTGCCAAGTATTGTGGTGTCTGAAACATATCGGCCTGGCCACTCTCCAAGCCTGATAAAGGTCGGTAACTGTGAACTATATTGAAAGACTGTGGGAGAGGAAAGACTTAGCTGGAGAGGACTTCACTCTAGATTAAATAAAAAGGGCTTATCGGGATGAGGACTTTGTGCTGCTGGGAAAGAACAAGATTTTCCTTTATGTTTAGGTGATTGCGCTGCAGGATTTTGGTGCCAAGGTGGAGCTCACGTTCCGAACCCAACTGATGGAGTATCTGGACAGCCTTGTCCTGCTGGGCACTACTGCCTTTCAGGTACAGGAACCTCTCCTTCAGTTTGGCTCCTTCAAATGTCTCTCCTTCATTGGCCAAATGGACCCATTGCTCTCCTTCTAGGAGCTCTCATTCCATTGACCTGCCCAGCTGGAACATGGTCTGGAGATGACGGGAACCCAGATCTCCAGAGTTGCAAGTCTTGCCCTGGAGGTTACTACTGCAATAGCACCGGCCTTGTGTCCCCATCTGGCCACTGTGATGCTGGGTATGTACCAGAGACGTCTTCATCTTTAATCTATGAATGTGAATATCTCTGTCTATATATGTGTGTCATATAATCTGTCAGAGTGTGTTGCAGAAATCAAATCCAGAAAGCACACACAGGTAACTGATTCAGTAGGATTCATTAGCTTCTCTTTATATACATAAGAACACATGAGACATATATACAATACCAAGAGGGGTTCTTCCAATGTGGTAGAGAGGAGAGATTAGTTTCAGATCCAGCAGCAGACTAGCTTTTGAGCCCAGCACAGACTCAGAGCTATAGAACTAAGCCACGCCCAGGCTCCAAAGTGTTTCAGCTCCCATTGGCTGATCTTGTTGCTTTGCCCTATTCCAGTTCATGAATATACTCTGACATAATCAAACAACAGATTCAGCTGCAGATATTAACTGTCCAGCTGTATTTTTTTTCTTTTACTTTCCCTTATTTTATCCAACCTTTTATTAACATTTGACATTCCTCTGCAAATTATTCCCTAGCTCTCCCTGATCCTTATTGAGTTTGGTCTAGTGGTGAAGGCACCAGGCTAGAAACTAGGAGATTGTGAGTTGTAGTCCCATCTTGAGCATTAAAAACTGGCTGGTAGACATTGGGCCAGTCCCTCTCTCTCAGCCCAACCCGCCTCACAGGGTTGTTGTTGTGGGGAAAATAAGAGGAGGAAAGAGGTCCCAATGTAGGTCCCATTATGTAGGTACCAATGGTTCCTTTTTCAAGAAGCAACTGGACTTTCTGAATTTTCTTTGAAGACGTTTCACTTCTCATCCAAGAAGCTTCTTCAGCTCTGAAGAAGTGTCTCATCCAAGAAGCTTCTTCAGCTCTTGATTGAGCTTCTTGGATGAGCTTCTTGGATGAGCTTCTTGGATGAGCTTCTTGGATGAGCTTCTTGGTTGAGCTTCTTGAATGAGCTTCTTGGATGACCTTCTTGGATGAGAAATTTTCAAAGAAAAACCAGAAAGTCCAGTTGCCTCTTGAAAAAGCATCTTTGGGACAACCACGATCTGGATGACAGAGAATCCCCATAGACATTGAGTATTATGTGTGCTTGCCACCTTGAGTTACTTATAAAAATAATAATGGTAGGATAAAAGCCTAACAGGGACGCAGTAGCTCAGTGGCTAAGATGCTGAGCTTGTTGATCAGCAGGGTCGGCAGTTCAGTGATTCGAATCCCTAGCACCGCATAATGGAGTGAGCTCCCATTAGTTGTCCCAGCTTCTGCCAACCTAGCAGTTCGAAAGCATCTAAAAATGCAAGTAGAAAAATTAGGAACTACCTGGTTTGTGGTCAATGGCTTGGGTAGCATTGAGCCCAAGATGCAGAAGTAATTCTTCTTGACATGGCCCCGTTGGTGGCCTCCTTTTCAATGACTGCAAGTGACTTGACTCTCCCTCATTATTAATCAATATTTGTTTCTCTCGCTACTTTGGTAGGTTTTATTGCATTGCAAGATCTGCCACCCCAAGACCCATGGATGGGATTTCAGGTGCCCCCTGCCCTGTAGGTCACTACTGTCCCTCAGGCAGTGCAGCCCCAATTCCCTGTCTTCCTGGCACATACATGGCAGAGACCCATGGAAAAGAATGGTGCCCCTCGTGTCCAGAAGGGAAGTACTGTATACCTGGTCATTTGCCACAGTTATGTCCCAAAGGTGAGTTTTCTAGTGGGCAAAGCTGTTTCATCTATCAAGACTCTGCACTGCAGAGATCCTTACATCCACACTTCCCTCACTCTGGCTCTTTCTTGAAAAGGGTGAGTTTCTAGCCATGGTGATATGTCTGCATCTTTATAGATATGAATAGATTTCCTTCTTTTCATTCTCTCTGTGAGTCAACAGGATTATTTTGTTTGGCATTCCTGGGAAACAAATGAGAGAACTCCCAAAATTATCAGCTTGTCAATCAGAAAGGTCGGCAATTCGGCGGTTCGAATCCTAGTGCTATGTAATGGAGTGAGCTCCCGTTACTTGTCCCAGCTTCTGCCAAACTAGCAGTTTGAAAGCATGTAAAAATGCAAGTAGAAAAATAGGGACTATCTTTGGTGGGAAGGTAACAGCGCTCTGTGCGCCTTCGGTGTTGAGTCATGCTGGCCACATGACCACGAAGACATCTTCAGACAGCGCTGGCTCTTTGGCTTTGAAATGGAGATGAGCACCGCCCCCTAGAGTCGGGAACGACTAGCACATATATGTGAGGGGAACCTTTACCTTCATAACTCTATGAATGATGGTTCGATCTTCAGATAATGATCTATTTCCCCAGCAAAAATCTGGGTCAGCTCTCAGTAGGCTAGCATGTCCTCAGAAGGGCAAAGATTCGGTCCTTAGCATCTCCAAGTGGGACTGTAAGAAAATTCCTATCTTAAATTGGGTGGAACGAAATCCGATACAAATCTCCTGAAATGAGTGAATCGATGGAATGTTTTGTTTTGTTTTTGTTTTTTTTAAAAAATGGCATGTGTAGGTGTGCATTTCCTTACCGGTTGCATTTTTCTCTCCCAAAGAATTAATCCGAGAAAAAAATAGTGTTTTCTCAGATGTTTTTCTCTCCAGGTCTTGAGATTAATGCTCTGCAGCACAATTTCCTCTTTTCTTACAAAAGAGTCTGTCGCATCTTCTTTTTGGTCCTGACCTAAAAGAAACACAGACCTTCATTATTTCCAGAAGCCTTTTTCAGAATTGCTCTGAAAGAGAGAGAGAACTTCTTTGTGCTCGTCTTCAATCTTGCCTGGGCTCTAAGGGGACCCTGCTGCTTTCACTACTTTGCCCATTTCTCTTCCAGGGTATTATTGTCCTCAAGGAACAGCTAATCCACTGCCTTGCCCAGCGGGGTCGTATAATGATTTGGAGGAGCAAGCCAGCTGCCTTCCCTGCCCCGATGGGTGAGCAGAGAAGGAGAATCATGACACCCTGTGCAAAAGAAGAACATGGTCAACAGCGGTGGCCCATTGAATGGGATGGATAAGTTGGAAAATGTTTGCTTTTGCTAAGGGCAACCAAGGGAGAAGGGATATTGGTGACATCCCAGTTGGGGTTGTGTATGACTAAGTGTGTCTTCATTTCGGCCTTTGGGCAGCCTTACTTGATTGATAGTTCCTCAGGTTGACTCAGCTTTCCATCCTTCTTAGATTGGTAAAATGAGGACCCAGATTGATGGGGGCAATATGCTGATGTTGTAAACCACCCAGAGAGTGCTGTAAAGCACTACAGAGTTGTATATGTCTAAGTGCTGTTGCTATTTTTACAGTTGTCTTAAAACAGAACAATTCCATTTATTTCCCAAGATTGTCTCATCTCAAGCCACCCCAAGATCTGGAAATTGGAAAGAGGGGTATTTGGAAGGCAACACCTTTTCTTTTTATTCAGGAACTGAATATTCAGCAGAAATGTCCCATGTAAATTCTGAGGACCAAGATGTTGGGGTTAGGGGTGGGTCACTGGTGTGTGTGTGTGTGTGTGTGTGTGTGTGTTTGTGTCCGTGTTGAATCAGAAATCCAAGTTTCTCCTCCAGCTTTTAGCAGAGGCAACTTGCATGATGCTGCACACTGAAGGTAGGGGAAATCTTCTGTCAGGCCTGCAGCCATATTCCTCTTCGATCCTTGGCCTGCCACAATTTCTATTATTCTACTATCTCTTTTCTACTGTGGGAAAATGGGAGGGAAATTGTATGGAGTAGATGCTATGTAGCCAAAACAAAATTCATTTCTAGAAAGCCAAGGTCATCCTTTGTCTCTGCACCTCTGCACCTGGCCGGAATTGGATGGGTGGAACTGCCAGCCTGGCAGTGGGAGATTGGACCATGTGATAGACTTGTGAGTGTGGGGGCAAGATTTTGAACTTTCTACTGGGTGGGAAAACCGGGAAGCTTTCAAATCCGGGTTTTCCCAGATGTGCCAACATGGCTCTCTTAATAAATTGGAACTTTGAGCAATCCTTTGCCTTGGACTCTGATTTAATTTTGGATGCTATTTGGAACCCTGACATCTTCATCAGATGTTAGGTGAAGGTGACTAGGACACTCACCCAACTTCTCTCTTTGGTTCAGGTGTGTCTATCCCTACTACTGCCCTCCTGGAAGTGCCCAACCACAGCCGTGCCAAGCTGGTTATATAGCCCTGAATGTATCGGGTCTCAGGGGCTCCTCAGATAAATGTTGCAAGGCCTGTGATGCAGGGACCTACGAGAACAATCTGGGTCCCCACCCACCCTGTTTGCCCTGCCCAGCGGGATTCAGCTGTCCTCCAGGTGATTAAGTGAGGTGCTTCTCACTGAAGTCTGTTCTTGAAGCAGTTCATTCAAGAAATGGCAATCCATGAGTGTTAGATGCTCCTCTGATTTATGAAGGAAGAAAGGAATCCACCTCTTCACTGTTCTTGTCAGCCTCACCCATGTGTAACTCTAACACTAGGCTACCCATCAGAAAGAGGGACGCGGTGGCTCAGTGGCTAAGATGCTGAGCTTGTCGATCAGAAAAGTCAGCAGTTTGGCAGTTCAAATCCCTAGCACCACGTAACAGAGTGAGCTCCCGTTACTTGTCCCAGCTTCTGCCAACCTAACAGTTCGAAAGCATGTGAAAATGCAATTAGAAAAATAGGAACCACCGTTGGTGGGAAGGTAACAGCATTCCATGCGCCTTTGGCATCTAGTCATGCCAGCCACATGACTATGGAGATGTCTTCGGACAGTGCTTTGAAACGGAGATGTCTATGGAGATGTCTTCTTTGGCTTTGAAACGGAGATGAGCACTGCCCCCTAGAGCCAGGAACGACTAGCACATATGTGCAAGGGGAACTTTTACCTTTACCTAAGAAAGAGGGACACGCAACAGGAACCTTATAAAAGGGCGTTGTAGAAGATTGAGGTGGAAAGGGGGGTTGGTGGGATGGAGAGCAATCTTGAGCATATCAAAGTAGTTGGGCCAAAACGTACGTTGACTCTTCTTTGATTTGTATGTCGATGGAGTTGAAATGGCATTGGAGAACAGTTAACAGGACTTCCAATCATGTTGACTATCTGGTTTGATCTGATCTGCATGGATTCAGTGCGAAACATATGCTGATTGGAACCGAATCATCAATTCCATTCAGACTTTTAACTCTTGACAATCTCTTGCGTTCATTTCATTCAGATGGTCAGGTCCACATAGGGGGAAGAAAGAGCAGACTTGACTGGGCCCAAATTCAGTCCAATCATGGATGGGGAACCAGGGACAGTCTGTGGGCTTTAGACAATGAATTTGATTTGGCCATTTGATCAATTCACGTTCAAATCTCTGCGTCTGATGTTTGCATACTCCTGGTGATCAGTGCCCTGTAACTGGAAGGAGCCATTTCAACCACTGATTCCAATCCTCTACTCAGCAATCACTCCCCAATTTTTTCACCAATTGCCCTTTTATCACAACTCAAGCTTCAAGACAGTGGAAAATTGGGGGAAATTGGTAGAGGGCTGCAGAGCTCCAGGCTAGACAACTATATTGTCTCATCAATATTCCTTTCTTCCCTTCCTCGATCAGGCACTGCAAGTTTCCTCCAGCATCCCTGTCCACCGGGATATTTCTGTCCTCTCCAGGCCTCTTCTCCTGCTCCTTGCCCCCCAGGCACCTATCGGAATAGCAGCCTGGGAAAGCACCTGGGGGAATGCAGCCTGTGCCCTGCTGGTTTTTTCAATCACATCCTTGCCCAAACTGGCTGTTTTCCATGTGGGAGCTCCTCAACATCACGAGAAGGTGAGTATTGTGCACTTTGGGATCACCGGGTGACAACTATGTGTATTTGTATTTATTAGTTTGTAAAGCATGCACAAGATAGCAGGTATAAATATAAACATGGATATAAACAAAAGAAATGAATACAAATAGGTGGGAACAGTAGGACAGGGACGGTAGGCATGCTGATGCGCTTATGCACGCCCCCTTTACAGACCTTTTAGGAATGGGGTGAGGTCCATCGTCAACAGTTTAATGTTGAAGCTGTGGGGGTTTGAGCATGTAACAACAGAGTCGGATAGAGCATTCCAGGCGTTGACCACTCTGTTGCTGAAGTCGTAATTTCTGCAATCGAGTTTGGAGCAATCATTTGCCCGTGTATTATTGAGGTTGAAGCTGAAAGTATGATAAGAGAGGTGATGTAAATAGAGTGGGTCTAACCGTTTTGCAGTTCCAGATTGCTCTTTTTGCATTATGACTGCAATATGGTACTGCCAAAATGGTGCTCCTAATAAATGGTTTTCTTTTGAAACTTGGCTCGAGGCTCATGAATCAATTAGGGCATCTTTCGGAAACCCGACAGCAACTTAGCCCACAGAAGGAAAGTGGGCAGGGCAACCAGCTCCCAAGGGACCCTCCCTAATTTCTTGGACTGTATAGGGGACGAAGGGGAGAGAAATGTACTTTCAGACTTGCAAAGTTCTGTTAATGTAACCTTCCAATACAGCAGAATCAGTTCACCTGGTCATGCTTTCTGTTTGATCTGCCTCGCAAGGCTGACACCTGTCGCTTTCTCTAGGTGCGACTAATTGCACCTGCCTTGGTATGCACCGGAGTTTTCAGGAATCAGATGGATCTTGCATCTGTCAAGCAGGATACCTTTATTATGATGAAAGAGGGGGAAAAAGCTCAGATAGCAACAGCGACCAAGATTGTCAACCTCAGGTGATGAAGGGTGAAGGGTAACTATATTCTGTGGGAGTGCTGGTGGACTTGCTTCTTAATTTTCCCCCCTTCTCTTTCTTCTTCTTCTCTTTCATCCTTTACTTCTCCGTCTTTTCCTTCCCCCCACTCCTCCTCCTCCTCCTCTCAGATAGAGGAACGCTGTTCTCCAGGGCAGATCCGTCTGGCATCTACACGCAAATGTGTCATCCCTGAACTGTACAACTGCTCCTTAATTTGTTATCCAGGGAATGGAGAACTTCACGCCGAGCTTGGCATGTAAGCTGCAACTTTCCAGAAAACACTACTGTGTTGGTGAGATGAAATCCACTCACCTGCTACCCCCTGAGCTGAAATCTAGACCATCCCCTCTGTGTCTTATTTTTTGGAATTAGATTTTTTTGTGGGGTATGTGTTCTGACCTGAGATAGTAAAAATCTAACTCTTAGTCCCAAAAACTCTCTTTTTATTTAAATGGCTGTGAATTATGTTCATTCACAGCCCATAATGATTCACAACCAATCTGTGAAGAGTCTGACAGAAGTCTGCCACTGTCTTTCAGGGTAAGGCTGATAAGCACCCACCTTTATCTCCCTTGAAATGCTGCCAAAGACCTAATTGCCAATTAGTTTTGCAAGGCCAAACGGAGCACAGAGTCAAAACAAAGCTTCAGAATGTAAACCGACTAGAATGAACAAAATTGCTTCCTGCAAAGTCTCACGTGCATTTGCTCCTCCTTTATGTCTTACGGGAGGGGCCAATCACCTCCAAGCCTTACTCCTGAGTCACCCCTTTTGTTGTAACTGTTCTTGCCTTCTGGCAGCTCTGCACATGCGCAAACTGGGAACAGGCTCCCCCTGTTCTTCTACCTCATTGATGTCAGACTTCGGAGGCAGCACATAACTACCAGATGGCCCTGGCCCCCTCGCTGCCTCCAATGCAAAGCCCTTGCCCGAGCCTTCCCCAGACTCCAGGACTGGCCCATGTTCTTCCCCAACCTCCTCACTGTCCAACTCTGCTGCTGGCTCTGCCGGCCGGCAGCTGACCACAACAGTATGTCTGGTGGTCAACGCAGAAGGAAACAGAACTTGACAAGCATCTCTGAAGTGTAATTTTCTCTAGCCTGGTGTCTTCCACACAGAATTCTTAGCCCGTTGCAGACTAACAAATCTAAAAAAGGCAAGTTGGAAGGCTGCCTTAGAGAATTCTGTTCTTGTAGCTTCTACAGTGTCCATTTTGATTTATGCCAGGGGTGACAAGCTCAAGGCCCGAGGACTGGATCCCGCCTATGGGGTGCTTAGATCTGGCCTGCAGGGCCACCCTGGAAACAGCGAATAACTGGCCCACAATTCTTCTGCCATCAAAGACGCAGCTGGGGAGGTGGCCTATTTTCACTGATAGAGGGTTGCAAGAGGCCATCGCAGCCGAAAATGTAGCTTGGAGGCTCATTTTCGCTGGCAGAGCGCTTGGGCCACCACAGACACAAATGACATCGAGCTGGCCATGCCCACCCTGGCCACGCCTATCCCGGTCCTCCCCAAGGTCAAACACAACCCTGATGTGGCCCTTAATGACTTTGAGCTACCGCCCCTTGATCTATGCTTTCCCACTTCTCAGCCCCAGATGTTGCTCTAGGAAAGCAAAGTTTAAAATCCTCCCTTCCTCCCAGATGGAGACTCATGCTGGTCCTTTGCTTTTCTTGGTCTCTTAAGATGTCACTGTGAGCGGTACGTCTCGGCCGAAGAGCTCTGCGACCAGCTCTGCTTGCTGCGATCCCCTAGACTCTCCCTCAAGTTTGGCCCGGAAAGAGTGCTGCTCCTCACCATCAAGGGGGGCAAGGAACGAGTGAGTAAGGGGATGTCTGAAGTATAGCCTGGATGATGGCGCGTGCTTGTGCTTTGCATGCAAGCTTTTCTGTACAGGAGGGAGCGACACTGAAAGAGAGTGACGACAATAATAGCTTTCTTCAAGGTTGCAGAGAAATCTTGGGAATTGCTTTGGAAATGATGAGAAGTAGAAAGGCAAAAGTGGTTAACGTAGAATCACAGGACTAGAACCGTGATGGCCAACCTATGAAACAGATGCCAAAAGTAGCACACAGAGCTCTTTCTGTGGGCACACGTGCCACCAGCTGGTCTTCACGGGCACTGGATGGCTGGAAAACTGCCTGAAAACGGCCAAAAAAATGCCCAAAACCCCCAGGCTGTTTTTTAGACCATTTTCAAGCCATTTTTGGGCCGTTCTCAGGTCATTTTTTGGGCTGTTTTCAGGCCATTTTGGCCTGAAAAATGGCCAACCAAACGGCCTGAAAACATCCCAGACAAATGTGCTCCTTCTTTCTCTTTACAAACCAGCATGGTGGAGATTCATGGCAGGCACTTCCTGTTCTCCTTCCCACCTTGGTTCTTCTCTGCTTTACAGGAGATACCAAATGTTCTTGGACCAGATCATCACTTTCAAGAAATCCAGCAGGTCCATTTAACGGTCTTCGGCCCCAGTGGTGTTTTAGGCTTCCTTCCCTCCAACCCAGACATGATTGATATTTTCCTCTCAGGTAAAATGTGAGATTTCGTCAGTAACGGAGGGATCTGCAGCTCACTTAAATTTTGCTATACTCCCCTCCCTTCTCCCTTAAAGGATGGCCATCCTGTCTGAAGCTAATAATAATAATAATAATAAATTTGGATTTATTAGCCGCTCCCTTTCCAAGTAGGACTCGGGGCGGCGTACAATGGAGCATATAACATAAAATACATAACAACACCAAACGTACATACATACACAACACATATACATATACACGGAGGAGGAAACAAATTACAACAATAGACAGTTAAAAATCTACTTTAAAATACCCCAATTGTAAAAACCCAATAAAATTAATATTTAAGAACAATTTAAAAAACAGTTTGGAGGAATGGGAAAATTACGATTGCGATTGAGCCAGGCCGGATAATTGAAAGAGGTGGGTCTTCAGCTGTACACGGAAGGAGCGGAGATCGGAAGTAATCCTGATGTCACGGGGGAGGTCATTCCATAGGGCTGGGCCCACCACAGAGAAGGCTCTGCTCCTGGGTGTCGCCCCCCTAATAGGTATCGAAGTCCCAACAACCTGAGGAGGATCACAGATCACTTACTCCTCTTTGAGCCAGTTTAACAGAGTTGGAAGGGACCCCCACACAACTCAAGTGGGGGACCCTACATCATTTCTGAGAAGTCCAGTCTCTTCTTGAAAGTCTCAAGTGATGAAGCTCCCACAACTTCCGAAGGCAACTTTTGTTCCATGGGTTGATTGTTCTCAATGTCAGAAAGTTCCTCCTTATTTCTAGTTTGAATCTCTCCTTGGTCAGTTTCCATCCATTATTCCTTGTCTGGCCTTGGAAAATAGTTTCACCTCCCTCCTCTCTGGGGCAGCCCCTCAAATATTGGAAGACTGCTCTCATGTCTCCCCTGGTCATTCTCTTCACTAGCCATGCCCAGTTTCTGCAATTGTTCATTGTGTGTTTGAGCATCCAGTCCCCTAATCATCCTGGTTGCTCTTCTCTGCACTTTTAATTTCTTTCTTTCGAAGCAGTTAGGCCAGTGATGGGGAGCCTTTTCAGCACTGAGTGTCATGCGCGCTGAGTGTCAGAGATGAACTTCCTGGTTCTAGCGTGCATGCACATCCAATGATCAGCTGGCTGGCACGCAGGAGAATAAGGCAATGATGAGAAGTTCCTAGCTAGGCAATAATTTATGATTCACTTTCCCACAGTGTTATTTTTTTTAAAAAGAGAACCAAGGAAGTGTATTTACTTTCACATGTTTATCTTTGCTGCTCTAGGAGATTCACAGCCAAGATATCGGCGGGACACATCACGCCAACATTTGCCTACCATCCCAAATCCTGTCGCATGTTTGGTGGTAGGAGATGCTATATTTTTCCAGCTCAGCATTAATCCCTCCAGTAAGTCCTGGCACCTGAACTCAATTGTTTTCCCCTTTGAAATGGACATGTTGGCTCAATAGATTCAGGAAATGTGAACAACAGTGTCTTTTAATCCAGGGCTGATGGGGGGGAAATTGTTGGTGTTGAGCTAACTCTAAATATTAAATGACGGTCAACAGACAACATTTTTTGGGCCATGCAGAAAAAAAAAAGTTAACTCATGCTGTGTAGAAGTCACTGTCTGCCAATTCTTCCCAGATCGGGCTTCTAGCCACTACCCTGTCTACCAGAAGGAACATCTTTATAATAGCAACCCCAACTGGGATTTTGGGGCATTCAGAAGGCTGGACCACCTCATCCGAGAAACCCAGCTCAACATTTCCAGGTTCGTTCAAAGGCAATTTCAGGTTTCTCCTTTTGCCTTAAGAAATTATCTGAGAGGTTCCAGCCTTAAACAAAAAGTAGAATGAATTCCTGACTTGGGGTTATCTATGTACTGTATATAAAAGACAAATACCACTCATGCATCATCACGAAATCTCCAGAACCGTAAAGCTTGCAAACTTGAAATTTGGCACGTATGTTCTTCTTGGCTTCTAGATGCTCGCTAAGAAAGGATTTTTTGAAATGACCATCAAGTCATTAGTATTTCTTATGGTATTATTAACACACTCTGATGCTAAGGAATTAGACGTTCTACTCCCTCTCCCCATCTGAAAAGAACTCTGTTCATACTGCCACTTGGGCGTGGGTGTGACCAGTGTGTGACTCACCTGGCTTGTGGGCTGGGAGTTTAGACATTCTACTCCCTCTCCCCATCTGAAAAACGCTCTGATGCTAAGGAGTTAGATTGAGGGAGAGAAGGGGATAACATAGGAGAGGCCTCTGTGGGGCAAGCCTGAGGGAGAGAAGGGGAGAGGAGAGGCCGATCGTAACCACTCATTTATTTTCAAGCTGTAAGTGGTGATTTATCAAGCCTGATCACATAGTTTCATAGTGGAGCATGGGTATTCAGCTAGTTACATATATCTGAGGGAGAGAATACTGAGATGATTAGAAAAAGAGCTTACATTTTAGCCAAAAAATGTATAATACAATACAATAAGTCAATAGCAGAAACATTTAGACAACAGGACCATTTAAAAATAGTGTTGAAATAGTTGGTGAAGTTGTAGTTTCCTGCACTGCTGCACACACAAAGGTTAGCTGATCGTCGCAGGGCAGAAACCCAGAAGAGGAACAGGTGACACAGTGCATGCCAGGCAACATGACTCCATGTGTCACTTTGGGCACATGTGCCATAGGTTTGCCATCACGGGTCTAGGGTGTTATGTGGCAGGTGCCCGTCTGTTTGAATTCTAAGTGCCAGAGCGCTTTAGCTTCTTCGTTTTCTGTTACCTGTGCCTATTCTTGCTTGCAATCAAATGATACTTCTTGGAGATGTTATTATTTCTTCCTTTCCCTCCTAATTAAGGTAACCTCACTGCTTCTTCCTATCTTTCCCTTTGATGTTTTCTCTGCCATGTTTTCTGGCCACTGCTGGTATTACATGTAAAAAAATCAGCTATGAAAATTCTGCAACTGCCCTCCAGATGTCGCCACACTCCAGCAGTTGCAACAGGCATACTCAATGGTGAAGCAAGATAGTAACTACAATTCTGTATCACTTGGAACACTTCTGGTTCCCTTCTCTTGCAGAAGGTAGTGAGGAAGTGGGTCCCCAGATGGGAGGGGTTGCATTCCAGAGACGTAAGAAGCCACTCTGCCCTGATACTATGTGCAAGACAAAAAGGATGAAGGCAGACCCTTCCTGATAGTTCTGAGTCTGTGGTAAATACAGATAGTAGAGTCCACACACAATAGCTGAGGAATTCTGGGTGGTGATGTCCACACATGAAGTGATGGAATGTAGGGAGGAAGTGTGTCCGCAGATGGGAGGGGTTGCATTCCAGAGAAGTAAGAGACAACTCTGCCCTGATACCATGTACCTGGTTCAATGGTAGTAACTCTGAGAGGGATCCTGGAGTCCTAGTAGACAACCATTTAAACATGAGCCAGCCGTGTGCAGCAGCTGCCAAAAAAGCCAACACAGTTCTAGGCTGCATCAATAGAGGGATAGAATCAAGATCACGTGAAGTGTTAATACCACTTTATAAGGCCTTGGGAAGGCCACACTTGGAATACTGCATCCAGTTTTGGTCATCACAATGTAAAAAAGATGTTGAGCCTCTAGAAAGAGTGCAGAGAAGAGCAACAAAGAGGATTAGGGGACTGGAGGCTAAACATATAAGAACGGTTGCAGGATTTGCGTATGTCTAGTTTAATGAAAAGAAGGAGTAGGGGAGACATTATAGCAGTCTTCCAATATTTCAGGGGTTGCCACAAAGAAGAGGGAGTCAAACTATTCCCCAAGGCATCTGAGGTTAGAACAAGAAGCAATGGGTGGAAACTAATCAAGGAGAGAAGCAACTTAGAACTAAGGAGAAACTTCCTGAAGTTAGAACAATTAATCAGTGGAACAACTTGCATCCAGAAATTGTGAATGGTCCAACACTGGAAGTCTTTAAGAAGACGTTGGATAGCCATTTGTCTGAAATGGTATAGGGTTTCCTGCCTAGGCAGGGAGTTGGACTAGAAGACCTCCAAGTCCCTTCCAACTCTGTTATTCTATTCTATTCCATTATTGTGTGTGTGAGAAGAAGGTGAAGGCAGCACCTTCTTAATAGCTCTCAAAGTCTATTGTAGATGCAAATAGTAGAGTCCTCAGACTGGCAAGGCTTTGTCTATAGGTATGAAAACAATAAAGAACTCAGATTTGGAAGAATCACCAGGTGTCATTCTTGGTTTTGGGCCTGACACAGCATAGTCCAATGCCTTTTCCCCCCTTTCAGGTTCAGCCATGTTTTTCTACAACCTGGAACCTACGTGTTTCGGGATAATGCTGTTGAAAGCCGGATGCTCATTGTGGTAGTGAATGAGCAAAGCTTGGGCTGTAATCCCCAGACAGCTTCCTTCCAACCTTCTTCTCCCTACCAGCTGGCTCGTCATGGAGTCTTGAAGCACCCAGTCGTGAATATTGCCCCCGATTGGCCAACTATTGCAGGTAAGGTCAGCCCTGTATGGTGCATGAGAAATATTCTATGGAGTCTATGCTGTGTTTGTCTTGTTATGAAAGACAATATCCTAAATAGGAATGACTGAGTTATTAACCCTGCGTTGGCCATTGTCCTCTCTACTTTGTTGTTGTCAGTTGCGAAGTCATGTCTGACCCATTGCGACCCCATGAACAATGTAGGCCTTCCTGTCCTCCACCATTCTCCCGAGTCCATTGAAGCTCATGCCAACTGCTTTGGTGACTCCATCCAGCCACCTCCTTCTCTGTCGTCCCCTTCTTCTTCTTTTGCCCTCAGTCTTTCCCAGCATGAGGCTCTTCTCCAGGGAGTCCTTCCTTCTCATTAGGTGGCCAAAGTATTTGAGTTTCTTCTTCAGGATCTGGCCTTCTAAAGAGCAGTCAGGGTTGATCTCCTCTAGGACTGACTGGTTTGATTGCCTTGCAGTCCAAGGGACTCACAGGAGTCTTCTCCAGCACCAGAGTTCAAAGGCCTCCATTCTTTGGCGCTCAGCCTTAATGATGGTCCAGCTTTCACAGCCATACATTGCAACTGGGAAAACCAAAACCTCTCTACTTATATTGGGCATATATGGCCTCTTAAATTCCCCACCTCATGCAGATACCCCCATGATTCACAGGAGTATAAGAGGGGGTGCTTCACAATCAGACTTGCAAAGTCATCTGAGCATCCCCTTCCCTCAATCAGGTCCATGTTTTTTTCTGCCCTTTCAGTTGTCCTTTTCATCTTGGGCTTCCTCACCGTGGTGTTGACTGCCCTCTTTTTCCTACTGCGGCCTCCCAGCTGCCCTCCCAACCCAATGAAGATGTGGAAGCCCCAATGGAGGAGTTTAGGAGAGTATCACATCCCATCAGAGTATGTGCTTATTAAAGAGAGGTGAGTGGCGAAAGCAAGGTCAGCTGGTTTGCAACCATGGATGCACCCCCAAAGTTGCCAGAATATTTTATTTCAAAAGACTTTCATCCGATGAGGCTTCTTCCCATTCAATAATCCCTAAAGTTCAGCAGAGAAGAAGACAAATACACATGTTCTGGGTTAACTTCTACTACCTCTAGTAAGTAATTTCCTCTTGGATATTGCTCTCCATTCGTGTGATGGAAGGTAGTGAGAAGGTGGGGGAGTGCATTTCAGAAGAGTAAGAGGCAACTCAGTGCTGACACCATGTGTGAGGGAAAGAGAGTGAGGACAGCTCCTCCTTAATAGCTCCCAGAGTATATTGTGGATGCAGATAGTAGAGTCCAGCAAGATTGTGTAGGTGTGAAAACAATAAAGAATTCAGCTTGGATGAATCACCGTGTGTTATTTTTAGTTTTGGGTCTCACAATCCAGAGTAATATTGATAAGAATATTACTTGTGCATGCTCCTTCTGCGCATGCGCCCGGCTTCTAAAACATGGCTAAATAGGACAGCAAAGAGCTGGGATGGATGAGCAGCCCCAGGTGCAATTTCCACTAGCGGTTCAGGTGAGTCGGTCCGAAACGGCTGAATACAACCTCTGGTATGGATCCCGTTGCCAAATATTATGCTTTTTTTCAGTGTGGTTAGCTTCTTAGACTGTGACTTATACAGGTGATTAGATGTGTGTTTTTCCATCTCTATTTCGTTCTCTTTCAATCTGTCATTCAGCCTCCGTTTCAGCACAACTCTTGGATCTCAAAGCTTTGGAGAAGAACTGGATGTTGGAGAAGAAAGCTTTCCTGGATTATGTAAGCATCTTGCTTGACAATTGGCATTCTCACAAATGGGTGGTGAAGGTTAGCTCTTTCCTCATCCTCTGGGAACAGCCAAATGCCGCTGATGGAAACATGCTTTTCTCCAGTTGGAGCTTGAGCAATGGATCCTGGTCTTCAGAAAAAAGAAGCAGCAGCAGCTCTGTTCCAAATTTGGTTTTCCAAAATGACTGGAGAAAGTCTGTCACCTTCTTTCAGAGAAGGTGCAATCCAGCAATCAACTTTCTAAAGGTGGGGAGTGGGGAGAGATAACTCTCTGGGTGCATTGGGAAATCCTGGCTTTCTTCCTCTATTCATTTACTTCATGATTGATACATGATGCATGAAACATGTACATGAAAACTGATAGATAGATGATTGACACACAGGAAACGTGTACCTGATAGATGATTGATGGATGATGGCTGGATTGATGGATGATAATGATAGGTGATAGATGATAGGTGAAATATGAAGCATGTACATGATAGATTATAGATGGTCGATAGATGACAGATGATAGACAAGAGAGGGAGGGAGGGAGAGGGGGCAGAGAGAATGAGTGTTAAATATTCCCTTCTCACCCTTCTGGGGGGTATGAGTCTTCTTCAATCTTGAGTCTGAGATTGGAAGTCTGAGGATTCTGTTCAGTGTCTTAGCTGTTGCTGGCACTGAGCTCTGATACAATTCCTGAGATCTGTTAGAGCCCCTCTCCCAGCTTAGGAGTCATAGTCCCAGTGTTCCTAGCGCCACTGAAATCACTTTGGCCTTGACTTTCCCCATCCTCCATAGTTCCTCCTTTAGGCCTTGATACTTCCCCAGCTTCTCATATTCCTTCCTGATGTTGCTGTCACCTGGTACTACTATATCTATCACCACCGCTGTCTTCTGGTCCTTGCCCACTACCTTATTGTCTGCTTGATTGGCCAGTACCTGCCTGTCCGATTGGATCCGAGAGTCCCACAGGATCTTAGCCCTCTCATTCTCATTGGCATCTCTTAGATGGACCTTGAAGAGTCTAGTCCACAGGTGTCAAACCCAAGGCCCTTGGGCCGGATATGGCACACAAGGTGCTTAGATCTGACCCACGGGGCCGCCCTGGAAACAGCAAAGGGCGGGCCCAAAGTGCCCCTGCCAGCAAAAATGGAGCTCGGGAGGGTGGCATGCATCCCTCCTGAGCTCCCTTTTCCCTGGCAGAGGGTTGCAGGGGGCTGTCTCAGCAGAAAATGGAGCTCAGGAGCCCATTTTCACTCGCAGAGTGCTTGGGCACCTAACCCTAACCCCGAACCCAAGTGATGTCAAGCTTGCCATGCGCACCCAGGCCCCGTGGCCCTCAATGAAGTCAAGGTCCAGTCCATACTACACTGAGCAGATGGTGACTTGCCAGCTCTTTGGTTGTGCTGTTCAATGTGTCATTCAGTTTGCATGTGGGAATGTGCATACCACATGCACATTCAGCTGAACCTGTAGTGGTATGGCAGCCTGGGTCACTGGAACCAGCAGCCACACAGGCCTGCCACGCCCCCGAACTGGTTCCCCGTTTGCTGCCGTCGCCGCCACCATTTTGTTTTTGAGTTCTGTGCACACGCAGAACAATTTTAATTGAACTACGCACGCGCACACAGTGCACATCCAGCACGCAAAGCGCCGCACAAGCAAACCGGAAATAAAGCCAGCCAGAACCCACCCCTGCTGCATGTGCACAAAGAGAGGCCTCTCGCCCATGCATTCTTGTAGATATAGTTTTACCTTAACATTTCCAAAACGAATTGCAATTGGTAAAGCGACAACGATTCATGGTGATTGTTATGCACGGGATTTGAATCGAAGCACTTTGTTCATACTTTGCAAGTCGCATCAGCTCTTCGGTCCGTTGCATAAGTGGGACCAGGAATTTACTTTTCCAATGTTGCTTAGTCCCTAAGCAATCAGAAGGGCGTGGAACGTTCATCTCCATTCTTCAGCCCTTATTTCCATACAGTAAGATTGCACATTATTAATATGGCTTTGAGACAGGTTTCAATATTTCCAGATGTCCCATATGCTGTTGGAGTTCATACCTGCCAGGTGGAAGCTCATTCTAATGCATTTCTGATTTTATGAGCGTTTTTGCTGCTAGGAGCCGTTGCTTTTGTTGTTCAGTGTATCCAGCTTCTCTCCTTGACTTTCTTCAAAGGTCCCCTAGCAAAGTTGTAAATGAGGATCACGTGACCCGAGTTTTGAAACCATCTGGGACTACTTGCCAGTTCCCCAGGGTGTGACTTTTGATCACGTGACCATGGGAATGCGGCAACAGTCATAAGAACGAGGACCAGTCATAAGTCATTTTTTTTAGCTTTGTAACTTTGAATGGGGATGTTCGGACCTAGGCTTCCCAAAAGCACGAAGCCGACTCCTCGTCTCGATAAAACCCCTTTTATTTAGTTTAAAATGAATTCCTCTCCAGCAAAGTCCCAGCCAACATTCTTTCAAGAGATTTCACAACTACAGACCTTGCTCAGGCTTGGAGAACTGCCAGGCTGATATCTACCAAATGCCGCTATGTAGCAGACAATACTTGGCAAGAAGTCAGGAACAGATCTTCACTCTAATGAATTGAACTAATTGTCTCCTGCAAACTCCCCTCCCCTTTCGCTCCTCTTTATTCCCTCTGGAAGGGGCCATTCATCGTCCACTTGTGGCTTTACTCCCAAGTTGACCCTTGTTCCTTAGCTGTTCCCTTCTCCTGGCAACTCTGCACTTGCACACACTGGGAACAGGCTCCAGCTGTTCATCTGCCCCACTGATGTCTGAGTCCAAAGGCAGCTGATAACTGTCGGACGGCTCTGGCCCCATCTCTGCCTCCGATGCAGAGCCTTCATCAGAGCCTTCCCCAGACTCCAGGACTGGTCCATGTTCCTCCCCGACCTCCTCACTGTCCGAATCTGCTGCCAGATCCACTGGCGGGCCACGACAAGTGATTAAATGAATGATCATAAGCTGAAGACTATTTTTAAAAACTCTGTGAGATCTTCAACATTTTCCGGTGGTGGCGAAGGAAAGCTTCATCCAGCAGATGGCAGCATTTCTACTCTTAGGAAAAGACCTTTGCTTAAAATAATCTGTAATTCACATTAGGAGAGGAAGTTTTTTTTCTTTTCCTAACCATCCTGTAGATTCTATTTGTTCATTTCTCGCTCAGTTCTCAGGAACAATCTCTGACTCACCTATCAAGTGCTTCAAGAGTAGTTTGGAACCATAGATGACTTTCAAGTGTGGCCACTTTGTCCTTCCAGATTATGTCAATTCTCGTACAAATTACAATTGCTCTTATAAATTTCAACAATAAGAAGCAAATATTTGCTATGAGCCTATTCCATAGAAATGAATATAAGCTGAAGAGCTTGCTACATTGAAAAGATTTCATAGCATTTAATAATCAGCGATGATTCATAATTTCCACGGTCTTTAACCTCTATTATGGCTTTCTGGATGCAAAGTTAGATCAGATTTTGAGGTACTTGTGTTGTATCCCACCAGCGGAGCTGGCAGCAGATTCAGACAGTGAGGAGGTTGGGGAGGAACCTGGGCCAGTCCTGGAGTCTGGGGAAGGCTCTGCATCGGAGGCAGAGATGCGGCCAGAGCCGTCCGACAGTTATCAGCTGCCTTCGGAGTCAGACATCAGTGAGGCAGACGAACAGCTGAAGCCTGTTCCCGATCTGCGCATGCACAGAGCTGCCAGGAGAAGGGAACAGCTAAGGAACAAGAGTTGACTTGGGAGTAAAGCCACAGGTGGACGGTGAATGGCCCCTCCCATAGAGAATAAAAGAGGAGCAAAAGTGGAGTGGAGTTTGCAGGAGACATTTAGTTCATTCCTGCATTCTTGCCAAGTATTGTCATGTCTGAAGGATATCGGACTGGTCACTCTCCAAGCCTTACAAAGGGCGGTCATTGTGAACTATCTTGAAAGACTGTGGGAGAGGAAAGACTTTGCTGGAGAGGAATTCACTGTCAATTAAATGAAGAGGGTTTATCAGGATGAGGATTTGGCTTCATGTTGCTGGGCAACCTAGTTCAGAACAACATGAGCCAAGATTTGTGAAATGTCCATTTAAAAGTTGACCCTAGTTATCTATGTTATCTTCCTGGTGTTCTACCTTCAAAATCTGATCCCAGATATATCTCTTTGAGCAGAAATATGGGCGGCATATAAGTTTAATAAATAAATATCCAAGTTTCGTATTGCAACAGCCTCAATATGTGGGGCAGGGGAGAGGGGAAGGACAATACAACTGAGACCACCTACGATCTGTGAGAGGATCTGGAAGCTTGCCTCCTTCATTTAATCATTTCTTCCTGTCTTGTTCTGGTCTTGGAGGTGCTAAGAAGGCTGACATCATATGTATCTTTCAGGCGGTAACCAGTTCGCAGTGAAAAATCTGGAAGATTTCAGTGTACGCACCTTGTATGACAAACTAGAAGATCAGAATTTGCATCTGGCATCCCAGCTTGCCAAACACCGGGCTGAAGTCTCAGTGTTTTATCGAGGAATCGGTCAGAAAATTCAAAGTCTTTGGGTCAGTATTTTGAAGCAGGAAGCATACACTATTTCCCACAAGAACTGACAATGCTGGGAACTGTATCCCCAAACATCAGGAAAGGTCGGAATTTGAAAAAGTTGCAACGGCGGGCTAGCACCAGCCTCCAGTGCAAGCCACAATGATGTCGCGCGGGTCATGACATCATCGCTTAAATATTAGCAACGAGGATGACGAAAGTTGCATTATTTGCACAAGGATGTTTTGATGCTAGTGATGTTACTTTCTTCCGCCTTTTCTTGTGGATGCTCATGAGAGATGATGTGGGGGAATCCAAGGCTGTGTTTCAGGAAGAAGAAGTAGAGATACATCAGCCTTGAATCGTTGCTGTGCAGGAAGAGATGCAGAAAGAGCTCCTCCCTAATTCTTGACAGTGTTTATCAGAGATTTACGCAGAGTGTGCTTTAGTCCAGCAAGATTCCGTCTATTGGGCGAACAGTGATTTAAAAAAACTACTTTGAGCATTTACTCATGCCGTTCTTGGTTTCCCACACCTGACCACTAGACAAGGAAATAATTTCAATAAAATGCAACATCACACCCCTAGGTATGACAAAAATTGGGACTTTTACCAGGGAACTAATGTAGCATTACATTAATATACGTACATGCATAATCTTATCATTGTTCTGTGTATGAGTTGCAAAATATAGTTTTCTGATTTCAGGATATGATACAGGAAGTGGATTTGAACAGACTGAAGGGCTCTGAAGAGGACATCTCAAACAAGGGGACCCAAGAGAGTGAGAATTCTCCAACGAAATCATCGGGGGTCTTGAAAGCCATGGGCTACTCAGGTGGGAAATATAGCTAATTAACATTACAAAGCAGAGGTGATATTCAGCAGGTTCTGACGGAAATTTTGAGTAGATCAGAGAAATGGTAAATACCACCTCTGACTGGCCCCGCCCCCATCTATTCTCTGCCTCCCGAGTCCCAGCTGATCAGGAGGAAATGGGGATTTTGCAGTATCCTTCCCCTGGAGTGGGGAGGAAATGGGGATTTTGCAGTATCCTTCCCCTGCAATGCCCACCAAGCCATGCCATGCCCACCATGCCACGCCCACAGAACCAGTAGTAAACAAAATAGAATCTCACCACAGTTACAAAGATCTCTTAAGTTTTCCAGTCTGGTCCAGACAACTAATCCCATTTAAAATCTGCCTATAATAGGATGGAAGGGGGGAGGTACAGATTTTTTTAAAGCCACTCTGTCCATTTCCATTGTTCAAATCTTCCTATGATGCTGCTATTATCCTTGGGAAGGACTGTAGAATGCCAAATATATTCTCATTCCCCAGGAAAAGTTTGTTCGCGTGAGAAAATACAGTTCCTTTGAGTGCTTAGAGGCTTCCATTCACAGCAATCCAGTCAATTTGCTGAGTTTTGTCTTAGGCGCTGAGTGGCAGGAGGCTACCGAATTAATGAAAATCCTGGGAATCTTGCTGCAAAAAATCCAGTACCAGAAAATAGCCATGAAACAAGAAAAGGCCTACAAATATGATGGTGCTAAGGATTTCAGTCTGGAGAAAAGTCAACGGGCTGCAGTGGAGAAGGAATGCATGGTAAGAATGAAGGCATTCTTGTAAAAACCTCCACTATAATTTCCATTACGAGACAATGATTTCTTAAAATGGTTTATCTTCTCCAGGACACCCACTTTCTGCAGCAGCTCTTGCTAAAAAACAGTGGAATACGTGCCTCCTCCTCTTCCTCCTCCCGTGGGTGTAAAGATGAAGGTAGGGGTTTTTCATTTGATCCTGGAGCATTTGTTCCCTTCCAGAAGCTACACAAGATTAAATTAACAACTCTTAATGTCTTTTGGGCAATGTTGTTCCAGTGAGCTCTTGTGGACCCACAACTCCACAAGGACAACATGCTTGTGTGAATGAACTTCAAGTAAAGGCCCTAATGGCAACTTCTTTCCTTGCCAACCTCCTATATAAAATCAAACATTTTTAAGAAGCAACACGTCGGTGCCCTTGCTCTTTTCCTTCTCCAGGTGATGGAGCAGTTTTTTCACTGGGTCCTCTGAAAATAGCTTCTCGTTCAGCAAGTCGTTTTTGTAACTAATGTCAGCGAGTAACTCTCTGTATCTAAGATTATTTTAGGAGGTCCCAAACCCCAAGGAGTCTTAGTAGATTGAAACAAATGATTTCAATTCATTTCAATCCATGTCATTGTCATCCCAGGAGCAACTGGAGAAGATGACAACCGTCTTTCTTTGAAGACCAGCAAAAATACCTTGGTCACCATGAACATAGCTGGTTTATCACCCCAGCGATTTGCGGTTTATCGCTTTGGCTGCACTGTGGCACACCTGATGGGAAGAGTCTTCTCTTTGCCAGCATTGGTACTCCTATTGGCTGAAGCCATCCCTCAACAGCACTCCAAGGGAGATCAGGAGGCCACTTGGCTTACCAAAGACTGGCACTACGACGCTAGCAACCATTTCCTCTACATTCTTTCATCACACCTGGAGGATGCTGGGGCGTTTGTGGCAGTGTTGCTGAATGCCATGGCACACATCAAAGCAGGTATAATGCATGGGTATTCATGAGCTTAGATGATTGGTGCCCTCAACTCTCCTAACTCTAGCAGGGAGATGCCTCCAAGAGGGCATCTTTAGCATCAAATGGAAGATCAAGTGACCACTGAACCAATTTTTCTATGAGCTTGGTTATTCCTTGCAGACGTGACATTACCCAACTAGGTATCATCATCAGTGGTACCGTATTTCCCCCAAAATAAGACAGGGTCTTATTTTCTTTTGACCCCCTGAAATAAGCCCTTGGCCTTATTTTCGGGGAGGTCTTATTATTTTTGAGGTGCAGGAGGCGGCGAGTGTCGTCCCCTAATGGCTGGTGCTGTGTTGCAATATTTTTGAGGAGGGCTTATTTTCAGGAGAGGGATTATTTTAGTGCATGCACTTAAAAGCCTGATGGGGCTTATTATCCAGGGAGGTCTTATTTTTGGGGAAACAGGGTAGCAGTGGGTAATGAAACATCTGCAAGAAAACAACCAAGTTTAGAGAGTATCAAAGACCTCACAGTTCAACCCTGAATTACCTCTTCTCTTCTACTAGCAGTTTTCTCTATTTCCTCTGAAACATCTCCTTTCAACTTCTACAACATGCTTCTGGCCAAATGTGATGGAATTTCAACTTTGGAGATGCTCATTTGGCCTCACTCACTTAGTAGAGTAAGGAAGATACTCAGAGAGGATTCACACCCTGGTCAGTGTCTCTTTGCACTTCTACCATCAGGCAGAAGACACCAAAGTATAGCCAGCCGAACAAACAGGTTTAAAGATCGTTTCTATCCTTGGTCTGTGAGACTTTTAAATACAACCACAATCACTCCATGCCCACGCTAGGTTTTTTCTTTCTTTTTCTTTCTTTTTTCGTTTCTGCTATAATTTTGCACCAGTGAGGCTAAATCCAATTTCATTGTATTTAAGTACAATGACAATAAAGATTATACTTATTATCTTGGGAAATAATTCAAGGACCTCAAGGGCCTTGAGGTCCTTGAATCCAGCCACCATGGAGTTCAACACGAGGATTTCGTTTCTGGTAACCATCACATCCGCATTACCATGCCTATTTTATTTTGTAGCATGAAACCCTTTCATAGGAAATTTATACAGGACTATCAAATACAAGGATGACAAACTATTGCCACACCAAGCCTCATCCCAGACCATTCCACCTTGTGGTTGATTGACTGATGTGTAATTAGATCCTGGGATTATTTATGGATTCTACTTAGGAAGCCGTTCTTCATTGCTGGAGTTTCTATAACTTGCTTGTCCTCTTTTATCTGCTTTGCATCTTAGGTAACATTGGAAACAAAAGGCAAGTCACTTTGCCTTTGAACACTTTCTTTGTCTTTTCACAAGCTCTTCTGGAATGCTCTTCTCACTCTTGCCCAACTTTGATTAATGAAGGGCTTAGCGTCACTGGGAATGCTTGATCTCAAAGAGTAACATTTGGGAAAGTCAAAGAAGGGACGATGGAGTTTCGAGGAGAAGAAATGGCACTGCCCAACCCAGAGAAACTGTCATTGTATGCATGTTTACTCAGAAGTAGTACCCATTGAGTTTAAGGAATTCATTCTCAAATTAGTGTAGGGTTCAGCTATGGGGGGCATATTTGAAATGTTGAATCGTGGACAATCTTGCCAAATATTTCCCTGGGGTCTAGGGTCATTCATGAAATGCTCAATCCTTAGAAAAAGAGGAGAGCTTGTTCTTGCCTTTTCTTTCAGATGGTTTGGAGATTGCTTTCTATTCCCAACCACCTTTTATTCATGTACTAGCCCATAACCCTGCGTTGTCTGGGTATTTATTTATAGAGGGAAAATGTCTGAACCAAGCATAATTTCTAACGTTGGATTTTCCCCCTTACCAGAGGGAGCCCCCTTGTGGAGTACTGTGAAGCCATTACCATGGCAACTCCACTGCGCTGTACAGTAGAAGCCATTTTATGGCAGAACAGTAGAAGCCATTTGAAGGCACAACAGGCTGTATCATAACAGAACACACACATTGAGAGGGTGTTAGGGGTGTCTTACCCCCACAACATTTGTTTCCAGAGAGTAAGTCATCTGTGTACCAAGTTTGGTTGAAATTACAATTGCTCGAGGCGTTCCAGAGTGATGCTGAAACACACACACATACTCACACACACAAAGAGAGAGAGAGACAGAGACACAGCCATTTGGATGGATGGATGGATGGATGGATGGATGGATGGATGGATAGATAGATAGATAGATAGATAGATAGATAGATAGATAGATAGATAGATGATAGATAGATAGATAGATAGATAGATAGATAGATAGATAGATAGATAGATAGATTTGTAGGATACAACACATGCTTCCAAGCAAAGACTGCACAATACCTTTAAAAACAATACTTATGCAGACTCTTGGAAATAAATTAGGAGAGGGATAGGAGCCAATATTTGGCAGTCTGTTAGCTTTGCATTTAGTGAGTTGATTAAATAAAGAGTATGGTAGACACTACAGGAGGTTTCTACATGGAGGTCCACAAGTGTTATTTTTGCTACTGTATTGGAGATCCCAGATTGTGGATGTAGGTTCTATTACTTTTGAATGAGAAATTTAAGATTATCTATCCAATGGACATGGTGGCTCAGTGGCTAAGACACTGACTTTGTCAATTAGAAAGGTCGGCAGTTCAGCGGTTCGAATCCCTAGTGCTGCATAACGATATGAGCTCCCATTACTTGTCCCAGCTTCTGCCAACCTAGGAGTTCAAAAGCATGTAAAAAATGCAAGTAGGAAAATAGGAACCACCTTTGGTGGGAAGGGAACAGCGTTTTGTGCGCCTTCGGCATTTAGTCATGCCGGCCACATGACCACGAAGACGTCTTCGGACAGTGCTAGCTCTTCGGCTTAGAAACGGAGATGAGCACCACCCCCTAGAGTCGGGAACGACTGGCACATATTTGCAAGGGGAACCTTTACCTTTATCAAATAAACCTTGTGGTGACTGGTTTGTCTCCATTTTTTAAAATCCATTTTTAAAATACACTCAGCCGTTGTCATTTGCTCTCCTTTGTATCTGGAGTTTTTGCTAGAAAGTTGGTTTCCTATTTGGTCAGGATGGTTGAAAGAATGATAGCAGGGGGAAAGGACCAAACAGAAGCTAGACTAAAACTTTGAAAATTCAGGGCCGTTGTGTTTTGAGAGTGGCCTTGTCAACCGACTCTTAGAAGATTAGGAAATTAATCTTAGAGGATGAAGAGAATTTCATTGGCATCAACCCCCTTTTTAAATTTATTTGTGTACCAGGCTCCAAGGAAGCCAACCGCATCACCCCTGGATTTTGGAAAGAGCTGAACAAAGGCATCACAGCTCTGGCAAATGCTTTTTTCCACTGTTCCCCGGATGGAGTGGAGATGACAGAGAAGGTAAATATAAACCTACAGCTGCCCTAATTGGATTTCCAAGCTGCAGTCATTTTTAATGATGAAGATGTTGGGGTAAGGATAGGGAGGAGATCCAGGCTGAAGTTTATCCCAAGTCATGGGTACTCAATATTTCACCTTGGGATAGAGCATCTCTCCTCAACCTATTTCACAGGGATATTGCGGGGATAAATTAGGGAGCATAGGCCTTGAGCTCTCAGAGCAAAGGAAGTATCTAAATGCAATAAATAAGGAAAACTGTAAAACTCATGGACTTACCTAGCAAACAGTTGTATTTGATTCTCCCTTTTTATCATAGTAAAGTTAGGATGATTCAGTGATTGTAGTATATGTATGTGTGAAGCTACCATGTTTCCCCAAAAATAAGACAGGGTCTTATTTTCTTTTGACCCCCAAAATAAGCACTTGGCCTTATTTTCAGGGAGGACTTATTATTTTTGAGGTACAGGAGATGGCGAATGTGGTCACCTCATAGCTGCAATATTTTCAGGGAGGGCTTATTTTCGGGAGAGGGCTTATTTTAGTGCATGCACTCAAAAGCCCAATTGGGATTATTATCCAGGAAGGTCATATTTTGGGAAAATATAATATAGGGTCTCCTGCCTGAGCAGGGGGTTGGACTAGAAGACCTCTAAGGTCTGTTCCAACTCTCTTATTCTGTTATTCCCTCAAAGAAGCCTGAAGATGTTACTCATGGCCCTTTCTGTGTGTTCCAGTTTTATTTAAAAGGATATAAAAGCTGCAGTGGTGCAGTGGCTAGACTGCAGTACTGCTGACTGCCGGCTGCCTGCAATTTGGCAGTTCGAATCTCACCAGGCTCAAGGGGTGAAAATTGAGCATCTAAAGATTTTGCTGTTGTTTCTGGGAAATCTAGTCCTTTTGAGGACCTGTACATTCCTTCTGAGTCCCTTGAACTGCATGGCAATCCATCCAGTCAGTTCTGGAGGAGATCAATCCTGATTGCTCTTTAGAAGGCCAGATCCTGAAGATGAAACTCAAATCCTTTGGCCACCTAATGAGAAGGAAGGACTCCCTGGAGAAGAGCCTCATGCTGGGAACAATGGAGGGCAAAAGAAGAAGGGGACGACAGAGAATGAGGTGGCTGGATGGAGTCACCGAAGCAGCAGGCGTGAGCTTAAATGGACTCAAGAGGATGGTAGAGGACAGGAAGGCCTGGAGGAACATTATCCATGGAGTCGTGATGGGTCGGACACAACTTCACAACTAGCAGCAGCAACATTCCTTGCTTTCTCTCTCTCTCTTTTAGAAATCACTGCAGAATCACTCACCGCTTTGTGTATCTGCTCGGTTGAGTTTTGAAGAACCGTTGAGCGTTCAAAAGTTGGCCAGGCTTGGCTTCCTTGAGGGAGATCCAGAAGAAAGGTACTTGAAACTGTTTGGATTGGATTAGGAGCTAAGCCCTGTGACAGATCAATCATTCGTGAGCTCACCCATTTTCTCTTCTTCCTCCTGTGCGTGGATAAATAACCCAACCCTTGATTAACAATTTTCATCCCGGGAAATTGAGGTGTGCGATTCAGGGCATGCCATCCAAACACAACACATTGGTTTTTGTTTTCGTTGCGTCACGGGAAATCATTACCCAATCGAAGAGCGTCCCGTTTTTGTAATCCGTACCCCATTTATCACTACAGACGCTTGGAGTCAGAGATCAAAAACAAAAGGAGGCATCTCCTAAGATCAGCAGGGAGCGCTAGAGACTTTCATCTCTGTCCAAAAAAAAAACCCCGTGGAGAATAGAAGCTGAATGCAGCCGTCAATGTTGCACTTGGAAGCTAGTGCTTAGAAGCAGTGATGGATGCTAAGCGCACCTCCTTATCTGAGCCTTTGATCAAGTCCAAAAACAGTGAGATCCAGGCTGTCAGACTCGGATTTAAAGCCAGCACGTTGGCAAGCTCAGTGATCTGTTTGAATATTTGGATCGCAAGGAGCAAGCCTTCATTTATAACACTTAGCAATAGCACTTAGACTTATATACCGCTTCACAGTGCTTTACAACCCACTCTGAGGTTTACAGAGATAGCATATTGCCCCCCCCCCCAACAATCTGGGTCCTTATTTGACCAACCTCAGAAGGACGGAAGGCTGAGACAACCTTGAGCCTGGTGAGATTCGAACTTCCAAATTGCAGGCAGCTGGCAGCCAGCAAAAGTAGCCTGCAGTACTGCACTCTAACCACTGCGCCACCACAGCTCTTATATCCTATATTAAATAAAATCTTATATTAAATAAAACTGGAACACACAGAAAGGGCCATGAGTAACATCTTCATTCTTCTTTGAGGGAATAACAGAATAAGAGAGTTGGAACTGACCTTAGAGGTCTTCTAGTCCAACCCCCTGCTCAGGCAGGGGACTCTATATTATTCCGCACAAATGGCTATCCAACATCTTCTTAAAGACTTCCAGTGTTGGGGCATTCACAACTTCTGGAGGCAAGTTGTTCCACTGATTAATTGTTCGAACTGTCAGGAAATTTCTCCTTAGTTCTAAGTTGCTTCTCTCCTTGATTAGTTTCCATCTATTGCTTCTTGTCCTGCCCTCAGGAGCCTTGGAGAAGAGTTTGACTCCCTCTTCTTTGTGGCAACCCCTGAGATATAGTCCTTTTTTCCATTAAACTAGATACCCAGTGACTGCAACCATTCTTCATATGTTTTAAGCCTCCAGACCTCCATATTTTTTATATCATGACAACCTTTTTGTGAAAGTTGGAGGTAAGTAGGAGAAATCATAGGTAGGCAAACTTACATTATATCAAAAGGTAAAGGTTCTCCTCGCACATATGTGCTAGTTGTTCCTGACTCTAGGGGGCAATGCTCATCTCCATTTCAAAGCCGAAGAGCCAGCGCTGTCCAAAGACGTCTCTGTGGTCATGTGGCTGGCATGACTCAACACTGAAGGCGCACACAACGCTGTTCCCTTCCCACCAATGGTGGTTCCTATTTTTCTACTTGCATTTTTTTACGTGCTTTCAAACTGCTAGGTTGGCAGAAGTAGAATATATATATATATATTCAAAAATATGTTTTTCACACTTCTGCAATAAATACTCTTTCCACCTGGAAATTGTGTGGTGTAAAAGAACAAAATTAGAGAATAGGAGGGGGTGTTGCTTTGAATGTTTAGGTAATTGTGACTCAAATCTTCCCATTTTCAACATCCTTTTATCTTTTTTAATGCCTCTCCTCCCATCTGCTTTTCTCCTGTTTATTGCACAGATTTTGAATGGTCTCTCCAATTGTGTATGGATAAGAGAGACGGATGGAAAGATGAAGTTAATTGCGCAACATATCAAAGAGGTTGAATCAGAAGGAGCTCAACATCTGAATATCCAGAGGAAATTACCAATGAACAACTGAAGCAAGGGGGATCTAGGATACTTGACTGTTTTTTTAATCCTTGCCTAATTTATTTAGTTTATTTTTTTGTTAAGTGTCATTTCTGAGCCTGAAAAGAATTGAAAGGACAGAGGCTAGTTATCTACATCTCTCTTGCCCTGTGATATATTGTGTATAAGGGAGCCATTTTTGCTAGAACTTATCTCAATTAAGGCGGGACGCCATGGCTCAGTGGCCAAGACCTTAAGCTTGTCGATCAGAAAGGGAGAGGAGAGAAAAGAGAGAGGGAGAAGAGGAGGAAGAGAGGAAAGAGGGAGGGAGGGAGGGAGAAGAGAGAGGAGAGAGAGGAAGGAGGGAGGGAGATATGGAGAGAGACAGAGAGAGAGAAAGAGAGAGAGATTTCTCTCTTTAAAACTTAATGCTGAGCTTTTAATAAACCGTTGCTCCAACTTCGTAAGAGTCATTTGTTTCCCTAGGTATGGGATGAAGTGAAGTATATAGGTTTGATTTATTCTATGGTCATCAAAAGCTCAGCATTAAGTTTTAAAGAAGGATATAAAGTCCAGCATAGGTTTCCTTCTGCAAAATAAGTTTAAAGAGAACTGAAGAATCTACGCTACGTTGAAGGGGCTGGTTTTTTTTTAAAAAAAGGTTGTTCAGAATATGTTATGCATTCAATGGTACATGAGAATTTATGGTTTTGGCTCATGGTGTAAGTTTCCAGTAAGCAAATAAATAAAACTGTCCTCTAATCATTATTGCAAAGTGTTGTTGTGGGTTTTTATGTCATCTAACACACATTTTAGAAAGCACATTCTGTATGGGAGCTGATATCTGGTAAAATTAGATAAAAGACAATAACAATTGTTTCTCCTTTTTTTATTTTCCTTTTTGGGTGGGTGGGAGTGTCGTCTCCTTCAATATTATTTACTTCAGAGTCTGATTCTGGAAGTTAAAAATTCTCTCTAACCTTATTGTTCCTTAGAATCCCCAGTAGGATTAATCCCAAACCAGAACATTCTCTCCCCCCTTCCTCTCCCTCTCTTTCTCCCCCTCTCTCTCCTTCCCTCTCTAAACCTCTCTCCCTCTCCCTCTCTCTCCTCCCTCCTTCCCCCTCTCTCCCCCTCTCCCTCCCTCTCCCTCTCTCCCTTTCCCTCCCTCTCTCTCCCTCTCTCCCTATCACTCTCTCTCCCCCTCCCTCCCTCTCTCTCCTACCTCCTTTCCTCTTTCTCTCCCTCTCTCTCCCTCCCTCCCTCTTTCCCTCTCCCTCTCTCTCCCTCTCTCCCTCTCCCTCTCCCTCTCTCTCCCTCCCTCCTTTCCCCTTTTCTTCCCTCCGTCGCCTCCTCTCTCTCACACACACACACTCCCTCTCACTCCCTCTTGCTCTCTCCTTTTCTTGTGGTTCTTTTTTCTCATGAATCATGAGGAATTGTTGGTCAGCTGATCTGAACACATGGCGACTTCTTTGTTGTTTTGCTTTCCCTTGGCTCGTCTGCTAGCCAAGATTAAGCATGTTTACCAGCCCTATAATAGGGCATTGTGTCACCCTTGGAGAGCAAACAAATGAAGAACTGGGCAACGGGGGGAAAATACGTAACCAACTTGGCTTCTAGTGAAAAGCTATTTTGAGAAACAATTCTTGAATTACTTTCATTTGAGAGAGCCGTATAGAATTCGGGAGGTGAGGCAGCTCCTTCTGCTCAACTGACGTACTTCTTCCTGGCCTTGTGAACCAAGTTAGTATATGCGATTTCTATACTGCCATCTTGAAATCCTAATGAAGGCCCCGAGTTTTAACATTTACTTGCTCCCGGATGTTGCTGGAAAGCTGTTGGATTGATTGCGCTGCGTTCTTACCTAAGAAAGAAGGTGAAAAATGCATTTTTTCAAGTCATGTCATCTAGGGAAGGAGGACAATTTCCTAGGAAGTAGGACAATGGCTTCCTCCATGGGTAGAAAAGTAAATCCCATCCCCCATTTCTGGGTGTGGGGTGTTTTCTGAAGCATGTTGTGCTTTGATGTTGGGATCTAACAACTCCTTTCTCATTGCGTGTCTTTCTCCCTTCAGATTATCAGTAGAAATGTTTATAACGGTTCTTCATGGAGGTAAGCCAGCTCTCTTTGTTTCGCTTCTGTTATATTCTGTCGATGAATCTGTGTCTGATTGAAGATCTCCATAGCTTTCCTAAAATTGCTCAGGTAGGTCTCGACTTACAACTATAACTGAGCCCAGGATTAGAGCTGTGAATCATGCCAGCCATTAAGCAGGTGACCATGGGATAAAACCAATTTTATGTCCTGTTTGTGGCAGTCAGTAAGCAAACAGGGATGTTGTTGGATTTCTTTCAACTTGGGTTCCGTTCCAAGTGGGGGAAAAGACACTGGAAACATGGAGGCTGCTTGGAAAGATGGTTTAATGGTGGACAGGACCACATGCCTTGAGTTCCTGAACCAAAAAGGGGGATCGCATGCTTCCAGATGTTGGGTGAAGAAGAAAAGAGACCGAGATGCTGAAAGTCCCTGGTTTTATGGCCTCTCTGTGCTTTGATCTTGATCTTGTATTCTGATTGGTTGTCAGACTCCCATGGGGCAATGCAGGGGCAACTCTCTAAGCTGTGTTTTGAGTCCAAGTTTGGTTGAGCATGGCTTCTTCCCAGGTGCCCTGTGGTGAGATGGGTAAAGGGCTAATACTATCATGCCTCAATCCCATCATCCTGAAGCTGAAGGGGGAAGATTTATGTAGAATAGACTGGCTCAGGCCTTTTAATGGCCCATTGACAAAGATGGTGGGTATTAAGAGTGAGTCTGCTTCCTGCCTCAAAACATGTTTCTCCATTTCTGATCCAGGGAAATAGAATATTCTGCCTTTTCAATATTTCCCAGGATATTTCAGTTTTCTAGGAGAGGGGTGGCTTTAACTTACTAACACTGTAAAGCAAATGTCGCACTTGTTAAGCAAACATAGAAGTTATTAAATGAATCCTTGGTTTGCCATGGACATTGCCAGAAATCAGATATAAATGCCAGTTTGCCATAAAATGCCATACATTGTGGTCCCATGTGCCCACAGGACACTGCAAATGCAGGCTGTTTAAGAAGGATGCCATTGGCAATCCCATGATTACAGGGAATGGGGTGGCCATAGGAACTTCAAATCTGGGTCAAAATTAACCCCAGGGAAGTCTGTCATAATTTTCAATGCTAAGCGACTGGTCCTAAATCAAAGATTACCTGCACCCAGTTTCATTTTATGTAAGTCTATCCCAGGGGTGTCAAACTCGATTTCATGGAGGGCCGCATCAGAGTTGCGTTTGACTTTGGGGGGCTGGGGTGTGGCATGGCCAGGGGGTGTGGCCAGTTCAATGTCACTCATCGAGGCTCGGTTTTTGGCTGCAACAGCCTCCTGGAGCCCTCTGCCAGAGACAATGGAGCCAGGAAGGCTGCATGCGGTCCTCCTGGGTTCTGTTTTCACTGGCAGAGGCACCGTAGGCCAGTTCCAGGGTGGGCCCATGGGCCAGATTTAAGCACCCCATGGGCTGCCTCCTGCCCGCGGGCTGCATCCAGCCCACGAGCCTTGACTTTAACACCCCTGGTCTAGTCTATCAAGCAAACCAAAATTAATACGTTGCTTCAGGAATCATCAGAACTGTTGAGGTTCACGATACTGGTCTGTGACTGCAGAAAAGGATTTGCATTGATTTGATTTGGGGGTTCATCCTTTCCTGCGCATACTGCAAAATTTGACTGCTGTTCATTGTGCTTGCTAGCCATTTTGGGTTGACGTCCACTCCAAAGTTGGAGAAATGCTTCAATCTTTGTTTTTTTTTCCCCCTTCCTTCCTTCCTTCCTTCCTTCCTAGAACACAAGGCTGATCTTTTTAATATACACTGCAAAGTCCTGATTTTGCTAGATGACATGAAATACCGCTGTGGATACGAAGATAAAGGTGACACCGCTATGAATGAATAGACATCATCTAAAGTTGGGTTTACATTTAAACCCAATGTCCGTAATAATGAACTTATTTGAATTCACTATACATTTGCCTGTCGGGTAAAGATAAACAGGGGCGTGTATGAAATATGATTGATCCATTTCTAAGAAAGGAACAAGGAAATAGAAGTCCCTTGTAATTCTATCAACGGGTGGTGGTTTGAACCGTATTTACCTTGTTCGGAAAGAATAAGAGGTCAGGGGACAATTTATATAAGCTACTTAACTTGAGGGTCAATTCTGAATTTCAGAGGAAATAGAGCTAGCCGATGAGAGTGGCCAAGTCAAGAATTTACTTCAAAACAAATATCACTATGCGACAGAACTCCTGGGAGAACGAGAGACGTACGTGCTTCTCTGTGTCACAAGTAAGAGCCTTGATTTGAATTTCCGCAACATCCAAAGGCAGCCTGGGGCACATGTCAAGTTGAAGACAAACTGCTCAGTTTCTCCAGTACTTAATCCTAGAACCAAGGACATACCATTTTCTTGGTTCAGAATAATTGCATGTGGATTGGATTCACTAGAACAGGGGTCAGCAACCCACAGCTGTGGAGCTGCATATGGCTCTTTCATCCCTCTGCTGCAGCTCCCTGTCACCAGTCGGCACCACAATTTTGAGAGGAGCTTCTGGTCGGTGGGGGGTGAGGGGGTTCAGAGCACGCCAGGAGGAGACTCTATGGCAAGATGTGGGTTTTTCAGCCCCACAATTGATTGGGCTTTCTGTTAGGACAGGTAGAGGAAAAAGGACGCCACACTAGGAGGAGAGTCTATGGTGGGGAAACCGGATTTCCAGTTGGCTCCAGAATTGAATGGGGGGGGGGCTTCTGGTTAGGATCTTTGTGGCTCTTTGAGTGCTTAAGGTTGCCGGCCCCTGCATTAGAACATAGAATCAATAGGACGGAAGGCATCCCAAGGGTCTTCTAGTCTAACCTCCTTGCTCAAGGCAGAAGACTTTATATCATTCCAGTCAAATGGTTGTCCAGTCTATTTTTGAAAGCCTCCAGTGATAAAAGTATCCACAACTCCAGGAGGCAAGCTATTTCATTGATTAACTCCTTACACTTTCTAGGATGGATCTCTTGTTAACAAGTTTTCACCCATTGTCCCTTGTCCCGTCCTCTGGTGCTTTGGATTCTAAACCTAGAGTATGCCTCCTTCAAGTTGCATCCATAACTCAAGTGATGACATTCATGTGACACTCCTTAGCATCAGAGCGTGTTAATTACTGTATAAGGATTTCTAATGATCTGATGGTCATTTCCAAAAAAAAATCCTTTCTTAGCAAGCACCTAGAAGCCAAGAGCAACATACGTGCCAAATTTCATGTTTGTAGGCTTTACTGCTCTGGAGATTTCATGATGAGTGAGGCGTACATGGCTTATACCAGGAGTGTCCAAACTTGGCAACTTTAAGACTTGTGGACTTCAACTCCCAGAATTCCCCAGCCAGCTCTGCTGGCTGGGGAATTCTGGGAGTTGAAGTCCACAAGTCTTAAAGTTACCAAGTTTGGACACCCCTGGCTTATACAGACAGACAGACAGACAGACAGACAGACAGATAGACAGACAGATTGATTCAGTGCAGAACTGGCTCTTTAAAACTAGAAGATCCATGCTGAAGAAGAATTAACTATAAGCTGGCATGCCAAACTCAATCAGGAGCATTGGCTACAATCTAAGTGCAATGTGAACTGCCTTACTTTGGTTTACGACATTTGTTTAATTGTTGGAAATCCACGAGGACAATTATGATTTCTCTGCTTCAAGTTTTATTTTGCCCTTCCATGTGTATCTATCAACTTTTTTTTTAAAAAAAGGAGAAAATTGTAGAAGGAACTACATAATGACAATTTCATTAAAGCTTTAGGGATTATCTTTGAAGGAAGTAGGCAACCGGATTTAAAATACTGGACATATTCAAATAAGATGCTTGCCACCTGAAAAAAAAAATCACATTTGAAAACACTTTTCAGTTTAAGGAGAAAGTCCTGATTAGTACACCTTATTTTGATTACTAGATTACAGCTGTTTCCATCTTCACGTTAATTGCTTTCTTACCACAGATGGAGAAAAACCTTCGGAGACTGAATTTAGGCCACTGTTGAAGGATGAGCACATTATTAACCCCAAGTTTCTAGGTCAGTAAACAATTTCGTTTCCATTTGTCAGTAAGACCCAAAATTATCTTGAAAATAAAACAAGGAGAGAAAAACTGGATTTCACCTGAATATGTTGCAGATGAGATGTGTTGGAAAACCTAGCTGTATTCAGATATTTCTTAAATTTTCATTTTGTTTATTATTTTTTGTAAAAATTCAAACCAATGGACAAATATAATATGCCTTTTCTTTTTCTGTTTTTTCCATAACGACAACCCTGTTGGGTGGTTTGGGGCGAGAGAAAATGACTGGCCCAAAATCACCCAGCAGGTGCTCCCTAAGGCGGGATTAGAACTCAAAGTCTTCTGGTGATTGGCCCAAATTCACCCAACCAGCTTTCACGCCTAAGGCAGGACTAGAACTCACAATCTCCTTGCTATATCAAAAGCCTATGAACAACATTATTCTAATTGTAAGCGTTTTTGAAAGTAAACGGTTGGCCTGAAACTGAACTTTAGTTAAATAATTACCAATCTTCCAATTAGGCTAATCGTTGCATTTCCCAGTTGAAAAAGCTAGGTTAATTCGGGTGAACTAATCATGCATTCCTTTTACATAAAGCTAAATTAGGAAGTTGTCAGGAGCAGAAGGGACCGTCCCCAAGGATGAAATCCAGAAAGAATCGTCGGAAGTCAACCTTGGATATTCCCCCGGCTGAAGGTACCGTAAGCTTGTTGTTATGAAAAAAGAGTGCGAAGCTTGGTTGATTAAACATTTTGTGATGCTTTCCATGGGCACTTACAACAAAAGGTTTGTTTTGTGACTTGTGCTTGTTAGAGAGATCTTGTACCCTATCCACTTTCAACAAACCAAGACACTTAGGGTTGCTAAAACTTCCAAAATCAGATTGTTGATTCGTGAGGTAACATAAAACAATAAGAGGAAACTTCATCTAGACTTTTTTATATTTTAACACATACGATCAGTGGCGAAATTCAACATTTTTCCCTAGCGATTCTGTGGGTGTGGCTTGGTGGTCCTGTGACTGAGTGGGCATGGCCAACTGAATGTCACGCCCATGCCCAGTCACATGACTCCCACCACCATCAAGCCACACCCACAGAACCCGATAGAAAAAAACCTGCATTTCTATTCTACCTATTTTCTGCCCTGGCTTGGTCTAATATCCTCTTGCTCTCCTTTCACACTGGTAGTGGAAATTGTGAGTAGTTCGGAGAACCAGTAGCGGAAATTTTGAGTAGTTCAGAGAACCGGCAAATGCCACCTCTGGCTGGCCCCAGAATGGAGTGGGAATGGAGATTTTGCAGTATCCTCCCCCTGCCACACCCACCAAGCCACGCCCACAGAATAGGTAGTTAAAAAAAATTCATTTTACCACTGAGGTAAACACTAATCCAAGTAATCCAGAAGCCAAAATTCTCAGTCAGATGAGAAATAACCATCTGATGATGCTACCTAGTTGGATAATGAACCATCTACAAGAAAACCATCAAGCTCAGAGAGCAGCAAGGACCTCAGAGTTCAACCCTGACCTGCAAAAGTTACATTCCATTGGTAACCATCTTTGATGGCTTCCCAAACACTGTAAACCAACCCTGTTTGCAACCTTGCTTATTTTGATTCATATAGTGGCCCATTTCACTTACATGACTCTGGACAGTTCACACGTTCCACCCGTGTTTGATTTATCATTGTTTCTTTCAATTGCAGGCACAAGAAACGCTTCACCCCGTGGCAGCAGAACCAATGTTTCTCCAAAACAGAGCAAGAGAAACTGACTGGGTGGGTGAATTCATAAGCCCTGCTATGTTTTTGGGAATGTTTTTGGTTTGTTGTAAAATGTGGATTGGAATAGAATAGAATAGAATAGAATAGAATAGAATAGAATAGAATAGATATTGGAATGTAGAATAGAATAGAATAGAATAGAATAGAATAGATTTTGGAATGTAGAATAGAATAGAATAGAATATACAATGGAATGGAATAGAATGGAATGGAATGGAAAATAGAATAGAATAGAATTGAATTGAATAGAATAGAATAGCAGAGTTGGAAGGGATCTTGGAGGTCTTCTAGTCCAACCCCCTGCTCAGGCAGGAAACCCTGCACCATTTCAGATAAATGGTTGTCCAACATCTTCTTAAAACCTTCCAGTGTTGGAGCATTCAAAACTTGGGGAGGCAACTTCTGTTCCACTGATTAAATGTTCTAACTGTCAGGAATTATTTTTCTTAGTTCTAGGTTGCTTCTCTCCTCGATTAGTTTCCACCCATTGCTTCTCGCCCTGCCCTCAGGTGCTTCGGAGAATAGCTTGGCTCCCTCTTCTTTGTGGCATCCCCTGAGATATCGGAGCTTACAGGTATCTGCTGAATTCCCTTGCATTCTCACAGGGAAAATATTTGAGCCAGGAAACTATTTTGAGCATTCCATAATCGGAGTTGAATCATCATCAACACCAATTAATTCATCAATGTTATTATCTGCTTTATGCATCACCAATTTGGCAGCTGTGAGTTTCATGTTCACTTATATACTTTTGTATTGCAGCATTGTTTCCCTTTTCATTCAAGAAATGTTTTGGAATGCCTTCTAAGTGCAGGCAATCAAAATATAACACTGTAAATAATAATAAAAAAATTGCATGCGAGCCTCTGTATTGCTTCATACAATGCTGAGAATCTAGAACGGATCCATGCTGCGTCTGTAATGGGATGTGAGAATATTCTTAAGGAAGAGGAGAAGCACAGCCTACACCCGTGGTGGCGAACCTATGGCACAGGTGGCACGCAGAGCCATGTCGCCTGCCACATGCGGCATCACCTGTTCCTCTTCCGGGTTTCAGGCGCACATGTGCATGCGACGATCAGCTGGTCTTCTGTTTTCCGGCGTGAGCAAGCACAGCAGTAATTGGAAGACTTGCTGGCTGCTGTGCATGCATGCGCCAGAAACTAAAAAAAACAACTCTTCCAGTTCCCGGTACTGACACAAACACAAAGGCCAGCTGATTGTTGCATGTGCATTAGCATGCACATTCCTGGTCGTGGCCCAGATAAGCGAAGTGCCATCGCCATCACTGGCCTAGATCATGGTCAGACAAAGGAAATCTCAAATCCAAAGCAAGAATATAATTTGAGAAAGCATCTCCTAGGTGACCTTCCCCGGTTCTAGAGAAGAGGAAGGGAAAGAGCTAGTTTGGCCTAGTGGTTAAGGCATCCAGCTAGAAACGGGGAGCCCGAGTTCTAGTCCTACCTTAGCCATCAAAACCGGCTCGGTAAGTTTGAGCCAATCACCAGAAGACTGTGAATTCTAGTTCTGCTGAAAGTTGGCTGGGTGACTTTGGGCCAAAAACTAGGAGATTGTGAAGTGTAGTACTGCCTTAGCCATGAAAACAGCTGGGTGAGTTTGAACCAATCACCAGAAAGCTGTGAGTTCTAGTTCTACTTTAGACATGAAATCTGGCTGGGTGACTTTGGGCCAATCACCAGGAGATTGAGAATTCTAGTCCTGCCTGAGCCATGAAAGCCAGTTCGGTGAATTTGAACCAATCACCAGAAGGCTGTGAGTTCTAGTTCTACTTTAGACATGAAACTGGGTGACTTTGGGCCAATCACTAGGACACCGTGAGTTCCAGTTCTCCTTTAGGCATGAAAGGTAACTGGGTGACTCTGGCCCAGACATTCTCTTAGACCAATTCAGCTCGCAAGGTTGTTGTTGTAGGGAGAGGAAGGAGTATTAGGTATGTTCTCGGCCTCACATTATTTATAATAATAATAAAGGCAGGATACAAATAAATAAATAAAGAGCAGGGAAGCCCATCCAATTTGAAAGATTCTGTTACCGTATCCTGTCAATATTGTACAGTAAATATTAAATACTGTATATATTAAAAACAGTTTTAATATTCATAACTTTGGTACTCAGATCTGGTCAACCTCAGTGACATCACCCTCGGTCAGCAGTCGTATTTTGCAAAGCCAGTGATTGAGTTCAAACACCAAGCCAAAATCAAACCAAACCAGCTCGATTTTAGCTTTGCACCAGTATCTGAATGCAGCTATTGTGGGATATATTATTGACAACGTTTCTAGATTATTTTCTTTTAAGCAAGGTGGAGAATAAATTTGCAGAAGGATCCAAGCTTATCTTTCTAATATAGAAATATTAATGTATGTTAAAAAGATGTGGAGACTCTAGAAAGAGTGCAGAGAAGAGCAACAAAGAGGATTAGGGGACTGGAGGCTAAAATATATGAAGAACGGTTGCAGGAACTGGGTAGGTCTGGTTTAATGAAAAGAAGGACGAGGGGAGACATGATAGCAGTGTTCCAATGTCTCAGGGGCTGCCACAAAGAAGAGGGGGGGTCAAGCTATTCTCCAAAGCACCTGAGGGTAGAATAAGAAGCAATTGGTGGAAACCAATCAAGGAGAGAAGCAACTTAGAATTGAGGAGAGATTTCCTGACAGTTAGAACAATTAATCAATTGAACAACTTGCCTCCAGAAGTTGTGAATGCTCCAACACTGAACGTTTTTAAGAAGATGTGGATAACTATTTGTCTGAAGTGATGTCAGAAGGATTTCCTGCCTAAGCTGGGGGTTGGAGTAGAAGACCTCCAGGGTCCCTTCCAACTCTGTAATTCTATTCTATTGTAATATCTCCAGTTAGAAGGACAAAGTTCAGTATACAATGAGAAGCACATTTTGTAAGAGATGTAGACAAATTGCTGCCCATTAGACTAATCCATTATTTCTCAATCGTGGCACTTTTATGATGCATGGACTTTGACTTCCTGAATCCACCAGTCATCATGGTGGCTGGGGGATTCTGGGAACTGAAGTCCACGCATCTTAAAGGAACCAAGATTGAGAAAAATTGGATTAGTCAATCAAGTCAACATGGAAAAACATCTTGTGTGCATGAATATTCAGCATTAGGAAAGAAAATAATATATTTTGGATCTTCATTACTTCCTGAAACCTGAAACCACAGGAGGCTAAGGGTGACCTATTTTCAGTTCCATGTGCAGGTCAAACATTGGCCTGGAAACTGGACTTGTTATCATCCATCCAGCAGTCTCTAAGAGCAATTGCCAGCAACTATCACCGTAGCTTTTGAATGGGGTACTCCTATTTAAAGTATTTTAAAGTTTGGCCTGTAGCTGCTAATTCAAAACAATGCATTCAATTTGTGTCCATTAGTTCAACTCTGCAGATATGAATATATATATATATATATTTCCGGTTAACATTTTCATAGAGGAGTTTGGAATGGCTACCATGAGAAAAATCCAACTTTCTTCACGACAGTAAAAATCCCACTTGATTGGACTTGGTTTTTTTTACAAATTCTTTACAGGGCCAGAAGGGGGGGGGAAAGTATTTTAAATAAACTTCTATCCAGGTTTTCAATACTGCTTTGATTTTGCTCCAGTGGGGATGGGGGGAAACCTGTCTCTTGTTTTGTTCCGATCAGAGCAGATTAAATAAGTCTGCATGGCTGCGATGAAGGAGATAAGGCACATTTTTTCCAATGTGAAATATCTGCAGATGAGTGTGTGTGTGTGTGTGTGTGTGTGTGTGTGTGTGTGTGTGTGTGAGAGAGAGAGAGAGAGAGAGAGAGAGAGAGAGTACACACCGTGTTCTTCGCTCATTCTTTTCAAAGAATGTGTTTCTGTTTTGTTGGCATGGCTTGGGAACAGAAAGGATCAGATAAGGTCACACTTCATTTTGAGAATTCTTGTGTTGAGCAACCACCAAATGTATGTTAAAGAGAACTCCAAAATTAACCATATGGAGGGCAGTAGATATATTCATGAACATGCGCCCTAAAGGAAATAGTGTAGCCTTTGTTGTCATTGTACACCATGTATACAACGAAATCGGTTTTAGCCTCACTGGTGCCGTCCATGACAAAAAATACAAAGAACCTAAGTAGCATAAAGAATAATCCCTATGCAAATCAGTAGGGGAGAAAAAAGAAAGACAAAGAAAAAACTAGTCATACATTTCCACGTGTGCATAGAGTGATTGTGGTTGTGTTTAAAAGTCTGACAGCCCAGGGATAAAAACGATTTTAAACCTATTTGTTCATCTTCTGCCCGATGGCAGAAGTGCGAAGAGACACTGACCAGGGTGTGAATCATCTCTGAGTATCCTCCTTACTCTGCTAAAGCAGCGAGACCTGGAGACCTTAAACATTATTAAGCGGGAGTAATTACTATAGCCTTATGCGAACTTGGGCTCAAGGCTATGGAGAGGAATTGTTTTATTCTCAAGTTCCTGCCTTGCGTGTGGAACCAATTTCGTTGTATTTATTTTGTACAATGACAATCAAGGCTATGCTTCAGTTAGATTTGTTTTCAAGTGACCTTTGAACTATATAGCTGGGAATTCAATAGAACGGTTGCATCTTTGGTGTTCTCTCAGCTTGGTTGTTTTCTTGAAGACATTTCATTACCAAAGTAGGTAACATCATCAATTACATTAGATGTTACCAAGTTGGATAATGAAACTTCTGCAGGAAAACAAACAAGCTCAGAGAGCAGCAAGGACCCCTCAGTTCAACCCTAAACTACAAATATTCAAGGATTGGTATTGATAGAATAGGTTTTAAAGCTAGAAACTGAGCCAAAAAACTGGAGGTTTTTAAGAAGAGATTGGACAACCATTTCTCTGGTGGCACGCGCAGCCATTTGTCAGGGCACGCGAGGCGTTGCCCTGTCAGCTGGCCAGCGAGCATTTGCGCACTGGCCAGCTGACTTCGGCCTTCTTTTGATGCCGTTTTTCGCTCTCCCCAAGCGCCAGAGGCTTTATAGGAGCCTGGGGAGGGCGAAAACAGCCTCCCCCACCCCCACCCCCCGGAGGCCCTCCAGATGCTTCAGGGGCCTTCTGGAGGCTTCCCTGAATGCTCTGGAGGGCAAAAAATGACCATACAAGCAAACCGGCTAGTCCGTAGGGCCGTTTTTAGTCCTCTGGAGCCTTCAGGGACTTCCGGTTTGCTTGTAGGGTCGTTTTTTGCCCTCCAGAGCATTCAGGGAAGCCTCCAGAAGGCCCCTGAAGGCTTCGGAGGGCTAAAACCGGCCCTATGAGCAAACTGGAAGTCTGTTCCCGAACTTCGGGTTTGCCCATAGGACCATTTTTCTTGCAGTCCTGAGGCTTCAGGGAAGCTCCTCTACCTTCCGGAGAGCTTCCGGGGAGGTGGAGAAGGCTATTTTTGCCTTCCCCAGGCTCCTATAAAGCCTCTGGAGCCTGGGGAGGTTGAAAAAAGCATGCCAAAAATGTGGGGGAGGGGAGTGCTGGTCATGCACACATGCATGCTGGGGTTGTGGGTGTGGCAAACCTGAGCACGACCCCCCCCTGCGCTCCCCTCACTTTTGGCACGTGAGCCAACAAAGGTTCACCATCACTGGTAGGGTTTCCTGCCTAAGCAAGGGGTTGGACTAGACGACTTCCAAGGTCCCTTCCGACTCTGTTATTCTCTGGATCACATTTTACCTAACCTGCATAACCATAAAAACTCTATGAAGGAAACAGAACTAGGTCATTGTAAAAAGTGAAAGTGTAGGATGGTAACTCAAGTCAGACAGAAGCAATAAAATGCGCAGAGCAGGTTGGACTGGTTTGGCTGCTGCCAGCGGGGCACAGTACAAATTTTACAAAATTAAAGCCCCTGTATCTGTGTCTCTCAAGGGTACCTGCAAGTTTCAACATCTGGTTCCTGGTGTCTGACGGTATTGCTTCAAATATAGCAATAGCACTTAGGTGTATATACCATTTCACAGTGCTTTACTGCCCTCTCTAAGCAGTTTACAGAGTCAGCAAATTTGCCCCCAGCAATCTCACCCACCTCGGAAGGATGGAAGGTTGAATCACCCTTGAGCCTGGTGAGATTCAAACTGCCAAATTGCAGCCTGGAAGTTTTTAAGAAGAGATTGAATAACCATTTGTCTGAAATGGTGTAGGGTTTCCTGCCTAAGCAGGAGGTTAGACTAGAAGACCTCCAAGGTCCCTTCCAACTCTGTTATTCTGCTGTAACTTCTCCAAGACATTATGTTTTGTTTTGATGGACACCTGACTTGCTCATGTTAACTGGACATGATCCTAAGTACCAAGTTTATTAAGAGGAGAAATTCAATATTTTATTGCAGCAGATGGCTGGCTGACGGCAAAATTCATAACAAGGTGGATTTACAGTGCACTAATTAAAAGGGGTGGGATTTTTTTGTCCATAGGCAGTTGAGTAGTGTTTAAGTCTTGGCAATGACAGTAGTTTTCTGCATCTGCACAAGAAATCTGACTTTTCTTCTGGTGAGTCATTTGCGCACAGATTTTAACACTTCTTTTTAGGATGGAGCTAAATGTAGGAAAACACCCACTTTCCAGGTGCCACCTGTAGCCTTTGGTAATATCCAATGCAAATTGGCTTTCAGGAAGCAGAGGCTGGAACCGTCTATATTGGAGAAGTTAATCTGCATGGCATTTCATTTTTATTTTATTTTTTGCATACAACATTCAGATAGAAAAGGAATTGGTCAATATCTTCAAAAAATTGCCAAATCATTTGGTTTCTATGGCAGAGCAGGAAAAGTTTCATGACCATTAATTTTCTGCATTTTTGCAATTGCACAGGTATATTTAGTTGATAACGGACGTGGTGGCTCAGTGGCTAAGATGTTGAATTTGTTGATCAGAAGATCGGCAGTTCGAATCCCTAGTGCTGCGGAATGGAGTGAGCTCCCCTTACTTGTCCCAGCTTCTGCCAACCTAGCAGTCCGAAAGCATGTAAAAAATGCAAGTAGAAAAATAGGTACCATCTTTGGTAACAGTGTTCCATGCGCCTTCGGTGTTTAGTCATGCTGGCCACATGACCACGGAGACTTCTTCGGACAATGCTGGCTCTTCGGCTTTGAAACGGAGATGAGCACCGCCCCCTAGAGTTGGGAATGACTAGCACATATGTGCGAGGGGAACCTTTACCTTACCTTTATTTAGTAGATGAAAGTTAAGCTTATGCATTCTGATAAATTGCACATAAATTGTAGTGTGTTTTAATGTCATGTGTTAATCCTGTCATGGGTTGTAAAACACACATGGTGAATTAGATGGCTACAGCTTGTTTAACTAATCATGTTTGAAATAAATCCTATACTAGCATGTTGTACCATCCCATTCATTGCCATCTGGTGCACACGTATATGCTTATATGCTCACTTACACACAGAGAGGGTGCATGTTATGCATTGACGCACACAAAGCCTTAGAGGTTTTTAGTTCGAGCTATCTTTCATGTTGAAATAGTGACAATACAACCTGATGTTTGGTTAAAGGTGAAGGTAGGGGGGAAATAAAATAAGAATGACTCTGTGTAGCAGTTCAACTGAACTGCTCAACTGAACAAGGAGAGATTCAACCTGGAAATAAGGAGGAATTTTCTGACAGGGAGAACAAGTCAACCAACGGAACAGAAGTTGCCTTCAGAAGTGGTGGGAGCTTCATCGCTGGAAGCTTTCAAGAAGAGACTGGACTGCCTTCTGTCAGAAATGGTGTAGGGTCTCCTGCTTGGGCATGGGGGGTTGGACCAGATGACCTACAAGGCCCCTTCCCACTCTGTTAATCTGTATCCGTTTACTCAACCTGGTGCCCTTCAAATAAATTGGAATTGCGTCACCTACATATTGAGCGTCCAAAAGCAGCGTCCAGGGGGGACCGATTAACTTCAGTTTTGCATCAGCTTCTGCCAACTGTTAAGGAACCAGGCATGACAAAACAGAGATTTTCTATAAAAAGACTTTTATTATCAAACTATATTTGTACACTGCAATCCAGGGCCACGCAAGGCGATCGACACCTGTTAGCTTCCACTGGGATTGCTTGCAGGAGATGGCATGGTCACGCTGAACAACAAAAATACAACTTTGAAGAAAGTGCAAGTCGAAGGTCGCCCTTTTTGCTGTCATGGGAAGGACAATCCTTCGGTTTCTTTCGTTCTATATACAAGAGGCTTCAGACTTCGTACATATTCAAGACTTAAAGGATCGGGCAATAAAAACAGGAAATATTCAAGTTGATAATCCCAGGTGAATTCTTTTACAGTCCCATGGTCCTTCTCTTTTTTTTTTCTTTCCCTCCAGGGAGGAGATCCCGCTACCCATTGATATTGCACAAACACAACTTTGAAGGGGCGACCCAAAAAAAAGGCCCCTGACGTATACCATCCATCACTCTCAGTAGTACATGTTTTTATCCCACCAGCCTGTAGTCAAAGGAGAAAAAATAGGAAAACATAAACATTTTTTAAAAATAAAGCATATTGGTTGGCATAATGAATGCTATTAACAGGAGAAAATATTTGCATCTCAGGGTTGGATTGTGGGGTCTTTGGTACTCTCTGAGTTTGATTGTTTTCTTGCAGACGTTTCACGACCCAACTAGGTAACTTCATCAGTGCTGGACGAGAATGGGGTTTGCTCTCCGCATATCTACAGAGATGATGCTACCTGGATTGGACTGCCATTTGTCAGAAATGGTGTAGGGTCTTCTGTTTGGGTGTGGGGGTTGGGCTAGATGACCTACAAGGTCCCTTCCAACTCTCTTAATCTGTAAGAGTTTTAAATTCTGTTGAAATGACAAGGGCTCTAAAACTATAACTGGCTAATTTAATGGTTCAGGCTGGATGCCTTTGGCTTCTCTCCAAACCAATGAAGCCTTTATTAGAAAGTGAAGTGGAGCCAAGTCTACTAGCTTGCAATTCCTGGGGCCAAGACAAAAAATAATAATAATAATAATTCCTGACCTGAAGAAACCTCTTACATCTTTTTTTTTTAAAGCAAGGGCGATATTGCCTGTGATAACCAGCATTTAACCTACAATTGCAGATTCAGCAACATTTGCTTGGATTGGAATAAGTGTGGAACTTTAAATTGTGCCTAAAACGCTATGCCACTTACTTCCGGGATATCGTCGGATGAATAACTTGCGCATTTCATCGTAGACCCATATCAAGATGGCATAAGGTATGGAGACGAACCAATACTGGAACCTAGAAAAGAGAAGGTTGGGCAGGATTTAGGGAATTCTGCTGATTGGGAATTAGGAAATAAAGTCCAGTACAACTCATGGATACATGCTTCAAAAAGCAGGAATGATACTATACTACAATCACAGCAATGTGTCATTTTAATGTTGTTAGCCACCACTAACTTAATTAACTAATTTAATTAACCACTAACTCGGAGCACCACTGGCCTCCGAAATCACCACAGATGGGGACTGAAGCCAAGAAATTAAAAGGCGCTTGCTCCTGGGGAGGAAAGCTATGGCAAATTTAGGCAGCATCCTAAAAAGCAGAGACATCACCGTGTCAACAAAAATGTGTCTTGTCAAGGCGATGGTTTTCCCAGTTGCAATGGATGGCTGTGAAGGTTGGACCATAAGGAAGGCTGAGCGCCAAAGAATGGAGGCCTTTGAACTATGATGCTGGAGAAGACTCCTGCTAGTCCCTTGGACTGCAAGGCCATCCAACTGGTCAGTCCTAGAGGAGATCCACCCTGACTGCACTTTAGAAGGCCAGATCCTGAAGAAGAATCTCAAATATTTTGGCCACCTAATGAGAAGGAAGGAAGCACTGGAGAAGAGCCTCATGCTGGGAAAGATGAAGGGCAAAAGAAGAAAGGGATGGCAGAGAATGAGGTGGCTGGATGGAGTCACCGAAGCAGTCGGTGTGAGCTTAAATGGACTCCAGAGGAGGGTAGAGGACAGGAAGGCCTGGAGGAGTGTTATCCATGGGCTCGTGATGGGTCGGACACGACTTTGCAATTCACAACAAGAGGAAGCCACCACATGACAGTTGGGTGACCATATACATTTGTTTTAATTGATTCATTCATTAGCCGAACCACAAGAAGCTAAACTTACCGAAGAGGTGTGAAATTCAAGGCATTGATGCTTCCAAGACCGTAACAGAGAATCAAAGCTATTCCTAGCTGTGAAATTATACCGATCCAGATTACTTTGTTCCTGCAAAAAATAATAATACAGCTAAGGATAATCACATTATTTATGAGATGTGCACATGGAGAGCCTTTGATAGTATCAATAGAAAGTTCACATGCAGATGTTAGTATGCAGATGTATGTGGTTGGGTGGCCAGGAAGAGATTATGAAAACCATGCTTGACTTCCTAGATATGGTTCCTCTCTGTGCGTGGATGCATTTTCTTCTAGACCCCATAGCTCCTCAATTTTCATTTTAAGGACTATATATTTCTAGTTGTTTAGGATCACATTCTTGAGGTGCTCCTGAGCTCAAATTGGAATCTTATGGTTCAGTCACGGGCAGTGATGCTTGCACTGCATCTCCTGATGCTTTCTTGAGCCCATGTTTGAGTTCCGAAATTGTTTGGACAACTTTGTGATTTTGTTTTTCTGGGGGTTCTCAGCGGCAACCAAGAGTGAGGAGCAATTGGCTTGTTCTAAAATGTTGAGGCCCATGGAATCAAAGAAATGGTGTAGGGCTGTGATGGCAAACCTTTGGCATGCGTGCTACAGGTGGCACACGGAGCCATATCTGAGGGCACGCAAGGCATTGCCCTATGTCAACTCCAGTGTGCATGTGGGTACTGGCCAGCTGAGGCTTTAGGAGGCTTTCCTGAAGCTTGGGGAGGGTGAAAAATGGCCTAATGGGCCTACTGGAAATCCGGAGGCTTCCGTGAGGCCTGCACGCATGCGAGGGGAGCGTTGGCGGGGTTGTGCACGCATGCACTTGGGGGAGGGCATTGCATTACGGGTGTGGGCACCCAAGCCTAAAAATGTTCGCCATCACTGGTGTAGGGTCTCCAGCTTGGGTGGGTGGGTGGGTGGGGTTGGATTAGATGACCTACAAGGTCCCTTCCAATTCTGTTATTCTGTATCTATGCGTACCTGAAAAGTCCTTGTTGGAAAATGGAGTTCCGTCTGGTCTTCCTGATGATTAAATCCGCCACTTGTTGAATTGTGATGCTGACAAAAAAGGCTGTGTAGCCTGTGAACTGCAGGTTTCTCCTTTGCTCAAAGGTCTGCAGGACATGGAGAAAGAAGAGAAGTTAAATGGCTGAGCTCAAGAGAGAATTTTATGGCGAACGGTGGCCTAGGATAGGGAATGATTCTTGCTAAACTGTGGCTCGTGTTCTGACATGTGCTTTAGCATCTCCGTCTCCCATAGTTTACAAATTGCAGCTGATGGACAAGAGCCAAACTGGGATATTTAGTCAGGCTGCCAGCTCCCAAAAGTGCTTTTTTTTTCAGGAGGCAACTGGACTTTCTTGCTTTGTTTCTTTGGAAGACCTTTTGCTTCTCATCCAAGAAGCTTCATCAGCTCTGACAGGATGGTGGGGAATGGAAGGACTGATATTCCTTGCAGACAGCTGGTCATTTATATCCTTTTAGAGGGTTGTTGAGGCCACTTGGAGGCTTATCTGTGTCCTCAGGTCACCTGAGTGGTGCAAATGGTTCCTGTAGTCTGCAGTTTTTCCTCTGGAAATCCATTCCTACTCCCACACCTTCCCAAAGGGTCTTCATCCCAAATTGTATAGCTAAAAAATCTGTAGAGATTCTCAGTCCTCCAGGTGTCCTAAAGGTGCTTTTTCAGGAGGCAACTGGACTTCCTTGTTTTTCCTTTTGAAGATGTTTTGCTTCTCATCCAAAGTGCTTCAAGGACCCTCTAAAAGGATGCAAATGACCAGCTGTCTGCAAGGAGTATAAATCCTTTCATTCCCCACTGTCCTGTCAGAGCGGAGGAAGCTTCTTGGATGAGAAGCGAAACGTCTTCAAAAGAAAAAACAAGAGAGTCCAGTTGCCTCCTTCAAAAAGCACCTTTGGGACAACCATGACCTGGATGGAGGACTGAGAATCTCTACAGACATTCAAACTGCCAGTGACTATTGGTTGAGTGACAGGTTTGTATGCATCATCTTAAAATAAATGGTGGCGTGGTACAGAAAACACTGCAATGTGAAATAATACAAGTGTCATCGCATAACTGTATAATAAGTAGCAGCCTTATAAAGTGGAATGGGCCCATTGCCTCTGATCCAAGAAAGACCAAGAGTATAAGCTATTTTTCTTTGTCAGCTAACTATGATAGCTTTATAAAGTGTCTTCTATATTGGTAGCTACACTGAGTGAAGGAATCCATTTGATCCTTCCTGGAATTTGATGGTTGACCTCAAGACTTATACTCATACCAGCTCAGTAAGTGGATTAGAGAGATTCCTATGAAATGAATCACTGGAACTATTTTTAGATGTTCCACGCAATATACCCTATGCTACTAGACAACAAAAGAACGGCATTTTTTAGGCTGAACAATGTACAGTGAGCACTTCTAGTATGAAATCTAATCAGTGGTGTGGTCTCTTGGCTGCCGGCCCCTCCAGCAGCCGAATCAGAGGAGGAGGAGGCAGCGTGGGAGTCAGGGTCAGTATTCAAGGCGACCTGAGAGCTCAGAGGGGGAAGAGGGAATGGAGCTGGCAGAGAGAGAGAGAGAGAGAGAGAGAGAGAGAGAGAGAGAGAGAGAGAGAGAGAGAGAGAGAGAGAGAGAGAGAGAGAGAGAGAGAGACCAGCCAGGTCAGCTTCAGCACTTATGGCAGCCTGATTCAGCACAGCTGATTGGTGGGTGGATCAGACTGCCGGAATACCCCCAATCAGCTGTACCAGGCTGCAGGGATTGCCACAGACCATCACTGCCTGCATGACTGGCATTTCTGGCCTCTGGTGGGGGCAGGTGGGGCTACATTTGGTGTATAAGATGCACCCAAATTTTGTTTGAGCGTTTGTTTGGATGGGGAAAACCTGGAAGTGTTCAGATTCAGGTTTTCCCAGATGTACCAATAGGACATCTCTAATAAAATGGGACTTTGAGGAACCTCAAGTCATGGAGTCTTCTTTCATTGGGGGTGTTACAATGACACAATCATGACCTGGATGGCTGAGAATCTCAATAGACACTTGGCCTTCTTCCTACAGTTAAGAAAGAGTGACTGGCCCAAAGTCACCAGTTGGCTTTGGAGCTAAGGTGGGACACAATGAAATGGAATCTCTCTTCTCCTTGTCTTTCACTCAGCCTAACTGATGCCTTCAAATGAAAGAGATTTGCAACACCCTACCCATTCTTGTCCATAGCTGTCCGTCAAGTCAGACAAATATTCCTCTTCCCACGGAATCCGGATATGCAGAAGAGAGTGAGGGAGCCAGCCTTGCTCAGCATAAACGGTGAAATAAGTCAAAAAGGCCCCAATGGTTTGGAGAAGGCCTGGAAAAGAAAAAACAGGATTGGCTTTTATAGGAGAAGAAAGCTGATGAAAAAAAAAGATTGGAGGAATGTCTACTACATTGTTTTCTCTGGAGACATTTGGATCTCAGTTAGCAGGATCCTGGTCAGTGGTGGGATTCAACATTTTTCACTACCGGTTCTGTGGGGGTGGCTTGGTGGGCATGATGTGGCTTGGTGGGCGCGGCAGGGGAAGGTTACTGCAAAATCCCCATTCCCTCCCAATCAGCTGGGACTCAAAAGCAGAGAATAGATGGGGCGGGGCCAGTCACAGGAGGTATTTACCGGTTCTTCAAACTACTCAAAATTTATGCTACCGGTTCTCCAGAATACCACCTCTGATCCTGGTCATTAAAGATGAGAAATAGTCTCCATGTTCACCCATAAAGGTTCCATCCCAACACCTACTCATTCCTCTCTGGTAAGAATTCCCCTATCGTACCAATTTGCAAGTAGGAGTAGACTGCAAGCTCCTGGTTGACCAATCGGTCTCTTTTTTTGTGCCTCGGTTTCCTCTTCATGATGTCACTTTCGGCTTTTTCATAGGCCAGGGCAACAGAAGGAATCTGTACAAGGAAAGACAAGACGTTGCTAGGAACGTTGCACATGTTCGATTGATTTGTGTTCACGCTACACCCAAAATAATCACGGCAAGAAAGTCTAACCTACAATTCCCCTATTAACCTAGGAAGGTATTAAAGGAAGTTCCAAGCTAGTAAACAACAGCCTAATCAACAAACCACCAAGAACATCCTCGCTGACATGCAAGCAAGCCACTACTATATAAACAGAGAGGAAAAACCCACTTCTAACCTTCTAGCACTGATGATGTTACCTTGTTGGGTCATGAAACATCTCTAAGAAAGCCACCAAGTTCAGAGAACACCACAAGTCTACCCTAGCCTTCTCCAACTTATTTCCCTTGGATGTGACATATCACTTGTTTTGTGAGACGACTGGCTATATCAATTTGACAAATTCTAGCACTGTGGCAGTAAGATTTCTCTTTGACTAGAGCTGGGAAAAATGGTTTAGGATTAAGCTATAATCTGAGAATTAGCCCCTTTGATCTCAGAGGGACTTAAAACAACTTTGTATTGATGTTAGCAGTTAAACGAGGACTTCTTTCATTATGTTTTCCCTTTCCCCTTTTTAAAAATTACTAGCTGATAACCTGGCACTGCCCAGGTGTTTATTTATCCCAAGCCTCCTTCCATGAACGTTGCCGCAATGTCTAATGTTGGGTTTTCCCCCTTACCCGAGGGAGCCCCCTTGTGGAGTACTGTGAAGACATTACGATGACAACTCCACAGCGCTGTACAGTAGAAGCCATGTTAAGGCAGTATGGTAGAAGCCATTTTAAGGCACAACAGGCTGTATCTTAACAGAACACACACACCCCCAAGGAGTGTTATGGGTGTCTTACCCCCACAGTGTTTGTTTCCAGAGGGTAAATCATCTGTGTATCAAGTGTGGTGGAAATGGGAAGATAGCAATATGATTTTAAGTCTGGTGTTGACAAATTGTTTCGGTGAACATGCATATGAGAAAGAGGAAGTTTTGTCTTTCAGAAGTCAAGAACTCACAATGTCTGTGCCCAGGTCAATAAAGAGGATGGTGATGGTGCCAATAGGGAGGGGTATGCTGGCAATGATGTAAATCAGGAAAGGACATAATTCGGCGATGTTTTTGGTCAAGGTGTAGGCAATCGTTTTCTTCAAGTTGTCAAAAATCAGGCGGCCTAGAGCAGGGAAACAAGAAGATTGTTGAGAGCTGCCTGAATATGGCATGCCACCTTCTGAGATCTACAACTTCTTTATCAGTTTAATCTGAACACTGTTGGTGGTTGTGTCTGCTACAACACAACACCAAGGAAGCTTATGTTTCTTTGAGTGTCATTACTTGCACTGGGGAAAAAAATCAGCTTTCCAGCAATATTCTCAGGGCTACGTCATTAGTACGCTCAATATGTCTTTCCCTTGAAATTGCAACAAGGGTAGACCTCATCTGTGGACAACTTCAGATAACTTCTGCAGAGGTGATGTTCTCAACATCTGATTCATTTCATGGAGAACGACGAATCAAATGCTACAAAATGTGACCAATTCCTGCAATGTCTACTGCTATTATATGAAGATAAGTAACAGGACATAAAGTTCTAAAACTTACATGGATGGATGGATGGATGAATTTGAGATAAACTGGGCTGAATTTGGCCATGATTGGGACATATGACAAGTTAAAAGCCAATAGGCCTGGATAAAGAATGTTTTCATCAAATATTGTGCAGTGGTGGTTATGAAATTGTCATATTTTCATAAGGATTCTTCTCTAGATAGGTCCAGCTTGCCCTCAGATAAATCAGAACTCCATGATCCATCCAGCTTTAGCAGTGAAGTCCCCCCTCTTTAAAGGTATACCAACGAATGACGGTGTGCGGCTAAGGTTCAAATCATGGCCTGGTTGTCTTACCTTCTTCAACTCCAGTAACAATGGAAGCAAAGTTGTCATCCAGCAAGACCATATCTGCTGCATTTTTAGCTGCATCTGAGCCAGCAATCCCCATTGCAATTCCGATATCTGCTTTCTTCAAAGCTGGTGAATCATTGACTCCATCGCCAGTTACAGCAACTACTGCTTCCTGGAGGACACAAAGATTGAAGAGTATGATATACACCATGTCCATTTTAAGACCCGTGGACTTCCAACCATGTCAACTTTAAGACTTGTGGACATCATGTCCAACCATGTCCAACCATGTCAACCTTAAGACCCGTGGACTTCCAACCATGTCAACTTTAAGAGTTGTGGACATCATGTCAAACCATGTCCAACCATGTCAACTTTAAGACCCGTGGACTTCCAACCATGTCAACTTTAAGACCTGTGGACTTGACTCGCAGAATTCCCCAGCCAGCATGGGTGGCTGGGGAATTCTGGGAGTCAAAGTCCATAGGTCTTAAAGTTGAAGCCCAGAAGTCTTCAAGTTGCCAAAGTTGACCACTCCAATATATATGTATGTTCCAAATTCTTCCCTTGCTTGAGTCTTGTTGTGTTCGCATGTGTGATTTGAGATCTGCAGATAAATATTATGAAGGAAACTTACACTATCAAAAATGTCATTATTCTGCTAAGGGGATGGCCGGAAGAAATATGATTACTATTCAAAAAGGTCTAATCTTCTGCAACAGATTGTTGGTATGCAACATGTGTCAACATTTGAACTTAGTGTTTTTTTCCCCTGACCCAAAGATAAGGAAGAGTACTTTAAAAAAAACAGATTGTAGTTTTGGTGCTTGCTTTGTATACAATTTTTTTTTCAAATATTTTTCTCCCCGTTGATCTGTTTTCAATTTTTTTTTAAAAAAAAAATCTATAATTTCAGTATGAGACAGAATGGGAACAATTAAATAAAAGGATTGATGCCTGATCCTGCTCTAGGCAGTTTGGAAAAGCCAAGCCATTGTATCAATGCTACTAACATTTCAAAAGGGTTGCATAAGAGTTGTTAACCTTGCCCCAAATTGCCTCTCAATCATGCCCAAAGGAAGTGGTTGTACACTGTGGAATGAAGCTAAACGTCGGTTTTTGCTTTGCCTTTTGCAAGTGGAAAATGTGGACCAGTTTGGGGAAGATTTTGTCATTTCTTCTGGGCTTGATTTGTGCAAGGCAAAAATGAGAGGGGGTAGGAGAGAGGGAGAGGGGGGAGAAAGGGAGGGAGGGGGAGAGAGAGAGACAGAGAGAATATTTGTGTTCCTTCTAAGAGCCTCAATTGGTTCAGATAGCTGAATTCTGTTTACATAGCATTTCATTGACCAGTCAACCCAAAGTTTACTGCAGCCCTGTAATATCATAAAAAAGATCTGAATATCAATCAATCAGAATAGAGCTGGAAGGGACCTTGGGGGTCTTCTAGTCCAACCCCTTGCTCTAGCAGCAGACCCTATCTCATTTCAGACAAGTGGCTGTCCACATTCTCTTCTTAAAAACCTCCACTGATGGAGCACCCACAACTTCTAGAGGCAAGCTGTTCCACCGGCTAATGGTCTTCACTGTTAGGAAGTTTCTCCTTAATTCCAGGTTGCTTCTCTCCAAGATTAATTTCCATCCATTGCTTCTTGTCTTGCCTTCTGGTGCTTTGGAAAATAAGTTGACCCCCTCGTCTTTGGGGCAGCCTCTCAAACAATCCAGGTTTGAAGGTATCAAAGAAGCCCCATTCGTTTTGGTTTCTGAATGGGATCATAAAATGTTAGCCTGGCATTCGTGTCTTGTTAGTATGAACCAGTGGTGGGTTCCTGCTGGATCGCACCGGATCGCGCGCGCTCCCTTTCAGCGCTCCACCTGGCTTGCGCGCTCCCTTTCAGCGCTCCACCTGGCTCTCGCGCTCCCTTCCGGCGCTGAAACCGGAAGTACAGTCTTGCCCCGCCCCTGGCGAAGCAACGACGCCTGCCTGCGCTCCACCAGCTCGGCTGGGAACGGAGATGTTTCCTCAGCGGAGCGGAGGCGCTCCGCTCCGCTGAGGAAACATCTCCGTTCCCAGCCGAGCTGGTGGAGCGCAGACAGGCGTCGTTGCTTCGCCAGGGCCGGGCAAAACTGTACTTCCGGTTTCAGCGCCGGAAGGGAGCGCGAGAGCCAGGTGGAGCGCTGAAAGGGAGCGCGCAAGCCAGGTGGAGCGCTGAAAGGGAGCGCCCAAGCCAGGTGGAGCGCTGAAAGGGAGCGAGCGCGATCCGGTGCGATCCGGGAGGAACCCACCACTGGTATGAACTTAAAGGTTAAGTCCACCTGCAGAGAGAGACTTACACATGACACGGTAGTAAGTGGCAGTGGAAGAGAGTATTGTGAGCTGAAGTAGAGAAAAGGTCTTTGATCAAAACAGATGCAGAGAACCTAAATTGGAAAGCATCCATTCCCTTGACATTGCCATAAATTACATGGTGCCAAACAGTTTAGAGGATGGAGCTACTCAACGCAAATAGAATGTGTACAATAGATTCTTTGGCTTTGCCAGAGCTAAAAGCTACTTCGGATGTCGTTAGTGGCAAAATAAGAAGAGTGGACCTTTCAGAAGCAGACGTCAAAGAGCAAAACTAAGTGAGGGTCACTGAACAAACTAGCATCGATGAAGCAAGCTTGATCTTATTCATCTACTACAGGGGTGTCCAAACTTGGGAACTTTAAGACTTGTGGACTTCAACTCCCAGAATTCCCCAGCCAACATGGCTGGCTGGGGAATTCTGGGAGTTGAACTCCACAAGTCTTAAAGTTCCCAAGTTTGGACACCCCTGAACTACTATAATTTGTTCCCTTTGGGTTACAAGTCATCCACTGTGAAAAGTTGACAACCTTCTCCAAACAGAGGTTCTTCTTTTCTCCTCACCTGTCTTTGACAGCCTTCCACAATGATCAGTTTTTGCTGGGGCGAAGTCCGGGCAAAGACAATCTCTGAATGGTGGATTAGGATGTCGTCCAATTGTTCCGAACTCATATCCTTCAGCTCCATGCCATTAACCACGGCTGCTTTGGCTTCTCTGCAAAACCGGACATAAAGGTAAAGGATTTAATGGTCAGCATTAGGTGGTAAACCCACAATGTGGCTTATTTAGTTCTGTCTTGGAATACTATGTAAGTATATCAACCATCACAGTTGACAAACCATGGCTTCATGTTATTTGTAAGTGAGATTTGGTTGATGTAACCTTGCAATAAAGTTAGAGAGAGTACTTCTGGTTGTGCTGGATGACCTCGCAAAACTGGCAACAATCTTGAAAGTCTGAAAAGTGCAGTAGTACCTCAATACTCATTTGGTTCTGGGAGGCACAATGAGTACCAAAAATGATGAATACCAAACCATAAGATTTTCTCCATAAGGAACAATGTAGTGAGTCACAAAGCAGCTGGCAACCACACGTTTTAGCTTGTGCATTGGAGTATCAAACAAACGATGAGTACCAGGACAAAATTTACATGTCAAAATAGCAATAGCACTTAGAGTTATATACTGCTTTGTAGTGATTTACAGCCCTCTCTAAGCGGTTTACAGAGTCAGCATATTGCCCCCAACAATCTGGGTCCTCATTTTGGAAGGTTGAGTCAACCTTGAGCCTGGTGAGATTTTAAACAGCCAAATTGCAGGCAACCGGCAGCCAGCAGAAGTAGCCTGCAGTACTGCCCTCTAACCACTGCGCCACCGTGACTCATACATTGAGTACCAAATTTGATGAGTTTGAAAGCAGTTTGAGTACCATGATTACTATTGTACATCTCCCCCATCTCATCTTTACATCCAAGAAACTAGAGGAGGATTCCTTCTGAGATGTTTAAAAGGTAAAAGTTCCCTTCACACGTATGTGCTAGTCATTCCTGACTCTAGGGGGCGGTGCTCATCTCCGTTTCAAAGCCAAAGAGCCAGCGCTGTCCGAAGACATCTCCGTGCTCATGTGGCTGGCATGACTAAATGTCAAAGGCGCACGGAATGTTGTTCCCTTCCCACCAAAGGTGGTTCTTATTTTTCTACTTGCATTTTTACATGCTTTCGAACTGCTAGGTTGGGACAAATAATGGGAGCTCACCCCGCCACGTCGCACTAGGGATTCGAACCCCCGAACTGCTGACCTTTCTGATCGACAAGCTCAGCATCTTAGCCACTGAGCCACCGCATCCCATTCTCTGACATGTTTACCATGTCCCTATTCTTTCTGTGGGCTCAGCTGCTTCTTATCAGACTGTTGTCTAACCAGCAGCTCTTCCTCCTGTCTCCCAAGGTGATTTTCACATACCCTTCCAAGACCTTGGAAGGAGAGGTTACCTTCTCCCATCCATTTCCATGCCATCCTTACCGTTTGTTCACCTGTTCAACAGGAATGTTGAGGCGCTTAGCGATGTCTTCCACTGTCTCACTGGTAGCCGAAATGATCCCCACACTCTTAGCAATGGCTTTCGCTGTAATAGGGTGGTCCCCTGTCACCATTATTACCTGTAGAATGGATAAATGGTGGGGGGGGGGGGAAATCAGCCCAAGGTGTGTCTCTCCTAAATATTCTCCAGGTCCACTAAAATAGACCATCTGCTACTGGTCGTGACTTTGGGTATCACATTCCTTTTCAGAGAGAAAATTTCAGCATGAAATAGGGAAAACCATTGAGTATGAATGTCTACGGAGATTCGTTCATTTAGTTTGGTTATCCCAAACTGTTCAAAAGGCAATTGGACTTATTTTGTTTTTTTGCTTGAAGATGTTTTGCTTCTCCCAGAACTGAAGGAGCTTCTTGGATGAGAAGCAAATTATCTTCAAGCAAAAATAAAGAATGTCCAGTTGTCTTTTGGGGAAAAAAAAACACCTTTGGGAAATTGGGTATGAAAGATCTACAATGAATTGTCCTTTTGTATTGTCATAATATTTAAGATGGTGGATAGATGGGTGGGTGGGTGGGTGGGTGGGTGGGTGAATGGATGGGATTGTTGAGTTTTGAAATTGTGCTTGTTTTGGAACTTCCTTTGTTCCCGGGTATTATTGCTCTGAAGATTTGGAAATTGTTGTCCTTTGTGACTTTGGGGGGAAAACCTACCTTGATCCCAGCACTACGGCATTTCATTACAGCGTCTGGGACAGTAGATCGAGGAGGGTCAATCATTGACATGAGTCCCACGAAACAAAGACCATTGGTAGGAAAGTTCATGGAATCAGTGTTGAATGTGTAATTCTCTGGAAATTCCTCTTCTGGCAGATGCAAATGACAGAAACCTAGAATCAAGCGAGAATCCACAAAGCAAACTATATTAATAGTGGGGAAAATGATATTCTAACATTGACGTTGATTCTTTATTGATTAGCCCTTGGGCCATTTCAAAGCACAAAGTTCCAGAAACAAACGATTACTAAAATTTGATAAAAGCAATATAAAATGGAATTTGAAAGAAAAATACAATTTAAAATGGAACTGGAATAAAATAAAGTCTAAAATGAAATTTGAATAGAATACAATAATTTAAGATATAGATCAAATATGATAAAATTATATTTCGGTGTCACCCCTGCAATCTACGCCAATCAGCCCCACGTATGCAGATCTCAACCGAATCATTTGTGTTTAAGTACTGTGCTGTGTTAAATGTTATTTTCCAGTTCTAGCTGCACAAAAGGTAAGTTCTTTTGATATGGGGATCCCAATGGGTTCGATATTCTAATAATCATCACATTTTATGGATCAAGGTATGTGTGATCCTCGCCAGCTTTCTTTAACCTGCACTTAGTAATATCTAAGTTGAGTTTAATCCCTTGTGAAACACATTATCTTGTTAAGTGTGTCCAAGAAAATAGCCAGCAGAGCACTTATGTCAGCAATATACAGTTAAAAACAACCCAGTGGAATCAATTTATAGAAGCAACTTAAGCAACTCAAAAGCTTGTATCTTAAATAGAAGTGAGTGGGTGGGCAATTAGTAATTAAGCTTACGTATTTGCGTTGCTCTGCTTGGTTTGGCACAGTCATAAATAAATGCCACCCAACAGTACTGCCAAATAAAAGTTATGACTCTTTCTCTAGAGCAGGCAACAGAAAGAGCAACTGTACATTTGTTTCTTTACAGAAGTCTCGGGTCAATGGTGAGATCTTCCAAGTTCTGAGCATAGAGATGTCCGAAAAGGGTAGGGTTTGATAGTTGAACAGTTCAGGATAATTAATAAAAAGGGTTTGTGTCAGGACAAGGAGTTTGGGAAGCCTAGGTCAGAACAGGGTTCAATTGTGAGGCCCTTGCTGCTCTCTGAGCTTGGTTGTTATCTTACAGATGTTTGCAGGCCCCAGTTCCTTCTAACACTGATGACGTTGCCTACTTAGGTCATGCAACATCTGCAAGAAAACAACCAAGCTCAGAAAGCACCAAGAGGCCCATTTTCATGCCTGAAGGACACCTAGTGGGTGAAGATGCTCTAGGACAGGGGTGTAAAAATCGATTTCATTGAGGGCTGCATCAGGGTTGTGTTTGAACCTCGGAGGCCAAGGTGGGCATGATCCAGGGTGGGCATGGCCATCTCAATATCACTCATTTCGGGGAGACCTGTGTTGGCCCCAGTGCTCTGCCAGCGAAAACGGGCTCGCGAGCTCCGTTTTTGGCTGGAACGGCCTCCTGCAACCCTCTGCCAGCAGAAACGGAGATTGGGAGGACGTCACATGGCCTTCACAAGCTCCATTTTTGACTGGGATGGCCTCCTGCAATGCTCCCAAGCTGCATTTTCACTGGCAGAAACACCTCTGTTTCCAGGGTGGCCCCATGGGCCAGATCTGGCCCATGAGCCTTGTGTTTGACGCCCCTGCTCCAGGATGATTATGTTGCCTCCTTCCAGAGTTACAGTTGAACCAAACACGCTCCTTCTACTTACCAAGTACTCTTTCTCCCATTCCACCTAGGGCCAAGTATGCTGTTTGGAACGCTTCTGCTTTCTCCTCATCCAGAGGCTCTTCTTTTCCGTTAACCAGCATGGTGGTGCATCTCTCTAAAATCCGTTCAGGAGCACCTTTCATCACCAGCAGGAAACGCTTGTCGTTAGGGTCTTCAGTTTCATGGATGGAGAGCTGAAGTCAAAGGAGAAGCAATGACTGAAATGCACTGGTATATTGCGGGGTGGAGTTGGGGCATCTGAATGGAACTGAGTGTTTACTGGCCAGATGCCTTTCCTGTTGCCAATGCAGAGTTTGCAGTAGATATATTCTCATTGTGTCCCAGAGAGAGAAATATCTGCCTCTACCAAGGATCGAACACAGCCTCCTAATCGTGAGGCGAAAGCTCCACCTCTATATATCATAAAATGTGGGTCACACCAGGCTTGGGACCATAATCCCACCATTTGGTGAAACCAGGAAATCTATTTTCCACCCAGGCACCTTGTAGTGTGTTTTAGTTCACAGGACAACCCAGAAAATCATATTCTTACCTGAAACTTGTTAGTGGAATTGAAGGGGATTTCTGCCACTTTCCGGTTTTTCTTCCTGATGTCCATGACGTCGCCCAAAACCACTTCTGAGAACTTTAGAAGAGCTGTTTCTGAAGCATCTCCCACTACTATTCTCTGGAGATTTTGAAAATTTACCTCAGTAAAAAATCTCACGTACCAAAATTATTGTGTACATTTTTGTTATATTAAGCTAAAGGTAAAGGTTCCCCTCAGACATGTGTGCCAGTCGTTCCTGACTCTAGGGGGCGGTGCTCATCTCCATTTCAAAGCCAAAGAGCCAGCGCTGTCCGAAGACATCTCCGTGGTCATGTGGCCGGCATGACTCAAGGCCGAAGGTGCACGGAATGCTGTTACCTTCCCACCAAAGGTGGTTCCTATTTTTCTACTTGCATTTTTACATGCTTTCGAACTGCTTGGTTGGCAGAAGCTGGGACAAGTAATGGGAGCTCACTCGGATACACTAGCTATTCCCTTTATTATATCATGTACCTCTGATTTTAGCCTCATTATTAAAAAAAATATTATCTTTTTTTCGTGGTAAACAATAAGGGATTTGTTTAACTGAATTCTGAAAAAGACAGCTTTCCACCCTAAAAGTCATGTGGCTTCTAAACACTTCCAAATAGTCTCTTAATATAGTTAAATACGCAGCCCACAATTTAAATTTTCCTCTCACCACAAGGGCAGAGCTGCAGCTCCTTTGGTATTTTATTGATTTTGAGGGGCAAAATGATTTTAGCCCATTTGTGGTATGTCCAGTGGTGGGATTCAAATAATTGAACAAACGGTTCTCTCCCCTAATGATTTCTTCCAACAACCAGTTCACCAAACTGCTCAGAAAGTTAACAACCAGTTCTCCCAAAGTGGTGCGAACTGGCTGAATCCCACCACTGCTCTCAGGGCTTAGTTTGGAGAGCTGCTCCTGCAATGTTGAATGTTGAATGTCTGAATTTGGGATCGGAAAGTAAAAAAAAAATGTGATTGCTTGAACCAAACTGTGTTTGTCATAACACCCACAGATTCCTTTAAGGGAACATTTTATGTCAGGGGGAAAAAAGCAATCATTCAGAGGTTGAACAGCTCCGTCTTTCCAAATGCTTGATGAACTACAAATCCCATCATCCCTATCTGTTGACAAAGTGTTGTGGAACTCCAAGGTTGCCTATTCGTATCTTAGATGTTGCAAAGTAAACTTCCTGTTTCCAAAATAAATTCAGAAACTCAAGACAGCTTTTATGGAGTCCTCCATACCTTCATGATGGGTACGTTTCCTTGGCCTGGCCTAAATTCAGCCCGGTTACAAAGGGAGACAATTTTGGATAACGCAGCCCATGTGCCTGAGGTTTGGTCAAACGATTGACCTGAAAACAAAAGGAGCAACAATTATTCTCTGATCAATAACAAGGTGTCAAGTTCCAAAACCCAAGAAAGACAGGATAAGAGTCTTATATTGTTCCTCATTCATAGACGGAAATCTTGCTAAACTAAAGCAGACTATTTGCATCATAAAATATATACTCTGGAAACTATTAGGGGGGAACTGTCTTCACCTTCTTTCTCCCACACTAAATTGAACGGTCTCTTGCTCCTGTGGAGTTCAGCCCATCCCTCCTGGGAATCCAGACTACGTTCCATCACACCCTTGGTGAATTGCCCATCTCTTTTAATTCCAGGCTGATTACTTACTTGACTGATCTTCACTGGTGTCCGCTGAGTAGACTTCATTGTCAAACCATAGGTGAGCTACAGTCATTCGATTCTGGGTCAGCGTTCCTGTCTTGTCGGAGCAGATGACAGAAGTGGATCCCAGTGTCTCTACGGCTTCCAAATTCTTGACCAAACAATTCTTTTTGGCCATCCTCTTGGCGGTCAAGGACAAGCTTACCTATCAATGAAGGAGATGGAATATGTCAGGTACAAGAATTGGATAGAGTTCAAAAGTATTATTTCATGCTACTTATAACAAGAATCTGATCTACTAATGGTCAAGATGAATTGGCGCCAGATAACAGTCAATGGATGTCAAGGGGGGCATGTTTTTGGTCTCTTATGGGGGCGCATAGACTCCAAACTAATGATGCTATTGACCCCGCCTTCAGGCACAGCCTTGTTGTCTCCTACAGAAAAGTCAAGTGGTTTAAGCAGATGTCTGTAAGCAAGGATCAGGGTTTTCCCAACATTCCATCCATGATCCTCATTTATTCATTTTATTTGTCATTTTACTTCTACAATGGCCCATTTGCACAGTGGCTATGTGACTTAAATTAACTTTCTAGAGTTAGGCAATCTAATAATGGGTTGAGCAGATATTCCCGTCCTATTGCAAACATGCCTTGAATAAGGCTGCTAGAAGATGTCTCTTTTAGATAATACTAGCTGATAACCTGGTGCTGTCCAGGTATTTATTTATCCCAGCCCTCCTTCCATGAATGTCACCGCAATTTCTAATGTTGGATTTTCCCCCTTACCCGAGGGAGCCCCCTTGTGAAGTACTGTGAGTACTGTCGCATTACCATGGCAACTCCACTGCGCTGTACAGTAGAAGCCATTTTAAGGCACAACAGGCTGTATCTTAACAGAACACACACACACTGAAGGGTCTTAGGGGTGTCTTACCCCCACAGTATTTGTTTCCAGAGAGTAAGTCATCTCTGCACCAAGTTTGGTTAAAATTGCTCGAGGCGTTCCAGAGTTATATATATATACAGTATCCTCCATATATATATTCTCCAGAGAAACACCCAATACTCAGTTTCAGAGGTCACAGAAGGGCAGAATCACAGAATGCAATCATTTGACCCATCTTTTTTTGACAGGAGAAATGTAACAGGACCCATTTGACTTTTTTCAAACTTTCAAACAAGGAAGAGAGGTAAAAATCAAGATTTAGAAATCGTGTGGTTTTTAAAAATTGTATGATGCATCATTTAACGTGCTAGAAATAGAGGTGAGTGCTAGACTGATATTTTCTTAAGCATTATTTTTGTCAACGAGCGGGGGAAGGAAATATTAGCGAAATTCCCACGGGTGGTGTGCTAAGTCTTGGCAATTAACCTAGATGGAGTTGGCTGAATACAGTTCTGTGTGGTTTTGCACATTTGCATATGATAGTCTATCTTTCTTCATACAGTCCTCTTTCCAACTAAAGGCAGTCCTAATGCAGTTTGCCCATCGTACTCCTAAGTCAGGACAGTGATAAGATAGGCCACTTTTTCCTTTTTTTGCAGTGGTTGTTAAGTGAATCACCACAGTCAGTAAGTGAAACCATGAAGGCTTCTTTGTACCCTGAAAGACATGGTTTGTCACCACCTGCACCAAAGAAGTTCCTTTATCATTCTGATTTAATGTCCTGGAGGATCTTCCTCTGAGTACTAGCTGGACCTGATCCACTTTTGGTCACCACGCTATAAAAAAGATGTTGAGACTCTAGAAAGTGTGCAAAGAAGAACAACCAAGATGAGTAGGGGACTGGAAGCTAAAACATACAATGAACTGTTGTAGGTACTGGGCATGGCTAGTCTAGAGAAGAACCAGGGGAGACATGATAGCAGGAATAATGGATAGAAACTGAACAAATGGAGATTCAACCTGGAAAAAAGGAGAAATTTTCTGACAGTGAGGACAATCAATCCATAGAACAGAAGTTGCCTTCAGAAGTTGTGGGAGCTCCATCACTGGAAGCTTTCAAGAAGAGACTGGACTGCCATCGGTCAGAAATGGTGTAGGGTCTCCGGCTTGGGCAGGGGGGTTGAACTAGATGACCTACAAGGTCCCTTCCAACTCTGTTAATCTATAACTTATTTGTCAGCCATGTGCTGCTACTAGCACAAACTAGAGAATGACTGGAAGGAACTACAAAGGAGAACCAACAATGTGCCAGAACCTTTGCATTACTTAAGAAAGTTCTAAGTGTCTACCACAACATATTGAAAGTTGAAATGCCATGAGGATTCGGCAGAACAGAAGTTTCATTACAAGAGAAGCCACCATTTGAGAACATTTCCACCCAGTACTATGAGAAGTCTTCTCCTAAAAGTTCATGTCCTCTTGTGTTCGGTAGAAGACCGTGTTTCACCTGCAGGCCCAGAGTTCTGCAGAATTACTGAGGGTGCAAGGGAGCAATGCATACTCACCGTAACCGTAGCTAACAGTCCCTCTGGCACGTTGGCCACAATGATACCGATGAGGAAGATGATGGAATCCAGGACGTGGTAATGCATGGAGACCGCAATGATGAAGAAGAGCACTCCAATGGAGATAGCAACACTAGCCACAATGTGGACAAAGTGTTCTATCTCAAGAGCAATGGGTGTCTTCTCGTTCCCCACTCCAGATGCCAGAGAGGCAATTCGGCCAATGATAGTGTTGTCACCCGTGTTGATCACAATCCCCGTGGCGGTACCTAAGAGAAAGGCTTGATTAGCAAGAAGACTAGATCAACAGAAGAGAATAGTTGTGCCTCATTGGTGTCCTGAGGGGTCCTTGGTGCTCTCTGAGCTTGGTTGTTTTCTTCTAGACATTTCATGACCAAACTAGATAACACCATCCATGCTAGAAGGGAGCGGGCTTTGCTCTCTATTTATATACAAGTGGCTTGCCCGGTCAGTATTGGTGGGAGTGTTTTTGGTGGTTCCTGGTGAACACTTCCACCAACACTGGCAAAGCAAGCTTAAACAGAGCATATAAACAGAGAGCAAACCCCACTCCTTTCTAGCCCTGATGATGTTATCTAGTTGGGCCATAAAGCATCTTCAGGAAAACAACCAAGTCCCGATAACACCAAGGACCCCAAAGAAGGCTATACAGTATATTGATAAACTGAACATTCCTTCCATTCAGGTTTTCTTCACACAACCCTGCCTTTTCCTGACACTTCCTCCATACATTCGTGCACACGTACAAGTAGAGACCATCTCCTGGACTTTGGATCAAAAAGATCCCTGTGCTCCAGAAGATTGGGGATCAAAGATCAGCTTCGATTTCCCCCTCCCCCCATACATTTGTTTCCAACTTCAAAAGGTTATGACCTTGTACACTGGATTAAATGTTCGTGTTTTGGCCTTTATAACATACTAGCTGGATACTCATGCATCGCTAGAAAACTATGTGATCAGGCTTGATAATTAATGTTACAATTGACACTTAACGCTTCAAAATTAATGTAGAATGTGTAACTCCTTAGCATCAGAGTGTGTTAATATCAGGCAATTGGCAGTTGGGACAGAGTTCCCGCAGGTCGGATGAGCCACTCATTGGCCACGCCATATAAGGCAACTGGCAGTTGGAACAGAATTCCTTTCAGGAGGGGAGGGGGAGTAGAACGTCTAGGTCCTTAGCATCAATGCGTGTTAATATAATACTGTATAAGAAATACTGATGAGCTCATGGTCATTTAGAAAAATCCTTTCTTAGTGAGCACGTACAAGCCAAGAGGAAGGTACCTGCCTAATTTGAAGTTTGTAGGCTTTGCAGTTCTGGAGATTTTGTGATGAGTGGGTGGTATTTGGCTTTTGTATATATAGATAAGTAATAATGATTAAGGGTGGGAAGTCCAGCCTTAGACCTCACTGGGTTCGGCCCCAAAGTATAGAAAAATGGTAGGTAACAGAGTCTTACTTCTGGTTGCAATTTTATATAGGCACAAAATGGAAAGGTCAGTTCGGGTAACATGTGAGATTGTCATGGCAGGGAATTGAACTAGCTCTAACAGGAGGCAGATGTGAAGCAACCTGCCCTCGGGCAGCAAATCCTGGGTGGCATGGTGAGGCAGGAAATTGTTATTTACTTTGCTTGATTGCAATTTTATTGCCTTGTTCCCATTCTTTGAATTTTATTGGCTGTTCTGTTTCCCCAAAGAAGGGGCTTATGGGATATATATTTTTTCCTGCCTTGCAGGTCAAAGATAAACTAAAATGGAGTCGCCAAGAATGTTCTTGGAGTTATACAAGAGAGACGCGATGTTAAGGAGCAAACCGCCTTGAGCCGTGGCAAGCCTCATCCTGTCCCTGTCACTCCTCTGACACACATACCTTCCAAGCAGGTTGTGGAATAGAAACCAATGTTTTTGGTTTCCAGTGGATTTTCGTGAGTGAATTCACATGAGCGGGACTGAGGTTCTGACTCCCCAGTGAGAGAGGAATTGTCCACCTGTGAAACAAAGATCAACATGAGATTAGGGATTAGGGGGAGGGGGAGGGGTTAGGGTTAGGGATTAGAGGTTAGGGGTTAGGGATTAGAAGTTAGGGATAGGGGTTAGGGGTTAGATGTTAGGGATAGGGATAGGGATAGGTGTTGTGGTAGGGGAAGTGTGATATTATCTCCATCTCTATTAGAGATACATGCTGGATTATTCTTCATTGCAACCTAATTGTTTATTTATATTTTCACTCAACCTTAACAGCTTAATGACCTGTTTCTTTAAAAAAAAATACATGTGTGTCTTTCTCAAACTTTTTGGCATTTCCTGCAAAATAGGACAGCGATTAAGAAACATCTCTACTCCCTGGTACTCATCTTTAACTGGCTTCATCTAAAATATTTTGATCAGCGTAAACAAATCCAAAGTTGAAGTAGAGTTTACACTGTTGTCATCTCACTCTTAGGCAACTACACAAACACTTCAGAAAGGGAACAACTTACAGATTTGCGGTCATAACCTGATAATTCCTGTGGGAAGACTTTTCTTGTAAAAGGATACAGAAATGCTACTTGTAAAAGTTTGAAAGAGTCTCTATGATTTTTTTTTCTCTGCTATTGAACAAACTTGTTTTTCAGATGCTTTACTTCTACTAGTAGCTTTGTAGTTCAGGGTCAAACTTTGAGGGTCCTTGGTGCTCTCTGAGTTTGGTTGTTTTCTTGCAGATGTTTCATGATTTAACTAAGGAACATTATCAGGACTACAAGGGAGTGGGGTTTATGGAGAGGAGGAAGAGGAGGAGAGGAGGAGGAGAAGGACTGTAGGATCCTTAGTGTTCTCTGAATCTGGTCATTTTCTTGCAGACATTTCATTACCCAATTAGGGAACTTCATCAGTGCTAGGATGATGATGATGTTGCCTAGTTGGATAATTTTTCACTTGGTTTGTAAACTTTACCTTACACCCCTGAGACTGGATTAGTCGGATGTCAGCTGGTATTCGGTCTCCACCTTTGATTTCGACAATGTCCCCCACCACTAGTTGGTCAGCTGGAATTTCTCTTTTTTCCGCATCTCTGAAGACAAGGGCTTGCTGGTACAAAAAAAAAAAACATAGAGATGCTTCAGTTGGATAATTGACCTGACAATTATAATATATTTGGAGCCATTCAAAGAAGACAGATCTGCCTAGGGCTAATTGTGTTTACATTTGGGTTCATGATATTCGATGTTGCCCCAAAGATGCTTTTTCCAAAGGCAGTTGGACTTACTTGGTTTTTTTCATTGAAAATGTTTCACCTGTTGGAGGAGGAGGAGGAGGAGGAGGAGGAGGAGGAGGAGGAGGAGGAGGAGGAGGAGGAGGAGGAGGAGGAGGAGGAGGAGGAAATGATTCTTGGATGAGAAGCAAAACATGTTCAAGGAAGAAACATAGAAAGTTCAGTTGCCTTTGGGAAAAAGTATCTTTGAGACAACCATGACCTGGATGAATGAGAATCTCCTTAGCCAATACTCTACGTTGTTCTCCAGATATTATGGGTAAGCTCTAATTTGGAACTCAATATATAATGGGAACAGAGAGCTAACTTCTCTTTTAATTGTATTGACTTCTAGACCAATCTCGTTTACTTCTACCCACTCTAGGAAAAATAAAATGTCTAAGTACCTCTTCTTAGATGCATTAGTACACTAATCATTATTGGAAATTCACCTGTGGGATCATTTTGCCGAAGCTGGCCATTATGTTTGTGCTCTTCGCTTCTTGATAATAAGCGAACATCCCGGTCAAAATGACAACCAATGCAAGGACCACACCCAGGTAGAGCTGGAAAGGAAGGTCATCCAGATTAGATAGAAACAAAAGCAAACTTTTTACAGAAGACTTCAAAAGCCAAACAAATCAGTCACAAGAAAATGGTGATGTGGCATCTTCTCATCTGCATGCAGAAGAAATATCCATCGCTGGAGGTCTTCAAGGAAAACCTTAGACAGCTAATTATCGGGGATGGAATAAGGTCTTCTGGGCAGGAAGTTAGACTAGAAGACCTCCTCGGTCCCTTCCGGCCCTATGATTCTATGATTGTGCCGTTTCACTACAACGGAATCAGGACCGCTGGTCATTTCAATCAATCAATCAATAAAAAAGAAATTGCAAAGCAGCGTGATGGAAGCACGCAACTTCGCAGATGATCTTCAGCCAAGTAACATAACTTCCATCCACTTGGAAGTTACATCGGACTTTGTGATGCTATTCTCCAGAAGGGGGGTGCACCAAAAACGCAAAGATCAGGATAATTCAGGTTTGCTAAGGGGTGAATAGGGTCTTAACATTCAGCAACGCTGAAAATCCACCCCTCCTTCCATAATATATGGCACTTTTACCCGGATTACATGAGAGCCCTCCGCAATGAACTCACGGATCCTTAATTTGATCTAGGTTTTCCTTTAGCTGATTCATACCCAAGAAGGGTCAAGTGAAGTGGCTGCATTGAAGAGATCTTGCCTGATTTGGAAAAGCTAGGCTGCTTGGAACCTGCTGACCCTTGGGCAGGACACCAAGTTGTAGGCTAGACCAAGAAGGTGATAAAACACCATAACAAACAAGTCATCTACTGCGGCCAAAAAAAATAATGATCATAACATGAAATTACCGGGAAGCAATCTAGGCAGCCTTAACCGCTTTATGTTGCAAGAACAACAGTAAAGATTTCCATAAAAACTTACACTATTGGCCATCTATCAACAAGTTCACTTGTCCGTGTTTTATCTTAAAAGCAATCTTCGCTCCTACATTCAATAAAGATTACAATTTTGTCGGGCCAACTTTCTCATACCGGGAAGAAACGTTTTGTCCCCGGGTGGAACATTCATGAAACATGGAGTCCCTGATAAAAATGTGATATGGACGGTCCTTGAGGTACGAGCAGAATTTCCGTTGGCACTTGGTAACAGCTCTTACCGCTTTACAGTGCTTTGCAGCCCTCTCTAAGCGGTTTACAGAGTTGGCGTTTTGCCCCCAACAATCTGGGTCCTCATTTTACCCAACTCAGAAGGATGGAAGGCTGAGACAACCTTGAGCCTGGTGAGATTCGAACTGCCAAATTGCAGGCAGCCAGCAGCTGGCAGTCAGCAGAAATTGTTCTGACCTAGGCTTCCCCAGTAGCACGAAGCCGAATCCTTGTCCCAATAAACTCCTTTTATTTAATTTACAGTGAATTCCTCTCCAGCAAAGTCTTTCCTCTCCCACAGTCTTTCAAGATAGTTCACAATTATGGACCTTTATCAGGCTTGGAGAGTGGCCTAACTCACTGCCAGCAGTTCGAATTTCAACAGGCTCAAGGTTGACTCAGCCATCCATCCTTCCAAGGTCAGTAAAATGAGGAGACCCAGATTGTTGGAGGCAAGAGGCTGACTCTGTGAACCACTTAGGGAGGGCTATAAAGCACTCTAAAGTGGTATATAAATCTATTGTTATTGGGAGGGGGAGAAAGCAGCATAAAACTCACATTGTCAAACGCCGAAGCTATTTGTTGAGAATATTGGATGCCGAAAGCGATGCAGCAGAGGATGGCTCCAACCCACAAGAGGATGGAGAACCCGCCTATCATTTGCTTGAGGAACTTGATGATTTCCGGGGTCGATTTGGGGGGCGTGAGAGCGTTGGGACCATCGCGGGCCAGGATCTCCGCTGCTCGTGCACTTGTGAGACCCTTTAAGCAGACAAGAGGGAGAGAGTAAAATCAACAGTTCAGCACTCCCACAACTTCAGATCTGAAATTGACGAGCTGGGGGGACATTGACAAACCAGTGCATTGGGGGAAGGAAATGTTAATGCCATTTAATATTGAGCTGATATTGGTCCATCTCTCTGTGCTTGTCTATACAGATTACCGCTAGATTCATTTATATCAGCATGCGCGCACGCGCATACACCCACCCACACACACACCAGTAGTGGAATTCAATTTTTTTTACTACCAGTTCTGTGGGTGTGGCTTGGGAGGCGTGGCTTGGGAGGCATGGCAGGGGAAGGATACTGCAAAATCCCCATTCCCTCCTGATCAGCTGGAACTTGAGAGGCAGAGAATAGATTGGGGCGGGGCCAGGGGTGGGTTGCTGCTGGCGTTACTGTCAGTTCGCTTCGCTCACGCGCCCACTGCGCGTTGCTTGTGCATGCGCAGTTGCCTCTAAATTGTTCTGTGCATGCACAGAACATTTTAAAATGACTAAAAAAAACATGCTAGCCATGGCATGGGCAATCAGGGAAGTGGTTCGTGGCGAGCCTGATGTCCCTACCAGTCACAACTTTCACTACCGGTTCACCCGAACCGGTACGAACCAGTAGCAACCCATCTCTGGGCGGGGCCAGCCAGAGGTGGTATTTACCAGTTCTCCGAACTATTCAAAATTTCCACTACTGGTTCTCCAGAACTGGTCAGAACCTGCTGAATACCACCTCTCTCTCTCTCTCTCTCTCTCACACACACACACACACACATGCCCAGCAAACATACGGATGGCCTGAAACCTAAGAAGAGGCAATTATGGATTACAATTGCAACAAACATTTCAAGTACATTATTTCAAGGACAAGAGCACAAATTCTATTTTTAGTGACACACCGAACTAAATAGATTTTAATAGCATTCCACTACTCAGCCGTAACATTTGTGAATGTTCTCAGGCCAATATTGACTTACTTTAATGATGCTGGTGCCATATTTATCTTCTAGTTCTTGAATGCTGAGTTTATGGTCATCCTGAAAGAGTAAGAAAAAGGCAGATGATTAAGGCTTCTTATTTGTTGGTTTTATAAGGACAATGCTTGTCGAAAGACCACGGACTCCACACAAATGCAAAATACGTATGCATAAAATAGTTGATTAGTTCCCTTTGTCACATCTTGTTATGGTCCACCTTATTATAGCTCTCCCGAAATGTATTACTATGTTTCCCAAAAATAAGACAGGGTCTTATTTTCTTTTGACACCCCCCACCAATAAGTGCTTGGCCTTATTTTCTGGGAGGTCTTATTATTTTTGAAGTGCAGGAGGCCCCTTAACCTCGCCCCGTGGATCAACTGATCTAGAGAGGGGTGGAAGTTCTGTCTCTGTTTCTGGCAAAGTCTTGCCAGCTCTAGCATCACTGAGACTGCCTCTCTTTTTGCGGCCGCCACTAAGACAAGGGGTACGGTAGCTAGGGTTTGTGGGAGGGGCCTCCGCGAGGCCATTCCACATGGATGGCAGATGTATGTGGGGTGTGTGGGACATGTTCCCCCTCCTTTCCTCTCAGGAAATTTCAGGGACTGGCTGCGCATGCTCTGCGTGCCATAGGTTCTCCATCACAGCATTATTGCATTGCACCGGATTATGAGATTTTTTTAAATGATTCGTTTTGTGACTTCCCTGCCGGAATGAATTATGACTCGATACCGAAGTAAGCATAAATCAGAAGTCTCATCTAGCAATGCTAAAATAGTCTTTAGCTTGAGGTCTACCGGAGAGCATAATCGTTCTAAATACATTCACTCTCTAGTCAACTGACTTCTGGAGGCTTCATGGAGACCTCCCTGCAATTTTCTTGACAATATCAAAGGGAATTTGTCCTAGTTTTCTCCCAAAAGGTGTTTCCCCTTATTTTCCAACTCATCCTTCACTTCTCTGATTTTCCAATAGTCCTTCCTCCAAGAATGAAGTAGGTGCAATCCAGGTTTAGGTTTTTTTACATCAACCAAGGTCAGCTAAGTGCTGCCATCTAGCTGAATATTGAAATGTTGCTGTCGGTATTGATTGGGTATTTTCAAATCAGACCTCAACTTGGTGAGTCAAGAGACAAGTTTACGCAATTCTTGGCAGGGTTTTGTCCTTGCCTTCTCCTTCCTGGTCTAAGAGAAAGTGACTGGCCCAAAGTCACCCAAACAGGCTTTGTGCCTAAGGCAGGACTAGAACTCATGGTTTCCTCCCTCCCAATCTAACCACTAGTCCAGGCTTGAAGGAAATGTAGATAGATGATAGATAGATAGATAGATAGATAGATAGATAGATAGATAGATAGATAGATAGATAGATAGATAGAAGATAGATAGATTCTGCCTTGGCAAAATTTTGCAATGATGTCTTGCTTAAAATGGAAGATGTACTGTAATTCCTCTGGTTATAAAGCAGTAGCTTTAGATAGATAGATAGTTAGATAGATAGATGGATAGATGGATAGATGGATAGATGGATAGATGGATAGATGGATAGATGGATAGATGGATAGATAGAGATAGATAGAGATAGATAGATGGATAGATGGATAGATGGATGGATGGATGGATGGATAGATGGATAGATAGAGATAGATAGAGATAGATAGATAGATAGATAGATAGATAGATAGATAGATGGATGGATGGATGGATGGATGGATGGATGGATGGATGGATGGATGGATAGATAGATAGATAGATAGATAGATAGATAGATAGATAGATAGATAGATAGATAGATAGATAGGATAGACAGACAGACAGACAGACAGACAGACAGACAGACAGACTCCTGCTGTTTAATGCTTGTTGAAGTAAAAGAGGGACTAAGAATAAATATTGACTGGGAACACAATCATCCAGTTTGGAGGAAAAGCTTGCATTTTTCAAAGAATCAAGAGGAACAAAGAGAAAGATTTCATAGATTTAACAATGATCCTTCAAACTGGGTGAAGCTTATTCACAAATGTAGAGTCAAGGAAGGGACTTGGGAGATCCCGCAACATTTAAGATCCCTTCTTATTCCCTATTGGATAGCTTCTACCGCATCCCTATTGGATAGCTTCTACCGACCTCCAACTACCCAGCAGCATCTCCCAAAGAACAATCTGCTGAAAGCAACACCCTGTCAGCCGCTGGACAGATGTGTATCTAATTTAGATGGTTGCAAAGCCGGTGATAATGTTATTGGAGCAGTGTTTGCTTTGCTCTAGCTGAACCTGGCTAATGCAAGGTGATTTACACACATTTGAAACCAATCTGATACAGCCGGAACCTTGAGCCAAGATGCCGGATCATTTCCCAGGAGTAATACATTGAAGAGTTTGGGATCTCTCTCTCTCTCTCTCCCTCCCTCCCTCCCTCTCTCTCTCTCTCTCTCTCTCTCTCTCTCTCTCTCTCTCTCTCTCTCTCTCTCTCCCCCCCCCCCCCCCCGTTTCTCTCCAAATGGATATTAATCTTCCTGATGAAATCTTGGGTGGAGCCTGACAAACAAGACTTGTCATGAAGGAAGGAGAAAACTCAAGATTGCACTGATTGGTATCTTCCTTGTAACAAAGATTGCAACTTGTTTGCAGAGGCATCTCAGTGTGTTTTCCTGGCTATCGACGGTTAAGGTTCACGGCGCTGCGGAAATGTTGTGGCCAGAGAAGACATCGATTTTCCTAACTTAATTGAATGGGCCAGGAGTGGATTACGTCTCTTTGTGCGATCTTGTTGCCTTCATTCATAGATCTGGGACTAATTTGCCAAGGGCAGAGGCCGCTTTTGTAAGCAGCTCTGCTTTGGAACAGAAGTCTCAGGATTTGTGGATAGAGGCATCGGCTTAATAAAATTAGGGTAATGATAGTATTTGCCTACCTAATTGAAATGCAATTAACTTGCATATGGAACACCATTTGCGTTTGGAGAGTAAGGGCACAAAGCTATTTGTTGTCATAGAGATGAGTCATTTGAGAAGCAAACTGCTTCCCGCTCCAAGACTGAAACTTTTGTATTAATAATCATTGTCCTTAAAAAGAAAATCAGGAAAACAAGAGATCTTCTATTCGATCTACCTACCTGTGCAACCATGAATTAACAAGAATGTATGCTGGGATCTGCGAGTCACTTACCAAATCCAGCTCTTTCTTAAGCTCTTCGGTCTTATCTTTCTTTTTATTGCCTTTCAAATCATTTTCGTTTTCGTCTTCCTTGTAGCCGTCATCCACATCCTTGGTCCCACTTATCTCTATTGAGTAGATATCCGGATTTTTCTAAAATGTAGTTCAGCAGGAAAGTTAGTCGGACTTATTTTGGTTAAGTCACCGGTTTATTTTCATGTGTCCATTCAAAGGACTCTGTCTTGCAAGCCAACCCCCCATAACTTCCCTTCTGCCTTTACTACAGTAGCTACTTGGAGAATTGTGTGAGATAAACAGTAAACAGTAACATTTGGAAGGGACCTTGGAGGTCATCTAGTCCAACCCCCTGCTCATGCAGGAGACCAGTACTAGGGATTCGAACCGTCAAACTGCCGATTGACAAGCTCAGTAATTCTATAACCCCTTTTTGTAACAATCCTGCAAAACTTTAATTTGGAGATGTGTTCTGAGTTAGCTGTTATTAGAATGAAGATTGTGCGTTCCTTTGACCCTCGTGCTACAACAATCTTATCAGTGTCACCACCACAAGCCAAAGACAACACAACGCTGGATTGCTGAGATATCTGTTTTACATTTCTTTGCAAACCGAATCGGATCAGGTGGAAACTCAGACAGGGAAGCAAAGTGGATAAAAGAAATAAAACCTCTACGAACTCAATGAATCGTTTATGTTTTACGGGGTAGACTGTGTGGGATGGAGTTCACCATTTTTATACACATAACTTCCCACATAATTGATCTATAAAATTGCAATCCACTCTTTAAACCGCCAGCAAATGGTTGACTCCATTCCTTTCCAGATTCTTTGAGACTTAGATTATTGCACTGCTAGGCATGGTCATGTTTGGTTTCACCAGCTGCATTTCTGGTTGCTATAGCAATATGGGATGCAGTTAAAAGCCCTTTAAAAATCCTTGTTTTCATTTTTCAAACAGTCATTCATATCATTTATTTGGTCTAACATTGATGGGTCTTTTAATTATTTTCCTGCTTGTGGTTTGTTTTTTGTTTGTTTTTTAAATCACCCTTGTGTAACATTTTTTCCCTCTAATTGGTATTACCAGGAGTCCCATAATTTAGCTTAACTATTCATACGTTTAATTACTGCTTGAGGATTTTACAGAAAGGACAATATTTTCGATTCCGAGCATTCGTTTCTCCTCCAAATATCATCTCAAATCCCATCTTCTCCTATTTGGGATTTCCAAAGCACTGCTCCACATTCTTTTCTCCAAACTTAGCAAAAAAAGAGCAACAGAGATGATACAGGGACTAGAGCAGGGGTGTCCAAACTTGGGAACTTTAAGACTTGTGGACTTCAACTCCCAGAATTCCCCAGCAAGCCAATTCTGGGAGTTGAAGTCCACAAGTCTTAAAGTTCTCAAGTTTGGACACCCCTGGACTAGAGTATTGGTATCAAATGCGTAGCGTCCCTTTGGCATCATGTGACATATCGCAATGTTTTCCCCCTTCACAAAGCTAGGGTGGGCATGACACATTCGGCCCACAGGCCACCAATTTGACACCCCTGATTGGATAAACTGTACGATGAAAAATTAAGGGACCTAAGAATGTCTAGAGCAGGGGTGTCCAAACTTGGGAACTTTAAGACTTGCCAAGTTTGGACACCCCTGCTCTAGAGCAATAGAAAAGGACTAGGAGTGACATGACAGCTATCGTCCACTACTTAAGAGGTTGCCACAGAGAAAACAGGTTCAACCTATTCTCCAAAGCACCTGAGGGCAGAACAAGAAGCAATGGATGGAAACTTATCAAGGAGAGAAGCAACCTAGGACTAAGGAGAAATTTCTGGACAAAGTGTCCTTCTAGAAGACCTCTAAGGTCACCTCTGTTATTCTAATTTATTCTCCAACCCACCATCCTGAAGGCAGGAAAAGAAGCAATGGGTGGAAACTAAACAAGGAGGAAACCAACTTAGAACTAAGGAGAAATTTCCTAACAGTGAAAATAATAGACCAGTGGAAGAACCTGCCTCCAGAAGTTGTGGGTGGTCCAACACTGGAGGTTTTTAAGAAGAGACTGGGCAACCGTTTCTCTGAAATGGTAGAAGGTCTCTTGCATGAGCAGAAGGTTAGACTAGAAGACCTCCAAGGTCCCCTCCAACTCTTTTGCCTTGGACAGAACCAGATTTTTCTTATGCTCTGCTAGCACTTAAAAGTTACAGTTGTAGAAGCTTGCAAGTGTAGATCCGGAAGGGACCACAATAATTATCCAATCCAAAACTTCTGCAAGTAATTAACCCATCGTTAGAGATGACGATCCATCCTCTCCCTAAAATCTTCCAGAGATACACAACCATCTCCAAAAGATTGCCCCACTTACTGTATATGCAGATCTCACCACCAGGAAGCCTGAAACGATCTATTGCAGCAATAGATAAGCAACTCCGTTGCGTATTGTGACACAGAGCCAGCATCTATGAATTCCTGGGGATCAATGATCTCGGCGCCCTGAGCTTCTGAAGACGGCGCGGTCTTCATTTTGAGATATTAGGGGGCTTCTCTCTGTTTCGGCAATCTCAGGGTCGTTCTTGTTAGGCTGGCTGAGTTTGCCGAGAATGCCAAGGGAATTTTAAAAGCCCTTGGAATGACAAATTGGCCGAGATCCTTCCCCAGTGGATGCTTTTCAGATGACTGAATTCAGAGGAAGGACCATCGTTCAGAAGAGGTTTCAACTCAGCCAAAGGGGGTAGGTTGCAGACGGTGAGAAGGATCATATTTAAGAAGAGATTAGACAGCTATTTGTCTGGAAAGACAGAAGGTCTCCTGTTTCTGCAGGGGGTTGGACTAGAAGACCGCCAAGGTCCCTTCCAATTCTGTTATTCTGTTATTTCTGTTCAGTTATCATTTAAATGAGGTCATGGAGAAACATTGTCATTTAATCTAGACAATCCTGAGTGATAGATGAGAGAGGGACAAACTCTCTTTCTCTAATGGTCAGATTTAAAATTCTGCTTCAAAATCAGAAGTATTTTGTATGCTCTCTCTCTCTCTCTCTCTCTCTCTCTCTCTCTCTCTCTCTCTCTCTCTCTCCCTCTCCCTCTCCCTCTCCCTCTCCCTCTCCCTCCCTCTTCCCCCTCCCCTCTCTCTCCCTCCCTCTCTGTCTCTCCCTCCCTCTCCCTCCCTCCCTCTCTTCCCTCTCTCTCTCCCCCCTCTCTCTCCCATCTCTCCCCCTCTCTCCCCCTCCCTATCCCTCTCTCCCTCCCTCCCTCTCTTCCCCCTCTATCCCTCCTTCCCCCTCCCTCCCCCTCTCTTCCCCCTCTCCTTCTCTCTCCCTCCCTCTCTCCCCCTCTCCCTCCCTCCCTTCATCTCTTCCCCTCTCTCCCCTCCTCTCTCCCTCTCCCTCCCTCTCCCCCTCTCTTCCCTCCTCCCTCCCTCCCTTTCCCCCTATCTCAATCCTTCCCCCTCTCTCTCCCTCCCTCCCTCCTTCCCTCCCTCCCTTCCAAAAATGTCTTCAGGTTTCCCCAAAACCAAGCTCCTTCACCCCAAACCCTCTTGCTAAAATTTTGCTGCAAGTTGCCTTTCAAACCTCCCCCTACCCTCCAAAAATAAAAGCTCACACATCTTCCAACGTCAGAGAAGAGCCACCTGTGGGTTCTTCACCATTCCCAAATTCCCAATTCACTCACCTTTCCCATTTTGTGACTTCCTCTTCCTTGGACCAGGGAAGAGAAGTGGGAGGACGATGCGTTTCTGGAAGGCAGCCTCAACCCGTGGACCACAAAGAGCTGGCTCAAAAGTACCAGAGCAGGTGCTAGAACCCAGCTAGAACCCAGAAGTTGGACTGGAGGAGCTCTGGAAAGAAAGAGGCTCTTACAAAGAGACTTTGTAACCTCCTAGTAGGTGATCCAAGGTGAGCTGGAGCCCTCTTCAAATTTAGGCATCCTTTGGATGAGACAGGTTCACCTCCCTGTGGGAAGCATCTGTTACCTGGTGGCCTTTTTATGAAGGTAAGCTAAGCCACGCCTCCTGGTCTTCTCCCAGTCATTCCAGGCTGAGCTTCACTCAACAGTAGGTGGAAGCATACCACAATAACAGGCAACGTCCCAGGTCAAAGCTGCTAATTATACTTTGCAAACTTTGTTCCCTGCTCTCTGGGCTCCATAAAAGCATTGAACCTTTCCTTTCCTTCTCCTTTTCTTCCCCACTCTCTGGATTAAATGAATGAAAACGAAAGAGATCTATGTTAGACTTTACAGTTTTCTTTTCTGATCAGGGACGAGAAGAACAAGACGAAGGGGAAAATGTACTTGGCACCAGTTCAGACAGATTAGCAGAGTTGGAAGGGATCTTGTAGGTCATCTAGCCCAACCCCCTGCCCCAAGCAGACTACCCTACAGGTAGCCCTCTACTTACAACTCTAAGTCTCTGTTGCTAAGCGAGACAGTGGTTTAGTGAGCTTTAGCCCCATTTTATGACCTTTCTCGCCCCTGTTTTTAAGTGAATCAATGCAGTTGTTCAGTTAGTAACCCGGCTACTATAAGTGAATCTGGATTTTCCTATATTGACTTTGCTTGTCAGAAGATTGCAAAAGAGAATCGCGTGATTCCAAGACACTGCAGCGGTCATAAGTATAAGTAAGCCCTTTACTTATGACCACAGTTGAGGCCAACGGTTATGTGGCTAAGTGAGACATTTGTTCAGTGAGTTTTGCCCCATTTTGCAACCTTTCTTCTTGCTGTTGAAAATTCCCCAGCCCCAAATTTCCCATTGCTAAATTGTTAAGTGAGAACTGCCCCCTTTGATTTTTCTCGCCAACCATCGTTAAGTGAATCACTGCAGTTCTTAACTTAGTCACACGGTTGTTATGCGAATCTGGTTTTCCCATTTAATTTGCTCATCAGAAGGTCGCAAACAGGGATCACCTGACCCTGGGATACGACAACCGTCGTAAGTGTGAGTCAGTGGCCAAGGGCTTGAATTTTTTAATCACATAAAATGGGGGACTTGCAACGGCCGTGAGGAAAAACGCCTATAAGCTGCTTTTTTCCACTGCTGCTATAACTCTGAACGGTCACTAAACTGACTTTTTGTTTTCAAACAAGTCTTTTTTTTAAAAAAAAAATTATTACAAATGTTAAATTCTTTTGTAAACAAAGTGTTGCCCGGGTTTTCCCCTTTAACATTCTCTCATGCACATAATTCATTTTACATCATATTTCCATCTCCAATTTTAGCCCTAGGATTTCCTTCCCTTATTTTCCATCTTAAACTGAATTTTTTCCGTAGCACATAAACAATATCATTATTTGCCCCTTCAGAAATAAACCAAATTGATCATTTTCATTTTCCATCGGTTATTCTGTTTCCTATAGGTAGCGTATAGCCTCAAATGCAATTTTTATATAATAAGCATTTTCCTTAATTAGTTATCCACGACGAATAAGATTAGTATAATTCCCTTACATCTTAATTAGCTACATATCATTAACAGTATTAGCGTATTTCATTTTATTCTAGAAATATATCCCTTCTTTCCCTTCCTCCTTTTCTAACCATTTTCTCTTAGTTATCTCTTACTCTCTTTAATGTTCCACTTTTGATTAACTTTCTGGTGTTCTTTTTATCCCACGTTCTTAGATTCTTTTTTTTCTTTTTATATGTTTTATGCCTTTTCTTCTGAATCTTTTCTATCACTTTTCAATAGATTGTTTGAATAACTGACTGTTGTAAATAAAGGACTACCTACCTGTAATCTAGTGGAACCTCTCTGTATTATTAGGATCACATTTCATTTTCGGTTCTCCAGAATGGCTAGATTTCTTATTTTGTAATCTTTACAATGTAAGGCTGGCAAAACGAGATGGTTTGCTATTTGAGCTGTTCTCCACAGACACTCTTCAACGGAACGGCTCCCATCCAGAGTGTTCTACAGCTAGTCAACATTAACAGAGTTGGAAGGGATCTTAGAGGTCATCTAGTCCAACCCCCTGCTCACACAGGAGAACTGTACGAGGGATTCGAACTGCCAAACTGCCGACCTTTCTGATCCTTGACTTACAACTGTTTTCTTAGTGTCCGAAGTTACAACCGCTTTGAAAAAAAAAGTGACATAGGACTCTTTTTCACACTTACGACCACCGCAGCATTCCCGTGGCCAAGTGATTTACGCTCGGATGCTTGACAACTGACTCACATTTATGACGGTCGTAGTGTCCCGGGGTTACATGGTCCCCTTTTGTGACATTCTGACCAGCAAACTCAATGGGGAGCTCAAATTCTCTTATCAACCATGACAGTAACTTAACCACTGCAGTGACTCACTTAACAACAGTGACAAGAAAGGTTGTAAAATGGGGCAAAGCTCACTGTGCAAATGTCTCACTTAGCCACATAAATGTTGGGCTCAATTGGGGTCATAAGTGAAGGAATGACTTATACTTATGACTGCTGCAGTGTCTTGGAGTCAAGCGTCCTTCTGACAAGCAAAGTCAATGGGGAAACCGGATTCACTTAACAACCGTGTTATTAATTTAGGATCTGCAGCAATTCACTTAACGAATGTGGCAAGGAAAGTCGTGAAACAGGGCAAAACTCATTCAACAAAGCCAATGGGGAAATGAGATTCACTTAACAACCATGATAGTAAGTTAACAATGGCAGTGATTCACTTAACAACAGTCACAAGAAAGGTTGTAAAACGGGGCAAAGCTCACTTAGCCATTGTCTCACTTAGCAACATAAATGTTGGGTTCAATTGTGGTTATAACCTGAGGACTCCCTGTATTTATTTTTCTGGGCCAATTTTGGAGGTTCTTATTGGGATTTCAGGAAAGATTCCTGTATAAAATGTTTAAAACAGCTGCTTAAACTAAAGAAAGATGAAATTAATTTCATCTTTTGCCAAGACAATCTCAATCTTACATGGGAAAATATACAACAAGACCAGCATACCTACACCCGTGAAAATCTATGAAAACATAGATTTATATGTTTACATACATACATACATACATACATACATACATACATACATACATACCTTTAAGTTTTCTTGTCGTAAAATATGCGGAATGGCTCTTGAAAAGCTCGTGTAGATTATATATCTCTGTATCTGGGATCATATAACTTGCACGTTTTTGTCTGTGTGTGTTTTTCCAGACTTAGTTTGCATTCCTTTTATTTGTTTTGTCATTATACTTTTATGTATTGTTTTTCTGATTTGTTTCTTTTTTTTTATACTCTGTTAACAAAAGCAAAATGTAACTTTAAAAAAAAAAAGCAGTGTAAATTTTGATATTGGAATAGGTGGTGCTCGATAGGGAAACAGAATTCAGAGTCATTTTTTCCCCCACTCTCTCTCTCTCTCTCTCTCTCTCTCTCCCTCCCTCCCTCCCTCCCTCCCTCCCTCCCTCTCTCTCTCTCTCTCTCTCACTCTCCCTCTCTCTCTCTCTCTCTCTCTCTCCCTCCCTCCCTCCCTCCCTCCCTCCCTCTCTCTCTCTCTCTCACTCTCCCTCTCTCTCTCTCTCTCTCTCTCTCTCTCCCTCTCTCTCTCCCTCCCTCCCTCCCTCTCTCTCTCCCTCCCTCCCTCCCTCCCTCCCTCTCTCTCTCCCTCCCTCCCTCCCTCCCTCCCTCTCTCTCTCTCCCTCCCTCCCTCCCTCCCTCCCTCCCTCCCACTCTCTCTCTCTCTCTCTCTCTCTCTCTCTCTCTCTCTCTCTCTCTCTCTCTCTCTCTAACCCAGGGGATTATTTTAAGAATCGTTTGGCATCCTGAATTTGTTTAATTAGTAGTTTTGCTCATTTGCATTGTGTAAAACTTCTGATTATACCTACATATAGCCGTACTTCCTGGAACAGACTTTGGATTAGAAGAAAGCCAAAGGTTTCTATAGGAAGGGATTGTCTCAAGAGGAAATGTACATTTTAAAAGTTGCTATCCTTGGACCATTCTTTAAAAATTCCAGTGGCTATTTTTGCGGTTTTTTCAAAGTGGTTTTTAAGATTGTCTTTTTTTATTCTTATCTTTTCCTTTCCTTCCTTCCTTCTTTCTTTTCCTTCCTTCCTTTGTTCCTTCCTTTTTTTCCTTCCCTTCCTTCCTTTCTTCTTTTCTTTCTCTTCCTTATTTTCCTTCCTCCCTTCTTTTCCTTCCCTTCCTTCTCTAACTTCCTTCCTACATACCTACCTACCTACGTACCTACCTACCTACTTACTTACCTCCTAGTGACTGCCCAAACCAGGCCCTGTGGTTTTCTTGGCAAGATTTTTTAGAAACATTTTTTTCCATTGCCTCCTTCTTAGGGCTGAGAGAAAGGGACTGGCCCAAGGTCACCCAGCTAGTTTTGTGCCTAAGACAGGACTAGAACTCATGGTCTCCCAGGTTCTAACCTAATACCTTGACCGCTGCAGTACATCAAACTGGCTCTTCTTTTGTCTTTAATTGTCATACTAATACGAAATGATAAAGGATGACACTATCTAAGAATAGAAAGAGGGAAATGTGTGTTAACAAAACCTTAAGGAAAGCACTAATGCTAAAAACATGTCCACGTCCATTTGAAACATAACAACAATTAACTATATATATATGGCACTAAGGTCCCTCTTAGCTTCTAGGTGCTCAATAAGAAAGGATTTTTTGAAATGACCATCAGATCATTAGTATTTCTTATACAGTAATTAACACGCTCGGATGCTAAGGAATTAGACATTCTACTCCCCCTCCCCACCTGGAAAGAACTCTGTTCCAACTGCCAGTTGCCTTATATTAACACACTCTGATGCTAAGGAGTTAGACATTCTACTCCCCCTCCCCACCTGAAAAGAACTCTTTCCAACTGCCAATTGCCTCACATTCTGTTACCTCAGTTCAAACTGGCAAATGTTGCACTCCATTACTCAGGAACAGTCTGGGGCTCCTTACAGTACTAAACGTCGGTACCTCACCAAAATGTCTACGCCTTTCACCTATGGAACTGCTTCCGGACTCAAGGCAGCGGGAGCAATATTCCCATATGTGTTTCAATCACCGACCACCACTGAGCCAACAGATTGAACTGCAGTGAACCAGATTCCTCCTGCATTGCCCGATTACATAGTTTCATCATGAAGCACTGGACACGAAATCCAGATAGTTTGGAATAAAGGCAAAGGAGCTGAGATGAAATAAAATCAACCACACTTATTCATTCAATTGCAAGAATGAATAATGAGGCTAAAGCTTAAGTATTTTAGATCTGTCCTGTGAAGGTTAGAGTCACCGAAGAAAACTCAGGGGGGGGGGGGAATTAAAGATAATTTTTTAAAAAGACGTAGATCGAAGATATGATGGTAAGTGATGACCAATCAGGAACTTAGAAGAACTCAAAGATGTAGTTACAGAGAGATGATCCTTGAGGTGAAGGTGTTGTCCTTTAGGTTAGGAAGTGTTGAAATCACTTGTCTAAATGAACATTCCCATCAGTGTAATGCTGTCCAGAAGAAATATTTTAGGAGCAGAAGTCTGTAGGTGTGCATATGATGCCAGCAGAACGATTTTGAAACTCTGAATCTAGACTTCAAGAACAGAAGGAAACTCTTCAACCTCTTCACACATTATTGTCACTGTCCCAAGACTTGCTTGTTACTTGTGCATGCAACGTTATCAACATGCTTAGATTTATCCCAAATGCAGGGTCTAAAACAACATCGGGAGACAAAGAAACAGCCCCTTAGACTGCATTCTCCTATGGAAGTCTCCATTAATACGAATAGGATTGAAAGTGGATTGAATTAGTTGATTAATCAGTGGAACAACTTGCCTCCAGAAGTTGTAAATGCTCCAACCCTGGAAGTCTTTAAGAAGAAATTGAATAACAATTTGTCTGAAATGGTATTGGGCAGGGGTCAGAAACCCCTTGGCTCTGGAGCTACATGTGGCTCTTTCATCCCTCTGCTGCAGCTCAAAATATTGGTCAAACCCACCAATGTGCCATGTGATTTATTGAGCTTTTTGACCCCTGGTAGGTCAATCAGGGATAAATCCAAGAAAAGAAAAGTTTCAGAAGAAAACATTTAATTCAACTACATATGCTAGTTCTGTGGCCACTCAGGAAATAATCCGGCATAGGAAGGCTCCTGGTGTTTTCTTTTCTGTGGGAAATGGATCCAAATATCTCTTTGAGCGTATAAGGTTACTCCTGGTATAGGGTTTCCTGCCTAAGCAGCGGGTTGGACTAGAAGACCTCCAAGGTCCCTTCCAACCCTGTTCTATCCTTCGAGCTCAAACTGATTAAATGTGGAGGCCGGTGAATGGGTAATAATAATGCAAGAAGGAATTGCTTTCTTACTTCCTACGACTTGACTCATGCTTACAATTCCCCTTGGTGTGATTGTGATGCATCAGTAGGGAGATGGATAAAGTTGAGCTTCACCTCTTCCGTGGAAGCATTTTTTTTTGAAGCACACTCTTTTGAATTTCCAATTCCCTGCCAGATGTTCTACAAGGCGAGACAACTCAGCTCCAAAATTTCAATCAGGGCATTTCTCCAAGCCTTCTCTCCGGAGGTAAGGAGATTATTTGCTTACATTGAGAAAGAAGAGATATCTAGGTCAACATCTTATGGTTTCCCAGAACATTGCATTAAATCCCTCCATTCTGGGAGATTCGGAAATCTATGGCCGGATTCCCGTTCTCCCATTCTGCCTAACGCAATGTTCAACTCTGTCAGTTCTGAACATTGGGATGAGTAATTCATCCAAGCGCCAGAGTGTATATACCAGATATATCAACCTAGGTGAGCAGCGCAGTGGCTCCTGCGGTTAGAACACTGGGCTGACGATCGGCAGCCTCGCATTTGAGACCCGTTGCTGCCTGGTTGCATGTTGAGTTCCCTGTCGCATGCTCCCTCTCCTGCCGACCCAGCTGTTTGGAAGCAGGCAACCGCAAGTAGATTAATGGGTACCACTTTGGTGGGCTACTTTAGAATAGAATAGAATTCTTTATTGGCCAAGTGTGATTGGACACACAAGGAATTTGTCTTTGGTGCAGATGCTCTCAGTGTACATAAAAAGACCAGATACATTCATCAACAATCATAAGGTACAACACTTAGTGATAGTCATAGGGTACAAATAAGTAATCAGGAAACAATTGATATCAATATAAATCGTAAGGATACAAGCAACAAAGTTACAGTCCTGCAGTCATAAGAGGGAGGAGATGGGTGAGAGGAACGATGAGAAGATTAATAGTAGTGCAGACATAGTGAATAGTTTGACAGTTGTGGGAATTATTTGTTTAGCAGAGTGATGGCGTTTGGGAAAAAACTGTTCTTGTGTCTAGTTGTCTTGGTGGGCAGTGCCCTATAGCGTTGTTTTGAGGGTAGGAGTTTAAACAATTTATGTCCAGGATGTGAGGGGTCTGTAGTTATTTTCACAGCCCTCTTTTTGACTCGAGCAGTATACAGGTCCTCAATGGAAGGCAGGTTGGTAGTAATTGTTTTTTCTGCAGTTCTAAATATCCGTTGAAGTCTTTGTCTGTCTTGTTGGGTTGCAGAACCAAACCAGACAGTTGTGGAGGTGCAGATGACAGACTCAATAATCCCTCTGTAGAACTTCACAGGGATGCAAAAGGAGCCCCCAATGGGGAGTCCCCGGGGTGATGTCACCAGCAAATCCTTCCTCCCTATTCTACAGAGGCAGGTGGTGTGGCATTGGTTCAATTGTCTAGTGTGCCTCTAGTGTATACAGTCCAAGTCTTACTGGCATAGACCTCTGCCCTAATGACCAGCTGGGTAGGTGTGGCTGGGTGCTCATGTGACTGGGTGGGCGTGGCCAACTCAACATCACTCACATCGAGGGGCGCTTCTCCTTGACTGGCCTCTTGTGACAGTGGGGATGCGGCAACAGTCGTAAGTGTAAAAAATGGTCATGTCACTTTTTTTCAGCGGCATTGTATCTTTGACTGGTCACTAAATGAATTGCTGCAAGTCAAGGATTTACCTGTACAAAAATACAAAAAGCTTTCTTGCTGGCAAAAAGCTGCCTTAAATACCAATCATTAGATTAGAAATACCTGAAAAGCAGAGTACAAATCAGGCAGGGGTGACAGAGCACCTTGAGGAATTAAAATAGTTAAAATGCAATGATTTCTTCCAACAACCGGTTCTCCGAACTGCTTAGATAGTTAACAACTGGTTCTCCCAAATAGGCGCGATTGAATCCCACCACTAAAGCCAAGCGGTATATCAGAAGACCTAGACGTTTTATGGACAACTCGACCACACCAGAGAGATGTGAAATGGCTGATGGTTGGGAAACTGCCAGGCAGGCAAGGTGGAGAGATCAAGCAGGGAATTAACCTTGAGTCATTGCGTAGCCGTGAGAAACCTAACACTGACCTCCCTCCCCTAAGTTCCACAGGACTTGACCTGGTTGTCCCCAAGGGAAGGCATACAGTTTGGGAAGGTTCTTGTATTTTAAGCAGAATGCAATGTAGTAGTTAGCTTGAACCCTACACATGCCCATCTGGTGGCCGGAGCCTGACACAGATTGAGTGAGCAATGCATGGAAACATGCTGAAAGGGAGATCTCGTTTGCATAAGAAGGGTGCCACTCCTGCTGCCTTCAAAGAAGAATGCCATCCCACTGCCAGTGTTGAAAAAAGATTTAGCATCTGATTTAGTCGGCTTTTTTTTGTAAGGAGGGAAGGAAGCTGACTTATTCTGTGCTATGGGAGAGAAATGTTAAGGGGGAGGAAAGCTACTCCATCTCCAGTTTTTTCCTGTTGCAATTGCTACTCCCAGATTGTCTTCAGGAACTGGGTATGTCTAGTTTAATGAAAAGAAGGACTAGGGGAGACATGATAGCAGTGTTCTGATATTTGAGAGGCTGCCACAAAGAAGAGGGAGTCAAGCTATTCCCCAAAGCACCTGAGGGTAGAACAAGAAACAATGGGTGGAAACGAATCACGGAGAGAAGCAACTTAGAACTGAGGAGAAATTTCCTGACAGTCAGAACAGTTAATCAGTGGAACAGCTTGCCTCCAGAAGTTGTGAATGCTCCAACACTGGATGTTTTGAAGATGTTGGATAACCATTTGTCTGAAGTGGTGTAGGAGGTTGGACTAGAACGTCATTCCTGCAGAGATGTGATTGGTCCCCACCTTGACACTCTTCCACAAGGCCCTAAAGTCATGGTTCTGTCAACAGGTCTGAAAACCTAGGATGCTATGGAGCCCACCAAGTATATGATCTCATTGTTGTCACCAGAGATGGGAGTTTATGGTTTTTTGTACTGGGGTTTTTTGAGCCACCCAAAGTCACCATGAGTGAGTGAGTTAGGAGGTTATATAAATTTTCTTTATAAAATAAAAGTAAATAATAATAATCTAATAGGTATTCTGGGAAAACTAGTGGATTTAACACACTCTGGGGAAGGGGTGTTCTTCCACTGAGGCCCTGTCATGAATTTCTTCCATTGAGATTCTGTCATGAGTTTCTTCCATTGAGGTCTTGTCTTCAGTTTCATCCATTGAGGTCTTGTCTTGAGTTTTTTCTGTTGAGGCACTCTCTTGAGTGTCTTCCATTGAGGTCTTGTCTTGAGTTTCTTCTGTTGAGGCCTTCTCTTGAGATTTTTCTGTTAAGATTCTGTCTAGAGTTTCTTTCATTGAAGCTGTCTTGAGTTTCTTCTGTTGAGACCCTCTCTTGAGTTTCTTCCATTGAAGCCCTGTCTTCAGTTTCTTCTGTTGAGGCACTCTCTTGAGTGTCTTCCATTGAGGTCTTGTCTTGAGTGTCTTCCATTGAGGTCTTGTCTTGAGTTTCTTCTGTTGAGACCCTCTCTTGAGTTTCTTCCATTGAGGCCTTGTCTTGAGTTTCTTCTGTTGAGGCACTCTCTTGAGTGTCTTCCATTGAGGTCTTGTCTTGAGTTTCTTCTGTTGAGGCACTTTCTTGAGATTCTTCTGTTGAGATTCTGTCTTGAGTTTCTTCCATTGAAGCCCTGTCTTGAGTTTCTTCTCTGAGGCCCTGTCTTGAAGAAAAGAAGTCCTAAGCTCATCAGGTCTTCTTTGAACCACACAGAATATTATTATCTTCTTTTCCTCCTCTCACCACGAGATGACCTCGAATTCTGACCTGTGGTGAAGAAAACGCTGGTCACAACCAAGGATTCACACTACATGACTCTCTTGCCATATGAATAATTGCTGATATATCTGGAGAATTCTTCTTAGCCACACCTCAGAACCCTTTGTTGGGAAATCACCTAACAACACCTATTTCCATGGCAAATCAACTAAAGGACATTAATTCCCACTTGGGTTTGCACAGTATCTTCTTTCTCCTTCTTCTTTGTCTAAGGGCGCACCTTCGTCTAATATGGCTTAGTTTACTGTGGGGGAATCAGTTCAGCCACTGTGGTTAAGAGATTTGGAATGATGTTTTGTTATGTGGTGCAAAACCAGCTGGTTGTGGTTTGTTTAAGAAACCATGCTTAAACCATGGGTTTACACAATAGATGAAACTTGGGGCATCGCTCATGCAACATACCAAGCCAGATGTATGAATGTGGTCATTGTTGTTTGAGATTAAGTCAAACATTTGTGAGTTACAGATATGCATACCTGGTGAAATCAACCTATTATTTCACCAACCATACTTAAATAAATCATGGCTTAGATGCTGGGAAAAATTGCCACATAGTTACATATATTTTTTTGATATTCCAGACTTTCCAGCCTCTAACAGGAAATACAGGTGGTCCTCAATTTATGACCATTCATTTAGTGACCATTCAAAGTTACAGGGACACTGGAAAAAAAATGACTTGCCAGTGGTCCTCCTCGCGCTTAGAACCATCACAGCATCCCCAGGTCACATGATCAAAATCCAATGGCTTAGCAACCACCATTTATTTACAACAGCATCCCGTGCTCGCCATTTTCAACTTTCTCTGCTGGTTTTCAACAAGCCAACTCAATGCCTCGTGTCCCACATTCGCTTAACAACAGTGTGATTCTCTCTTTTTTAAAAAGTGCTTTTATTTTATTATAATATAAACAATCCATCGTCCATTAAACAGTGAGCCGTCTGGCTTACAAATATTTTGTGCAATAACAATTCAAATTTGGATTATCATATTCATTATTCATCTATTTCCGTTTAATACCAATTTTTTAAATATCTAATACTATAACAAACCTCTTCTTACTTTATTTACCTTGATGAATTGTATTAACACTATTAATGCATTTTTACAGAGCTAATTTTACTTCTAATTCTTATATTTATTCTCTAACCATGGATAAAATGATTCCCGTTTAATATAATAATCAGTTTATTCTTTCTCTTTAATTGCCATTGTTAATCTGTTCATTTCTGCACACTGTAATATTTTCCTAATCACCTTCTCCTCTCTGGGAATCCCTTCGCTTTTCCAATTTTGTGCAAATACAATTCTAGCTGCTGTTATAACATGAATAATCAAATATACATTTTCTTTACTATAGGTTTCTGGTAAAACAGTGTGAATCTGTTAACAACCATGTCCCCCCCCCCCCAAAAAAAAAAAAAGGTTGGAAAATCAGGCGTAACTCTGATTGGAAAAGAGCTGAAGAAGCTTTTTGGATGAGAAGCGAAACATCTTCAAAGAAAAACCAGAAAGTTCCATTGCCTCTTTGGCAAGCTGGGGAAGCACCTTTTGGACAGGTGTAGCTCTCTTGCAAGGCCGCCTTGCTTAGCAACAGAAATTCTGCTCCCAACCGTAGTCGTAAGTTGAGAAATATCTGTACACACCCACAGTCAAAATGATAACGGTGCATCATAAATCCACCAGCCAAATGATGCATTTGTGTCCTGCATCAGCAGGTCTGACCAACGTATCCAAGTTACAACTTTTGTGCCGTGATGTCACGATGCACAAGACAATCTTGGCTGCCCCAGGCCTATTTCCCCCCCTTATTTCTTTTGGTGAGCATCCTTTAAAACATAGATGACGTCTTCTGTTCAGAGGAATATCTCAGGGCAGCCCATCTGCAGAGATACGGAGAAGATCCTCTTTCATCAGAGCTGGCCTGCCTAACAGGTTAGGTTTTCCCAAAGCTGCGAAAGTCCCCCTTGTATGGAAATAATGGCAGTTGTAAAAATGCTGAAGCAAATTCCTTTTTTTCTCCTTTATTTTCCCCTGGTATTGCTTGGGTTGTCATTGCTACCCTGATCCCGGGCTACGTCAGAGATGATGAGGGCGCTTGTCACTGCCTGGCCAATGCCTTTTAGGCTCAAATGACAGATAATAGATCGACCCTGGAAGGGAGAAAAATGACAAATGCAGGCCCATATTTGCCTCATGATTAGGGGACTGGAGGCTGAAACATATGAAGAACGGTTGCAGGAAATGGGTATGTCTAGTTTGATGAAAAGAAGGACTAAGGGAGACATGATAGCAGTCTTCCAATATCTCAGGGACTGCCCCAAAGAAGAGGGGGGTCAAGCTGTTCTCCAAGGCACCTGAGGGCAGGACAAGAAGCAATGGGTGGAAACTAATCAAGGAGAGAAGCAACTTAGAACTGAGGAGAAACTTCCTGACAGTTAGAACAATTAATCAATAGAACAGCTTGCCTCCAAAAGTTATGAATGCTCCAACACTGGAGGTTTTTAAGAAGAGATTGGATAACCATTTGTCTGAAGTGGTATAGGGTTTCCTACACCACTAGAAGACCTCAAAGTTGCACTAGAAGACCTCCAAGGTCCCTTCCAATTCTGTTATTCTATTCTATTCTATTCTGCATTATCTTCTACTCTACTCTACTCTACTCCACTCCACTCCACTCCACTCCACTCCACTCCACTCCACTCTACTCTACTCTACTCTACTCTATATTCTCTTCTCTTCCTTTCCTTTCCCTTCCCTTCTATTCCCTTCCCTTCCATTCCAATCCAATCCAATCCATTCCATTCTCCTCTGCAGAACTAAGTCTGGCTGGAGGGAGACAAACTCTACCATCCATCCTTTGCTTTTGGGGAAATCACTGTAGATGAAATGAGGTGATTGTAAATGAAATTTCAGAAATAAATCATCCCATCGGCCATCGGAAGCTAAGACTGTTCAAAGGTCTAGTGAAAGTCCTTTAGAAATGAGATCGCACGCTGACTTCAGTATTGATGCATAAAATATAGAACCCTAAGTCCAGAATGGGCCACAGAGGTCTTCTAGTCAACCATTAATTAAGTGCTGACTTCAGTATTGATGTCTAGAACATAGAACCCTAGGCCTGCAAGGGACTTATGACCGTTTTTCACACTTACCACTGTTACAGCACTCCCATAGTCATGTGACAGAACTTCAGACGTTCAGCAACTGACTCATATTTATGATGGTTGGTCCGTCCCGAGGTCACGTTGATCCTCTTTTGCGACCTTCTGACATGCAACGTCCACGGGGAAGCCAGATTCCATGAACCACCGTGCTGCTAAATGAACAACTGCAGGGATTCGCTTAACAATGGTGGCAAGAACAGTCGTAAAATGAGCCACCGTTCACTTTAACAAATGTTTCGCTTAGCAAGGGGAAATGTTGGCCTCAATTGTGGTCATAAGCCGAGGACTGCCAATAGCCTGTTGGGATGCTGGATGTGTGGATGCCTGGACATTAATTAATGAATTAGGCAGTGGATGACTAACAGTATTAGAGGGTGGCAGAGGAGGAACCCAATTGACATATCAAGGTACTTGACAGAGGCAATTTATTTTTCCATCACAGGCAGGCTGTTGTCGTAACCTGACCTTGGTGGATTCCATGAATCCAGAACACCAGCTCACCGCACGGGAGCTGGGAGATCCAGAATGCTGCTTCATATTGTAGTTGTGCAACAGCTGTCAATCAAAATGCCCAAGCCCCGGTGCGTTCCTCACACTTCAAAAGAAAGAGCAGGGTGGTCTAGTTTGGAAATTAGTCACCATCGGTCAGGGCTGGCTAACGAGCACAAGATCGGTGTAGAATTCCATTTGTCAGATGGACAAATTAACAAAAGAAATCCAGGGAAAAGAAGAAACAGAATATTACCAGATATGGGATAAATGGTATAGGTGGATGGAGGAAAGAAACCAGGATCAATGAAGGAAGTCAATAAAGCCCAAAAATAGTAGTTAAAGAGAATTAACACACACACACACACACACACACACACTCAAGACAGTTTAAATTTACTAGAGTAATATAGCAGATAGATGAATAAAATAAGAGGGTTAAAAATGGTGCAATGCAAATGAAATATACTAGAAGGGGAAATAACATATTGAGAATTGTATTGATTTGTAATTGCTATTAGAAGGAACAGGAAGTCCCTGTTCGTACTGTATTGCGTAAATGTAGTGTATGGCTAAGTTTTGTATGTGTGTGTCTTTTGTATGTTTGTAAATAAATAAAAATACATATTAAAAAAGAGAATTCGGTTTGTCAGATCTACCTCATCTCGAAGTAAGAACGATCCTTAACTACATTTATCAAGAAAAGTATAATTCACTAGAAGTCTAGTGAATTACAATAATGCATAGCTGGAACTGAAAGTCGCGCGCCAAAATCCCCAAGTCTATTTTTTTTTCCTTTCTTAGTTGCCTCCCATCACTGAGCCCCCATGTTCAATCAACTACAAACAAGATGTTTTTAGAATGATCACGTCTGGCTTAGTATGCAGCTGTTTTCCATTCTTGCTGGTCGGCATTGAAGCTCATCTCAGAGAGATACAGTTAAGTTTAGTTTCCCCTGAAGCATCTCCCCTCCCACCCAGCCCTTCCATTCCCCACCATCCAGTCAGAGCTGAAGAAGCTTCCTGGATGAGAAGTGAAACGTCTTCCAAAGAAGAAAAAAACAAAGTCCAGTTGCCTCCTGAAAAAGCACCTTTGGGACAACCTTGACTTGGATGACTTCAAGCTTCATCCAAGAAGTTTCTACAGCTCCAACAGGATGGTGGGGAATGGAAGGAGCTGTCTAGAGCTGAAGAAACTTCTTGGATGAGAAGCGAAACGTCTTCGAACAAAAAAAAAGAAGTCCACTTGTCTCCTGAAAAAGCACCTTTGGGACATCCATCGCTGGAGCTTTACAAGAAAAGATTGGGCAACCATTTGTCCAGGATGGTATAAGGACTCCTACCTCGGGTTGGGGGTTGGACTAGAAGACCTCCAAGATCCCTTCCCCCTCTTGATTGTATGATACAATCCAGAAATCCTCCTCGCTGTTGAATCAATTTAAAGCGGGACAAAATGCAACTTTAACACGAAACTATCAGTCGAAGGAACGAAACTAAGGGACGCAGTGGCTCAGTGGCTAAGATGCTGAGCTTGTCGATCAGAAAGGTGGGCAGTTCAGTGATTCGAATCCTTAGCGCTGCGTAACGGAGTGAGCTCCTGTTACTTGTCCCAGATTCTGCCAACCTAACAGTTTGAAAGCACGTAAAAAATGCAAGTAGAAAAATAGGAACCACCTTTGGTGGGAAGATAGCAGCATTCTGTGCACCTTCAGCGTTTAATCATGCCGGCCACATGACCACTGAGACGTCTTAGGACAGCGCTGGCTCTTCGGCTTTGAAACGGAGATGAGCACCGCCCCCTAGAGTTGGGAACAAGTAGCACATATGTGCGAGGGGAGCCTTTACCTTTATCAATCGGTATCTTTACTGAATGATGATGATCAGTTGTCTCCTATAATTTTGGCTGAAAGGTTAAAAGCCATTTGTAGGTTTTTATTCAGGAAGATCAGTGTGAGTTTCCCCCCTAAAAGGGAGTTAATATTAGCGATGTTTTGAATATTCTGGAATACTTAGAGCAATATAATGAAAAGATATTCTTGGATGCAGAGAAGGTTTCTGACTGTTTTAAGAGCTTTAAAAAATTGGATCCAAGAACATTGATACAGAAGATCTGAAAGATAATATTCACTTTCTCCCCTTATTCAGACCTTCTCCTTTTAGGATTAAGGGATAAACAGCTAGGAGAAAAAAAAACCATGCAAGATTATTTTAATATACAATCACAACTGTGAGCTTACTGTATGGAAAGATTTAACACTACCCACTATGGGAGAACGGTTGCTGAAGTGGGCAGATTTTGCTGAAATGACTAAATTAACTTCTCTATGTAGATAAAATACATTCATATATTTATTGCTGCGTGCAAGTTTTTTGCATAAAAATAAAAAAAAAAGATTTGTGGTTTTGATTAGACAGGACAGATTATAAAAAGAAAAACAATGTGATTGTACCTTTAAAGAGAGGTTGAAATATATTTGCATTTATATCTGTTGTGAAGACTATCATAAACACCTTCCTTAAACTTTTTTCTTTTCTCGTTTTCTTTAACTTTTTTCTTTTCGTTCTCTTTTCTCATTATTTCTTCCATTTTCTTTTTTCCCCTCCTTATTTTCTATTAGGTTGTGTTACCCGTTTGTCTTTCGGTTTAAAAGTTTTAATAAAAATGAGATTTTTAAAAATGTATTCTATTTTCTTTTCCCTGAATGCAGCTTTGCTTGGTTTCTATTTACCTTTGCAACTTCATTCAGCAAGGCAATGACTAATCAAGTTACTTGTAACCTTTCGCCTCCTTTCTTCCCGATGGCAATTCTAAGGTGATTTATTTTAATTATACTCCGTGGCTGCTCAAAACCAGTCTGGGTACTTTACTAGAAGCAAACCGAGAAGGGGAAAAAAACCGCTACAAAGTGAGAAAGGTTCCTCGGTTAGATATCTGAAAATGGCATGCTGCGTCTTACTGAGTTAAAATTTGCATTTTGGCTGCATTTTGGGAGCCGAAGCTGCTTCTCCCAGCCCACTCACCCAACGTTAACGCCGCCAAAGTCATCCTTTGCTCGATTTCATTTTCCACGTTGGTACGTCACGTTACCAAACTAACTACAGCTAGTCCTTGACTTATAGTCATTCGTTTAGCGACTGTTACAACAGCGCTGAAACAAAAGTGATGTAGGACCGGTCCTCATTCTTATGGCCATGGCAGCATCCCCGTAGGACTGTGGACAAATTTCAGGCACTTAGCAATCAGCATGCATTTATAATCAAGGAGAAAATCAGTCTAGAATTAATCAAGGAGAGACGTACTGTAATTAATCAATGTAGAACTAAGGAGGAATTTCCTAACAGTGAGAACAACTAACCAGTCAAACGGCTTCCTTTCAGATATTGTAGGTGCTTCGACGATAGCTTTTAACGAGAAACTGGACAACCTCTTGCCTGGAGTGGTGTAGGGCAGGCGTGTCAAACTTGTTTTCATTCAGGGACGCATCAGGGTTGTGTTTGACTTTGGGGGGGGCAGGGGGCATGGCCAGCTTGACGTCACTCATGACAGGGGCGCCTGTGGTGCCCCAAGTCCTCTGCCAGAGAAAATGGGCTCCTGAGCTCCGTTTTGGGCTGTGATGGCCTCCTGCAACCCTCTGCCAGTGAAAATGGAGCTTGGTGGGGCTGCATGCCTCCTCCCGAGCACCATTTTCATTAGCAGAAGCACCACGGGCTGGTCCTTCATTGCTTCCAAGGTGGTGCCATGGGTCAGATCTAAACACCCGCAATCCGGATTTGGCCCCTGGGCCTTGAGTTTGACACCCATGGACTATGGTCTCCTGCCTGAGCAGGCGGTTGGACTAGAAGACCTCCAGGGTCCCTTTCAATTCTGCTACTCTGCTATATCTGTTATAACGGCGGTAGCATCCCCGGATTAATTCAAGAATGCCTCCTCAGGGTTATCAAGGCATTCACTTCACAGCTACACCAGAAGCCTGGAGATGCTTTAGCTTCCTTAGATCTCGACTTCTAACACCCATCCCACAATCTTAGCCGCTGAGCTACCGCAAACTTTTGCTTTAAAGAAGAATGTTTATTTTGATTGATTCACTTTCAAACTTGGGCTGTGATGAACTGCTAATGAACCTGTAGCAAACAGTGTTTTGAAAGCAAAGTTAAACATTGGCAAAAGACGCGGAGCTAGAGTTGTTGATTTTCTTTTTCTTTTTTTGAAGTCATGGTCCTATTCTTGGAGTGTAACAAAAGGCCGAGCCCTCCTTTTCCCATCACTGCCTCTGCAAAACCTTCCAATAAAGCAAACACTCGGCTGCTTCTTTCCTTCCTGAATGTTCTTGATGCTCTTGGACACATAACTCCCTTCACTTGTTAAAAAGAAAGAGGAAAGGTTAAAAGAAGCAAAGGGCCTGGATTAAACTGCACATGCAGAAAACTAATTTTTGCCTAATCCTTTTTGGAAGGAGGGGGAAGTTCAAGCCAACTTCATCCAAACGGATTTGCTTTTTCATGGAGCTCGTCCTCAGCCAGGAATGAGGATGGTGCATCCTTGGCTTCCATGATCCTTTGGTAATACGTAATGGAACTCTAAGTCATCACTCTTCAAGTGGTTTGTTGCATAATGCCATTGGAGGATGGAGCAAAGATAAGGAGAAATAGTTCCTTTGAAAAACTCCATTAAAAAAAGGAAAGAAATTCAGGGGCAGCTATTTTTTTTTCTTTAGCAGAACACTTTAGCTAAATCTCTCCATTTAGATGGCTCCTTAACACAAGCCCATGAGAAAGAAGAGAAGAGCAAGAAAGAGGATTAGGGGACTGGAGGCTGAAACATATGAAGAACGGTTGCAGGAATTGAGTATGTCTAGTCTAATGAAGAGAAGGACCAGGGGAGACATGATAGCAGTCTTCCAATATCTCAGGGATTGCCACAAAGATGAGGCAGTCAAGCTATTCTCCAAAGCACCTGAAGGCAGAACAAGAACCAATGGGTGGAAGCTAATCAAAGAGAGAAGCAACCTAGAACTAAGGAGACAGTTAGAACAATTAACCAGTGGAACAACTTGCCTCCAGAAGTTGTGAATGCTCCAACACTGGAAGTTTTTAAGTGGTGTAGGGTTTTCTGCCTAAGCAGGGAATTGGACTAGAAGACCTCCAAGGTCCCAACTCTGTTATTCTATTCTAAATGCAGGCTATATTGCCCTTGCTGTCTTTTGAACTCAATGGTAGGCAATCTATGGCTAAAGTAGAGTTGAACTACAACTTCCAGCATGTCTAAGAAGGATGACTAAGAGTAATGGATTCTGGGGGTTGTAGTTCAACAACGCATACAGAGGTCCATAGTGGAGAGAGGCCCTTCTTTCAGTCACTCATCCACCCTGTCATCTTCCTTACTGACTACTACAATGCGCTCTACAAGAAGAGTACCTGGAAGTTGCAGCAGAATGCGGCATGAGCATTTATAGACATCCTTAGGATTGCACATGTAACATCTGTGTATTTGCTCCCTTCTCCTCTTCCAAATACTCATGGGTGACCCTACCATTTGCCATTTGCCATTGCTTTGTATTATGAATTTGAAGTCCCTTACTTCAATCCAAAAATGATTAGCACTCCAGTATCTGCAATGCATTTTATTTATCAAAATATTTTTAACCTTCTGGACACACCACCTTTAGTACAACTATCAGATCTCACATCACCTTTAGTACAACTAAAAAAACCTAGAAAGTCCACTAGATGTCGGCAAAGAAGTACAGACAACTCACTGTTGCCAACAGGTTGACGTTTGTATTTTTGCAGTCTAGATAAACTAATCCTAAACTTCAGCCTTTCTTTCTTTAGACGTAGTGTAAATCATTTGGAATTCCAAAAGTTGAGGATTTAGTATTTTTGTAGGCATCTCCAAATAGATTAAAGATAGCTTCAGCAGAGGCAAGGAGAATCATGCTGAATTAAAAGTCTAGGAAAATGAGATATTGAGATATAAATAGATATAATGCCCGACAGAACCTAAAGTTCAAAACTTGGCTAGAAAATACTGGAATTTAGGAGAACATAAATTCTCTATGATCTTGGAGAAGAAATAACCTGCTTTATTTGTTTACCTTTGGTGTCAGCAAGGCAGGGTCAAAGCAAGCAACTGAGTTGGTGCACATTGATATCTGTAAGAAATAATTGGTATCAACATTAGAAAGGTACTCCAGCATTTCTGATGTGAAAAACTACCTTCAGAAATAATTAGGGTCTCTGGAGCAACAGGACAAAAATAGGAAGACATCAGACCAGTGGTGGGATTCAGCCAGTTCGCACCTATTCCGGAGAACCGGTTGTCAACTTTCTAAGCAGTTCGGGGAACCGGTTGTTGGAAGAAATCTCCTTTTGTTTTTTCCCACTTTACAGGGCTAATCCTGTAAGGAAGGCAGGAAGGAAACATTCTGGTGTTGTTTGTAGCCTAATCTTTATTGCCCTGCTTACAGAAACTGCCTCTCCGGTTAACCCTTGTTACATTGTCACAGCTAAGGCGAAGCACCCATTGACGTGAGTGATGTTGAGTTGGCCATGCGCACCCAGTCACATGACCACTGAGCCCCGCCTATCCAGTTGGTCATTAGGGCAGAGAACCGGTTGTTAAATTATTTAAATCCCACCACTGCATCGGACCCTCCTAGAAGGCGAAGAAATGAACCACTGTAGGAATTGCAGGAGCAACTACTACTGTTCCAAATCCTCCTTCAGAAAGGAAATGCTTAGAAGGCATTGTCTCATCATTCCTTTGAAGTTGAAGCCTCAGCCTCAATCTTCTGGAGATGATTCCATCCTGTCCCTTGACCTTGTGAAAAGATCAAAAACGGGAGCATTCTTTTGTCCTCCTCTTCTTCTCATTATCCTCTTCTGCTAATAGGCTTTATAATCCTTTATTACGTAGCTAGCTGTGGTTGTCTTTCCAGGATGGATGGTATGGATTGGACGAGAATATTGTCTGAAGGGTGACTGCTGGATTAAGATGCAAAGCCAAAAGAATCACATGATGACACAAGTAGAGCCACATTTAATCTATCATCACCAGGTTCTCTCTTTGTTGGTCAGATTATGAGTGATTAAATCCTAGTTCTCTGGATTTAAAGGAATTTTGGGGGATGTTATTCTTTGTGCCTATCACAGGTCTCTGTCTTTGATTGAAAAGAAGGACTAGAGATGACAGAATAGCAGTGTTCCAAAATCTCACTGGTTGCCACAAAGAAGAGGGAGTTGAGCTAGGACAAGAAGCAATGGATAATCAAGGAGAGAAGCAATCTAGAACTAAGAAGAACTTCTGACAGTGAGAACAATTAATCAGTGGAATAATCTGTCTCCAGAAGTTGTGGATACTCCAACACTGGAAGTTTTAAAGAAGAAGTTGGACAACAATTTGTCTGAAATTGGCATAGGGTTTCCAGCCTGAGCAGGGAGTTGGACTAGAAGACCTGCAAGGTCCCTTCCAACTCTGCTATTCTATTCTATTCTATTCTATTCTATTCTATTCTACTCTATTCTATTCTATTCTACAAGGTCACTTCGAACTCTGTTATTCTATTCTATTCTATTCTACCCTACCCTACTTCACTCCATTCCATTCCCTTCTTTCACTGAAAGTTTGTCCAACTATTTTCTTCTCATTTCATCCCCTCTGTCTCGCACCACCTCCTTCAGATCCATACGGTCATCCCAATGTCATCCTTCATAGTGTCCAGCCAGTGGGTATTAAGGCAGCCCCCTCTCCTTTTTATGCCGATCCCTCACAGCATGATTGATTTTTCAAATGAGTTAGTTCTCTATCTTTTTTATGTATGGTTTTTTTTTATTGGTTTTTTTCAAAATATAAAATAACAAAGAATTTTTTTTAAGGAGTGGAATAAGAAGAAAAGGAGGGAAAAGAAAAGAAATATAGTGTGAAGGGAGAAAGGGGAAGAAAAAGGCACCAAGGTCTGACTCTCTTTAGCACAGTAAAAGATAACAACATTACAACCTCAACTTTTTGCCTTTACACAACAGTGCAAGCTATTTCTAGAACAATCAGTCTCTCTTGTTAACAAAATCAAAGTTTCGTTTTTGTTTTTTTTTTCATTGCCAGCACAATGCAATTTCAGAAGAGAAACAAGGTTAGATATAGTCTCTTCTTTGGGATAAAAGAATCAATTTGACCATCTCTGCTTCTCATTCCTGCGGGGAGTAATATCAAGTAAATTTACTTCTCATGACGTGACCAAATCTGACAGCCTCTTTTTGACGATATTCAAGTGATATAGAACAGAATAGAATTCTTTATTGGCCAAGTGTGATTGGACACACAAGGAATTTGTCTTTGGTGCAGATGCTCTCAGCGTACATAAAAAGACAAGATACATTCATCAAGAATCATAAGGTACAACACTCAATGCAGTGGTGTGATTCACATTTCTTTACTACCGGTTCTGTGGGCATGGCTTGGTCGGCATGGCAGGGGAAGGATACTGCAAAATCCCCATTCCCTCCCAATCAGCTGGGACTCGGGAGGCAGAGAATAGATGGGGACGGGGCCAGCCAGGGGTGAAATTTACCGGTTCTCCGAACTCCTCAAAATTTCCCTACTGGTTCTCCAAAACTGGTCAGAACCTGCTGAATACCACCTCTGAATTGATGGTAGTCATAGGGTACAAATAAGCAATCAGGAAACAATATCAATATAAATTGTAATACACTGTCCACAAAGTGTGTATGGTGTGAAAAGAAAATAGAACATGTTTTTTAAAAAAGAAAGACATGTGTTTAGTCTTGATGGGCAAAAATGGACTCCATGAATGATTTCCTTTGTTTCAAACGCATCACATTATTGAAATCTACTGGAGCCCCACCCACCTTTCTCTGTAAAAGAGCACAGGATTATCTGAAATTCTTAAAAGTGGATCTTGGCATGCCTCCTGCAAGAGGCAGCCAATTTTCTGTGCAGTTTAATGCAGCCGATTTAAGGCTGATGCCAGGAACTTAGAAAACCTGTTTTTCTATATTCTCTCTCTCTCTCTCTCTCTCTCTCTCTCTCTCTCTCTCTCTCTCTCTCTCTCTCTCTCTCTCTCTCTCTCTCTCTCTCTCTCTCTCTCTCTCTCTCTCTCTCTCTCTCACACACACACACACACACACACACACACTTTTAAGGGAAGCTTCAATTCAGATAGGAAATTAAGGAAAAGTCAACATTTTCTGGAAATGCTTCCCAGAAGGATATCTGAGCATCCTGCTGCTCGGCAAGCTCAGTTTCAAGCGTGTTGCTTTCTACCTTCTCTCTCTCTCTCTCTCTCTCCCTCCCTCCCTCCCTCTCTCTCCCTCTCTCCTCTCCTCTCCTCTCCTCTAATTTTTTTTAGTTCTCTCAATCAGGAAGTAGACATAGATTAATTTCCCAAGATCAAAATAACCATACCACCTACACTGAAAGAGAGTCTGAGTCAACTCAATTTGTTTGGGTCTGATAAATTATGTAGGTCATTCAGAAGGCAGCTGAAAACAGCCTTATCCTCGGATAATCCGGGGGGCCAAGAAATCCACTGGGCTCCCCGAGAAGCATTTGGGAAGTTTTTGGGAGTACTTGATCCTTGGTCCCCTTTCTGAACCTTATGAAGGAGGTGTGGGGGGAGGCGTTCTCATCACATTGGAGGGACTGGAATGCCCTACATTGAAATGTTCCGTGGACTCAGCAGTTTCATAAATAGCAAGTGCAAGACTCCACAGATCTAGAAGGATGTGGCCCATTAATGCACAGCACACCGTTCTACTCCACTGAAGACTTAGAGACACAGATAGATACAGATGAACAGAGTTGGAAGGGACTTTGTAGGTCATCTAGTCCAACCCCTCCCCCCCAATCTCTCCCCACTCCTGGGGGAAGGTTGCTGCAAAATCCCCATTCCCTCCCCACTCTGGGACCAGCCAGAGGTGATATTTGCTGGTTCTCCAAACTACTCAAAATGTGTGCTACCGGTTCTCCAGAACCTGTCAGAACCTGCTGGATTTCATCCCTGGTCTAAGGGCAGCAATCCTTACAAGACCATTTGATCAGCATTCAGTATGATATAACTGTTCTACTGTCAACTTGCCTCTTTCCATTTAGGATAATCAAGAGTATATGAGTAGTCCTTTACTTACAACCACAATTCTGTTGCTAAGCGAGTTGATTGTTAAGTAAGTGGCAACCAGTTTAATGACCTCTTGTTAAGGCAATCTCTAATTGTTGAGTGAACCATACTGTCAGCCTCAGTTTCGCAATTGCTTTCGGCTGCCATTGAAACGGGGGGGGGGGAGGCATGGTATTTGGGAAGGGAAGTTTTAAGTATAGGAGAGATTGAAACTGGGGAGTTTTGTTCTCACCATCTACTGCGCATGTTGGAGATAGTGCTTGGAGTCGGTCAAGGCCAACCGTCCTGCATACCAACCTGATGATGCTCCTTGAAGATGGGTCCCTCATGACACCTAAGGGATTTGCAGATTGGACAGTGGGATGAGGGTTACCGGGGGGGAGGGGGTTCGGTCACATACTGACATGTATGACTTCGCGTGCTTTTGCCTCGGATCTTGCTTTGCTTAGCTGCTATCTTTTCATAACCAGTAAAAGGGCTTTTAATTCTGAAAACGTGGAGTTAAGTGATTTCTTTCTTGGCTACTGAGGGAGGCAGCCGTGACATTAAGCAAGATCTCACTTTCGCACTCATCATTAAGCCAGATGCCGCTTCTCCCATTGACCTTGCTTGCTGGAAGCCTGCTCAGAAGATCACAGATGGTGATGACATGACTTCAGGATGGCTACAGTCATCATAAATACATGCCCGTTGCCCAGCACCCAAAATTTGATCACGTGACAATGAGGATGCTGCAACCTTTGCAAGTGTGAGCTCCAGTCGTAAGTCAGGCTTTTCGGTGTCCTTGCAAGTTCGAACAGACACTAAACAAACGGTTGTAAGTCAAATACAACCGTAGTCTAATACAAGGGAGGGTGATCTGTGGCACTGCAAATGTTAGTCCTTTGCCTGACGGCTTCAGCTCATTACGGCGCTTCACGCCCTTCAGATAACGCAATTCTCCTTGTTCAGTTGATGCGGAGGATGCTGTAATACATCTTGAAGAAGGCATGCAAAGATGGAAACAGTGAAAGAAAGGAAGGAAGAGAGAAAGAAAGAAAGAAAGAAAGAAAGAAAGAAAGAAAGAAAGAAAGACAGGAAGGAAGGAAGGAAGAAAGAAAAAGAAAGAAAGAAAGAAAGAAAGAAAGAAAGAAAGAAAGAAAGAAAGAAAGAAGGAAGGAAGGAAGGAAGGAAGGAAAGAAAGAAAGAAAGAAAGAAAGAAAGAAAGAAAGAAAGAAAGAAAGAAAGAAAGAAAGTAAGTAGCCAAATCTGAAGGTTGAATGGGTTTGATAATTTTATCACTTAATTGTTTTATGGCTATTTTATAGGGATTGATTTTATGGCTGTGAACCACCCTTGGCTCCTTTAAAGTGGCCAAACCCTCTCCATCTCTTAAACCAAGAATTAAAATACAATTTTCTGCTCTTGTTTAATTGAGCACCAGGCCCGGAGATCTTTCAACAGATCCCGGGAATGCTGCATACTCCTTCCTCGGCCCCTCCCTCCAATTCCCCCCCACCTCTTTGGAACAAAAGAGGCTGCACGAAACGTGAGCCAAGAACTTCTTGGCTCCAAGCACAAAGCGGGAAATGTTGCCCTTATTTCTGCAATCGGAAATACCAATTCAGAGACCAGCCCAGGCTGGCCTCATTTCAGACCGAAAAACATGCTGGCACGTTTTTTTCAAGGCATCTCTGGTTTATTGCTAAGCATGGGTGGGGGGGGGAGGTCTCTATTGGGGCATTCCAAACTGAGGGGCTGGCCCAGATCTGTGGGTATCCCACCTCCATATTCATTTGTTCCTACTTTCATTCGTTGGTTCATTCACTTAAGTTTATATGCCACCGATCTCAGCATTGAGCGACTCCGGGCAGCTTACAAGCTCATCAAAATAGCAATGTGTAAAATATTAAAACATAGGAGCACTCAAGATGAACAAAAACTGGATAAAATTGGGTTTATTTCTAATTGTAGAGTCTGTTGCAACCTCGGGGGGCTGGCTGAGACCACAGTATTTGTTTTATTATTTTATTATATATTTTATTATTTTATTTTATTTCATTTTATTTTTATTGTATTGTATTTTATATTAAATTGTATTTTATATTAAATTGTATTTTATATTAAATTGTATTTTATATTGTATTGTATTTTATATTGTATTGTATTGTACTTTATTATTTTATTTTATTATTATTTTATTATTTTGCATTGTATTGTACTGTACTGTACTTTATTATTTTATTTTATTATTATTTTATTTTAATTCAATGTATGTGCCACCCATCTCACCATTCTGCAGCTTCTGAATGCTCTTCAAGGGTAGTCCTGTACTGTATTGCAGTAGTCCAGATACGGGATGACCAAGGTAGGAGTAACTAAGTTGAGGGTCAGTCACGTTCCCAGATTTTCTCTCTGCACAGAGAAAACGTCAGCTCGGAATCAGGAATGTTGCAGTGGGAATTCTACTTGGAAAATTAGTCTGATGGACCTCCATGGCATGCCGCTTTTCTCACAACAAAGTCAGTGAGCTCTCCCTCCATCACTCACAGTCCCCCCATGCTGCAAAGCTTTTGACTTTCTCTTTTGAGAGACGGTTCTCTTTGAAATAAATTGCTTAGCACAAGGAGGGATCAGACCTGGAAGAGCTGTCTAAGGTTGTCACTTGCTCTGAAATAAGAGTGCATGGCTTCTGTTGAGTACCTGATGGCCGACCCTTTCTTGGTGTGGTCTGTTGAGATGGCTGTTCTGCCCTAGGCTTCCCCAAAAACTTAGACTACTCGTTGTGTTGCTTAAAATCCTCGTCTAGGAAAATCTCAGCCCAGGAGTACCACAATTGTGACTGCATCTATATCTCGGTGTGTCAGTGAATGCTACAGGTTGGACAGCCATTTGTCCAGGATGGGGTCTTTTCCCATGGGCTGGACAAGATAACTTCTAGGGTCTCTTCCAGACCTGTGATTGGGTGATTGAGTCTTCTTGTCAACTGTTTCTAGTTATCTTTATGACTTTCCGTTTGATTGGAAACCATCTGTGCTCAGTTCCTTTGACCAGAAAAAGATTCCAACTCTTGGAAGGTTCTCATCATTTTTGTTCATTAGAATTAATTATTTAATTTCACCTGAAACAGCAGGTCTATCTGGTGAACCGTCACTTCTGGTGAATTCAACCCCTGGATCCTCTGTCCCCATTTTCAAAAAAAAATGATTGCCTTGACCCACTTCTGGCCTATAATAATTTGTTGGCTCAAGTCATTGTTCCTTCTTCTTTCCTTGAATTAAAAAAAAATATCCCAATGATTTCCTTTCTCAATTATATGTTTAGTAAGAGGAAAAGGATCCAGTTGTAAATATAGTTTGAACATCCTCCATTGGATGATGGGAAGTCAGTAACTCTTAAGATGCTGAGACTGAGGGCCACACCTTAAATTTATCCCAACTGGTAGCTTCAAACGAGGTCATGGAGGCACTGAACCAATTAGGCTGTTTAGATCAATATTGTCCCAGACTGATCTGTGTTCTTTCGATGTTTTCTTCCCTATCTCTCCATTAGCCATGATGGACACATCTGGAATTTGGACAGCACCTCATGGAAGATAGCACAGATATCAAGAGGCAGAAGAACTTCTTGAAAATGGCACCCATGATTGACATGAATGTCTAACCTTGGTGACTTTAAGCCCTATTTCCATTATGGCGAACCTATGGCATGCCTGCCACAGGTGGCATGTGGAGCCGTCTCTGAGAGCCATTGCCCAGGTCAGCTTCACCGTGCATGTGCACATCTCCCAGCTAATTTTCGGGTCTCTGCCAGGAGACATATATGCATGTGGGGGGGACGGGGGGGGCTGCGCATGTGTGGGAGTCATGTGTGCATGCACAGGGGTGCATGAACCTGTTTTTGCCCTCCCAGAAGCTCGAGGAAAGCCTCTGGAGTCTGGGGTGGGTGAAAAATGCAACTTCCGGAAGTTCTGGATGTCTGGAAATGGGCCTATTTCCGGCCTCCGGAGCCCGAAGGAGGCCGTTTTTACCTTCCCGGAGGCTCGATAAAAACCTCTGAAACCTGGGGAGGGCAAAAACACCACCACCACCCTGCATGGTGCAAGAGGCTGGGGAGGCTGCATGGGTGGGAGGTGTTTCTCACACGCATGCGCTTGGTGGGGGTTCGTGCGTGCATGCACAGGAGGCAGGGCGCATTGCATTGTGGGTGTGGGCACGCACCCAAACTATTTCAGCACGCAAGGACAAAATGTTTAGCCCTCACTTCCCCATGGACTTCAATACCCAGAATTCCCTAGCTAGCCATTCTGACTGGGGAATTCTGGAAGTTGAAGTCCACAGGCCTAAGTGAGGCAAATGTAAGGTGCTCTTTTAAAACGGAGGAGCTGATTGGGCCATCCCGAATATGGAGGATCCCCAAACAACTTTTGATGGTATGGATTATCTATGTAGCCCTCAATTTACAACAGCCCATTTAATGACCAAAGTTACCAAGGCATTGGGGGGGGGGGGAATGGCTTATGACCCTTTTTCACAGTTACATTCTATCTACCCTCCCCATAATCCCGTGATCAAAATCCAGATGGGTGGCGGCTGGTTCATACTTATGACCATTGCTGTGCCCCAAGTTCATGTGGTCCCCTTTTGCAATCTTCTCACAAGCAAAGTCAGTGGGGAAGCCAGATTCACTTAACAACTGAGTTAGTAGTTTATCAACCGCAGTGATTCACTTAACAAATGGGGCCAGAAAGATCATAAAATGGGCAAAACTCACTTCATAAATGTCTCACTTAACAACAAGAATTTTGGACTCAGTTGGGTCATCCTATCTGTATTCACTGCATGAAAAATTAAAATTGATGCACAGAATATTTACTGAATCGTGTAAAAAATATTGTTTTGTGTGTTAATAGGATCGATATTAACAAAAAAAGAGGGATATGGTGTCTCAGTGGCTAAGACGCTGAGCTTGTCGATCAGAAGGTCGGCAGTTTGGCGGTTCGAATCCCTAGCGACGCGTAACGGAGTGAGCTCCCGTGACTTGTCCCAGCTTCTGCCAACCTAGCAGTTCGAAAGCAGGTAAAAAATGCAAGTAGAACAATAGGAACCACCTTTGGTGGGAAGGAAACAGCGCTCCGTGCGCCTTTAGCGTTTAGTTATGCTGGCCACATGACCACGGAGACGTCTTTGGACAGTGCTGGGTCTTCGGCTTTGAAACAGAGATGAGCAGCGCCCCCTAGAGTCAGGAACTACTAGCAAGGGAAATCTTTACCTTATTAACATAAAATATTTTCCATGAAAAAACTATATTTTTAGCAAATAAAAAAATGATAAGAAGAGGGACATTGTTTGACATTTTTGCAAATGTCTTCAATATCTGGCAAATCATGTTGATTTCACAGGTTCCTGAGAAAGCATTGGGAGACCCCCAGAGGTCCTTGGGAGATACATTAGATATGCTAGGTTCCTCCTTCCCTGGACTTTCCCTAAAGGAAGTAGAGAATATTGGATATCTTGCTGGAAATCTTAAATGATGCAGGTAAGTCACTGATAATATCTGCCACCAAAATTATCTAAAAATAGAGGGTGGAACCTTAGTGCATCTCAGCTGGAAATAAATTCTATGGGGATTTTGAGGGCAACTAAGCAAGCTTTCTTCTGAATGAGTCAAAAACCTCATCATAAAAATTGATGGCTCTTCAGCTTCTGTAGGCCAGTATGATTCGAATGAAGGACACATTCATTTGCCTGAATTAGTTGCTCGACAAAAAATTCACCATGTGTCTCCCAAACCAGGACACCAAGACTCAAGTGGTTGCTAATTTGCTAGCTCTATTTTAGGGATGGAGTCATCCCCAAATAAACAAACAACAGACAAACAAACAAACAAACCTTGTCAAAATTGTGGAGGTCTGGTTTTGTGTTGTAGCCTACTCCTACTATCTACTCATTCATAGATGGTGAGAGGTGAAAACTAGGTCCCAAGACCACAGAATCCTTCTCATGCCAAGAGCAGAGAATCCTTGCCCTAACCAAAGCCTTCGTTCTGAACTACTGACCTAAATACCGGTTGTCAGGCTCTGTTCTTTCCAGAACCTGCAGCCACCAATCATGAGTCACCCAGAATCTCCATCCTGTTTATACTTTGGTTGGTGTCAAGTCTAAATTCCATTGGCCTGCTCTAAGTCAATCTGGCCCATTCTCATCTCCAAAGGAGAGTCAACAACTTGGGTGATTTCGGTCAAGGAAGCAACTCTTGCGATATCAGCAGTGAGTATTTCACTCCTCAGGGTTGATGGAGTTGCTCAACTGTAGCCAAAGACAATGTTTTAGATGGCCAACCACATTGTTTGAAGGTGTGTCTCCCTCGGTCTATTTTGAATGCATTTATGCAGCCCTCACCTTCTCCTGTATGTCTTGTTTAAGGAAAAGAAGGACCAGGGGAGACATGATAGCAGTGTTCCAGTATCTCAGGGGCTGCCACAGAGAAGAGGCAGTCAAGCTATTCTCCAAAGCACCTGAGGGCAGGACAAGAAGCAATGGGTGGAAACTAATCAAGGAGAGAAGCAACCTAGAACTAAGGAGAAATTTCCTGACAGTGAGAACAATTAATCAGTGGAACAACTTGCCTCCAGAAGTTGTGAATGCTCCAACACTGGAAGTCTGGAATCAGGGGGTTGGACTAGAAGACCTCCAAGGTCCCTTCCAATGCTGTTATTCTAAATTCTAAGGACCATACTTTCCCTAAAAGTGGACATTTTGGGAACAAATGCAGAATTCAAAAAGAAGAACCAAGACCAGGAAAAGAGCTCATGGACAGACTGGCTCATATTCCATAAATTTAGGTGTATATAATTAACTAGATTAAGAAGATTGCTTTCTATTTATCTACCTTTAGTATCTAAAGAGTTAGGGTTTTTATTTAAAATACTTTAAATTTTATGTCACTTAGAATGCCTTATTTTGATTGTGATGCTTCTGACATGAATAAACAAACAAACAAACCTATAGTAAGTTTAGCCTATTTACTACAAGAATAACTATGGTTTAAGATGCTAGCATCAAAGTAAACATATAGTACCAAGGCCATTAAGGTTATAGAAAGTCAACAATAATTACAAATAAAGAAAACTATGTAAGTTATATACTATTTTATGAAACTATGCATTTACTGCTAAAATGATTAAATTACGTGGCTAAGAGTATATAATCTCACTAAAAATGGTAAAATCTATAGGTATTTCAAGCTGAATCTTAATGATATGATTGAAGTACTGTGGTGGAGAAAATTAGGCAGCGTATAAAACAGATTTAAAGATTAAATGGTCATTACTTTAATCTTCAAGCTGAGAGCCAGTTTCATCTAGTGGTTAAGTCATCAGGAAAAAAGCAGGAAATTGTGAGTTCACTAGGAGACTGAATTCTAGTCTTTTTTTAGGCATGAAAGCCAGCTGGGTGACTTTGGGCCAATCGCTGGGATATGGTGAGTTCTAGCCCCGCCTTATGCATAAAAGCTATCTGAGTGACTTTGGGCCAATCACCAGGAGACAATGAATTCTAGTCCCACTTTAGGCATGAAAGCTGGCTGGGTAACTTTAGATCACTCTCTTTTAGCCCAGCCCACCTCACAGGGTTGATGTTGAGGAGAAAATTTTCAGCTTCAACCTCAGTTCTTCAGCTTCAACCGCAATAATACACAGGCAAACAATCGATACAAACTCAAGGTAAACCGCTCCAAACTCGATTGCAGAAAATACGACTTCCACAACAGAGTGGTCAACGCCTGGAATGCTCTACCTGACTCCGTTGTTACATCCTCAAACCCACACAGCTTCAACCTCAAACTATCTACTGTGGACCTCACCCCTTTCCTAAGAGGTCCATAAATGGGGGGCGCATAAGCGCACCAGCGTGCCTTCGGTCCCTGTCCTACTGTCCCCATTTATTTGTACCCATTTCCCTTGTTCATGTCCATGTTTACACTTACACCTGTTACCTTGTACACATTTGACTAAATAAAATAAAAATAAAATAAATAAATGCAACCCCTTCGTTCTTCTTTTGTTGCCCCTCAACTGTATTTCAAGAAGATGTCAACAAAACTGCACATTTTTGTCCCAGAGGCGCCATTTTCCAAAGTCTTCAAAGATACAAAACACACTTATAAAATTTAGCTCATGGCCCTTGATGCTTTTAAAACTCTGCCCAACTGTCAAAGCCATGAAACATGGGTCAAAATTGTTCGGTCCAATACTAAGCACCTTTCTATCATCAACAGATAGACAAACTGCATTGGCCTGGAAGACTGGATTTATATATCCATGATTGGGTGGAAATTGCCAAGCCCTGGTTTAGTTAATGATGCTGAAACCTTTGCTATGCAAAGCAGGTACTTTCCCACTATGTTTTTCCCAGAAGGCGGAGGTGATTTAAGTAGGTATGGACATAATTGAAGATAAAAACGGAGAAGGACGGAATTATGGATGGAAATCTTCTTCCTCGCGTATTCCCACAGGTGCAGGGTCTTCTTTTCGGATCATTGAATGCAACTTTGCACAGTCAGCTGTGTCTCCAGGGTGCAGACCCACAGCTTGTATATCTCTGTTGATGGTGTCTCGCCATCTCTGTTTTGGATTCCTGCAAGGTCGCCGGCCATTGGCTTCTAGTTGGTAGGCAGTCTTGGCTACGATGGAAGGTGCTTCTCTCAGGACATGTGCCTACCAGAGGAGTCGGCCTTCTCTCATCTTCTCTATAATTGGTGCCACACCAAAATGTTGTTGAATGGTGTCATTTGTGACATGGTCAAGAAGGGAGATGCCCAATCTCCAACAGACCATTTGCATTTCCATGGCATGGAAAGAGCTTGAGGTCTCTGTTGTTGGTGGCCAGCATTCAGTGCCATCCATAGGAACTATGGAGGAAGATGAAGAATGGAAAACGGAAAACTTGCTTTCTGATATAAAGTCAAGAAGTATCATGGGAGGACCATAAAAGAACAGATGAGAACCAGGTGGTGTACGCAGAATGTGAAGGATGGGGAGCTGGATATGTCAGAGAGGAACATGACTGGTGGCCATAAGAAATAGAAGTAGAAAAGAGAATCCAGGGTTCTCCGCAGTTGATTTCCAAATGCCCTGTGTGAATTCCTCTTGAAAAGAGGAGAGTGGAAGTATCTGAGATAGGAAGGACAAAATTATATATTTAAGAGTAAAAAAAGGCAAAGGAGTCCCTGCAGATTTGACTCTGCTAGTAGTTGCTAAAAGGGGTGTTACTCATCTCTGCTTCAAGGCCGTTGAGCCAGCATGATATCACGGAACACTGTTACCTTCCCACCAGTGGTACCTATTGATCTACTTGCATTTGCATGGCTTTTGATGACAGGAGCAAGAATGGGAAGGTCCAGTTGACTCTTGAAATAGCACCTTTGGGACAACCCTGAGCTGCATGACTGAGAATCTCCATAGACCTTTTGCCATTTCTGATTCTGCTAAATATCTTAAGAACAGTGTAAAAGAGGGATGGAATCCAGCAAGTTCTGACAGGTTCTGGAGAACCGGTAGCAGAAATTTTGAGGAGTTTGGAGAAACAGCAAATACCACCTCTGGCTGGCCCCAGAGTGGGATGGGAATGGAGATTTTGCAATATCCTTCTCCCTGGAGTGGGATGGGAATGGGGATTTCGCAGTATCCTTCCCCTGCCACAGCCACACCACTGGTGTGAAAGCATAGTTCATAAAAACTTGCTAAATGTATCATTATTTTAAATGCTGAATAATTCCATCCACACACACCCCTCTCTACCTTCAACCCCCCCCCCCCCAAGATTCCTTTCAAAGGAGGCAATTTGGATGGAATTCCCATTCATGGAGGATGAGATCCTTGCCTTAATGAGTCATCAGATGTTATCTCCTCTTTTTTTTTTTTTTGCCCTGTTTTCTATGGCTTGCAACCACCCATCAAGCAGGACTTATCACATGGAAAGTGCAAGCCAAAAGATATTTTTTCAGAGTGGTGAAAGATTATAACGGGGAACAAAAAATGTCACCAGTAAGATCTCCTGCAATATTCATTGACAGTTGATTACGCCAATCAAGTTTGGGGTTGACTTATAGTGACCACATTTAGATGTACTTCAGAATTCTCTGCCCCATCCTCATCCTTCACATCTTCCATCACCCTTGTAAAGTAATAAAAAATGTTATTAAATTTGATCAACTAACGATATTCCTATATAAGGGCGTCCAGGGGGGCAAATGGCGACGTGTCTATGACAACATCATCCTTTCAATCCTATGATTTTCTTATTTGCGTTGGAAGTCAGAATAGAACAGAATAGAATAGAATAGAATAGAATAGAATAGAATAGAATAGAATAGAATAGAATAGAATAGAATAATGTAGAACAGAACAGAACAGAACAGAACATGAGCTGGAACGGACCTTGGAAGTCTTCTAGTTCAGCCCGTTGTTCAAGCAAGAGAACCTATACCATCTCCAACAAGTGACTGTCTAGTCTCTTCTTAGAAACCTCCAGTGATGGAGCACCCAATATTTCTGGTGGCAAGTTGTTCCACTGGTTAATTATCCTCACTGTTAGGAACTTTCTCCTTAATTCCAGGTTGTGTCTCTCCTTGATTAGCTTCCATCCATTGTTTCTTGTCCTGCCCTCAGGTGCTTTGGAAAATAATTTGACCCCCTCTTCTTTGTGGCAGCCCCTCAAATACTGGAATACTACTATTATGTCCCCCCTAATTCTTCTTTTCTCTAGACAAGCCAAACCCAAGTCCACCAGCCATTCTTCACATGGTTTAGTCTCCAGGCCTTTGATAATCTTAGTTGCTCTTCTCTGAACTTTTTCCAAGTACAACCCAAATTCCAACACAAGTACATCTTGGCCATATTTCTACGACAGCACAAACAGGTGGAATTGAGCAGTCGTTTTGGCATTTTCATAATAGACCGTGGAGACCTAGTCAATAATTATCAGAATACGTTTGAAAGAGATAGAGAGACCCTGACAATTAGGTAGAAAAGCATGTGCCTTTTTCACAAGCGAGGAACCTTTTTTTTTAAAAAAAATCACAAGACAACAATATTGCAATATCATTTTGTTGGGAGAAATGTCCTTCTGGGTTCAGTTCCAAGTGTGGGGGAAAGACATTGGAAACATGGTGGCCGTTTGGAAAGATGGTTTAATGGTGGACAGGAACAGATGCCTTGAAGATGGATTAAGGAGGAAAAGGGGGAAGAGATACTGAGAATGGCTGAGTTTTTATACCCTCTCTGGGCTTTTGGATTTGAGCTTCTATTCTGATTGGTTGTCAGACTCCCACGGGGCCATGCAAGGGTAACTTGTAGGTTGCTCTGAGTCCCAGCCTTGGTTGAGCCTTGCTGGGTGATGTAATCTTCCCAGGTGCCTTGTGGTGAGATGGGTAGAGGGCTAATCCTATCATGTCCTGAGGGCCATGTCTTAATCCCATCACCCTGGAGCTGCAAAAGGGGGCCAGCCAGGAGCTGCAGGGAGCTGCTTTGTCTTTAAAATCACGTTTCTCCTTTTCTCATCCAAGGAAATACAATATCTTGCCTTTTTAATATTTCCTAGGATATTTCATTCTTCTAGGAGGGGTGGGTGGGTGAGTGCTAACTTTCTACAGTTTTAAATCTTCATTTAACCTCTCACGAGATTAACCATCTTCTTTGGGGGGGGGCAGGAAATGCTTGCTTTAGTCATCAGGGGTCATAAAACCCTGGTCAGAGTGGGGAGACTGAGAGGGTGAAGGGCGTCATAAATTTTTGAGCCTTTTTTGCATATTTCGTGACGTTCTGCTTATGTATGCCGGGAATTGTTTTTGTTTTTTTAAACTCCGGGTGTGAAAGCGCACGTTTCTCTGGGTTGCTCTGTGCTGTCCCCGTGTGGCTATGTCAAGAATTGCAGCTAACCCTTCAAACCATTTGAGGTTGTGTTAGAATAGACGAGGAATCCTTAGTGATTCAAAGCTTCACCTGTTATTTTGTTTCCTTACTGTTCCTGCAAAAGGAGGGATTTGGCTTCAATTTAGAAATTGAATATTTGCAGTTAGGAGGGTTCATGAGAAGTTTGCTTGGAAGATGCATTTTAATCTTCTTTCTGCTTTTTATCATCAGTTTATTATCTTCTCTTTTGTTCCATCGGTCTCTTGCTGTTTTCTATTAGCATCCCTTGACCTTTATTTATTGTTTTATTCTGCTTTGGATTTTTTCTGTAACTGCGGTTGCAATTCTATTCTATACTAAAACTATAAAGGCATCTTCATGACCCTGGAGAACTCAAACTACCTGGATGTAGGATCTTTTCCCATGTGTAGCCCAAATGGATCAGTTTCCATATATTTCTTAAAATGGGAATTCCCTTTTACGGTCAGCCAGAAGACTCCACTGTATGCTGACATTCAATAAAATGTACTCCTAAAAATGTACATCCAGTATAGCAATAAAATCTACATAGCATTAGTGATTTGTAGTCCCTTGGCTCTTAAGTAAAAAGGGAATCAAAATATTTTCAGTAGGTACAGAAATGCAGAAAGTGAGGAAGAAAATGAGGAAGAGAAGAAGATCAGGAGGAGGAAGAGAAAGAGAAAGAAGAAGGAAGATGAAAAGGAGGAGGAGAAGGAGGAGGAGAAAGACAAATAAGAAGAGGAACATAAAAGGAAGAGGAAAAGGAGGAGGAGGAAGAGGAGAAGGAAGAAGAGAGGAGGAGGAGGAAGAGAAAGAGGGAGGAAGAGGAAAAGAAGGAAGAGGAAGTGGAGGAGGAGGAAGAGGAGCATAAAAGGAAGCAGAAAAGGAGGAGGAAGAGAAGAAGGAAGAGGGGAGGAAGAAGAGAAATTTGAAGTGGGGGAAGAAGAGGGAGGAAGAGAAAAGGGGGAAGCGAAGGTGGAGGAAGAAGAAGAAGAATAGGGGAGGAACATAAAAGGAAGAGGAAAAAGAGGAGAAAGAAGAAGAGAAGGAAGAGGAGAGGAAGAAAGGGAGAGGAAGTGGAGGAGGAAGCAGGAGGAAAAGGAGGAAGAGAAGGAGGAAGAAGAAGAGGAATAGGAAGTGGAGGAGGAGAAAGAGGAACATAAAATGAAGAAGAAAAGGAGGAGGAGGAGGAGGAGGAGGAGGAGGAGGAGGAGGAGGAGGAGGAGGAGGAGGAGGAGGAGGAGGAAGAGAAATTTGAAGTGTGGGAAGAAGAGGGAGGAAGAAAAAAGGAGGAAGAAGAAGAGGAAGAGGAGGAGGAAGAAGAGGAGGGAAATACGATTCAGAATTTTCCTCCCTCCCTTCCTTCCTTCCTTCCTTCCTTCCTTCCTTCCTTCCTTCCGCAATCAATCCCCCCCCCCCCCCCGATAACATGCAGAAGTCAGCACCCAGAAAGATACCCTCATTCTTGCATTTTTCATGCCCTTTTGGCTGCTGTGATCAGGACAATTCATTCTGACAAGATCGTAGGGAGCCCGAGACCTCTGGCGGTGGAGCTGCCATCGCCGCTTTCACCTCCGTCTGTTGGGAGGCAGATCATCAGCTCATCCTTATTTGACTTTAATCACCCCACCTCCTTGTTTGGATACAAAAGAGCCAGGTGCCCTTTTTACATTGAATTATTCATTTTTAATTTTTAACGTATATTTTTTTGCCTGCTTTGCCCTGGCTGGGTTGGTTCCTATAGCAACTCTGCACAGAGAGTGGCTTCCCTGCCTCTAGCATTTGCAATTTCTATGCAATGTTTTTACAGCTGTGGCTTTCTCTGCTCTGGGCATGGAGGGAAGAGGCAGATTTGTTGGCATCTCTGCCAACTTGGGGAAGGGAAAGTCCCGGGCGCTTCCAGAAGATATTTATTGATTTATTATTTTATTTATAGAATGCACATAGCCAGCCCACTTGATTATTGCAACTATGGGTAGCAGTAGATTGTTGTGGTCCACTGGTGGCCTGCAGAGCTGGCAGCAGATTCGGACAGCGAGGAGGTTGGGGAGGAATATGGGCCAGTCCTGGAGTCTGGGAAAGGCTCTGATGAGGGCTCTGCGTCGGAGGCAGAGAGGGGGCCAGGGCCACCTGGGAATTCTGTGCTGCCTCCAGAGTTGGACAGCAATGAGGCAGAAGAACAGGCTGCCCCTGTTCCCAGGGCGGACATACGCAGAGCTGCCAGAAGCAAGAACAGTTAAGACAGAAGGGATGACTCGGGAGTAAGGCTTGGAGGTGATTGGCCCCTCCCATAAAGGAGGAACAAAGGCTCCATGCTTCCAGGAAAACCAGCCTGAGCCACATGACTCGGGAGGAAGATATCAAAGCTTTCCATCTTTGTTTATTTCCTTTAGGTGTCGAATGTGGAGACTTCCCATCTCACTCGTAGAGGCTCTCTTCATCCCGCGCTCAGGTTGCAGAAATAATCTGGCTCGCCTATCTCTGTCTCTGTTCCGCGACAAATGGCTGGGAGTCCATTTATGTCATCTCCTGTCCAGATTCTAAGCAGATCTATAAAGCTCATCAGTTGGAATTGGAGGTGAACACCAGGGAGAGTGGAAGGGAATCAAATTAAAGAAAGAACGCCAAGCCCATTGTCTCCAGATTGCCTTTCTGGCCTCCCGTTGAGTGCAGGTAGTCCTAAATTTATAATAACTCATTTAGGAGCCACTTGAAGTTATAACCCCACGGAAAAAAGGTGACTCACTCTTATGATCAATTTCATGAGTTAGTTTGACAAGTTAGTAACCCGGTCGTTAAGTGAATCTGCATCCCCCATTGAGTTTGCTTGTCAAAACATCTGCAAGAAAACCACCAAGCTCAGAGAGCACCAAGGACCCCATAGTCCCAGTCCTCCTCCTCCTTCTCCTCTTCCTCCTCGCCCTTGTTATCCTCCTCCTCCTTTTCCCTGCAAACCCCACACCCTTGTAGCATTGATGATGTTGCCTAGTTTGGTGATGAAACCAATTTCGTTGTATTTATTTTGTACAATGACAATAAAGACTATATTAATACTAATGACCAGAATAACAGAACAGAATAACAGAGTTGAAAGGGACCTTGTAGGTCATCTAGTCCAACCCTCCCCAAACAGGGGACCCTACACCATTTCTCACAGGTGGCAGTCCAATGTTTTCTTGAAAGCTTTCAGTGATGAAGCTCCCACAGCTTCTGTTGCATGGGTTGATTGTTCTCACTTTCAGAAAATTCCTCATTTCCAGGTTGAATCTCTCCTTGTTCAGTTTCCATCCATTATTCCTTCTCTGGCCTTCGGGTGCTTTGGAAAATAGCTTGACCCCCTCCTCTCTGTGGCAGCCCCTCAAATATTGGAAGACTGCTATCATGTCTCCCCTGGTCCTTCTCTTCACTAGACTAGCCATGCTCAGTTCCTGCAACCGTTCATCATCCTATGTTTAAGCCTCCAGTGCCCTAATCATCTTGGTTGCTCTTCTCTGCCCCATTGCAGCATCCTCACAGCCATGTGATCAAAATTCAGCCTTCCCAACAAAACCACCCAAGGAGCCTCGCACATACCCTCCAGATCATGAACCCCAAAAGCACGCAAACTAGGGAGTAAACGCAACCGCGGAACAGCTAACATAGTTAGCGAAAGGCATAATGTAGGGCTGCGAGAAAGATGGCTCGGCTCGGCTCGGCTTGCTTTCCTCCCCAATCTTTTCTCCCTGCCAACTGCATTACTCCCCAGAACGACCTGCTGCTGGCAGAGTAACGGTTTCCATTCACTCTTGCCAATGTCAGGTTTCCTAGAAAGCCCCGCTCCTCCGCCCAGCTGGAGAAAGGGGCGTGCGGGAGATTAGAAACCAGGAGCACCGGCGTTTACGCGCGGCGCTCAACAGCCGCTTCGCCCCTTTGGCTGGCAAGGCGAGGAAGCCGCGGGTTCAGCGGAGGGGGCGTGCCTGCTTTTTGCCAAGGACAAATCTGCGCATGCTTCTACGGGGGGAGGGGAGGGAAGGGAGGCTTCCTCTACACCCCCTACCCCACTCCACCCGCCAGTAGGTTGCTCCGGCTCCAACCTCTCCGCGCTCGTCTTCGCGCAGCGCCAGGCGTCGGAGGTCGGACTGGGCGGCGCGCTGGAACAGCGGCGGGCGCGGAGTCCCCCTTCCCGCCGCGAGAAGAGCCGTGCCGCCTCCCCAGGGGAAGGGGATCGGGGCTTGGTGCCCATCAGGCGCGGCGCCGGAGCCGTGGAGGAGCGGCCGGTGCCCAAGTCGACCAGGAGACGCCCGCGCCCTCGCCCGAGGAAGGAGTCTCTCTAAAGGCGGCGCTCTCCGTGGTGCTGAATCTCGCCCCATCGCCGACGGCCGTGGTTGCGAGCGTCCCTACAGTGCTCTAAAGGCGCCGCTGTCCCCCATCGAATCCGCTCTTCCCCTGGGTCGAACCCTGCCTTGCTCTGCCCGGATCTCCAGTTGAGCGCCCCCCCTTCCTTCCCCAGAAGACCCCGTCCCCCAATTCCGTGGGGATCATGGCTGCGCTGACAAAGGTTGCCTTCGCCTCGACCGTGCTGGCGGCGCTTTGGGGTAGGTGCCGGGGTGGGGGGCTCCCTTGCCTGAACAATGGGAGTGGAAGGACGGGGCGCGGTGGGGAGGGGACAAGAGGGGGGGGCTGGATTTGGCAGGGCAAGGGAGAACCCTGCCAGGGAGGAGCGGCGGTTGGGAGGCAGGATCTGGTGGCTTTCCACCGCTCCTTGGGGAACAAAGCTAGGCTGCCATGGTGAGAAGAGCGGCTTATAATTAAAAGCCGCCTGTTGTTGTTTTGTGGCCGGTTTTTTTCTCAGCTGGAAATCGGGCAGGGAACTTTGGCGTCTGGCGGATTGCTTTGGCAGGTGGAGGCTGTAACGGGAGAGGAGAAGCAAGGCAGGGAATCTGAAGGGATCCGCTACGGAGAGTTATAGACTTTTTCCTAAAGCAGCAACGCCGCCTCGTTGGGAGTTTTAATCTGTCTCCTTCCAGTTCTGGAAGATTTAGACATCTTGGGTGTTTTCTTCCTTCTGCAACTTAGCTTTTTTTTGTGTGTGTGTTAAAATTCCCCTCTGTCCAAAATGTGCTTTTTCTAATCCTGGAGGACTACTTGTCAAACAGCTTTTACCCAAAAGTATTTTGGTTTGGCTTTCGGTGTGTTGTTGGCTTGCCAGCTCGCAGTGTCCAATGTTAGATCTGGTAGTGTTAAACTTCCATGGGGATGCTACTCTGTAAAGAAATCGAACCCAAACGCCCCCCACCTCAACCGCCCACCCCTAGCTTGGATCTGAGTCCATTTCAAGTGAAAGAAGTGTTCCTTTCTAGGAATGGGACCCCAGGCTAATGACTCTACCCTCCACCCCAATTTTGAGTATGTGCCATCAGGTTGGTGTCAATTCTTAGCAAGCCAGCTGGATATCATGGTGAATGCATGGGGCTACAGACCAGGAGTTCTAGTCCTGCCTTAAGCAGGAAAGTCAACTGGGTGACTTTGGGCCCCTCATCAGGAGAAGGTGAATTCTAGTCCTGCCTTAGGCATGAAAGCCACTGGATAACTGGGCCAGTCATTCTGTCTCAGACTGACTCACAGGTTTGTGTTGTGGGGAAAGAAAGGAAGGGAACGGAGATTAGGTATCTTCACCACCTTGAGTTACTCATTGAGTATTAAGGCAAGATTTTAAAAATTAAATAAATAAATAAACTCCCTAGCATGCCCATTTTTATGTCTCCCCACCCCCTGCTCTTTGCTTTCCCTTCTGGCCCAATCGCTCCACCATTTAAGACAACAGGAATAGAAAATGCCATTTGTCTTCCTTTCTGTTTCAGAGTCTTGACAGTTTCACTCCAGTTCATGGAGGATAGGAAAGAGACAGATTAACAGCCCCTCCCCTTTTGTTCTCTTCCTCTTCTCCCCCTCCTTCTTGCCTTTCTCCAGCCTGTCTCTTTTCTCTTCCTTTTCAAGCAGCAGCAGCTTGAACAACATGGCATTCACCGCCTGCAGGGTCCCAATAATAACTGTGGCCACATTTCAACCCGTTGACCTCAAAATGCTGAGCCACAATAATCACAATCCTGCCCTGTATGGCTACAGGGTGGATGCGGTGGCTCAGTGACTAAGATGCTGAGCTTGTTGATCAGAAAGGTGGGCAGTTCAGCAGTTCGAATCCCTAGCGCCGCATAACGGAGTTACTTGTCCCAGCTTCTGCCAACCTAGCAGTTCAAATGCATGTAAAAATGCAAATAGAAAAATAGGAACCACCTTTGGTGAGAAGGTAACAGCGTTCCGTTCCCCTTCGGTGTTTAGTCATTCTGGCCACAAGACCACGGAGACATCTTTGGACAGCGCTGGCTCTTCGGCTTTGAAACGGAGATGAGCACTGCCCCCTAGAGTCAGGAATGATTAGCACATATGTGCGAGGGGAACCTTTACCTTTATGGCTACGGAGCCTGCACTAACATAGCAAAACATAAAAAGCAACCTCGATTCCACTCCCTGCGAAAGGGATTTTTTAAAAAATGACTGTATACCACCCACATCCCTTCTGTGTTCCCATATTGTCATATTGTCTGCTCAAATGTCAGAACCCCAATCCCTACAAAAGAGCTGAAAAGATGTTGAGCAACTTTTCTGCTCAAAAAGTGCAGTGCTTGGACAGAAGAAAAAGGTGTTGCAAATGAAGATTTGGGTGTTCTGACTTAAGCTTCCTGAGAAAGGATAAATCATAATCTTAGTCCCAAAACCCCTCTGTTGTTTACATGGCTGTGAATTATGGTCATTCACAGCCCATAATGGTTCACAAACAGTCTATGAATCTGCTCAAGTTGCCACAGTCTTTCAGGGTAAGGCTGATAAGCACCCACTTTATCTCCCTTGAAACGCTGCCAGAGACCTAATTGCCATTTAGTTTCGCAAGGCCAAATGGAGCACAGAGTCAAGCAGAACTGCTCAGAGCTTGGACCGAGTAGATGAACTAATTGCTTCCTGCAAAGGCTCACGTCCCGTTTGCTCCTCCTTTATGTCCTATGGGAGGGGCCAATCATCTCCAAGCCTTACGCCCGAGTCGCCCTTTAATATAATAGTATAATTTAGTATAAATAAAACTCTAGAACAATCTGACATGTTCCAGCTCAGGAAAATCTGCATCTTTTTTCCTTCAATTCCGGCTACCCAATTTCTACCACACAAAGGATCTGACAGTCTTGGAGGCTGGATGCAAAGAGTGTAATATGTACAGACTGTTCCTCTACAAGAAAGTCCATAGAGTTAAAAACAGCAGCATTTCTCCCCCAAGAAATAACGTGCTGGATCAAACCAATTTCTTCTATTCTTGAGCATTTTGTTTCAATAGCTCATATGAAGAAAGTAGGGAGTTGGGGTGGAAACCCCACTTACATATCTCTGAAAAGTAGGACTGTCTTGTTTTGTTTGGTACTGTAGATTGCTTTCATGACAGTCATTTTCTAAACTGTAAAACTTACTCAGTTAGTCACAAATTCATAGAAGTCTCATAGCACATGATAACCCTTCAAAGTTCATCAAAGTTTGACGGTAGCAATAGAAGAGAATATTTAGAGTAGAGTAGAGTAGAGTAGAGTAGAGTAGAACAGAACAGAATATAATAAGGAAAGAATGAAAAGAAATAATGGAATGGGATAGGATAGGATAGGATAGGATAGGATAGGATAGGATAGGATAGGATAAGGAATGAATGAAAAGGAATAGTTGGAGTGGAGTGGAATGAAATGGAATAGAATAGAATAAAATAGAATAGAATTCTTTATTGGCCAAGTGTGATTGGACACAGAAGGAATTTGTCTTTGGTGCAAATGCTCTCAGTATGCATAAAAAGGCAAGATACATTTGTCAAGAATCATAAGGTACAACACTTAATGATAGTCATAGGGTACAAATAAGCAATCAGGAAACAATTAATATAAATCATAAGGAGACAAACAACAAAGTTACAGTCCTGCAGTCATACGTGGGAGGAGATGGGTGATAGGAACGATGACAAGACTAAAAGTAATAGTAATGTAGCCTTAGTGAATAGTTTGGCAGTGGTGAGGGAATTATTTGTTTAGCAGAGTGATGGTGTTCGGGAAATTACTGTTCTTATGTCTCGTTATTCTGGTGTGCGGTGCTCTATAGCGTCGTTTTGAGGGTAGAAGTTGAAACAATTTATGTCCAGGATGTGAGAGGTCTGTAGATATTTTCATAGCCCTCCTTTTGACTCATGCAGTGTCCAGGTCCTCAATGGAAGGCAGGTTGGCAGTAATTGTTTTTTTCTGCAGTTCTGATTATCCTCTGAAGTCTGTGTCTGTCTTGTTTGGTTGCAGAGCCAAAGCAGATAGATACAGAGGTGCAGATGGCAGACTCAATAATTCCTCCGTAGAACAGAATCAGCGGCTCTTTGGGCAGTTTGAGCTTTCTGAGTTGGCGCAGGAAGAACATTCTTTGTTGTGCTTTTTTGATGACGTTTTTCATGTTAGGCGTTTGTAGCTCAGGGTCAAACTGTGGGGTCCTTGGTGCTCTCTGCGTGTGGTTGCTTTCTTGTAGATATTTCATGATTCAATTAGGTAACATCATCAGTGCTAGAAGGGACTGATAGTTAAAAGCGCTGATGACATCACCTACTTGGGTAATGAAACGTCTGAAAAAAAAAAAAACCGCCAAGCTCAGAAAGCACCAAGGACCCTACAGTTTGACTCTGACATACACATATTCTCTTCCATTGGTGCCATCAAACTTTGATGATCTGGAAACTAGGGTTCAAATTAAGTTTCCCACTGTAATTAAACTAACAAGCTTAGAACAAATCTGAGCATTTTCAAAAGGAAGGAGAGAGGATAACAGGCTACAGAGGGCAGTTAAAGGGAATGTGAGTTTGGAAACTGAATCTATAAATAGGGCTTGACCTTGGGGGGAAAAATCAGTTGCTAGAGTGATTTATAACTTTTTGAACAATAAAAATAACTCACTAGAAGGTCTTGGATTACTGGGAGCTTGCCCAATTGCTCCCAGTTCTCACGTACCAGATGAAAAGGGTAGCTCATCAATTTCTGTAGGATCCGTTCTTCTCTTATGATATAAGTTCCATAGTTTAGGTGCTATGAGCAGAATCAAAGAATTTGGTGCTGAACTCCCGTGATTCAACCTCCCTGTGTTCTGAGCTAGGCTTCCCCAAAAAGCACCAAGCAGATTCCTCATCCCGACAAAACCCCTTTTATTAAACGAATGCGAGTTCCTCTCATTCACCTTCAGCAAAGGCCTGGCAAGCAGTCTTTCAAAGGTGAATTTATGAACACAGACCTTATCTACCTTGGAAAGCTGCCATGTAAATATTTTCCACATGAGGTACTGTGCAAGGGAAGACTGGGCACAGAGTCTCTGAGATTCACAGACAGATCTTCACGCTCCTGAAACGAATGAACACATTGTTTCCTGCAAAAGCCCACTCCTCTTTTGCTCCTCTTTTATTTCCTATGGGGAGGGGCCATTCACCTTCCACCTGTGGCTTTACTCTCAAGTTGACCCTGCTTTCTTAGCTGTTCTTTTCTTCTGGCAGCTCTGCGCATGCGCACACTGGGAACAGGCTACAGCTGTTCCTCTGCCTCACTGCTGTCGAGCTCCAAAGGCAGCTGAGAACTGCCAGATCGCCTTGGTCCCATCTCTGCCTCCCACACAGAGCCCTCATCCGAGCCTTCCCCAGCCTCCAGGACCTGCCCAGGTTCCTCCCCAACCTCCTCATTGTCTGAATCTGCTGCCAGCTCCACTGGCCACTGGTGGATCACAACACCCTGAATGACTCCATCGGTTCTGAAGGGAGTCACCCAATTCTGTCCAAAATTGGTGCTTAATTTAGATTGCGGTCTAAGGATCATCTAGAAAAAGGAAGCTTTTCCAATCTCACTTTTTTTAATCCTTCTACAAGAACTCCAACAGTAAATGAAAAGCTTCATTCTCATTCAGCAAGAAAAACAAATTGAGCAGCGTGTAATTTCCTGGGTCTGGTTTATTTATCTTCTTTTTTTCTTTCTTTTCTGACTTGGCAACGGTTGGGGTTCTCTCCTGGCCGGGCATCTTCTCCACCTTCAAACGGGGCTGCCTCATTTCCATCGTTATCCAGTGGGCATCTGTTTTTCTGTTTGTGTCGAAGTCCCTTCGGAGACCGAAGCTGTGCAAGGGTCACGCATGAAGCTCATGTGCATTTCTTGCATGAAGCGAGAAGAGGTTTCGGCCAACACTGTGGTGAAGTGGTTCTACAAGCCTGAAGGAGGACAAGATGTAGCTGTGAGTGAAGTTACTTCTATACCTTGGGCATGTGGACCATGGGAGATGATGGGGGGGATAGGAACAGGGTCTCAGAAAGTGTAGGAAGTTAGCACCCACCCCTCTCCTAAAAAAACGAAATATTTTAGGAAATATTAAAGGGCCAGAATATTTCTCGTAAAAGGGAGGCAGAAACTCAATCTCCCCCCCACCTCCCGCACCTTTGTCAATGGGCCATTAAGGCCTGAGCCAGTCTATTCCACATAACAAAGATCTACCTCCTTCAGGCAGAGGCATTAGTAGGAATTGCCCAAAGCCCCTTCATTACATCATCACCAAGCAAAGGCTCAACCAAGCTTGGGAACTCAAAAGACAATCTACAAAGTTGCCCCTGCATGGCCCTATGGGAGTCTGACAACCAATCAGAATGCAAGCTCAAATACAAAAGCCCAGAGAGGGCATAAAACCAGGCCAATCTCAGCATCTCTCCCCCCCCCTTTTTTTTTTTTGCCCGGGATCTCAAGCCATGTGATCCTGTCCATCATTAAACCATCTTTCCAAACAGCCACCATGAATCCAGTGTCTTTTTCAGGGATGGCCTTCAAATTTTTTTAGCAAGGGGTTCTCTGCCCAGTGGCTGGGTGGGTGTGGCCATGGTGGGAGTGGCCTAGTCAGCCTCCTGCCTCATGGTGGGAGGCGTTTTTGCTCTCCCCAGGCTCCGGAGGCCCTCTGGAGGCTGGAAACAGACCTGTTTCTGGCTTCCTGAACTTCCTGAACTTCCAGTAGGCAACTCCCACCCTCCCTGAGCCTCCGCACATGCCCTGCACGTACCTGCGTCCAAAATGGACCACGTGGGGACTCCTGGGAGGGGCAGGGTGGGGCGGGGCCAGCCAGGAGTGGGATTTGGGGGTCCTCCGAACTGCACAGAGTCTTAGCTAGAGGTTCTCCCGAACTCCCAGCAGCCCACCCCCTGGTCTTTTTCCCCACTTGGAACTGAACCCAGAAGGATATTTCTTCCAAGAAAAGTTTGCAGATTTCAGCTAAACGTTAGGAAAAACCTTCCAGGTTGTAGGAGGATGAATGGGAGAGGAGATCTGCTCTACAATACGTTTAAGAGGGTGGCTATTTTGTCCACGGGAGATCCTGCAGTGATTAAAAATGGCCAGGTTAATTGGAAATTAGGGTCAGGAGTTTTGGAGAAGAAGACAGAGGGACTTGAATACCTAGTAAGATTCTACATTTAAGCACGAAAAACGAAATGCACAGGTACAGTGTATGTGATACCTTGCTCAATAGCAGTAACTGTGAGAGGGATCTTGGAGTCCTACTGGAAAACCACTTAAATAGGAGCCAGCCATGCGCAGCAGCTGCCAAAAATGCCAACACAGTTCTAGGCTGCATAAACAGAGGGATAGAATCAAGATCACGTGAAGGGTTAATACCACTTTACAATGCCTTGGTAAGGCCACACTTGGAATACTGCATCCAGTTTTGGATGTAGAAAAGATGTTGAGACTCTAGAAAGAGTGCAGAGAAGAGCAACAAAGAGGATTAGGGGACTGGAGGCTAAAACATATGAAGAACGGTTGCAGGAACGGTTGTATGTCTAGTTTAATGAAAAGAAGGACTAGGGGAGACATGATTGCATTGTTCTGATATCTCAGGGGTTGCCCCAAAGAAGAGGGAGTCAAGCTATTCTCCAAAGCACCTGAGGGCAGGACAAGAAGCAATGGGTGGAAACTAATCTAGGAGAGAAGCAACCTTGAACTAAGAAGAAATTTCCTGACTCTTAGAACAATTAATCAGTGGAACAACTTGCCTCCAGAGGTTGTGAATGCACCAACACTGGAAGTTTTTAAGAAGATGTTGGATAACCATTTGTCTGAAATGGTATAGGGTTTCCTGCCTAGGCAGGGGTTGGACTAGAAGACCTCCAAGGTCCCTTCCAACTCTGCTATTCTATTCTTCTTTCTGAATGTAATCACACTCTGAAAGGGAATCTCTTTTTTAAAAAAGGTGTCATTGTTTATGGAACCTGATCCATAACAGCAGGATTTTGTTGCTATATGTTTGCAGGATAACTCTACTCCTATTTGGCGTTTTGGCAAAGAGATGTGGTGGTGGGAATCCAATCTTGTAAAGGATAGTTGTGTGATAGTGATCGGAGCCATGAATTAAATCTGCAGATATGTAGATTTGAATCCATCCTCATGAGCTCTTAGAAGCCCGTGGGGTGAGTTTGGGCTAGCCAAGATAAATCACTTTCACAGAATTGTTGCTGTGGAAAAAAATTAAAAAATGGAAAAAGGACCTAGTTATTAGATAAGAATGCCAAATCCAGTCCGAACATCTGGGTGGTTGTGCAACATACAATAATAATTATTTATGCAACTGCTTCAGAGTAAGCGAAAGAGAAGGTGAGGTGTCATCAAAGATAAATAGCTGCTTTGGGAAGCTCGCCTGTATTTCTCTACTCTGTTTTGGCAAATGGTTGCAGATCTCCCAATCCCTTGATTCCTTTAATTAATCCTGTCACAACTAACACTTGGTTGACACCCCCCCCCCCAAAAAAAAACCCCTGCGTAGTCTGCAGTTAAGGGGAAATGCTTGGGAAAAAATGCAGATCTTCCAACGTTCAAATGCTATCGGACAGTTATATCACGCCCAAAGCCTAGAAAAAAAAATATTTTAATGAATACACAGAGGTTGGCGAGCCCTGTTTTCTGGAAGCTTTAGGATTTCCTGGGTCCAGACACCATGTGAGATTGACCACTGGTGAGGAGAGCTGCCCTTAATAATTTAATTTCCCAGTTAAGATCCGAGAAAGCTGCTGGAAATGGTTTAATCTCAGTAGAGCTGATAAAAAAAATAGCATTTCATGATGGGGCTAATCTGAGGCTCACCGTTCACATATTTTAAGTAAATCCCTAGGGATTGTGGGTTGCATTTATCCTCCCCTTTTTTTAGAAACAGCAAAGGGTGACCTAGAAAATTATTGGCCAATAAGCAGAATCGGTAATCTTTTGGCTAAAGACTTATACAGTAAACTGTAAATTCAGGGATTGCTGGGATAGGATCCTCAGCTTTCAGGCAAGGAACAGATTTGGGAAGGTCAATCAACTATTGATCACGGTCTTGCATCATTTCAACATTTAACTGAGAAGTATTGCAAAAAAAAAATAGCACCATTTTCTTGTAGGGAATTTTCCTAGAAGTCAATATTTGATTCTGTCTGCGGACAAAATGATGGGTGAAGTTAGAAGCTTCTACAATTGATTGGCTCTATCTATCTATCTATCTATCTATCTATCATCTATCTATCTATCTATCTATCTATCTATCTATCTATCTATCATCTATCTATCTATCATCTATCTACCTACCTACCTACCTATCTATCATCTATCTATCTATCTATCTATCTATCTATCTATCTATCTATCTATCTATCATCTATCTATCAATGGCTGTGTGTGTGTATGTTCCAGCATAACTCTGGAATGCCTCGAGCAATTTCATCCAAACTTGGTACACAGGGGTGTAATTTAGCAGGTTCTGACAGGTTCTGGAGAACCGGTAGTGGAAAATTTGAGTAGTTCAGAGAACTGGCAAATACCACCTCTGGATGGCCCCAGAGTGGGGAGGGAATGAAGATTTTGCAGTATCCTTCCCCTGCCACAAGCCACGCCCGCTGAACCAGTAGTAAAAAAATTGAATTTCACCACTGACTAAAACTCCTTGGTGTGTGTGTTCTGTTAAGATACAGCCTGTTGTGCCTTAAAATGGCTTCTTCTGTACTGCCATAAAATGGTTTCCTTAGTGCCGCGTAACTGAGTGACCTCCCGTTATTTGTCCCAGCTTCTGCCAACCTAGCAGTTCAAAAGCATGTAAAAATGCAAGTAGTAAAATAGAGACCACCTTTGGTGGGAAAGTAACAGTGCTCCATGCGCCTTCAGTGTTTAGTCACCGTGGAGACGTCTTCGGACAGCGCTGGCTCTTTGGCTTTGAAACTCAGATGAGCACCGCCCCCTAGAGTCAGGCGCTTGTAGATGGATATCAGCCTTATGGGAAAGAACCTTATTGTAGCAATTATCTCTACTTGTGTAATCTCTTGTCTAGTCACTCTCAGTGGGATGTGGCCAATTTCGAACTCTCATAAAGCCTCACATCAAAATAAATCCACACCTATCCATCTCAACCCAAAGTCTTACACATCTTTGTAACAGAGAAAGCAGGAGAAGCACAGAAGTATCTGCTTCTAATTTTAAACAATGTACATGTAGAAGGACCTTCACGCTAGGGGTATTTCGTTGGAGGTTTTCAAGAGGAGATTGGACAGCCAATTTTCTGAAATGGTATAAGGGTCTCCTGCTCAAGAAGAGGGTTGGATTAGAAAACCTCCAAGGTCTCTTCCAAGTCTGTTATTCTGGAGGTTGACTCAGCCTTCCATCCTTTCCATTTGGTAAAATGAGGGTCCAGATTTGGGGGGGTGGGCAATATGCAAATAATGCTGACACTGTAAACCAGCCAGAAAGTGTTGTAAAGCACTATTGGGATGGTAAATGAGGATTGTTGGGGGCAATAGGTTGACTCAGTAAACAGTTTAGAGAGGTCTGGAAAGCACCGTGAAGCGGTATGTAAGTAAGTGCTATTGCTATTCCCTTCCTTCCTTCCTTTCTTCCGTCCCTCCCTCCCAGTGGTTAGAATGCAGTACTGCAAGCTAATTCTGCCAATTGCTGGTAGTTCGGTCCTCACCAGCTCAAAGTTGACTCAGCTTTTCATCCTTCTGAGGTCAGTCAAATAAGGACCCAGATTGCTGGGGGCGGGGGCAAGATGCTGACTCTGTAAACCACTTAGAGACGGCTGTAAAGCATTATGAGGCGGTATATAAGTCTAAGTACTATTCCTCCCTCCCTCCCCAGTGGTTAGAATGCAGTATTGCAGGCTAATTCTGCCAATTGCCCGTAGTTCGATCCTGACCGGCTCAAGGTTAACTCGGCCTTCCATCCTTCCAAGGGAGGTAAAATGAGGACCCAGATTGTTGGGGGCACAAGAGGTTGACTCTGTAAACCGCTTAGAGAGGGCTGGAAAGCCCTCTGAATCGGTATATAAGTCCGAGGGCTATTGCTATATAAGTCTAAGGACTTTTACTAAAGTTGATGTCTTCTTTTTTTTCTGGACTTTTACAGATCTATGAATTCAACAACGAGAAACGGGAACTTGAGAGTCCTTTTCAGGGCCGGCTTGAGTGGAACGGGAGTGCAGATATGCAGGACGTCTCCATCTCGGTCCTAAACATCTCCCTGAACGATTCGGGGATCTACACCTGCAATGTCACACGGGAATTCCTCTTTGAGACCCACCGGCCCATCTTCACTAGCTCAACGCTGATTCACCTCACCGTGATGAAGGATGGTAGGATAATCCAAGTGGTTGGTCATGGCTCAAGCCTTTAAATTAAGAATCTCCTCTCTGCTGGGGTTAAACCGTTTCCAGCAGCTTTCTCACATCTTCACTGGGAAGTTAAATTATTAAGAGCGGCCAAGGTTTATTTTGCAAACACAGGGTTACAAACAAAGGAAAAGAAAGGGGTAATATTCTATTCGACATTCCAATATTCTACATTCCAATATGTGATTTGTTCTGTTCTGTTCTGTTCTGTTCTATTCTACATTCCAATATTCTACATTCCAATATGTGATTTGTTCTGTTCTGTTCTGTTCTATTCTACATTCCAATATTCTACATTCCAATATGTGATCTATTCTATTCTATTTTATTCTACATTCCAATATTTTACATTCCAATATGTGATCTATTCTATTCTATTCTATATTCCAATATATGATTTATTCTATTCTATTCTATTCTATTCTATTCTATTCTACATTCCAATATGTGATTTGTTCTGTCCTATTCTATTCTGTTTCTACTCCACTCCACTCTACTCTCTTGGTTTGTAAGGAATATTTTGCCTTCACCCTCATTCCACGGAAGATTCAGCCAACTGCAGAAACTCAGTGTCATTCCAGATCTTCCTTCAAAGTTAAGCTCCACATACTTGATTACATGAAAAGGGTTTTGCTCATGGGGATCAATCCTAGAATTATCTCCCCCCCCCTTTTTTTTTTTAAATCTCCTCTACAGCTGGAAGAGACTTAACAGCTCTCATCTCTGCAATAATGATGTATATTCTCTTGGTCTTCCTCACGTTATGGCTCCTGATTGAGATGGTTTACTGCTACCAGAAAGTTTCCAAAGCAGAGGATGCCGCCCTGGAAAATGCGTGAGTTTTGAGAAATCTGGGCGTCTTGGGAAGCGAGAAAAGAAAGTAGAATTGTATTTTAGCAGCCGGGCATGAGGGGGGATGGAGAAGTAGCTCAACCTCTCCATAGTTACAACTCAGGGTTGGCCAACCTATAATCAATGCTCAGATCCCTTGTAGGATGTACCTGTGTCTCTACTGCATCCAGAAAGGGAAGACCAAACTAAGGAGTTTGTTCATTGCTATGTACAAGGACATATATTCAAGTTTGCAGCTACTAAGATTGTTGGTCGAGCAGGTACAAAAATTCTGCTGAGCCTCCTTCGCAGTCAGATCCGATTTGAACTGAGCTCTTTCTCATGGTGGCTGCTTAGCTCCAAAAACTGCTTCCTGTTGGGGCCCTAAGGAGCCTGGGTGGGCAGGTGAGGAGTGGCTGGGAGGGGAGTGGCGAGTAGAGGCTAGCAATGTGAGTGACATAGAGTTGGCCACACCCATCCAATCACATGAACACCTAGCCACCCACGCCCACCCAGCCGGTCATTAGGCAGATCATATTAGTGGTCCGCAGGATTTAAAATTATGAATATATTGGTCCTTGAGGTCAGAAAGGTTGGTGACCCCTGAACATAGTCCCAAGTCCCGATGTTGCCAACCAAACAGCCACCAAATCTTCAACTGCACCACTGAGGATGCCATCTTGATTTTTGTGACTATACTTTACAGATATTCTTGACAAAGGAGGAAGAAAAACAGATCCAGAGAGAGAAAAAAGGACATCCAGAAAGGGGGAAAAAGGGGCCGAAGCAGCAATCTCGCCTAATCTGTTAGAGATAAAATTTGGATTTTTTGCACGCCAGATATTTATCGGTTTTTAATAAAGATAGCATTTTTTTTATTCCATTAAATAAAGTATGTCACTTCCCGTCTTATACAGTACAACCTAAACTTGAGCAGTTCTCCAATGACAGTAAAAAATATATGAAACCAGTAAATGTCTATGGAGATTCTCCATCATCCAGGTTGTCCCCAAGGTGCTTTTTCAAGAGGCAACTGGTTTTTCTTTGAAGATGTTTCGCTTCTCATCCAAGAAGCTTCTTAGATGAGAAGTGCAGCATCTTCCAAGAAAAAAACAGAAAGTCCAGTTGCCTCTTTTAAAAGAAAGTACTTTTGGAGTAAAACCAGTACAAAGGGTTTTTTTTTAAAAAAAAAACTCCTTTATCACATTAGATTCTAGGTCAGGGGTGTCCAAACTTGGGAACTTTAAGACTTGTGGACTTCAACTTCCAGAATTCCCCAGCCAGCCATGCTGGCTGGGGAATTCTGGGAATTGAAGTCCACAAGTCTTAAAGTTCTCAAGTTTGGACACCCCTGTTCTAGGTAATCTGATGAACACATCTGCACAGTTGCTTTGACAAAGCTACACCACTGACTCTTTCTAGAACTTTTTTTCTCAACAAGCTAATAGTCTTTACTTTTTGACGGTCTCCCCGTAACCATCTCTGACCTTACTTAGCTCTTTGAAACCATGGTCATGTAGATCAGTGTTTTCCAACCTTGGCGAATTGAGTGGACCTCAACTCCCAGAAGTCTCAGCAAGGGCTATTGTTCGTTTTGGAATTCTGGGAGATGAAGTCCAAATGGTTGGAAATGGCCCAGGTTGGAAAACCTTTACTTAGAGGATATGCCACCTAGCTGGACTCAATCCGTGGAGGTTTCTTAAAAGCACATTTGAGTACTTAGGATTCTTCTGCAAAAAAGCAAGCAATAAGTACTTAGACTTGTATACTGCTTTATGGTGCTTTTGCAGCCTTCTCCAAGCAGTTTACAGAGTCAGCATCTTGCCTCCCGACAATTTTGGGTCCTCATTTTACTGACCTCAGAAGGATGGGAAGGATGTGCCAACCTTGAGCCTGGTGAGATTTGAACTGCCAAATTGCAGGCAGCCGGCAGTCAGCAGAAGTAGCCTGCAGTACTGCACTCTAACCACTGCGCCACTGTGGCTTATAACCACCCCTTTTGTTCCCTAGTACCAACTACCTCGCCATCCCGTCAGAAAATAAAGAAAACTGTGCTATACCAGTGGAGGAGTAGGAGGTGAATTTGCACCAGAGTGCCATTTGCAACAAAGGTGAGACAAGGCTCTTTTCATGATAAAAGGAGAAATTATCTCAGGATATTCCATCTAATAAAAATAAATTAATAAGTAAATAGCAATAGCACTTACATATTGAGTCTCCTAAAATGTTTGTTTGTTTGTTTATGTTCTCCACTGCCCATGTCACCTAAATGAACCTGGGCAGTTTACAACTCAAAACTCACACTACTATTCATTTTTCCTATCTTATACTTATAAATTCCATTTCACCTCACCTCTCCAGTTGATGCAACTATGCATTTTCCTTGTTCTGAATGTTACTTGTCCCTTTTTAAAAAGAAATCCACATTTTGAATATGCTCTTTCCCTTATCATATTAAGGGAAATAGTAATATATTATTTAATTATATTCATATTAAGCAGTCACTTGTCTGAAACGGTGTAGCATCTCCTGTTTGAGCAGGGGGCTGGACTAGAAGACCTCCGAGGTCCTTTCCAGCTCTATTCTGATAACGTAGGGGTGGTTTTTTTTCCCTCTAAGGAATAAATAACCGAATGAATAAAATAAATGGAGGCCATCAACATATAAATAATGGGAGCTGCATTGCAGAATTCAGGGATCTGGAACTTGTAAAGAATGTCAGTCCATGGAGCCATTTAAAAAATCATCATCATCTTCTTCATTTCATGATCCCATAATTCCTTGCAGGGTGGAGTCTAGCAGAATGAATGAATAGAGCTAGCAGAGTGTTTTAATGGCCTGATGCCCTTCCTGTCACCAATGCGGAGTTTCGTTCAGCAGATATATTCTCATTTTGCCCAGAGAGACAAATATCTGCCTCTACCTAGGATCGAACTCACAGTCTCCTGATTGTGAGGCAACAGCTCCACCGCTAGACCACTGCAATGTTGGGTTTCAAATTTTTTTACTACTGGTTCTGTGGGCATGGCTCTGTGGGCGTGGCAGGGAAAGGATACTGCAAAGTCCCCATTCGCTCCCCACCCCACTAACCTGCTTTCCAGCTCCATTCTCCTGCGCAGGGCAACAGAAGAAGATCAGCAGGGGCCAGCCTATTTGCGGTTCTCTGAACTACTCAAAATTTCTCCAGCGGTTCTCCAGAACCTGTCACAACTGGCTGAATACCACCTCTGCACCACACCATTCAAAAAAAATGTTGAGTGGATTTCTCCCACAGCCTCTTGGTTGTGGGGCTCAGACACCAGGTTTCACCAATCAGCTCTTTACAATGCAAAAGGTAGATTACTCTTGCCATGTTTCTTTTCCTTTTCAGGAGTCTGACAGACCTCAAGGACTAACAAATCACTGCAGCTGAATTGCAAGGGATCCCGTTCCACGAGGTGGAGCCACAAGACCATCTACATTTATTTCCTCCTCCTGGGGAGGCATCTGTGGCTTCCATCTTGACCGATGACAGGCCTCCGTTTGAGGCAAGCTGAGACAGACAAAGAGGGCAGGCTTGCACTGTTCGTCCTATCGTTGGCCCCGTTTTGTAAATACGAACTGCCTTTCTCCCTAACGTAGGTTTTTTTTTTCCCGTTGGGGTCTTTGCCATCTCAAGCTGCCCCCAGGACAACGTTCTCCACTCTGAACCTTCTTCTATCTTCGTTCTGGAATTAATTTAGCATCCTGTTCCCAGCATGGGGCAGGCAGGCAAAACTAAGAATCAGAAAGTTTGAGTTCCTTCTCAACCTAGGAGAGGGAAGGAGGAGGAGAACTCAGGAAGCTGGAAATATTGTTGGGATGACCACAGAAGCCTTGAAATTATCACCATCCAGGGATTAGCCAGAGCACAAATCTTCCACTCTTTGCATAATTTCATTCATCTCCATCTTTGACACAGTCCACACTCAATTCAGGATTTGTCTGACTCCTGGGCGAATCCCAAGTGTAGAGAACAGGTTTCTGATCATGTAACAATGTGACAAGGTTTAGACCAGTGGTGGGATTCAAAAATTTTTTTACTACCGGTTCTGTGGGCGTGGCTTTGTGGGCGTGGTGTGGTTTGGTGGGTGTGGCTTGGCGAGTGTGGCAGGGAAGGGATACTTCAAAATCTCCATTCCCTCCTTACTCCGGGGGAAGGATACTGCAAAATCCTCATTCCCTCCCCACTCCAGGGGAAGGATACTGCAAAATCACCATTCTCTCCAAATCAGCTGGGACTCAGAAGCCAGAGAATAGATGAGGGTGGGGCCAGCCAGAGGTGGTATTTACCAGTTCTCCGAACTACTCAAAATTTCCGCTACTGGTTCTCCAGAGCTGGTCAGAAACTGCTGAATACCATCTCTGGTTTAGACCAGGGGTCCTCAAACTTTTTAAACAAGGGGCCAATTCACGGGCCATCAGACTGTTGGGAGGGTTGGATGGCTGGGTGGGTGTGGCTAGGTGGTCATGTGAATGGGTGGGTATAACTAGGCATTGTAGGGTCTCCTGCTTGGGCAGGGGGTTGGACTAGATGACCTGCAAGGTCCCTTCCAACTCTGTTAATCTCTTAATTCAGAATTTCTGCTTCCTTGTTGCAGAGTTTGGGATGAGGGAAATAGCAAGTAAAACACATACTAATATAGATTTCCATCACACACAAGTAGCCCAGGGATGATAAACTCAAAAGTCTTTCAATCGTCTCCTAATCAACTTTCTGAAAGGGATTAGCAACCCAGTGCCTGTTCCAAAGGTGCTTTTATTTTAAAGGCGAGAATGATTTTTTTCCCCTTTAAGATGTTTCACTTCTCATCCAAGAAGCTTCTTCAGTTCTAGAGGTTAGAACTGAAGAAGCTTCCTGGATGAGAAGCGAAACACCTTAATTAGAAAACCCAGTTGCCTTTCAAATTAAACCTCCTTTGGGACAACCATGATATGGATGAGTGAGAACTTCCATAGACAACCCAGGGTCTTTTTATCCACTAGATGGTAGACTTCTGAAATTCAATTGCTAGATCTCTCCCCACCCCCACCCCCCACCCCAAATGTAGCAGATTGAAATGGTTGTGAAGGTTGATCAAGAAGATTTGGAAAAAATTTAATCACATTTACAATGCTGTGAATTTGGCATCTCTCTTTCAGAGAGAGGTAGGTGCAGTTGAAGTAGCTATGAAAACAGGGCTAAATCAATCTTATTTTCAAAGTGGGCTTCATCGCTTAGTGACTGTTAATGAGCTCTGGGATTCAGGTGGAGGATTAAAACTCAAGGCCTTTGGCAAATCAAGCTTTTGATCATAATGGCTTTGCATATGTCTACATCACGGACGCAAGTGGCTCAGTGGCTAAGAGGCTGAGCTTGTCGATCAGAAAGGTCGGGCAGTTTGGCGGTTCGAATCCCTAGCGCCGCGTAACGGAGTGAGTTCCCCTTACTTATCCCAGCTTCTGCCAACCTACCAGTTCGAAAGCACGTAGAAAATGCAAGCAGAAAAATAGGAACCATCTTTAGTGGGAAGATAACGGCGTTCTGTGCGGCTTCGGCATTTAGTCATGCCGGCCACATGATCACGGAGCCGTCTTCGGACAGCGCTGGCTCTTCGGCTTTGAAACAGAGATGAGCATTGCCCCCTAGAGGTAGTCGTTCGACTAGCATTAGAACCTTTACCTTTTAACCATCTACTGCAGGATGGAGAGGACTCACCTTCGTGGTAATGTCAGGATGGGTAAATCTGTGATCCTCCAGGCATGGGGCTACAACTCCTACAGTTGCCATCTCTTAGCCATGCCATATGGAGCTGGTGAGAACCAAAAACCAAACCTCGCTTGGGAAAACATCATAGATTCATCACTATTTCTCCCAAGTTCATTTCTTTCAAAAACAAACTTGCGTGTTGACATTAGGGAAGGTGCACTTCCTAATCTACTCTAGTCGTGTACTTAGAGCGGGACTGCCCCACCTTGGCCTAACTTGAATATCTATGGACTTGCAATTCCCAGAATTCCCCAGCCAGCCACTACTGAGTGAGGAATTCCGGGAGTTGAAGTCCAGAAGACTTCAAATAGCCAAGGTTAGACAGGCCTGTTCAGAGTCCTTTTTCAGACTTACAATAGCAACAAAGGGTATTATTCTCAAAGAGACAATAATTCTGAAACTCGGGAAGTTTTCCCAGAGGTCAATGCTTCCTAATTTTACTTGCTTCCATAACTTAAGACAAGACTTTGGGAGATCGGTCTTCCAATTTAGCAGTTTGTATGGAGTTCTGATCACTCTTCTCTGTGTATCAGCCCATCGAAGAAGACACTTGGTTAAAATGATTTTGCCTATAAGGGAGAATGCCTTAAAACCAGGCGTAGACTGTAGAAAGAGGCAATAGTAAAAGAATGACATAATGAGAGCACCGATAATAATAATAAAAATAATAAAACCAATGACACCTACTGTCTTGTTCATTATATTTTATTCATACTTTAATTCCATTTTTTTTTTCCTAGCTACTTTACATTAAGTATTTTGGCTTTGTAGCCTGAATAACTCCTAGCTTCTATCAACTCAAGCTTGTGGTGGCTGATAATTTTCTGTTTCTGTTTTTTCATTTTTATTTTTGTAATCAACTTATATTAGACCTCGCGCACAGCGCAAAGTTTAGTATAGATACAGACTCGCACAGACAGATCCTATGCACACGCACGCTTGCGCACACAACCTCACACACGCGTACACACAATGGGGGGGGGATTTGTGGAGAGAGAGAGATCTTTAGCATGTGGCCTGGCTCCAGAATGATGGCTGTTAATTGTCCCAGATCCTTCCCCCTGTAATGAATGCAAGGAAGGTGGGATAGGAAATATTACTTGGCCTTCTGTCCAGTCCCTTTATAGTTTTCCTGTTTTTGGAAAAAAATCTTCCTCTCTTTAATAGCTGGAGAAAAGTGGCAGCTTAAGAATACGAGTCGTGGGGAGCCAAAATGTCATGATTAAGATGAGAAAAAAAGGGGGGGAAGAAGAGAAATGGATGGGGGCCCATCATCCTTATCCTGGAGGGAATCATCTTGAGATGGCTACTTGTTCCTGTTTTGGAGCTGGACGATTGGAAATTGAGTTGAGCTCCCCACAACTCTGCCCCAAAGACCTCAGAATCACTAGGAGAATATCGGCCCATGGAGAAACAGAGCATCCCCCTGGTACTCCCACATGGAAACCAGAAGTCGGGAGGCCTGTTCTTCAAACCTTACCACACCTCGACTGACCAAAGTAAAGTGAGGTAATGTAAACATGGAGAATCACCCATCGCCGCCGTCATCATCACGGCAGCCGTGGTCAAAAAAAGAGCAGCAGAATTGAGGGTGATAAAGAAAGGAGAACTCGCCTTCCTTGTTACCACTTCGGAACGAACCATGGGCCAGAGGGTGAAACTCTTCGCATTAAGTTCAGACCACTTGAGAGGGCAAAGATCCTAAAGAAGCCAACGTCCCATGGGGCTGTTTTCAAGAAAGAGGGGTGGGTGGGTAAAGGAGAACATGTTCTCCACAGCAGGGTGTGTGTGGCTGCAGCCGGGCAGTTAACCCTCTCATTTGGCTGATTGGCACATCTAGGGATGAATGGCACAAGAAGAAGAGTCGCCTGTGCTTCCACCAGCATGAGCCTGAGGAACACCTTCAAGAAGAAAGCATGGACATGAGGAAACGGAGAACTATACCAGAACATTGATCATTAGGGAGTATGAAGGTATCACCAAGACCTTCTGAAGTCTGCTGGTCCCAAACTACCAGTTCTCTCAACAGAAGAAGTCCCTCTGGTAGCTCTCCTGTGCTCTGCTACAAAATCGAGAAGCCAACAATGGATTTTATGGATGGACTGTTGCAGGAGCCGAAGGGAACGGTCAGCTATGTTCCAAATGAAAACCCCAGGACTTCACAACCTAGAAACCAAAACTGGAAGTGGAGGAAGAAGACTGCAGAAAAAAATATATCCAGATATCAAGTGTCCATCGACAAAGCTTCCTAGCGTGCAATGCATAGTCGAAAACACAAAACAAAAAAACCAACAAGGGGCTCCATTTGCTGACCACAATTCTGATCACGAGAAAGGTGGATGACACACAACGAGTGTGAAGAGAAGCCCAAGACAAATTGAGAGGAAGAGTCAGGTCCCTTTCACACACCTATTATGTGTTTCCTGGATAATAACAACACTCCATTTTAATCCTGCATATAAATTAAGCAAAATCCAACTTTCTCCTAGGTGTATTTAACATTGGGAACATCTCCTACTACACCTTTAACTCTGTTTCCGAACGGAACAAAAAGCAGTTTAGGCTGATGAGCAAAACTCTTGAGGGATTAAAAGCAATACAGCTGCCCCTCCCCACACCCCCAAAAAGAGAGTCTTGAGACTTTTCTGGAACAAACAAAAGTGGGGGGGAGAGAGAGAATGCATTTTGTTGGGGCGAGTCTGTTAACGCTCGGTTATGAAATGACCATGAATTCCCAAGTTCTCTTAAAAAATAATAATAATATATCAAGCAAAATAAAAAGGTTACACTAAACGGTTTTCTTCAGTCTGCCCTGCAAACCATTGTGCCCACCCGCCCTTTCGAAGAAAATAATATATATTTTTTGTTTTAAATAACAGTAATTCACAACACCCTCGGTTAAGTCTTCGGGAAGCAAAACCTCACGATTGCTCTTCCCTTCCCTTCGTACGGGACTTCTATCATGTTGAATGAAAAGCTCTGGTGCCCTCACCCCACCCACCCCAACCTGATTGTGTTCACGAAGAAAAGGATCCAGGACCGGAAGACAAGCAGCAAATAGATTCCCCAAAGATTGCCAATCAGCGCTGAAACGTTGCCAAGAAAATCTCCATCTTACACAGGAAAAGACCCGAATACGACAAGACCAGCATATAGATGTCAAACATCTTCTCAGCTGCCCCCCTTTCTCCCACTGGGGACCACCAAGCCATTCTGACCTCCTAAAAAAAGAAGAATCCTTTTTTTTGACGACGGAAATATTTGTCTCTGGTAGTGCTGCTATCTCTTGCCAGTTAGCCCAGCCAGCTAGCAATAAAGGAAAGCAAAACAAGGCCAAATGCAGGAGGGGCAAAAAAAAAACCAAAAGCCTTTCCTGCTTTTCCAATTGGAGCATGTATGAAAAATAAAATTAAAAAAAAAACCACACACACAACTCAATTTCATTCACGTCCAAACTGCTGAGCATTTTGCTCCCGGGGTAAAATCCAGCCGCTTGAATGCCAAAGGAGATAGTTTGCATTTGTGTGAACCAAGATGCTGGAAACAAGGAGAACATCTGGATGTGGGCTCTGCCTTGGGCTGACTGCTTGTCTGTCTGGTCTTGAGGTTCTCCTGTGGCCCCTCTACTCGTCAATCAAGGAGAAGATTGGGGTTGGCTAAGGTTTGCTCCTTTTTATCTTTCAATGGTTGTGTAGAGAGAAGGTGCCAATTTTCATCACCAAAAGGCCCAATTCAGATAAAAGATTCATGCTGATTCTCTTTCTGGCTCAATAACCTACATAGAAACCACATCCTGATCATAGTTGACGAAGAGGACGATGTATGGTGCAGATCAGTGAAACACTGTTAGGCACCATCCAGATGGAGCCTGAAAGAAGGAAATCTCTTTTTATTTCTTTCCTGGATATCTCTAGTTTTACACTAGAAGGCGGAGAGAAGCCACTGCTCAACTTTGGCGTTGGGGTCTCCAACCTTGGGAGCTTTAAGCCTGGTGGACTTCAACTCCCAGAATTCCCCAGCCAGCTTTGAGCCACCCAGAATTCTGGGAATTGAAGTCCGCCACGGCTTAAAACTGCCAAGGTTGGAGACCCCTGCTCTAGGAAAGTATGACGTCTTGCATGATAAAAGCTGACCTCCCGCCCACAAATCAGTCTTCGCTTTGCTTCATTCCAAATTAGAGAAATGTTTGCTTTGACCAAATCCACAAAAAAGAAAAGAAGGAAAAGCCACATCGTTTGGTGGAATCCTAGCTCTTTCAAATGATATGTATTTCTTTTCCTACCAAGGAAAAATCCTAAAGAAATAAATCTTCTTTGTATTTCTTTGTTTGCAGCTCAGCCAACAGATGTTTTCATGTCTGCATTTTGCGGAGCTCTCGCCTCTGATCGCTAGGGACCACCAAGAAGGACTTTCTTTAAAGCAGGGGAAGTCCAACCATAGCAACTTTTAAGACTCGCAGACTGGTGGACTTCAGCTCCCAGAATTCTCCAGCCAACATGGAATGCTGGCTAAGGAATGCTGGGAGTTGAAGTCCACAAGCCTTAAAAGTTGCCGAGGTTGGACACCCTGGCTTTAAAGGCTTAAATTGCATCCTTGCATTTGAAATCAGATGCTGAAGAGGAACGGGAGTTCGCATCAAGCAGCTGCTGGATGTACATTCGGAAGTGTCCTTCAAAATGTTTACAAGAGGTTCGTGTGAATGTATGGTGCCTTGCCATGGCTGAAGGTGACAGACACAGCAACGCAAAGCCCGTCTCTCGCTACGGAAAAGCAGAATTATTTCTCCTCACGCTTCGTCCCCAACTCTCCGTCTTGACACAGGTACGACAAGAAACAAGACGGCTTCAATAAATAAAGAAGATTCGGAACAAAGACTTCAAAGCAGGCATTTTTTAAACCCTTTGCTGAGCTGAGGCATCTTCCTGGGTTGCAGCTCAATTTGTCATTGCCTTTTCTTTTTGCTGTGGACATTTACACGTGAGAAGCTCCCTCGATGTGGGTCTCCGTGGGTATCTCTGCAAGTATAGCCCTTTAAGCAGAGCAACCACTCTCTCGAGTAACTACTTGAAGCTGCAAAGGTCAAAGGATGCAACCACCACCAGAGAAGATGCCGTCAAGCTGAAACAAGGACAGGACCAAAACTTGACTCAAGGACTGTCAACCGTGGCAACTTCACGACCTGTGGATTTCAACTCCCAGAATTCCTGAGCCAGAATTCCGGGAGTCCAAGTCCACAGGTCGCAAACGTTTGCCACCGTTGGCCACAAAAATGATGGCAAAACTCATCCTTCAGCAAAGGGAGTTAGCACCTGAGTGAGCTGCACACAAGGCCCTTCCACGCACGCATGCATGCACACACAACCGCTTCCTGTCTTATCTCCTCAAACAAACTCATCCGATTGCACGCCGGGGGGGGGGCGCTCTCCGCCGAAGTAGCAGCGTGGGCGGGGACGGGGATGGGGGAAGCCTGTGCCAAGTCCACTTGCCAACAAAAGAGAAATCCCGCCAAGGGACCCTGGGTGGAAAACAAGCGACAATGCTCTCTTTTGGCAGCCGGCTTGAAGAATTCGCCCGGGAGGGAAAAAGCCGGCCAACCGCATTCTTGCCGAGAAAAATAACACAACAGTTCATCCATGCCAGAACAAATAGGCCATTTGTGCCAAGACTAGTTAAGGAGCAGCTCCAATGGCACGCTTCGTGGCTTCCTACATCTTCCCCGCTCCTGCCCAAGAGAGGCAGACAAACAAATAAAGAGCCAGGAAAACGCCCAGAAAGATGCATGAATCCAGGAGGGCCAAGATGGGATTTTCCCACAATGCCTCAGTGCCGGAAAGGCCCAATTCCTCCGTCGCATTCTGGCCCTTCCTTGGCGACGTTCCTGGTTTCAGGTTCCAGTGCTGCTGGAGTTCCGTTCGGCACGGTGCTTCTCGCGACGCCAGCGGTTCCTTTCCTCTGTGAAAATCTGGAGATGATGAATATATATATTTATCTATATATTCATTCTCTATGTACATATATATTGCACGCAATCCTCTGGCCACGTGTGTTCCCGCCTGCTAGTAGAACTGCTTCCGTTTCTCATCTGACTCGGACCGATATTCGCGAGAGCCGATGCCTTTCTGAAGGTTGGTGAGGGAATCCTTCATCTGTAAAGCAAAGACGCCATCTTGGAAAGGCCCATTTTTCACCCTTCCAGAGACTCCGTGCAGGCCCTGCACCTGGCATCCAAAACGGGATGTGTGGAGACTCCTGGAAGGGGTGGAGTGGGCGAGGACAGCCAGTCCTTGTAAGTACCGGTTCGGCGAACCAGATTAAAATTAATATCCGGTTTTCCTGAACCAGTCCGAACCGGCTGAATCCCACCCCTGGATTTATGGCAGAACCCACCCGTTTCCCAAGTCATCCGATGCCTCCATTATTTATGGAGGCAAAAGTAAATAAAACAGGGCCAGACCTTGAATTAGGAAATAGGGGTTGTTGGTTGTTGTTATTTTTTGAATATCCATTCCATAAGGATAACCTGAATGCCTGGTGAGGAGATGAAGGGATTGATTGGAGGGGCCAGGATTTAGTCCTCTCTTAGAATTTACTAGTGGTTTTGCCTTACTTAGTACCTCTCAACCCTACCGACCTAATGCAATTGCTATTGAGAGGATAAAGCAAAGGGTAATCTCGTAGATGGGATACAATTTAGAAGAAAGACTGGACATAAATGGTCAGGCATGAAAGATCAAGTCCACACGTGAATGTCTCGTTAATCTGATTTATAGCTACTCATAGGAATATTCTCAACTAAGAGTTAGCACCTGCTAGGAGTTAGATGAGGATCAACGGAATTCAAGGGGGGATTGGGTTTAGTTCGCTTGTGACTACATAGGGATTCTAAGCTGACGCCTCTTTTGACTCCACCGCCAGGTTCTGCCACTCCTTCACCTACATAAATGGAAGGAATCAAAACACGGGCCAGCTATTTCACTTGATTTGCCTTCAGCCTGCCCACAACCTGTGGCTCCTCCCCTAGGGTGGAGGTAGCTCTCACCTGATCTAAGAGAACCACTGATGATTTGATGATCTCTCGCCATTTTTGGAGCTCTGTGTCATGATATTTCTGCTGGGACTCTAATAACTGGGCCCACTCCGTCTGAGATTGGGGTAACCTGTGGAGACCAAGGAGCAAAGAGATAATTGAAAGGAGTTGAAGCCAGCTGGGACCCTTCCTTACAACCAAATTTTCCACAGCATTATAGGGCTGAGTATCTTGCATGCCAATGTGAGCTCTGTGAGGACACCCAGGTGGGTAAATGGGTTTAATCTATTGTGGCCCGCCAGCAGAGCTGGCAGCAGATTCAGACAGTGAGGACGTTGGGGAGGGACATGGGCCAGTCCTGGAGTCTGGGGAAGGCTCTGACGAAGGCTCTGTGTCGGAGGCAGAGAGGAGGCCAGGGTCGTATGCCAGTTATCAGCTGCCTTCAGAGGCAGACATCAGTGAGGCAGAAGAACAGCTGGAGCCTGTTCCCAGTGTGTTGCCAGACGAAGGGAACAGCTGAAGAACAGGGGTCGACTTGGGAGTAAGGCCAGGTGGACAATGAACGGCCCCTCCCAGAGGAAATAAAAGAGGAGTGAAAGGGGAATGGAGTTTGCAAGAGACAATTAGTTTGCTTAATTAGTTCGTGACTCTCCGAGACTCCTTGCCAAGTTTTGCAGATATCGGCCTGGCAGCTCTCCAAGCCAGATCAGGTCTGTGACCGTAAATCCTCCCTTGAAAGACTTTGCTGAATGTAAATGAGCAGAATTCTCAGTAAATTAATAAAAGGTTTTTTTTTTGTCAGGACCAGGAGTTTGCATCCTGCTCTCGGGAAGCCTCGGTCAGAATATAATCATAAGAAAGGACATGCCATAGATCCCATCAGTTAAGGAGTGTCGGCTGGTGGGGATCAGGAGATGGACTTTTGTGCAGTGGCCCCCGGAATGCCCTGCCTTTGGAGATCAGAATGGTCCCCAACCCTGCTGTCCTTTCATAAGTCCATAAAAACCTGTCTATGTTCCCAAGACTTGAATACTGACTATCTCAAGTATCCCATTTTCTGGCTTTATTTTTAACTGGCCAAGTATCTCGAGGCTGCTATGGATATTCATTTTGGCTGTTTTTATTCTTTTGAAATGTTTTTAGCGTTTTGATTGTAATATTGTGATGGGTGGCAAACAAATTCAATAAAGAAATGCAGTCCCTTCCGACTTTGCTATTCTTGAGATATTTTTTTTTGAATTGTAAACCACTGAGAGTCATTGATTGAGATTGGGGGCAGAGAGGGAGAGGGAGGGAGGATGGAAAAGAGAGAGAGAAAGAAAGAGAGAGAGAGAAAAAGTGAGAAAGGAAGAAAGAAAGAAAGAAAGAAAGAAAGAAAGAAAGAGAGAAAGAAAAAAGCAAGGGAGAGAGGGAGGGAAGGAAGAGAAAAAAGGAAGGAAGGGAAAGAAGGAAGAAAGAAAGAGAAAGAGGGAGAGAGAGAAAGAAAAGAAAAGAAAGAAAGAGGAAAGGAGAGGGAAGGAAGGAAAGGAAGAGAAAGAGGGAGAGAGAGGGGAAGGAAGGAAGGAAGGAAAGAGGAAAGAACGAGAAAGAGGGAGAGAAGAAAGAAAGAAAAAGAAGAAAGAAAGAAAAAGAGAGAAAGAAAGAAAAAAGCAAGGGAGGGAGGGAGGGAAGGAAGAGAAAAAAGGAAGGAAGGGAAAGAAGAAAGAAAGAAAGAGAAAGAGGGAGAGAGAGAGAGGAAGGAAAGAAAGAAAGGAGGAGGAAGGAAGAGGGAGGGAAGGGGTGGAAGAAAGGAAGAGAAAGAGGGGGAGAGAGAGGAAGAAAAGAAGGAAAGAGGGAGGGAGAGGGAAGGAAGGAAAGGAAGAGAAAGAGGGGGAGAGAGGGGAAGGAAGAAAGGAAAGAAAGAAAGACATTGTGAGTCTCCGTGTATACAGAACGTAGTTAAGTCAGGCTCAGCTTGTCACCCATAGGGCGCAATCCTCCGTCTGCATCTGTTACCTTTCCTGTAAGCGTAGACCCTGCCATGCCGTCAAAGTCTGAGTGGTGTATTCCAACATCCACAGCTTGTAGAACAGCAACATATTTAGGATGACCAAAAGCACCAAACTGGGGGGAAATGAAGAGGAGGGGGGGGAAGAATTATTGACATGCAGCCGCAATTCTGGTTCCCTTGTTTCATCATCATTATTATTATTATTATTTTTCCTTTCAGGGCTGCAATGAAGACACTCAGAGGGGCTTCCACAATAAAGCACCGGCCATTTTGCATCACAAAAACACAATCCCTGAAAGCATGGCTCAAATCATAAAGTAAGGAATGAAAAAGCGATCAACACGGATGGCGGCATTGATGATGGGAAGGGTCTCCGGAAGAGTTCTGTTTTTTCATGGTTTCCTGAAGCTTTACAAGGTAGGAGGACAAATTTGGGGAGTGGGCAGGAGTTGTTTCACACCATTGGCACAGTTACAACAGACCTCTCAACAACTAGACACAAGGACTGTTTTTCCCTGAATGGCATCACTCTGCTAAACAACTAATTCCCACAAAACTGTCAATAATTTACTAAGACTATTCTTCTTCTCTTCCTTCCTAGTGTCTATCTCTCTCCACTTAGGACTATAACCATGTTGCTTGTATCTTTCTATTTATATTGTTTTTATTTGCTTCCTACTACAATTTGATAGCTTATTAGTAACCTTGGCTATCACTAAATGTTGTATCTTTTTATTCTTGATGAATGTATTTTTATTATCCTTATGTACACTGAGAGCATCTGCACCAAAGACAAATTTCTTGTGTGTCCAATCACACTTGGCTAATAAAGAATTCTATTCTATTCTATTCTGTTCTGTTCTGTTCTGTTCTATTCTATTCTATTGTTCTGCTCTTCTCTTCTCTGCTCTGCTCTATGCAAGCTCTAAGGATTCATGCCATGGAGTATTTGAAAATCTGTGAGAATGTAGCCATGGCTCTGGCAAGGGGAAGGAAGAGGTACTAATCCATAGCTTCTTCCTAGCTTCTCCCTAAAGGTTGCTGGAACTCCCGAAAGGTTGTTAGAATTACACTCTACTGTAGTCTCCAAAACAAGAATGGGCAACAACGACAAATTTACGAGGTGGGTAAAATGAGGACCCAGATTGTTGCGGGCAATAGGCTGATTCTGTAAACCACTTAGAGGGCTGTAAAGAACTGTGAAGTGGTATATAAGTCTAAGCGCTATTGCTATTTCCTTCCTTCCTTCCTTCTTTCCTTCCTTTCTTCCTTCCTTCCGTCCCAGTGGTTAGAAAGCAGTATTACAGGCTAATTCTGCCAATTGCCGGTAGTTCGATCCTGACCGGCTCAAGGTTGACTCATCCTTCCAAGGTGGGTAAAATGAGGACCCGGATTGTTGGGGACAAATATGCTGAAGTTTAGGGTTGGAAAGCAGTGTGAAGTGGTATATAGGTCTAAGTGATAAATAAGTGCTAAAGAAGGGAGAGAGGGTGGGTGGGTGGGTGGGAGAGAGGAAGGAAGTAAGGACGGACTGTGGTAATGCAGTGATTAGAATGCAGTATTGCAAGCTAACTCACTGCTCTCTACAGTTCGATCCTGACCGGCTCAAGGTTGACTCAGCCTTCCATCCTCCCAGAGTGGGTAAAATGAGGAGACCCAGATTGTTGGGGGCAAGAGGCTGACTCTGTAAACCGCTTAGAGAGGGCTGTAAAAACACTGTGAAGCGGTATATAAGTCTAAGTGCTAGTGCTATTTGCATTCAGTTTGAAGAACAGAAAAGAACGCAAGGGGTCATTTATTTATTCGTTTTCTTAAAACAGGAAAAGCCAAAATAAATAATAAAAGCTTCACAGCCCAAGGATGGAGAACCAGCAAAATGCAACTCGAGATCAGGCAGCCAGAGCGAAAGAGAGGCAACTTTACCAACCGAGAATGCAAAAAAAGAGGAAAAGGCAGAAAAAGAAGGACCGCGATAAAAGGGAAAAAAGCCAATACCTGAAACAAATCCTAAAACGGAAGCAGGAAAGAGAAAAGATGGGGGAAAGGAAAGATTAGGAGAGGAGAACATCACAAGGGAAGTTTTGAAGGACACGCACAGAGCCGGGAAATCACAGAGTGACAAGCTAGTAGGGAAAGCACCCAATTTGGAGAAACCAGCATAAGGCAGAATCAGACTTAGACCCACATCAGTATGACAAATAGTAGAAGAACAGGTCAACCAGGAGGCCTCTCAAGGAGAACACGAGCGCTAAGGATTCGTGGCACGGAGTATTTGAAAACCTGTGGGAAGGCCACCCCTGCCTCTGGCATGGGGGAAGAATAATAATAATAATTTATTAAATTTCTAGACCGCCCCCTCTCCCCGGAGGGACTCGCTAATCCATAGCTTCTTCCTAACTTGCCCCCAAAGGTTGTCAGAATTACATTCTGTTGTACTCTCTGAAACAGGAGTGGGCAACAATGACAAGTTGACAACCTATGGAGTTCAATTCCCAGAACCCCTGAGTCAGCCATGCTGAGAACTGAAATCCATGGGACGTGAAATTGCCCATTCCTGCTATAGTCTAAGCCCATGATGGCGATCCTATGGCATGTGTGCCGGAAGTGGCACGCAGAGCCCTCTCTGTGGGCACGTGCGCCATCTCTAGATGCTCTTTTGGTTTCTGGAGCAAACATGCGCGCCTGCCAGCTGGTTTTCGCAGGTGTCGGAGCACCAGAAAATGGCCTGGAAAATGGTCCAAACCCAGCCTGAAAACAGCCCCCAAAACTGGCTGAACAACAGCCTGAAAATGGCCCAAAATGCCCCCCAAAATGATCTGAAAAACTGCCAAAAACCAAGCCATTTTCTGGGCCATTTACAGGCCATTTCTTTGTCATTTTGGGGTTAAAAACAGCCCAAACTATGGCCCGAAAAATGCCCCAAAAACAGGCATGTGCACGCCAGCCAGCTGGTCTTGGGTTTCCGGCGCTCTGGTGCGCACATGCACACACATTCCGGTTTGGGCACTTGATGCCAAAAAGATTCCCCATCACTGGTCTAAGCAGGCCATTTATATTTCTACATGTTCTCCTCTAATTCTAGCCTCTGCCACCAAACCCGGAGCCACCAACTCCCGATTTGCATCTAAAAAACCTAAAACAGGAAAGCAATCAAGACAATAAAAATGTGTAAGTCGTAAAACATTTAAGGTGTGGTGCGAAAATTAAGGTGGGGTGCCAAAGTTATGTCGGAGAGCTCTTAGCACGCATGAAGACAAGAAGGTTTTCGAATGATGCTTTGCTGGGACATTTCCTACCAGCAGGTGACGCTGTTGGAGGCTGGAGCTTGAAAAGATGCTCCAATTGTACCGACAGGGAGTTACATCAATGTTGGCTTATCCACAAGTATGACTTGCCTTTTTTGGAGGGGGTAGCCTTGGCTTGTGAAATGAAACAGAGTAAGACCAGGAAAGAAAACTCATCACAAATCCATTGCAGGAGGAAAGGAAAAAGAAAATCAAGCCAGGATAAGGAGTTACTTACACACAACTAATAACAAGCAGTAATTTGGACACACTCTGCAGGTGGAAGCTGCTGGGACTTTCTTCAGGGATGTGTCGTGTTTGGGTGGAACCTGAAAAGGAGCAGATGTGGTTGAATGAAGGGACACCTTCAGTGGACATTCTTTCCCCATCCTGTCCTCTCCAAGCTAGTTCTACAACGGTTAGGGTTAAGTCTGTAATTAGGGTTGGAAATCAACTGATCTCTCACACCAGCCAAGGGAGGGATCAGACTTGGTCAATGAACTGGAGTCCCAAAGGCGCTTTTCCAAAAGGCAAATGGTTCAGGGTTCCAAATAGCATCCAAAAGTAAATCAGAGTCAGATGCAAAGTATTGCTCAAAGTTCCAATTGATGAAGAGAGCCATGTTGGCACATCTGGGAAAATCCGAATCTGAAAGCTTCCTGGTTTTCCCCACCCAGTTGAAAGTTCAAGATCTTGCCCCCATACCCACAAGTCCATCCCATGGTCCAGTCTCCCACTGCCATGTTGGCAGTTCCACCCATCCAGTTCCGGTCAGGGTCAGAGGTGCGAAGAGGCTTTCTAGAAATAATTTTGTTATGGCTACATAGCACCTAACTCCATACAATCCCCCCTCCCATTTTCCCACAATAGCAAATGCATAGTAGAATAATGGAAAGTGTGGCAGGCCAAAGATCCAAAAGAAAAAATGGCTGCAGGCCTGACAACTGGACTTTTGGGGGAGTTTTTGACAGATGTTAGAACAGGAGTGTCTAACCTTAACAACTTTAAGACTTGTGGACTTCCACTCCCAGAATCCCCCAGCCATCCATTGGGAGTGGAAGTCCACAAGTCTTAAAGTTGTTAAGGTTGGACACCACTGACTTAATCAAGAAGGGTGTGTGTGTTTGCCACTTTGAGCAGTCTCTAATTGGAGGAGAAAGAAATTTCTGGAGGGGATTATTTTGCTTCTCATCTGAGAACTTTCACAAGTTCTTCAGAAGCTAAATGTTTTCAAGGAAAAAAAGACACAGAAGCCCAGTTATCTTTGCAAAAGCACCTCTGGGACAACCATGACCTGGAGGATTGAGAATCTCAGGAATAGAATAGAATAGAATAGAATAGAATAGAATAGAATAGAATAGGAATAGGAATAGAGTAGAGAAGAGTAGAGTACAATAGACTACAATAGAATATAGAAAAAGAATAGAATAGAATAGAGTAGAATAGAATAGAATAGAATAGAATAGAATAGAATAGAATAGAATAGAACAGGAATAGGAGAAGAGAAGAGCAGAATAGAATATAAAAAGAATGGAATGGAATAGAATAGAAGAGAATAGAATAGAAGAGAAGAGAAGAGAATAGAAGAGAAGAGTTGGAAGGGACCTTGGAGGTCTTCTAGTCCAACCCCTTGAATAGGCAGGAAACCCTATACCACTTCAGACAAATGATTATCCAATCTCTTCTTAAAAACTCCATATACAACAAACTGGGAGTTCTCCATCTTGCTTTAGATATATTAATCCTCCCAGAAATATAACTGTCTACCACTTAAGATGCCTGTGGCACACGCTTGATGAAACCATAGAGTTGGATCTCTTCCTATCCCATCAACCCCGCCACGCTTCATCTGTTGCACCCGGTCACATCATACCTGCCACACGCTTGATTCGACTTACAACCTCCTCATCTGTGGGAGTGGTAACAGGACTCAGTACTTCCTCCAGATAAGGCCCCCTCAAGTGCGTATGGGGTCGTTTCCTCCGCCGCACTATGGATTGTTTGTTCCCCTTCTCTTTGGGTGACTGCCGGTGAAGATCTGCTAGATACGAACTCTCGGTTTTGGTCAATTCACTCTCTGCCCAGGAGAAGACAAGGGAGGAAGAAGCTTGGTCAAAAGGCAGTTATCTCTTCCCAACCTCCATTCTAGGTCAGAGAGGAGGCAATTATTTTGTAGGTGAGACAACAATATTCTATTTCTCTCTCTACACACACTGAGAATTTATCTGCTGAACAAAACTCCACCCTGGCGACAGGAAGGGCATCTGGCCATTAAAGCACTCTGCTAGCTCCATTCACTTGCCCAGACTCCACCCCGCAAGGGATTATGGGGCCATTAAAAGAAGATGATGATGACAATATTCTGAAAAATATCAACAATCAGGGTCTGCTTGGAGATATCCTGCAAAAGGATGAAGGCAACTGTATGGGGGAGAATCTAATGTTTGGAAGACTTGGGAGGAAGGAATTTAAGATGCAATGAGCACCATTCTGAACTGCACCCCTTACAGTTACTTTGTTTTTGCAACTAAATTAAACAAAAATATGACTTGTGTTAGGCACATTATTAACAGATCTCAGCAGGGCAATCCAGGACTATTCCATAGGAGGCAAAACCCAGGTTCAATCAGAACCTGCAGGCTCGGTGAGAAAATACTGACCTATTTCCTAGGTCAGAACCAGCATTAGTACCTCAAGAGAGCAGAAGTGATTGATCTGTTCTGACAAGCAGCTTGAAATGATACTGGTAGCTCTTATGTATCTGCTTTAAAAAGTGCTGATTTATTAAGATAAGGTAAAGGTTCTCCTCGCACATATGTGCTAGTTGTTCCCGACTCTAGGGGGCAGTGGTCATCTCCCTTTCAAAGCCGCAGAGCCAGTGCTGTCCGAAGACGTCTCCGTGGTCATGTGGCCGGCATGACTTAATGCCAAAGGTGCACGGAACACTGTTACTTTCCCACCAAAAGTGGTTCCTATTTTTGTACTTGCATTTTTAGATGCTTTTGAACTGCTAGGTTGGCAGAAACTGGGATAAGTAATGGGAGCTCACTCCATTACGCGGCGCTAGGGATTCGAACCGCTGAACTGCCTGATCGACAAGCTCAGTGTCTTAGCCATTGAGCCATCGCATCCCTTCTGATTTATTAAGACTGCAGAGCTAACATCTTAACACAAATTCTTATTTATCAAGCTTGAACTTTTAAGAATCTCCAGATTTATCTAGAGCAGGACCATGGCTGGCTGGGGAATTCTGGGAGCTGAAGTCCACAAGTCTTAAATTTGATGAAGTTGGACATCCCGGATTTAGAGACTGACCGTCAATTCCAACAAGTCCAATTCCATTACCCTACAAATGAAAAGGTAAAGAAGGTAATTCCATTGGGTGAGTTCTGCAGCCTCTCACCTAAGTGGCGGAAATAGTCATCAAGACCGCTCCAAAAGTTCTTCTCAATGAAGGATTTCACTAGTCCCCATGGCTGTTTTCTGTAACGTAGCTCTGTAGAAACCCTGAAATGAAAAATTGTAAGAGATGAAACGAATCTCAAAGACATTCTTGTTCTGACCGAGGCTTCCCAAGAGCATGAAACAAACTCCTTTTCCCCACAAAAAAAACCTTTTATTAATTTCCTGTGAATTCTGCTCTTTCACATCCAGCAAAGTCTTTCAAAGGAGGATTTACAGTCACAGACCTTATCTGGCTTGGAGAGCTGCCAAGGCCGATCTCTGCAAAACTTGGCAAGGAGTCTCGGAGAGTCACAAACCAATTAAGCCAACTAATTGTCTCCTGCAAACTCCTCTCCCCTTTCACTCCTCTTTTATTTCCTCTGGGAGGAGCCATTCATTGTTTGGCCTTACTCCCAAGTCGACCCCTGTTCTTTAGCTGTTTCCTTCATCTGACAACTCTGCGCATGCACAAACTGGGAACTGTTTCCAGTGTTCCCTGTTGAGGCTGTTCTTCTGCCTCAATGATATCTGATTGAAGGCAGTTGATAACTGCCCCATCTATGCCTCCAACACAGAGCCCTCATCAGAGCCTTCCCCAGACTCCAGGAATGGCCCAGGTTCCTCCACAATCTCCTCACTGTCCAAATCTGCTGCCAGCTCAGCTGGCGGGCCACAACACCTCTAAGATCACTGTAACTTCCCTATCAGTTGGCTGTCCAGGTGCTAGTAAGAAACAAGCTACCATCTTCAAAGTAGCTACTCAAGTTTCGTTGGCTCAAATTTTTAGTTGCCCTGAAAATTTTCACATCGGGTTTGTTGCCCCTGATCTAAATCTTTATCCAAAGTAGCTTCTTCTTCTTCGAAAAATGGATTGCTGAGTTACAGAGTTTATTAAAGAAAAATATGATCCCGATCTTTGCTGAAATGGCTCAGGAGGTACCAAGAATTACTTTCGGAAATGCATTGCCCCAGGCACAGAAACAAACCCCAACCCAAGGATTTCAGACAGAAGCCATCCAACATAAACAGCAGGTGCGAAGGTCACAGTCTACTGTTAAGGGGAAACTCACCTGAGTCGACATTTGTTCCTGGCAACACGTGTCAAAGTGTAACGATTAATTGTGTAGAAATAATCATGGTAGGGAACATCATGAGTTAGCACCTCGGCATCTATAACGTAGCACTCGCTTTCTTGGCTGGCTTTGTACATTGTCTGGGGAGAGGAGAGAAGCAGCACCATAAATGGTCAGAGTTTGGTCTACTGGGGAGGACACAAGAGCAATAGCCCTTAGACTTATATACTGCTTTATGGTGCCTTACAGCCCTCTCTAAGTGGTTTACAGAGTCAGCCTCTTGCCCCCAACAATCTGAGTCCTCCTTGTACCACCCTCAGAAGGATGGAAAGTTGAGTCAGGATTGAACTGCTGGCAGTTGGCAAAATTAGCCTGCAAAACTACATTCTAAGCACTGGGAAGGAAGGGAGGGAGGGAGGGAGGGAATAGCACTAGCCCTTAGACTTATATACTACTTTACAGTGCCTTACAGCCCTCTCTAAATGGTTTACAGTCAGTCTCTTGCCCCCAACAATCTGGGTCCTCATTTTACCCACCTCGGAAGGATGGAAGGCTGAGTCAACATTGAACCTGGTGAGACCCGAACTGCCAAATTGCAGGCAGCCAGCAGTCAGCAGAAGTAGCCTGCAGTACTGCACTCTAACCACTGTGTGGCTCTTCGCAGGACAATGTCCCTATTTCAAGAAGAACCTCAACTGATAAGATTTCAAAAGCTAAAACCAAGCTTCTTACCTGAGTTTCAGTAATGGTGGCAGTTTTTGGAGCCAGGGGGTTGGTGAGAGTGATGGTGTAGAGAATAACTCTACTTTGATTGCCAGTTTCTTCCTTCTTCCATGGATGAAAAATAACATCTAAGGAGAAGGGAAAGCAAAGGATGATTTTTTCGGGGGAGAAGGGGGGGAAAATTTGCATCATAGAAGGGAGGAGATAAAGTTTCAGTTCCCAAGGGAAAAAAAATATTCTCCCATGACCAACTCCAAGATCAAGTATTGCTGTTGACCCCACCTCCACTTTAGCTGCTTGATCCAACACAACAGACACAGGACGTTATTGTTTCGCATGAGTCCTTAACTTGGCTCTGTTCCATTTAATTCAAAGGACCACTCTTTGTCCTTCCTTTTAAAAATAAAATAAAATAAAACCGATGCTGAGCCATAGATGATTGTTCTCGAAAAGACTGAATTTCTTCTGAATTCTTTCCGATCCAGAGATTGGAGGGTAGCATTAAGAGGACACAAGAGTCAAAAATACCCCCAAAATTTGATGTGACTGTCAGGAATCTAAAAAAAACATCTGAAACAAAGCCTCGACGCTATGCTTTATTTTTATTTTACTTAAATATTTTTTTTTAAAAAAAAGTTATTTCTCCCTCGATCTTCTACCACAATTTGCTCAAGTTCATCCAAAACAACACGAAGAAAGAAAACTTGGAAAGTTCCAAGACAGTGATGGTGAAAAGGTTCACTATCACTACCTTAAAACTTTCCAAGTTTTCTTTCTTTTGTGTTGCTTGGGGTGTGCCCTTGTCGGGGCCACGCTCTGGAAAAGACAACCTTATGGGTTCTAGTGCCCATGCATGCCTGACGATCAGCTTGACACAGGCCAGTTTTCGGCACTGCTGTGCGCACAAAGGGATCACGCTCCGGAAAAGCTGAACTTCCAGGTTCTGGCATGCAGGCACACCCGACAATCAGCTGGCCGGCGTGCATGCACACAACTGTTTTCAGCACTGCAGCCCGCACGAAGGACAGCTGATCGTCGCAGAAACCCAGAAGACAAACAAGCAAGGCCGCACGTGCCAGGCGACATAGTTTTGCGTGCCATTTTGGTCATGTGTGCCATAGGTTCACCATCACGATTCTAAGGTCTCGTAAAAGAAAGCCAATAACAGGGTAAAATGGTCTTTCAGTCTATGGAGATTCTCAGTCCTCCAGGTCAAGGTTGTCCCAAAGGTGCTTTTTCAAGACTGGACTTTCTTGGGTTTCTTTCCTTGAAGACGTTTTGCTTCTCATCCAAGAAGCTTCTTCCGAGATGTGTGGAACTGAAGAAGCTTCTTGGATGAGAAGCGAAATGTCTTCAAGGAAAAACAGAACGTCCAGTTGCCTTTTGGAGAAACCATCTTCACGATGGCCCTTAAGTGTGTTTTGCAGACTGTAGTTTGCTTCAGTCAAAACTAAAGAAGCCCTCTTGGGATTTTAAAAGACCGTAGATAGTTAATAATTAATAATGATGATCATGATGAGATGATGATGATGATGATTGTGTCCAGGGACTTAAAAGAACCTAAGAGGATTTTAAGCAACTTGCTAAACTTTCTCAGAAGATTGCATTTCTCTGGGAAAAATCACCAGAATAAACTGAAAGCTGATCCCATCTCTAAAACCCAATCTAGTAATCCCTTTTACAATAAACTGAGCTTCTTGAATAAATAATCCAATGCTAATTGTGTAAACATCAAAAATTCTTGCAGGCGAAAAAGTCTATTTTAGAACAGAATAGAATAGCAGAGTTGGAAGGGACCTTGGAGGTCTTCTAGTCCAACCCCCTGCTTAGGCAGGAAACCCTACACCAATTGGTTGTCCAACATCTTCTTAAAAACTTCCAGTGTTGGAGCATTTACAACTTCTGGAGGCAAGTTGTTCTACTGATTAACTGTTCTAACTGTCAGGAAATTTCTCCTTAATTCTAAGTTGCTTCTCTCCTTGATTAGTTTCCACCCATTGCTTCTTGTCCTGCCTTCTGGTGCTTTGGAGAATAGCTTGACTCCGTCTTATTTGTAGCAGCCCCTGAGATATTGGGAAACTGCTATCATGTCATCCCTAGTCCTTCTTTTCATCAAGCTGGGACAAGTAACGGGAGCTCACTCCATTACACGGTGCTAGGGATTCTAACTACCAAACTGCCGACTTTTCTGATTAACAAGCTCAGCGTCTTAGCCACTGAGCCACTGCATCCTTACAAGACACCCTATTTGTATCTAAAATGTGTTTGAAATCCAACATGGATGAGATGAAGCTAGCAGAAAAACAAGGTTGCTTACAGTGTATAGGCAGTCCTCGACTTCTGACCAAATTGAGCCCAAAACATTGGTTGCTAAGTGAGACAGTTGTTAAGTCAGTTTTTCCCCTTTTACGACCTTCCTTGCCACATTTGTTAAGTGAATCACCACAGTTGTTTAATTAGTAACACGGTTGTTAAGTGAAACTGACTTTGCTCATCCGAAGGTCGCAAAAGGGGGTCATGGGACCCTGGGACGCTGCGATTGTCATAAATATGAGTCAGTTCCCAAGCATCTGAACTCTGATCATGTGACTATGGGAATGCTGCAATGGTCGTAAGTGTGAAAAATTGCCATTAGATCACTTTTTTCAGTGCTGTTGCAACAGTCACTAAAACAATGGTTGTAAGTCGAGGACTACCTTGTATGCACTGATGGGGGCTTACCAGAAAACCGCCGCTGCTCCATGAAATCCCTTAAAAACTGAGAGTTTGTGAAGAGTAGATCATAGAGCTTATCCACACTAAAGTTGAAGACTTCATTCATGTATTGCCGTCCATTCAGATCGTCATAAAAGGCCTGGACCTCCCCTGAAGAACAAAGTGGAAAGCTAGCAGGTCAGATTCCTAGGAGATGTATCTTGGCAAAGCAATAAGCAGAGGATTTTAACTCCCTATAAAAAAATATAACACTGATGCTCCAATACTAGAAATTGATTTAGGTCCAAACAGTAAAACTGAACTCTATTCAAAAAGTTGAACGATAAATTCAAAAGCTCTAGAGGTCTTCAGGACAACATCATCATCTTTTAATGACCCCATAGTCCCTTGTGGGGTGGAGTCTGGGCAATTGTATGGGCCTGAGTGTTTACAGGCCAGAGGCTCTTTCCGTCGCCAATACAGAGTTATATTCAGCAGATATATTCTCATCGTGCCCAGAGATAGAAATAGCTGCCTCTACCTAGGATCGAACTCACAGCCTCCTGATTGTGAAGTGAGAGCTCCACTTCTAGGCCACCACACCACTCTGTCTTCAGGTCACAAGGACCCACCAAAAATGCATCATTATTAACTCTCCCATTCAAGATGCTTCTTCACAACTCAACTTTCTTCAATAATATCAAACTTTTCTCTAGCTTCTTTCTTACTATGGAATTTGCTGCAAGAATATTCATGGAGCCTGTAACCATTAACCTAAAAATACAGATTGCCTAAGTAATTCAACACAGAAATAATAATCCAAAAGATTTCATGTTTCTCAGAAAAAAACAAATAAAATGAGAATGCAGAGATGCTGAATATAAAGTGACTCTTTAACTTGGAAGCCCAAGTCAACCGGGTCAGCTAAGGTATCGAACAAGGGTAAGATACAAAAGGACAATAAACCCTAACCCCACCATGACACCTGTGGATGCCAGCCAAGCACCTTCATCATGAGTCTCGGAGGAATCACTGAGTTCGGTTGGAATGTCCTCATTGTCATTGAAATCCAGAGAGGGAGAAGTCATAGGGGCAATGATGTCAATCTTGTCTCCAATGAGATTTGCAATTGTCATCTCCTTCTCGGCCGGTGTGTCCAGAACCTCTTCTTCTTCAGGAACTAACCCTTCATACTAGAAGGAGATGAAGAAGGACGTCAATCACTGTTACCTTGGGAAAGCTGGATGGGGGAGGAAGAGGAAGAAGAGGAGGAAGAGGAAGAAGGAAGAAAAGAAGAAGAGGAGGAGGAAGATGAAGAAGAGGAGGAGGAGGAAGAAGAAGAAGAAGAGAAAGTGAAGGAGGCAAAGGAAGAGAAGGAAGAAGAGGAGGAAGAGGGAGGAGGAGGAGGAGAGAAAAGAAGAAGAAGAAGAAGAAGAAGAAGAAGAAGAAGAAGAAGAAGAAGAAGAAGAAGAAGAAGAAGAAGAAGAAGAAGAAGAAGAAGAAGAAGAACTACTTAGTAGTAGTTCTCTCTCCAGTAGTAAAACTGTAGCCCAGCTTCCTTTGATGTGAGCATATAGGAACTAAACCCCAAATTTAAAACCCATAATTGGTAGACTCCATGAAGAGTGGGCCCTTCTCTTCCAGGTGCAAATTAGAGATTTAAGAAACCGAAGGGAAGAAATACCTACCGGGATCGGAGCTTCGTTGTTCGTTGTAGGGGTCAGCGAGCTGCTGTTGGTAAGGGACTTCTTGGGAAGCTGAGGGCTCACTTCAGCTTTGACCTCCATGCTGCTTTTGGAGGAGCTATCATTGACTTCGTTTTCTTCCACTGGGATCTCCTCACAGTAACTGAAAATAAACCAATCAGGGAAATCTAGCTGAGTTGGATCAATCCCACAGTTAGTCTTCTTATGGAGCACGGAAGAACAAACCTTGTGGAATACAAACAGCCACCTCACAGTGCAGCTGAGACCACCAAAGAGAGTCCAGAGAAGCTTCAATTGTTCGTCTTTTTGTTCACTTTGACACAATTTTCTAGCCCCATGATGGCAAACCTATGACACGTGTGCCAGAGGTGGCATGCAGAGCCCTATCTGTGGGCACGCCTACCATCGCCAGCTGGTCTTCGAGTTTCCGCAATGCACATGCATGCCAGCCAGCTGGTCTTTGTGCGTGCCGGACTGCCGGAAACCCAAAGACCAGCTGGCCGGCACACACATGTGCCCCAGCCAGCTGGTATTTGGGTTTCTGGCACTCCGGCACATGCACACAGATTCCGGTTTGGGCGCTGAAAAAGTTTGCCATCATTGTTATAGCCAAATTCCACTCCAGAGCATTGACATTCTTTCTCACATCTCTCTGCTTTCACAACATCTGCATTCACAACTTCTGGAGGCATTGCTTCTTGTCCTACCCTCAGGTGCTTTGGAGAATAGCTTGACTGCCTCTTCTTTGTGGCAGCCCCTGAGATATTGGAACTCTGCTATCATGTCTCCCCTGGTCCTTCTTTTCATTAAACTGGACATACCCAGTTCCTGAAATCGTTCTTTGTATGTTTTAGCCTCCAGTCCCCTAATCATCTTTGTTGCTCTTCTCTGCACTCTTTCTAGAGTCTCCACATCTTTTTGACATTGTGTCGACCAAAACTGGAAGCAGTATTCCAAGTGTGGCCTTACCAAGGCCTTAGAAAGTGGTATTAACACTTCACGTGATCTTGATTCTATCTCTCTGTATCTTAGAGATGGAGTGAACAATGATAAGGTCTACTGCAATTCTGGCTGGAGAATTCTGGGAGTTGAAGTCTGCTCAGCTTAAAGTAACAAAGGTTGTGTAACACTGCACTAGACTACTGAGGATATCCCTGGTTTGCGAGCATTAATAATCGCCTCTTTCCAGTCTTGCTTTCATGGCTCACTTTAGGCAAAGGAGCTTACCCCATGGTGTTGAAATCTTCGTCAGGAGGAACGTAGTCTTCATCATCACTCGTCAACCCCAGCTCGTTGCCGTAACACTGATGTACAAAATGCCAAAGCTCCTTCGGACACAAGGGCTGGAGGGGAAAAGAAAAAGAATAGAATAGAATGAAATGGAATAGAAATAGAAATAGAAATAGGAATAGGAATAGGAATAGGAATAGGAATAGGAATAGGAGAAGAGTAGAGTAGAGTAGAGTAGAGTAGAGTAGAGTAGAGTAGAGTAGAGTAGAGTAGAGCAGAGCAGAGCAGAGCAGAGCAGAGTAGAACAGAACAGAACAGAATAGAATTCCCCAGCTGGCCATGGGAGTTAAAGTCCACAAAAGTACTTAAAGTTGCTAAGATTGGACATCCCTGCCTTAGCCAAGAAGGGTGCATGTTTTTTGCCACTTTGAGCAATCTCTAATTGGAGGAGAAAGAAATTTCTGGAGGGGCTTACTAGGCTTCTAGGATATCCATATTGGACATCCCTGTGTTAGAGGCCCTCTCTGAAAATGGTGGCCATGGATCAACAGGTCAATCAGAAACCTCTGTCAGAAGGCCAACATGCCCTCTGCCACCATCCTTGGCCTTCCAAGAAACCTTCTACTATTCTATGGAGCCCCAAAAGTGTTTTCAAAAAGGCAACTACAGATGCCTACATTGGGGAAAACAAAACAGCCACTACACAAATGCATGGCGCAACACAGGAGAACCAATGCACGAAGACATAATTCAGCCATCCATTTGAACCCGAAAGAAAAGGGCTTCTTCGCGAGGAAGGTCCAGCTGCTTTTTTGGAAGCCTGAATCCACGAGATGGGCAGCAAATAAATTTGATAAATAAGAGAAATCAACACTTCCTACCTTTTCCAGGAGGGCATTCTGCCAGAGACGGAACATCATCATGTACGTCCTATCCCGGGCACCAAAGGAAGTGAAAAAGTGCTGGGAAAAGCAAAAAACAATAATATTTTTTTTTGATGGGTGAGATAACTCAGGGATAAAGATTGCATTAAAATACATTAACAAAGAGAAAGAGATTCATGCACATGATACGGAGGTTGAAAACTCTTATCAGAAGTGGAAAATTCTACCGTAGCAAAGAAATTAGTGCTTTATACTGGGAGTGGTGCATTGGCCTAGAGGTGGAGCTCTCCCCTCACAATCAGGGGGCTGTGAGTTTGATCCTAGGTACAGGCAGATGTTTCTCTCTCTGGACACACTGAGACTATATCTGCTGAAGAAAACTCTGTATTGGCGACAGGAAAGGCATCTGGCCATTAAAACACTCTGCTAGCTCCATTAAATTGCCCAGACCCTACCCAGCAATGGTGGCACTAAATTAATAAAAGGAGTTTTTGTTGGGAGAAGGAGTTTGCTTCATGCTCTTGGGAAGCCTCAGTCAGAACAAGAACATGGTCAGCCTTAAATCAGCAAGGCCCGCCTGGCGCCAGCCATGTCTGGCCCATCACAGGTGCCCCTCAACATGAGAGGCGTTGAGCAGGCCAGGTTGAGTGTGCCCACCTGGCCCTTTGAGGGCGACCATAATGCTGATCCGGCCCTCAATGAAATTGAGTTTGACACACCTGATCTAGATGATGTAAAGGCTCTGGGAATAAAAGATAAGCAGGAAGTCTTCAGGGAGGAGACATGTTTAGCTGGCCATCCCCAGAAAGTACCCTGATTTTGCCACTAGTAAACAAGTTTTGCAAGGTTTTCCCTTGTCCCTAACCTTTGGGGGGGAAAAACTTGTTTAACTAGTGGAAGCAATGAGACCAAAGAAGGTCAGAAGGTCCTACTAGAGAAGCTCTAAGCCATTTTCAGCGTGCATGTTTCTAGACAAACTGATCTTTGAGCCAAGGTTGATCTACTGGACTGTGAGAATTTAATGCAGCTTCGATCCTGTCCAAGATTTCCTGTTTTTCCCTCAACCCCCAGATTTGTCCTTCAGGGAAGTTTCCTGGTCTTGCCAGTCTCCAATGGGGAAGGTTGTAAGAACGTACCTTTTCAGTGTCTGTGCAAACTTGGATAGCATTAGGAATGAGCCGTGCAGTTTTCTCCTTGGTCATGGTGCAGATGTCCTTCAAACGGACGGTCAACTGTGTCAAGAGATCAACGATTAGAAGCATCATGGAGGGTGAAATGAGAAGAGGAGAGGAGAGGAGAGAAGAGAAAGTAGGGTAGGGTAGAGGAGAGGAGAGGAGAAAAGAAGATAAGAAAGGGGAGGGGAGAGGAGAAGAGAAGAGAAAAGAAGAGAAGAGAGGATAGAGGAAAGGAGAGGAGAAGAGAAGAGAGGGTGGGGTAGGGTAGGGGAGAGGAGAGGAGAAGGGGAGAGGAGAGGAGAAGAGAAAGTTGAGTAGGGTAGGATAGAGGGGAGGAGAACAGAGAAGAGAAGATAGGGTAGGGTAGGGTAGGGTAGGGTAGAGGGGAAAGGGAGAGGAAAGGAGAGGAGAAGAGAAGAGAGGGTGCAGTAGAGTAGGGTAGGGTAGAGGAGAGGAGAAGGGAGAGGAGAGGAGAGAAGAGAAAGTTGGGTAGGGTAGGATAGAGGGGAGGAGAACAGAGAAGAGAAGATAGGGTAGGGTGGGTAGGGTAGAGGGGAATGGGAGAGGAAAGGAGAGGAGAAGAGAAGAGAGGGTGCAGTAGAGTAGGGTAGGGTAGAGGAGAGGAGAAGGGGAGAGGAGAGGAGAAGAGAAAGTTGGGTAGGGTAGGATAGAGGGGAGGAGAACAGAGAAGAGAAGATAGGGTAGGGTAGGGTAGGGTAGAGGGGAAAGGGAGAGGAGAGGAGAAGAGAAGGGAGGGGAGGAGAGGGGAGGGGAGGGGAGAAGAGAAGAGGGGAGAGGAGAGGAGAAGAAAAGAGAATGGCCAAGTGCGATAGGACACACAAGGAATTTGTCTTTGGTACATAAGCTTTCATTGTACTTAAAAACTACACGTAATAAATCATGATCATAGTCATCTTAAAAACGCATTCATCATAAATCGTAAAATACAAGACTTTGTGATAGAGTCAACATAAAACGTACTAGGAAACTAAAAAAAAACCCAATATAAATCGTAAAGATACAAGCCACAAAGTTAGAAGGGGAGCAAATGCAAACTTTCAGGGTTGACCCATGACAGGGGAAGTCAATGAACTGGGGTGGGATGGGCTGAAGAAGACAACTCACCAAGGTTTCCCAGCGGAAGATGTTGCTGTAGAAGCAGATCCAGTTTTCGGAGAGGTAGAGTCGGCCTTGCAAGAGAATATCTCTTTGAAGGGCGCAGGAGTAATCTGGAGGAAAAGGCCGAGGGAGCGACATATTGCAGCGAAAAGGATATAAATATTTATAACGAACCTAAATAGAATTGGGTGCTGCTGTCCACGGTAGAAAGTAAACAGAGACATGTTGGGTTGCTTGCAGTCTAAACAACGACAGCAGAAAAACACATTTGGGAAGGTGGACGAGGAAGATAAATAAAAGGGAAGGAAAAAGAAGGGGGGTTTTTTGGCAGCGGGAATTATTTAAGCGTCTTCAAACAGGTGCCTGTGACAAAGATCATGGACAGACTAGAGGTTTAAAGGTAAAGATTCCCTTCGCACATATGTGTTATTCGTTCCTGGCTCTAGGGGGCGGTGCTCATCTCTGTTTCAAAGCCGAAGAGCCAGCGCTGCCCGAAGACGTCTCCGTGGTCATGTGGCTGGCATGACTCAATGCTGAAGGCGCACAGAATGGTGTTACCTTCCCACCAAAGGGGTCCCCTATTTTTTCTACTTGCATTTTTTACATGCTTTCGAACTGCTCGGTTGGCAGAAGCTGGGGCAGGTAACGGGAGCTCACCCCGTTACGCAGTGCTTGGGATTCGAACTGCTTGGGCAGGGGGGTTGACCTACAAGGTCTTTTCCGACTCTGTTAATCTGTCAAGCTATCCTCTGAAAGCTCTATGAAGGAAGCAATGGCAAACCACTTCAGAAAAAAAATCTTGCCCTAAGCCTTTCCTCTCGCATTGCTGTTAAGTAGGAAGATCATAAAGTGGGAACTCTCTTGATAATCCATAGATAAAGGCTTCTTCCTCTTCCTGGTCAAAGGTCGTTGCGCACCAGTTCTCGAAACAGATGGGTGACATGGTTGGATGGAACCAAACGGCTCCTGGCACCAGTCTTACTTGCTGTTTTTAATCAACCTTAATTAAAGCTACATGATTCAGTCAAGCTAAAAGCCAAACTGCTTTTTTTTTCACGCTGATGCATGCAACTTTTATCTTCTATATATATAAAAACATCTGTGTGTGTGTGTGTGTGTGTGTGTGTGTGTGTGTGTGTGTTTCCAGCATAACTCTGGAATGCCTGGAGCAATTTCAACCAAACTTGGTACACAGATGACTTACTCTCTGGAAACAAATAATGTGGGGGTAAGACACCCCTAACACCCCTCGGGGGAGTGTTCTGTTAAGATACAGCCTGTTGTACCTTAAAATGGCTTCTACTGTACTGCCGTAAAATGGCTTCTATTGTGCAGCGCAGCAGAGTTGTCATGGTAACAGCTTTACAGTACTCCACAACGGGGTTCCCTCTGGTAAGGGGGAAAATCCAACATTAGAAATTACGTTTGGTCCGGACATTTTCCCCGTATAAATAAATACCTGGGCAACACCGGGTTATTGGGTAGTAACTTCTCAAAACAAGAAGTGTCTGAGGCTTAATCTAGATAGCCCACTGCCAATGGAGGGACGGAACGGAGATCAGATCTGGCTGCAGAAATCCAGATAGCATTAACGGTCATCAAAGAGATACAGAAAACTCATTCTTTGCTGACATCCAATCCTGGTGTAGATTTTGACAGCCAAGATATTACACCACTAAAGAATAAAATCGTTGCCGTTAATTGTTAACTGATTTAAACGGAGTTTTGTCAAGTTTGGCCCGTCACGTTGTCATAGATTAAAAAGAAACACTACTTCTGTTCACTTGGAAAGGAAATATGGCCTTTTTTACTACTAGAATATGCTAGTTAGTTGTCCTTAACTATTTTAGGTAATTTGGCTTACATAACACTTTCTTTTCCCTGCCACTGGAAGTAAAGTTCCTCCTTCAATTAAGAATCTAGTAAACTTGCCTTTAAAAAGTCACAGAAATGAAATATCGATTTAGACTTTCATCTAATTCGGCGATAACAATTGTTACCGAGCCGGAGGCTCAAAATCTCTGACTTTAACACTTTGGAGGCCAAAGTTTCCTTAAATGTCAAAATGGATTTTTTTTTCTGGAATCTTTTTCTCTATATTGTATTAATTATAAGTTCATTTTGCCTGTTTCAGGCAAAAGTCTACAAGGGGTTTCTTGTCAGCAATAAATATAGATCCAGTATCGTCTTTTCTCCAATCGAAGAAGTGAGAAGTTTAGTTTTCCAAAGTTTTCAAAAGAGGTGTAGTTCAAACAAGATTGAGTTTTCAAAATCTCCAGTTTTGGATTAAGGAGATTCTCAATCATCCAACTGCGAGAACAGTTTGATGGTCCGCAGAAAAATTATTTGCATTTTTTTATATTGCACTAAATACTGTTTATCTTTTTTTTAAAAAAAAACATATTTGCGATCTGCGGGATTTAAAATTATGAATTTAGTGGGCCCCGGGTTCCAAAAGGTTGGTGATCCCTGATCCAGATCATGGTTATTTCAAAGGTATTTTTCAAAAGGCAGCTGGACTTTCTTGTGCTTCCTCCCCCCCCCCCAAAAAAATGTTTCCCTTCTCATTGAAAAAGCTTCTTCAGAACTGAAGAGGTTTCTTGGATGAGAAGTGAAACGTTTTCAAGGAAAAACCCCAAGAAAGTCAAGCTGCCGTTTGGGGGGGAAAAAGTGTCGCTTAGGGTGCTTTGATGCGCTGAATCCCAAAGGATGACCAAACTGCTTGGTACCTTGAATACCCCTACATGAGAGAGGGTGAGATGGAGATACTTTCTTTCTGGGCAAAGAACAAGTTTTTCTCCAGCCTCAACCGATGGGGCTGGCTTTTGTGATCCTGGAGAACCTTTGCCTTCTCACAGGCCTGGAAATGGAGGGAGGATTGTCTTACCAACAATGAGGCGCTCGGTTTCGGGAAGCTGCTTGAAAAGTTTCCTGAAGTCTTCATTCCGTTGTTTATAGGTTGGACTCAACACCTGGGAAGAGTGGAAGGCTTGTTAGAAAGAAAGGATCTAAGGAAGATCAGGGTGACAAACTGGGGGAAATTATCTAGTCTCGTGTGTACAAAGTTTCCTCTAAGATGCGCTTAATTCCATGGGAGGGAAGGAGGGAGGGAGGGAGGAGGGAGAGAGAAAAGAGAAGGAGAGAGAAAGAAGGATAGAGGAGAGGGAGGGAGAGGGGGAAGGAAAGAGAGGGAGAGAGAGGAGGAGAGGGAGGGAGGGAGAGAGAAGGAAAGAGTGGGAGAGAGAGGGAGGGAGGAAGAGGGAGAGAAAGAAAGAGAGATTTGAAGTAAGCAAGAAAAGGTAGTTGATATGTAGACAAACAGATGATAGAAAGAAAGAAAGAAAGAAAGAAAGAAAGAAAGAAAGAAAGAAAGAAAGAAAGAAAGAAAGAAAGAAAGAGTCAGGCCAAAAGACCATCCCATCCCAATTATCGATGCTTTAACACTGAATAGTGAAGAAGGTACTATCTGCACCAAACAATTATTGAACGTTTTTATTAAAAGAAAATCTTTGTTTCGAGAGTCGCATCATCATTTCTCCCTTCACCTTAACCGAGAGTAAAGCACTAAGCGATGGCACAAGATTGAAACTGGCAAAAACTTCAGCATATCAACAACAAGCTACTTCTAAGCAAGAAGCAGAAGCGCATCTATAGGAGGTCTAGTCTGGACAGGACACCACTCACAGCTGGAATTTCTTCCCAGGCTGAATCACGATAATCTTCGGGAAAATCACAGAGCCATTTCAAGTGCCACAGCAGACACCGGTCCTCCACTTCTAAGAGAAGGTTCCAAAGAACTCCACATTCTGGGAGAACCTCCATAGCTGCAACAGCGTCTTCCGTTCTTCACTCTTCACTGGCACACAGGACCAAAATCCTTCACTTTACACAACTGTCACCAAAATAAGAAACCACACTGGGCGCTTGCTTGAGGGCACTAGCCTAATTTCCCCCACCCACTCATATGTGGGGTTTTTTGGGGAGACTCCAAGAGGATGGGAAAAGCAATCCACCTCTCCAGGACAATCTAAGAAGGCCACGTTCGTTCCACCTCGAGTCCGATCGCAGCTCCCGTGTATCACCGCACTTCACAAAAGGTGCCTCCAGCTGGACGGAAACGTTGTGCCTTTTGCACAGAGAGTTGTGCCCTCTGGGAAAAAAAGTTTTGTCTGGGATCAAGCTGTACGCTCTGAAGAGGATCCTGCATCTATTTCCAGAGACTGAACGGGTGTCAGATCTTCGCAATCCTAAACCGTGGCAAGAAAGCACCAACGAAGAAGTCCCGTCACGAGCCAACTGCACTTCAAGATGTTTGATTTTAAAAAAAAAATCAATCTTGCAGAATCTTCCCCAAGTCTGGGACTTAACTTTAGAGGAGCAGCGAGTATTCCTTCTGGTTTGAGATCTTCCCTCTGAATCCAGGATGAGCACAAGGGTAATTTCTGAACTCACACGGGGGACTTTCCTTGTTTTCTTCTCTTTTCCGAAGAGACAGTTTTGCTCTTGGCTTCCTCTCCTCTCTGCTCTCAGCTTATTTGTTTTTTTTTCCCTTACTCCTTGTAGAAGAAGCGGGTGGGGAAAAGACAACGCAATGTTTCGCACATGCTTTACATTTCAGCCTCTGGGTGATTCAGTTGGCCAATGCCCTGGAGTAACCCAGCGCCGGCCCTCCCATCCAGCAGATGTTTCCTGTAATGCAGAGTTGCTGGGCCGAGTTTTGGAGGGTGGAGAGACGACAACACCGGAGAGAGCCAATCTCCGAGCGTGGAATCCCAAATCCTCCCTCGCTGGGGACTGTTTTGACTGAACGGGGCTTGCTTTGCACGGAGGACCCAGCCGAGAAGAGCGTGGATGGGTTCAAGAAGAAACAGAAGCTCCCTTTCGCTCAACTCCACTGTTGTCCCTAAAACTGGGCTCTTGCTTGGTGTCGAAGCCGATAAGTCACCAGATGCAAGGTGTGATATAAATTATACTTTTTATTTTGGTACCAAGATCTAAGGACCCCAGTTTTGAAAAGCTAACCAAGGGCCAAGATTAGGATTTTACAGCAGTTTTTATAAAGGGGTAGTTGCATTGAACCCTTTGCCCTTCCCCAAATAATGCATGCATAACAGATAATATTGACTGGTTATATGGATTTCAGCACTCCCTAAACCCTTACGCTTGTTATGTTAAAACGTCTGCATTACATAAGGATGAAGATCATTTGAAACCCCACCTAAGGAGGTTAGATGGTACCAGGTTTAATCTTCTGGAACTCAGATCAGCAATGGGCACCTGCTGGGCGTGTCTGAAAAAGGCTACTAGGTGCCAAGGAAGAAATGCAGGTAGTCCTTGACTTACGACCAAAAACAAACCCCAAATTTAGGTCACTAAGTGAGGAACTCGTTAAAGTCAGCTTTCTCTCCCCGCTTTGTTAAGTGCACCGCTGCAGTCGTTAAATTAGTCACGCGGTTGTTACGTGAATCTAGCTCTCCCATCGACTCTGCTTGTCAGAAGGTTGTAAAAGGGGATCAGGCGACGCCGGGACACTGCAACCGTCGTAAATATGAATCGGCTGCCAAGCAAATGAATGTAAATCCCGTGAACACGGCAACAGACATCAGGGTGAAAAGTGGCCATAAGTCACTTTTGTTCAGGGCCCCTTTAATGTCGAGCGGCCACGAAGTGAACTTTTTGTAAGTTGAGGACTGTCTGCGGAGGCCGAGTAAGAAGCCAAAATAATCTAAATTCATCGGGTTGTTTATTGCAACGGCGCTCCCTCAAGCCAGTTTGGGAATCGTACAACTCAGAGGGTATATGTGCTTCTTCACCAAGTTATTACTGGTAGTCCTTGACTCAGGATCACAACTGAGCCCCAAATTCCCGCTGCTGAGCAAGGCAGATGTTAAGCAAGTCACGCCCCAGGTTATAACCTATTATGTTGCAAATCGTTGCAGTTAAATTCATTGCATAGTCGGGAAGCGAATCTGGCTTTTCCCCCATTGATTTTGCTTGTTCGAAATTCTCTAGGAATGTGTTCGGTCTGAGGAGCATGAAGCAAACTCCTGGTCCCGACAAAAAAAAAACCCTTTTATTAATTGACTGTGAATTTTGCTCATTCACATCCAGCAGAGTCTTTCAAGGGGGGATTTACAGTCACGGACCTTATCTGGCTTGGGAGGATTTACAGTCACAAACCTAATCTGGTTTGGGAGGATTTACGGTCACAGACCTTATCTGGCTTGGGAGGATTTACAGTCACAAACCTAATCTGGTTTGGGAGGATTTACAGTCACGGACCTTATTTAGCTTGGGAGGATTTACAGTCACACACCTAATCTGGTTTGGGAGGATTTACACTCACAGACCTAATCTGGCTTGGGAGGATTTACAGTCACAGACCTTATCTGGCTTGGGAGGATTTACAGTCACAGACCTTATCTGGCTTGGGAGGATTTACACTCACAGACCTAATCTGGTTTGGGATGATTTACGGTCACAGACCTTATCTGGCTTGGGAGGATTTACAGTCACAAACCTTATCTGGCTTGGGAGGATTTACAGTCACAAACCTTATCTGGCTTGGGAGGATTTACAGTCACAGACCTTATCTGGCTTGGGAGGATTTACAGTCACAGACCTTATCTGGCTTGGGAGGATTTACAGTCACAGACCTTATCTGGCTTGGAGAGCTGCCAGGCCGATATCTGTAAAATTTGGCAAGGAGTGGCAGAACTCCCTTAATGAATGTCTGACTTAACCACAGAAATTGGGGAGGGGGGGGGCTCAATTGCAGTTGTAAGTCGAGGACTACCTGTATTTACCCATGCAGTTTGAGGTAGGGGTGGGGGGAGTAAAGTCAACTTTATGATTTACATAGGACACCAGCTGCTAAAAGCAACCTTGGTCAACCCTCCCGGGCGAAACCCAGAGAAACTGGTTAGATGGTAGATGGAATACTTGTGAAAACAATGGAGTCTTTTCAGTGCTGGATCGATTGATGTCGCCTCCTCTCTTGAAGGATGGGTGGATGGAGGGACCGATGGAGGGATGGGAGAAACCTTGGGAAAGATCAGAAAGATGCTTATCTCTCTCTCTCTATCTCTCTCCCTGGAAGGAAATGGCCCTCGGAGAAGCCAAGAAGGGTGTAAACATTAACTCTACCGCAAACAGGAGGAGCTGGGACAGTCTGGTACAGGATGAGAAGGGCGTTAATGACTGGGTGGTGGTTGAGGTGGATGACATAACCGGAGACACAATGGCTCGGTCTCTTGGGTTGGTTGGCTTCTTTCAACGTAAGGCGTTTTGGGCCACGAAAAACCCAGCCGAACGTGGCAGGAGGAAACCAAAAGAGGGCACGGGACAGAAGCAGTTGCAGGTGGGGGGGGGATCTGCCCAAGTTCATAGGGACCACGAGAAGGGATGAGGATCATCAGATCCAAGAGCAGCGGGCCATGAGCGGGTAGAGCGGTCAGAACACGAGATGGCGGGAAGGAGATGCCACCTTGCGGATCTTAAGGAAAACGTAGAAGGCAAGAGATGTCGTTCATGACTGCAATTGTACTCCAGCTCAGCTTTTTTTAAAAAAAATCCACACCTATTTAAGGAGTGCAAAACACACACAAATGATCATCGGATGCTTTTGTTTTATTTACACTGAGCCAAAGGCTTTGGTTACAGGTATCGACAGAGGATGAGCCGGCCAATAATACTGGAAGACATTTGGTCAAAAATAGATTTAACAGAATAACAAAGAGTCGGAAGGGACCTTGGAGGTCTCCTGGTTCAACCCCCTGCTTTGTGGTTTAGGAGAGAGCTGGCCATGCCCACCCTGCCCACAGCCCCCCTCCCCCCCCCAAGGTCAAATACAACCCTGATGTAGCTCTCAATGAAATCGAGTTTGATACCCCTGCTCTACATCACGACTCACAAAGGAAATTCTGAGTTCTGTTACAGTCTTAGGTCGAGGACCGCCCGTGTAGTAAATTGTCACCCACCCGACGTAGCAAATCCTCAGGGGGAAGACGGCGGACTATGGAGACAGCTACGAAGCTGAGATGCCTGCTAAGGTCAAGCCTAACACACTCAAATCAAGTTAGATGGTCAAAACATACAAAAGAACACGATTCTAGGAAGCTAGGCAGATAGCGCTTGGAGGGACACAAGATTCTACCAATGAAGGTCTCCAGGGGAGATTTGGAAGGTGGGGAGGTGAGACGAACTTCTGCCACTCAGAAAGTTCATGGGAACCATAGGACAGGAAGAGGGACATCACAACAGTAAGGAAAGACTGGCAGGAGATCAAACCACCAGCAAAAACTTGCAAGAATAGAGCTGGGTGTCATCACATCTTTACCATCCATGGTCTTCTAAGAAGGTACAAGGTCCGAGTCCATTCTAAGGCAGAGGTTCTGCGTGACAGTTTTATTAGTAATAAGTGGCCCACACAATCAACAGAAATGTTAGTTGAATTTCTTTTGGGTTTTTTTTTTCCTTCAGAATTTAAGAGGATAGGCGTCTCTCAAATCTGGGTCGTATCAACAATTCTTTTTTTTTTAATGTTTCATTTCAGACCATTAGAATTATAAAACTAGAACCAGGAAGCCTTACGGGACTCCAGAGCGCAATAAAAAAGTGGGATTTTTGACGTCTTGGATTTAGGAAAGGGGGAAGTGGGGGGGAAGGAAACCAGCCCTATTCTATCAGCACTGTTTTCATCTGGGGAGAAGAAGCGGGAGGGCGAGGCAAAAATTAAATCCAGCGATAAGAGCAGGCTTTGCTTACTCTTCGGATGTGTTGTCTTTCATGCTGAAGGTACATGGAGGAGAAACAAGGCGACATAAATAAAACAGCAAGGACAGGACAGGTGCCACTGGCTTCACATGCATGTGTGAAATACAAAACCCATCACAGAACGTTAGCCAAACCATCACCTAGTCCCGTGATGGCACGCGTGGCCGAAGTGGGAAGCGGAGCCATGTCACCTGGCACGCACGGTGTTGCCCGGTCTTCTGACATGCATGCACGTGCGACGAACAGCTGGCCTTCTTGCATGGAAACTAGCAGAGCTGGTCTTCTGTTTTCCGGTATGAGCATGCATATCCGCCAGCTGATCGTCGGGCGCACATGTGTGCCAGTAATTGGAGGATTAGCTGGGCAGTGCGTATACATGCGCTGGAAACCAGAAGTTCATTTTCCAGTGCGTGCATACCCCCTGGGCAGCTCCTCTTCTGGACTGCGTGCCAGATGGGTGCTTTCAGCACTCGGTGTCAAAAAGTTTGGCCATCATTGACCCAGTCTTTGAAAGCAATTACAATTTTTTTTTGGGGGGAGGCTTTAGCCATCAACCTCTTAATACCACAAACTTCACACCAATGATTTCTCCTTTTGGAAGATGTCTTGGGAGGGCTATCTATGTAAAGACACTTGGGAAGCCTTATTGGCCTAGTACACTTGTGTTCTGAAAAGGAAACGTCTGTTGGAGTCTACTTGACTGCTGTCCATCATGGATAATCTCCTACGATACAATTACTCATGTTGTGCAAACACTATTAGTGATGCGGCAAGTGGCTATCACTACGAGCCAATTTCAACTCTATCATTATCGTTCTTGCTAGAGGTTAAGGTGCTGGACTAGGTGTGGGGAAATCTTAGGCACAGAAGCCAACTGGCTGATCTTGGATTCTCTCTCTCTCTCTCTCAGCAGGGCAAATAGAGGGCAACAAACACACTTGGGCTTGTTCATGTGGTTGTCAAGAGACACATTACGACTTGAAGTCAAAAGAAGTTTACCTAGAAAATCTGCATGTACACAATCTAGAGAGATAAAGAAAATTAGAAGAATTCAAGTTGAATCCTTCCATGCTTTCGGGGGACTTTCCTCTAAATCTTTAACTTTGCCCAAGGAAGGGCATTATGGAAGATACTTAAAGACATAGTCACAGTAAATTTACTTTACAGTAAACATGGATTGGCACCAGGTTTTTGTTTAAGTTGTGTTTTCGTAGTTTTTAAAACGATTGTATACAATGATTTTAATTCTTGATGGGAAGCCGGCCACTTGGCTGAAAGATGGGTGGGTGCATAAAGGTTTTCAATAAATAAAATTAATTTATCTGATTTTTTTTTAAAAAAATCAAATAAAGCTGATGATCACTGGTCTGTTTTAAAATATATTCATGAAGTTACAAGTCAAATAGTCAGACTGAATGAAGGATTAAAGATAGAGAGTGGTCTGTTCCCCCAAGAAATTATGTTAGAGTGTCACCTTTGGGTATCCAAACTCACAAGAATAGAATAGAATAATAGAGTTGGAAGGGACCTTGGAGGTCTTCTAGTTCAACTCCCTGCCTAGGCAGGAAACCCTACACCCCTTCAGACAAATGGTTATCCAACATCTTAAAAACTTCCAGTGTTGGAGCATTCACAACTTCTGGAGGCAAGTTGTTTCACTGATTAATTGTTCTAATTGTCAGGAAATTTCTCCTTAGTTCTAAGTTGCTTCTCTCCTTGATTAGTTTTCAATCATTGCTTCTTCTCCTGCCCTCAGGTGCTTTGGATAAAAGCTTGACTCCCTCTTCTTTGTGTCACCCCTAGTCCTTCTTTTCATCAAAATAGACATATCCAATTCCTGCAACCATTCTTTATATGTTTTAGCCTCCAGTCCCCTAATCATCTTTGTTGCTCCTCTCTGCACTCTTTCTAGAGTCTCCACATCCTTTTTACATCGTGGTGACCAGAACTGGATGCAGTATTCCAAGTGTGGCCTTACCAAGGCCTTGTAAAGTGGTATTAACACTTCACGTGATCTTGATTCTCTCCCTCTGTTTATGCAGCCTAGAACTATGTTGGCTTTTTTGGCAGCTGCATCACACAGCTGGCTCAAGAAGAAAAAGAAGAGTGTAACAAATTTAATTCCCTTGGCACACATACAAGGGGATGGATATCAGCAGTCTATTTCTATGCTTTTCATGGCATAATGATAGAAGCCAAAGAACGTTGCTAAATGGAGAGCAAAAAAAGAGACTTCCTAAGGAGAATTAGTCCACCGTGGGATCAATTCATCACCCAGGAAAACATATCTTAAACCCGCAAAATGCAGAGAGCACATTCCAACTTAACAAACAGAAACACAAACAGTTCCTTTGTGTTTGTGCCATGACCCTTTTGCAGTGGAAACTGTCTGAAAATCTGAATATTATCCCCTGTTTTGTACAAACCATGATTTCAAGTTCAGGAGGTCAAATTATTCAGCCAAAAGTTAAAATAAAGTGGGCAAAAGATTTGCTGGTGTTTGGGCTAAAATGGTAAGACACTGCATGGAGTGAAAATAACTAAAAAAATGTTTCTTCTATTTAGATCCAAAATTCTCCATGTGTTTTTCCCCCCAGGAAAAAAAATCCAACCAGACCCCCAAATTATGTTTGATTCATGTTTATGAAAAAGAAAGTCAAACCATCAGCATTCCCAACGTAACGCTCTTAAATGTGGAAAACAGAAAATTTGGTGACAAAAGGAAACAGCGCATTAAAAATTGTATAAAATATAACATTCATTCCCTTGGCTTGATAAAATTGGCCCAGTTTCTAAGGCCCTAGCAAAAAATATTCAGGAGGAATCAGGTAGCCCCTTATGTGCTGAGCAAATTTGATTAAAAGTGTTATTAAAGTTTTCTTATGCTGCAGCTCCCTTCATCAGAGGTGCAATGAATCAGAGAAACCTGAATAAAATGGGCTTGTTAGAAAAGAGAGCATGTGATTCCTTTTGATGTTTTGCAACCACAGAAGCTAAGTCACAAGAGGCTTTCCTACGCAGAAGACTATCTATGATTTAATATACGCTTCTGGTTAATAAAAAGCTAATTTTGGCGACTCTGAAATCTACACTCATTTTTTTTTCATGCTGAAGAGTGAAATTGCAAAAGCTCATATCTTCCCAACCCTTCTTCTCTTCATGCAAGTAACAACAATTTAATTAGAAAAACAAAAGCTGAAATACTTACATTGTACCAACTCTGGCTTTTCTGTAGAGAGAAAATGAAAATAACAAACAGAGAAAAAAACCACAGTTAGTATGGAAGTTTCAGAAGTAGGCAAAGGAAGAAGAATGAGGGGGAGGAGGGACGGGACGACAACGACCCAAAACTTTGGAAATGTTGTGCCAAGGGTTGGTTAGCATTCCTGAAACTAGACGTGATGGAGAAGGAAAATAAAACTTTGTGGCTTCTAGAACAGAATTGTAGGTTTTTATCACAACTTGTTGGCCAAATTGGAACATTGATTGTCAGCCGCAAATGATCCCAAGTCTCACCCAAGAATGCCATTTATACTCTTGATTTCTTTCTAAATCAGGAAAATCCAAGCACCAATCAACCGCCTTTCATTTTTGAGTTTTTATATCAAACGTCAAATACACAATAGAAGGGACACATGAGGGCATAACTACGCATTTCAAAGCTAGAACTGTGCTGCACTGTTAAAAGGTCAATCGAATGTGTTGTGCAGATTTCAAAAATGTGTCCCGTTCCTTACTCATTTCAGATATTAGTTTAATTGACAGAAATGATACGGCCAATTTATCTTAGGTTTATTTATCTATGGGGCTTGCAGTAAAGTACAGAAGGAAGTGAGTGTTGTGGCCTGCAGAGCTGGCAGCAGAGTCAGACAGTGAGGAGGTTAGGGAGGAACATGGGCCAGTCCTGGAGTCTGGGGAAGACTCCGATGAGGACTCTACGTTGGAGGCAGAGAGAGGACCAAGGTCATCTGGTAGTTATTTGCTGCCTCCGGAGCCTCCGGAGTCTGACATCAGCAAGGCAGAAGAACAAGGGAGCCTGTTCCCAGTGTGCGCATGCGCAGAGCTGCCGGAAGGCAAGAACAATTAAGAAAAAAGGGTCAACTTGGGAGTAAGGCTTGAAGATGATTGCCACCTCTCGTAAGGCATAAAAGAGGAGTGAACGGGATGTGAGCTTCTGCAGGAAGCAATTAGTTCATCTGGTCGGTTTCAAGCTCTGAGAAGTTCTGTTTGACTCTGTGCTACCTTTGGCGTTGCAAAACTAATTGTCAATTGGGTCTCTGGCAGCGTTTCGGGGGAGATAAAGGGGGTGCTTATCAACCTTCTCCTGAAAGGCTGTGGCAACTCAAGCAGACATCTGTCGGAAACTTCATAGACTGTTTGTGAAGTCTTGCGGACTGTTGATGGCCATACTTTACAGCCGTATAAATAAAAGAAGGTTTGGGGGGACTGAGATTGTGATTTATGCTTTATCCAGAAGCCTAGGTCAGAACAGTGGGTGTCCTTGAAGAGAACTTTTGAGATTTAATCTGATTGTCAGAACACGCCCGACGTTAAATTCTCACTTGTGTTTTCAGGAGTTCTGCCTACAGGAGAATAAAGGCTCAAATGAAGACCTGGGCAGAGTTGAAGGGAGTGTATTTAAGGTGACACAGCAGGCATATTTAAACCACCCAATCCATTCTCTCTCTGTTTATGCCTAAATGGCATCTATTCATCCATTTCTTCAACACTGGGCTATAAATCATTTTTTTATGTCTTTATGTTTCTTAGGCATCATTGCTGCTACAAGGAGAAAGTCAACACGGGCAACCAATTGGGAGGGAGGGCCTGTTTATTTTTTGGGTTTTTTTTTGTAAAGTTATAAAATACTTATGTGGTTTGGGCGAGTATGGAGGGGAAAAACGCCTTCCACTGTTAAGCCTACATTCACTGCTGTTTACTTAAGCAAACAATAGACACAAAGACAGCTTCTTGGGCTGTTCAGGTGTCAACAGCTTCATTTAGATCTCAGCCTAAAAGAAAGGATGATTCAGAATGGCTAAATGTGGCAAACCTTGAAAAACCCAAAAAGAAAAAAAAGAAGGCAAATTCAGGCTGAGAAAGAAAATCAAAATGTTATAGGTTAGGGAAACAGAGGCATCCAACTTGCAAGCCAAACCCTGATTTTCAACTCAACTCTCGGACTCCGAGAGCTGAGATGATGCTTGCCTTCGTTTCAGAGTGGATTTCAGAGGGATTTGGGATGAAATACGCCCTGATTTTTGTGGATCAGTTCCAGTCCTCGGATCCACCTTGGAGAAATATTCAGAGATGAAAGTTATCCAAAGGATAGGCTTTTTACGGAATGTGAAACATTCTTGTTTATTCCGACGGTTTTGGCTCCTGGTTATTCTCCTGCGTTTTAGAGTGTTGATTTTCGAGATTCCCGAAAGATCTCTTTCGAGAATCTATCCTTGAGATCGTGTTTTTTTTTAAGAGTCCACAAGCACAGATTCTCCTCGGTTCAAACAAGATCCCTTCTGACATGAGAAACTGCAGGTGGGAAAAACAAAACAAGGGCCATTTTTCACGGCTGCAGGTTTTTATGTACAGTATAATAGATTCCCCTCCCTTGGGTGGATTGCAAATATTCTCACTCTGATGACACATATGTTTCTTATTTGGTTTGGCCTTATCGGTTGCAACTGGCGCTTTAGTGCCAGTTTTGGACCTGATGAGCAGGGAGCAGTTTTTATGGGTTGTATTTTGTACGCGGACTCCCTACCAAGGACATCTCTTTCAAAGAATTCCGTTTTATGTGGTTCTTTTTCGATCTGATTTAAATCCAGCCCTTTTAATATTTGTAAGCCGCCAAGAGTCACCCCTAGACGAGATGGGTGGCACATATAAAATACAATAAAAAATAAAATAAAAACAAAATAAAATACTGCAAAATAAAATAAAATAAAAACAAATAGAATAGAATAATAAAATAGAAAAAATAAAATAATAAAACAAAATAATAAAACAATAAAAATAAAGCAAAACATATAAAAATAATATAATAAAATAATAAAATAAAATAATAAAACAACAAAAAATAGAATAGAATGGAATAGAAAAAAATAAAATAAAATAATAAAACAATAAAACAAAATATAAAAATGAAAAATAATAAAATAAAATAAAATAAATAAATAAAATAAAATAATATAAAATAAAATAAAATAAAATAAAATAAAATAATAAAATAAAATAAAATAAAATAAAATAGAATAAAATAAAATAAAATAATAAAATAATAAAATAAAATAAAATAATAAAATAATAAAATAAAATAAAATAATAAAATAAATAAAATTAAAATAAAATAAAATAAAATAAAATAAAATAAAATAAAATAAAATAAAATAAGCTAAACTAAACTAAACTAAACTAAACTAAACTAAACTAAACTAAACTAAACTAAAATAAAATAAAAATGGTGAAATGTATGTCCTGGGACAATACTTATTTTATTTTTAAGAAAACTGACATTGCCAGCAATCTAAGAGTACCACCCGAGTTGTTTAAAGTCCAAGTTTGATGTTCAAATTTTGCAACTTGCATCAATGAATTTCAGTCTCTGCTGTTGTTTTTGTGATGCTGTCTTTCCACATCCTTGGTTTTGGGTCCAAATAAGTGAATGACTGAATAAATAAATATTTTTTTTATTTTTCTTTCTTTCTTTATTAAATTTATTCATTGCCTATCTCATTGTTGAGCAATTCTGGGCAGCTTACGACTTCATTAAAAACAGCAATGAAAACATTGAACATTAAGAGTTAACATGAGGGGACGGGGAAAACCTCAGGGTATATTTTAAGGTTGCAGTTGCTTTATTTACTTATTTTGAGATTTTTAAGGCCACCTAATTTAGTGTGACTCTGAGCAGCGTACAACACAAACACACAGTAACAATAATGTAACTAAGAAGCAAACAACAAATATATATACACAGGAAAAGCTAAAACCTACAAGGGAAACCAAGCACCACACAACAAAACGAACCACGGGGTGGTTACTACTTTGACCGAGCATTTAAAAAAAATAGGAACATAAACAAGGAAAAAAGAATGTACAAAAAGGTAAGAGATGGTAAAACACAGGCAGGTAAATGACCTATCTACGGTATCATAAAGATAACTATCTTCTAACGTTATCATTAGAAACTTATGACACTGTAAAAGATGTCATATCCGCTTTCTCAACAGAATCCAAGGGTCTGTTTTGAATTCGAAAGATAATTCCTTGGTTAACTGAGTACATTGGATTAAATGAAACATCTGGTTAGTTGTCAAATTGGAATTTATATAAGCAGTGTACCAAAGACTTGTTTGAAACTCTTAGGCAAGATTACGCTGAAAAGGTGGCACAGCTAAACAACTTCTAACACGTACGACAATGATTTTCCTTTAGCCCATTGATGTGTAAGGTAAAGGTTCCCCTCGCACATATGTGGTAGTTGTTCCCGACTCTAGGGGGCGGTGCTCATCTCCGTTTCAAAGCCGAAGAGCCAGCGCTATCCGAAGACATCTCCATGGCATGACTAAACGCCGAAGGTGCATGGAACGCTGTTACCTTCCCACCAAAGGTGGTACCTATTTTTCTACTTACATTTTTAAAGTGCTTTCGAATGGCTAGGTTGGCAGAAGCTGGGACAAGTAACATGGCGTTAGGGATTCGAACCGCTGAACTGCCGACCTTTCTGATCAACAAGCTCAGCGTCTTAGCCACTGAGCTACTGTGTCTCTTTTATTGATGTGTAGGAGAAGACAAAGAAATAGGGGGCTAAAATAGTCAGGGACTTGGGTCCCTTTCTTACAAAGAATGCCAAGGGTTTTTAGTTGGGCAGTTGGATCAGTGCAAGACATACAAGGCAGGAAGAGCTGGGGAAAAAGCAAATTTGTCGAATCAGCTACCATATTTTTAGACTATAAGATGCAACCTTTCTCCCCATAAAAGAGCATGGAAATGTTGGTGCGTCTTATAAACCAAATTCAGCCATTTTGGGCCTCCCGAAGCCCAAAAAACGGGCCATTTTTTGCAAAAACAGAGGCATTTTTGCCTTCCCCCGGCCCCCAGAACATTCTGCACGCTTCAGCAGGGCTAGGGGAAGGCAAAAATGCCCCCGTTGTTACGGAAAATGCCCCATTTGTCACTCATTTTTTACAAAAACAGGGGCATTTTTGCCTTCCCCCAGCCCTGCTGAATCCTGCAGAGTGCTCCTGGGGCCGGGGAGGACAAAAACTTTTTCCCCCTACTTACCTCTTTGAAATCTTGGTGCATCTTATAGTCTGAAAAATATGGTAAGCAGGGGGTGGAACAGCGGAGGTGGAAGGGACCTTGGAGGTCTTCGAACCCAACTCCCTGCTCCATCAGGAGATCCTCTACTAGGGCTGTCCAACCTCGCAGGGTGAAAACTTGTGGATTTCAACTCCCAGAATTCTGGAGTTGAGGTCTACAAGCCTTCCAAGACGCTAAGTTTGGACACCCTTGCCAGATAAATAGCTGCCCAGTCTCTGCTTGAAAACCTTCAGTGAAGGAGCACCCACAACTTCTGGAGGCAAGTCGTTCCACCGGTGAATTGTTCTAACTGAAATTTCTCCTCAGCTCTAGGTTGAATCTCTCTCTGGTAAGCTTCCATCCATTGCTTCCTGTCCTGCCCTCAGTCTGAGCAAAGATTTACTCAGTCCCAGCAAAGATACTCAGGGCAGCCTGCCCCTCCCATCACGCCAGCAACTTTCTGAACCGATTCTCACTTTTTTGATTCCAGCACGGGAAGGACAAAGGAGGAAGAAGAAGAAGAAGAAGTGGGGGGGGGGGGAGAAAACCGGGAAGGGCGTATTGAGGAAAACAAGAGAGAGTCAAGTTCTTACTTTGATCAGGTTTAATCTGTCATACTGGAAAAAGAAAAAGAAAACCATGAAAACGTTAGAAAGGAAAGGAAAGGAATCTATAGCTTTAAAGGTGGAGAGGATGTAAAGCAGGGATATATGCGCATGGGGGGGGGGGTGAAAGTCCAGACGCAGTAGCGAAAAACTACAGGGACAGAGGGATAAAAAAGTGAAAAAGAGAGCTGTGAAAATATCTACAGACCCCTCCCATCCTGGACATAAAATGTTTCAACTCCTACCCTCACAACGACGCTATAGGGCACTGCACACAAAGACAATTAAACGCAAAAGGGGAAACATTTCTCCTTTCGTTTTGTTTTTAGTTAGTTTTGATAGCCCTCTGTCAGAGAAAACGGAGCTGGCGCGCTGTCAGAGGCACCTGCGGGCCAGATCTAAGCACCCCAAGGGCTCGATCTGGCCCGCGGACCCTGAGTTTGACACCCCTGCTTTAGATACTTAAACCAGCCAGCATGTTAGTCTTCACCATGAATTAACTGGAGAAGCAGGAGATTCTCCAGGGCACAAAAGCAGGCACAAATGACCCACCTCTGGGACCACGCAATGGCAACAGGCCCTTCCAGGAATAGGCCCTTACAACCCCCTGCATGCCCCAATGTTTCATTCCAAAGGATGGGATTACTCTCCCAAAGGATAATCTTTTCAGTTGACTCAAAAATATTTTCCTTGCATGCATATCAGGCGCTGAGCTATGTGGCCCCGGGTGAAATGAGGATATGATACGAGTTGGTGTAAAAGTTGCAGCAAGCTTCCTTAAGGGGACGGATAGGCTAGGAAAGGGCTCCCTCTGTTGGCAACATGGCACCATCACAGTCTGTGCATCTCATGAAAGAGAGGTCAATCGCCCATGTACATGTTTAATGTTGCAGGATCTAATCGGAGTCAGTCATCGGGACCAAAGGTTTATTCTTCCAAGACTTTTGGACTCTGGAGCCCATCTTCAGGGAATGTCTCCCTCTCGCTCCAGAATGCATGCACTGGGCTGTTTTACGTGTTGTATATTTATATATGTTTTTATAAGGGCCATGGTTAGAATGCTCATATTTCAGGGTAACTCTGTCCACAGGCAGGAGCTTGACTGGCTCAAGGTTGACTCAGCCTTCAGAGGTTGGTAAAATGAAGACCCAGATTGTTGGGGGCAAGAGGCTGACTCTGTAAACCACTTAGAGAGGGCTGTAAAGCAGAGTGAAGCGATATATAAGTCTAAGTGCTATTGCTGACCCTTCCTTCCTTCCTCCCTCCCTCCCTTCTTTCCCTCCCTTCCTTTCTATGATGGTGCAGTGGTTAATATCCAGAATTGCAGGCAAACTCTGCCACTGCCAGGAGTTCGATCCTGACCAGCTCAAGGTTGACTCAGTCTCCCATCCTTCTGAGGTTCGGTAAAATGAGGACCCAGATGGTTAGGGGCAAGAGGCTTACTCTGTAAACTGCTTAGAAAGGGCTGTAAAGCACTATGAAGCGGTATATAAGCCTAAGTGCTATTGCTATATGACATCTGGTTGTGTGCAGCTTTTAGTTGTTCCTAAGGGTGTTGATGGAAGGCTCTTAAGGTCAATCATTTGTTGTGTCAGAACATGGCGTAAAGGTTGCACGCACATGCGCACTCATCGGGGCTAGGCTCCGGAAAAGCCAAACTTCCAGGTTCTAGCACGCATGATCAGCCAGCCGGCGCGCATGCGCAGGCCGGTTTTTGGCACTGCCACATGTGCGAAGGTATCGCGCTCTGGAAAAGCTGAACTTCCAGGTACTGGCATGTATGCTCACCTGACAATCAGCTGGCAAGTGTGCATGCACAAACTGATTTTAGGCACTGCCGTGCACGCAAAGAACAACTGGTTGTCGTGAGCGCATGCACCCCAGAAACCCGGGAAACAAACAGGCACGGGCGTGTGTGCCAGGTGACATAGTTTCATGTGCCACTTTTGGGCATGCGTGCCAGAGGTTCACCATCATGGAACTAGAAGGTCATTTTCAAATGTCCTGGTCCATGAGATGCCTGCAGCTGGTAAGAACTTCCATTTTTCTAGGGTCCAATTTATTGGCTGGGAACAAGAAAGAACCAAACGGACTTAAAAGAAAGCTGATTTTAGATAGGTGATTGTGGCAAAAAAAAAAGAAAAAGGAAATAGGAGGGGAAAAAACCATAGAAGAAAGAAGAGGACAATTAAACGAAAACATACAACTGAGACATTAAACAAAACGAACAGAGTCAACATCTTTTTAACTAGAAATGTAGAAAGACCTTGGGTCAAAAGATTATCTCTTTATCGGATCAGATGGTTCCCAAATTCTGTCCCTCTGAAGGACATCGCAAAGTCTTAGAGCAGAGAGGCGTCAACTTTGGCAAACTTTAAAGACCTGTGGACTTCAATTCCCAGAATTCCCCAGCCGGTTCGGCCAGCCGGGGGAATTCTGGGAGTTGAAATCCACCCTCAACCTTTCAGGCACCAGAGATCGGTTCAGTGGAGAGCAGTGGTGGGATGCAACCAGTTTAACAACCGGTTCGGGGAGAACACACGAACCTAATGGACTTCCGTGCAGCGTTCAAAATACAGCAATGTGAAGCCCAGCTGCTTACTTTCTGAGGCAGCCCCGGTAGGTAGAACAGCGGAGGCGCAGAAATCAGCTGGGATGCACGAATCAGCTGAGCCAGAGAGAAGGAAATATAGGACAGGATAGGGAGGGGCGGGTCAGCAGTCGCTACTACCGGTTCGCCTAAACCGGGCCGAACCGGCTGAATACCACCTCTGGTGGAGAGAGGTTTTCCCGTGGACCGGAGGGGGCGTAGTTTTGCATGCTGTCTACCTGGCCTGGTTGCTGGCATGCCGTGGACGGGACCCCTGGTTTCGTGGGCTTCTCATCTCCTTGAGCCTACAAGAGCCAGGATGATGGGAGGGGGGAGTCCTTTTCGTTTTGCTTCCTGAGCTGACGATAGAGTCTAAGCCGCTGTCTGATACTCAGAGAGATATTCTGCTTTTGCAAAGGAAATCCTTACGGGCAATTCTGTCTCCCTTATTGGGAAATGCTGCAATATCCCATTAGGCGTAATTCAGGAGAGGTATTCTGACCCAGCTCCCCAAGCACGACAAACTCTCTGAAGTGAACTCAAAGATTCCTTTAATTAGGAGCGCCGACAGCCGAGCAAAAAAGTTTCTCTCTCACCACAGGCTAACAAGTCTGACCGGCAGGGAGATGAATAGTTGTCTGTCACATCTATTCGTCTCCGGCCCCTGCCTTTGATCCCCAGAGCTAGAGTGGGACTTCGCTAGTAGCAGTGGCTCTTCCGTCCTAAGGATCAGCCCATCGATTTCCACTGCTCTCCTCTCCTCTGCCTTCTGTGCATCCGCACATCAGGCACTGGACCCAGTTGTTCCTCTTCTTCCTCATCAGCCACCTCCAGACCCGGGGGCTGTTCACTTTCATCTGAGGGCTGACGGATGACTCAGCTCTGCCACTGTCTCTTTCTCTCTCCATTCCCTCTTCCCCGTCGGAGGTCCCAGGTTGCCCTGATGTTGACCCTGATTCCCACACCCCCTCCTCCTCCTTTTCTGAGTCAATAGCTGGAAGGGCCAGCAGCCGACAGGCCACAACCATAGGTATGTCTTTATTTTATAAAGCCTGATCGTCTAAAGCCTAAAGATCCAGGGGAAACGAATGAAAAGAAGGAATGAGGAAATTTCAACCGCTCAGTTTGTGAAAGGTGAGACACGGCTTTTCACCTGCGCTTAATTTATGGGCAGGCATACCTGTACGTGCTTGCCTATTCATCCCTCTTCCTAGAAACAATAACTGACCCCAGTAGAGCCTCATTATTCCCTTCACTTCCGGATTCTATTCTGAAAAAGGAGCTTTTGATTTAAAACGGGGAACACGCTATTTGGAAACATCGCAGCATATTTGGGGTAATCCTCAACATACAACCGTGATGGAGCCTGCCCGTTACAGTGGTGTGACATTGACGGTTGGAAAATGGGTCGGCCACAGGTTTAGTATTTTTTTTGCAGCAGCGGTCATTAAGTGAATGCAGCAGTCGCTAAGCGAACGCATCGTTCAGGATGGGTTGGCAAAACGCTGGAGAAGCGCTGGTTTTCAGCGAAGCGTCATAAAACGGTGTCACGTAACCACAATACGTTGAAAAAGTCTGTGGCAGCCCCTCTAATATTTGAATACGTCTTTCATGTCTCCCCTGCTCCTTCTCTTCACTAGACTAGCCAGGCCCAGTTCCTGCAACCGTTCATCAAATGTTTTAGCCTCCAGTCCCCTCATCATCTTGGTTGCTCTTCTCTGCACTCTTTCTAGAGTCTCAACATCTTTTTTATAGTGTGGTGACCAAAACTGGATGCAGTACTCTAGGTGTGGTCTTACTAAGGCTTTATAGAGTGGTATTAGTACCTCCCTTGATCTTGATTGTATCCCTCTGTTAATGCAATTTAGGATTGCATTGGCTTTTTCGGCTGCCGCTGCACACGGCTGGCTCATATTTAGCTGGTTGTCCATTTCAATTGTCGTAGTGCCAATGCAGAGAGTTACTGTTGCCAGGAAGCTTTGGGAGTCCTTACGGGTACTTGTTTGGCCAAAGTAAAAGCAAATCAGGGGTGCCCAACCCCCGGTCCGTGGACTGGGACCAGGCCACAGCATGCCAGAAATGAGGCCATGCAAACAAGCAAAGCCCCATCCAACGGGATGCAGGCAAAATCAAAACCACACCACCTCTGGTTCGCGGTAAAATCTTTCTCCCTGGAGCCAGTTCCCGGTGCCCAAAAGATTGAGGGCCACTGGTTAGATTGGTTCTTAGTTTAATCTGGTAGGTTTCTTCTGATGTCCTCATAGGTATTTAAGGAACGATTCCAAAAGAATGGCTCCCCCCCCACACACACACAAACACACACAAGAAAATCTTGTTATGTTGCAGGCGTTCTTAGGATTTGCACAGGGGTCTACTCAAAGTGGAGCACTTTCTTTTACAATTTTTTATCGGATAATCCAAAACTTCTGGGCCATCTTGTTGACAAGCTTAATATTCCTCCTGTATACACTGGGGTATAAACAGGGACATTTTTCAGTGTTGCTTCTAAAAGAGAAAATGAGGGAGGAAAATTTCAAAGTCCCATCCACCATCAAGGTTCATCTCAGAACTTGATCGTCCTAGAATCTCTATGCCAGGGGTGTCCAAACTTGGCAACTTTAAGACTTGTGGACTTCAACTCCCAGAATTCCCCAGCCAGCTGGCTGGGGAATTCTGGGAGTTGAAGTCCACAAGTCTTAAAGTTGCCAAGTTTGGACACCCCTGCTCTATGCAGATGTCATTGTATAACGTGGGAGTTGAGGCCACATGTTTGGCGCTTGGTACCACAACTGGCAAATGACATATAGGAAAGCAGGTAGTCAGCCAAGACCTGATCCTCATCCTCATCATCTTCATTTAATGACCCTATAATCCCTTGCAAGGTGGAACCTGGGCAACTGAATGGGACCAGCAGAGTGTTTTAATGGCCAGATGCCTTTCCTGTTGCCAATGCGGAGTTTTGTTCGGCAAATATATTCTCAATGTGACCAGAGAGAGAGAAATATCGGCCTCTACCTAGGATTGAACTCACACCTTCCTGATTGTGAGGCGAGAGCTCCCCCTCTAGGCCACCACACCACTCTAGCAGAGGTGGGTTGCTGCTGGTTCAGCCCAGATCAGGAGAACTGGTAGTAGCGGTGGCGGGAGGCTCCGCCCACTCACCCAGAAGTGTCGCACGGGAGCGCACCCGAACCATTAGTAAAAAAAAATGGCAACCCACCGCTGTACTCTAGCCAAGAGCTGATCAAAATCGAGATAAAATGAGAGAGTGAAAAAGAGACAAACTCAGAATGAGAAAGGCCTACGAGGGTGGCCGAACGAGAAGATAAAAGAGCGCTCAACCAGGAACAAGTAAGCTCACCTTAGAATTCTTGGTCCCGCCACGGCCGGATTGGGAGGAACAGCTTCGTTGCACGCCTTGCTCTGGCGTGGAAGGAGATTTGTCCGAAGAATGATCCGACCCCTTCTCCACCATGGTGTCCCCTTGGGGGTCCTGTGGCGTGGGAGACCGGGAGCGTTTGCGCAGGACTGGGGAGCAAGCGGGCGTACTGCGGTTCGAGTTACTGGCAGTGCTGGAGAGAAGGGAGAGAGAGAACCGCGAGTGAAAAACCCATCACAGACTACCGATCCCTAATCTCCCACATCTTTCTTTGGGGCAGAAGTTGGAAGTTCACTGCCTTTTATCCAGGACAGGGGTGTGAAACTCAAGGCCCACGAGGTCCTTAAATCTGGTCCACAGGGCCGGCCTGGAAATAGCAAACAACCAGATTGCAGTCTGGCAGCCACACCCGCGCCCCATTTTCAGTCTGGATGGCCCCCTCAGCACTGCTGGCCAAAACAGGGCATGGAGGACCTATGTGCGCACACACACATACACACACCATTTTGGGCCTGGATGTCCTCCTGAAGCATTCTGCTGGCCAAAATTGGGTCCCCCCCCGCGCCCCATTTTGGCTGGTGGGATGCTGCAGGAATACAACAAGACCAACATACCTACACCCGTGAAAATCTACGAATATATATACATATATATATATACGTATGTATGTATGTATGTATGTATGTATGTATGTATGTATGTATGTATGTATGTGTGTATTTGTGTTACAACCCCTGGTATGCCCAAATATGGGAGGGAGCTCACTACTCCCTCCTTCTGTCCTTCGGCTCATTACAGAGGACCATCCAGGCAGAAAACCATACACACACACACAAAATACATACATATATATTTATATATATCTTGAAACTCAACATTAAGAAAACTAACATCATGGCATCTCAATTTCTGGCAAATAGATGGGGAAGAAATGGAAGTATTTTCCTGGCCTCCAAGATCACCGCAGATGGGGACTGCAGCCAAGGAATTAAAAGACACTTCCTCCTATGGAGGAAAGCGATGGCAAATCTAGACAGCATACTAAAAAGCAGAGACATCACCCTGCCAACAAAAGTGCATCTAGTCAAGGCTATGGTTTTCCCAGTTGCAATGGATGGCTGTGAAAGTTGGACCCTAAGAAAGGCTGAGTGCCAAAGAATGGAGGCCTTTGAACTGTGGTGCTGGAGAAGACTCCTGCGAGTCCCTTGGACTGCAAGGCCATAAAACAGGTCAGTCCTAGAGGAGATCAACCCTGACTGCTCTTTAGAAGGCCAGATCCTGAAGAGGAAACTCAACTCTTTTGGCCACCTAATGAGAAGGAAGGACTCCCTGGAGAAGAGCCTCATGCTGGGGAACATTGAGGGCAAAAGAAGAAGGGGACGACAGAGAATGAGGTGGCTGGATGGAGTCACTGTTAGTGTGAGCTTAAATGGACTCCAGAGGATGGTAGAGGACAGGAAGGCCTGGAGGAACGTTGTCCATGGGGTCGCGATGGGTCGGACATGACTTCGCAACTAACAATAACTATACATGAACCTTCACCCTTTGCCCTCATCCTACACACAAGCTACATATATCTCTGTGTGTATATGTGTATGTATATATACACAAGTATATTAATATATTGTGTAGATCCAGCATATGAATATATAAGAGACCAGACCATTTGAAAGACCAATGAACAAGCGAACCAATCAGCTGCTCAGAGTTTAAACATAGTTCCAAACGAACAACCAATCGCACGACAACTGACCACATTGGCACACAAGACATCTATAAGCTATAATAGGACAAGAAAATCCTGATGATGTTAACCTAGTCTGGTAATAGAACATTCCGAAACTAAATTGAAACAAGCTTGGAGAGGAAACCACTGTCAATATATATAGGAAGGAAGGAAGAGAGGGAAGGAAGGGAGCTGGTAGAAACCCCTCTCTGGATTGGCCCCTCCCATAAGAAATAAAAGAGGAGCGAAAGGGGAGTGGGCTTTTGCAGGAAACAATTAGTTCATTTGCTCATTTCAGGAGTATGAAGATCTGTCCGTGAATCTCAGAGACTCTGTGCCAAGTCTTTCTTTGCACAGCACTGAGTTTGGACAATATTTACATGGCAGCTTTCCAAGCTAGATTAGGTCTGTGACCATAACTTCATCTTGGAAAGACTGTCTGCCAGGCCTTTGCTGAATGTGAATGAGAGGAATTCACATTTGTTTAATAAAAGGGGTTTTGTCGGGACCAGGACTCTGCCTTGTGCTTTTTGGGGAAGCCTCGGACAGAACAGAGTTAGCCTACATTACTGCATTCTAACCATTGTGCACCATGGAAGGGAGGGAGGGAGGGAGGGAGGGCCGTGATGACACAGTGGTTAGAATGCAGTATTGCAGGCAAACTCTGCCCACAGCCTGGAGTTCGATCCTGATAGGGATCAAGGAAGGAAGGAAGGAAGGCCGTGGTGACGCAGTGGTTAGAATGCAGTATTGCAGGCAAACTCTGCCCACAGCCTGGAGTTCGATCCTGATAGGGATCAAGGAAGGAAGGAAGGAAGGAAGGCCGTGGTGACGCAGTGGTTAGAATGCAGTATTGCAGGCAAACTCTGCCCACAGCCTGGAGTTCGATCCTGATAGGGATCAAGGAAGGAAGGAAGGAAGGCCGTGATGCCGCAGTGGTTAGAATGCAGTATTGCAGGCAAACTCTGCCCACAGCCTGGAGTTTGATCCTGATAGGGATCAAGGAAGGAAGGAAGGCCGTGATACCGCAGTGGTTAGAATGCAGTATTGCAGGCAAACTCTGCCCACAGCCTGGAGTTCGATCCTGATAGGGATCAAGGAAGGAAGGGCCGTGGTGACGCAGTGGTTAGAATGCAATATTGCAGGCTAACTCTGCCAACTGCCAGCAGTTTGATCCTGAGAGGCTCCAGGTGGACTCATCCTTTCATCCTTCCAAGGTGGGTAAAATGGGGACCCAGATTGTTGGGGGCAAATATGCTGACTCTGTAAACTGCTTAGAGAGGGCTGTAAAGCACTGTGAAGCGGTATATAAGTCTAAGTGCTATTTAGAAACATACAACAATGTGTTGTCCTTCTCGACAACTCTCCACCCCAGACTTCCCAAACTTTGGCTGTTCCTGCTTAGTCCCAGCGTTGTTGTTGTTTTTGGATCCAAACCAGGAACAGGCATGGCAAATGTCTTCTGTGGTTGCCATAGTAACCAGGGCTTGTAAAAGGACCAGGAATCCACGCCGGCAATGACAAAACAACTTGACCCACTTTGCAAATAATCATAATAATAATGCTTGATGGAGCTCACTGGCCAGCGGCCATTCAGAACCCCACGGGACCCTCCCTCTAAACTTTCTGGAGAAGTCGCTGCCGATATATATCACCCCAGCAGACAGGCAATAGGTAGTCAGAGAGAATTTTTGAACAAAACTGTGCTTGTGTCTGTGTGTTTGTGGCTCAGTGGCTAAGACGCTGAGCTTGTCGATCAGAAAGGTCAGCAATTCAGCAGTTCGAATCCCTAGTGGCGCATAATGGAGTGAGCTCCCGTTACTTGTCCCAGCTTCTGCCAACCTAGCAGTTCGAAAGCATGTAAAAAATGCAAGTAGAAAAAATAGGAACCACTTTTGGTGGGAAGGTAACAGCGTTCCTTGCACCTTTGGTGTTGAGTCATGCCGGCCACATGACCACGGAGACGTCTTCAGACAGCGCTGGCTCTTTGGCTTTGAAACAGAGATGAGCACCACCCCTCAGAGTCGGGAATGACTAACACATATGTGTGAGGGGAACCTTTACCTTTATGTGTGTTTGTGAGTGCACACAGGCACATGTGCAGGAGGATACAAATATTTCCATCAATTTTGATGGCAAGGGAAAGCTTATAATTTGGGTTTTGCTATTAAGCTACTTTTGGGGCATCAACGTTCTCTACCAAGAAATTCTTCCAGCAAAGACTCCACATTCGGGTTCGAAGTGATTGTTCTTTGGTAATTTTTTCTGGGTTTTAATTCCAAGGTTCAGACAACTAATCTGAACTCACCTAAGCCAACCTGAAATAAGGAGGAATTTTCTGACAGTGAGAGCAATCCACCCAATGGAACAGAAGTTGCCTTCGGAAGTTGTGGGAGCTTCATCCCTGGAGGCTTTAAGGAAGAGACTGGACTGCCATTGGTCAGAAATGGCGTAGGCTCTCCTGCTTGGGCGAGGGGTTGGACTAGATGACCTGCAAGGTCCCTTCCAACTCTGTTAATCTAATCAAACCAATTCAGCTATTATCAAATGTCACCAAATACACCAATGCAAAGAAAACTTTACTCTCTTCTATTACATTGTCACATCTGTGGTTAGCCAGGCCATGAGACCAACCTACTGTCAGCTTTCCAAATTACACCTCAAACAAAAGAAACAAAAAAAAAAACCTCCAAAGCTTGAGCTTCCTCAAAAGTTCCATTTTATTAGAGATGTCCTATTGGCACATCTGGGAAAACCCAAATACGAAAGCTCTCAGGTTTTCCCCACCCAAACGAAAATTCAAGTCCTTGCCCAGCACCCACCTGTCCATCGCATGGCCCAATCAGGCACTGTCCAAAACTGGAGATGCCTCCCAGTCACGCCACTCCAGCTGCAGGGCAAGTTGTCCTTGACTCTCTGAGAAAGGAATGTTATTTTGACTATAGGTCTCCCATACTCCATACCATCCCCCCTCCCGTTTTCCCACAGGAGAAAGTGTGGCCGGCTGGAAGGCCCAATGCAGAAGATGGCTTCCAGGCCTGACACCTATGTCCCAGGGGTGGCACCGATGACGCTGACCAGAGAAACGATTTGGGGGCGTGGCAGGCCTGGGTCGCTGCTGATGCCAGTGACCCAGGCCGCTAAAGTACTACTGGTTCGGCTGAACCAGTTCGAACTGGTAGGAACCCACCACTGCTACATCCTAAGAGTTTAGTCTTTTAGGAGCGGACTTCATTCCTTTCATGTCCTACACTGTGGAATGAGAAAGGAGAGACTTTGATCTTCTGTGCGACAAACTCTTAGGACTCTTTTTTCCCGTAAAGTTTTTTTTATGTTTTATTCTCTTACATACAATTACAGCTATACATTCACATAGTTGTTTTCACACCATGCAGGACCGAACACTAGACCAGCAGGCCGTCTGAAGGACATCTCTTCTCCTCTCTTGGTAGGAACCATGTGCAGGAAGAAGGAGAGGAGAGAAAGGAGCTGTCCTCCTCAGAGACAAAAGATCTAGGGAGCTTCTGAAAGACTTGCCAGCTTGTGAGATGACCAACCGAAGGCATGCCACACCTGCACTGAGCAAGATGGATTCAATCTGTTCCAGGTCTCCTATCAAGACACTCCTTCCCTTCACTGGGTGCTTCCTTCCCACTCCTCTTCAAGGCTTCCTCCATGTTCCCGTCGTACCCATGGAGCTTAGTGTCATTTCGGCTGGTCGTGACGAAGTAATTTGCATGGACTTGTGACTGTGGGCAAAGTGGCAGCCAATCGGAAAGCTGGCCGGCTTTGCGTTTTCATGCTGAGCATCTTTGGGGGGATTTTGTTTTATAAATGAAAAGCCATCAAGTCATCCTGAGCTTCATGGATGCTATCCTTATCTTCCTTCCATGGAGCTAAAATGCATTCTCCCCCTCCTCACCCCGCTCCTCCACCCCCAAAACCCCCTCTGCTTGCCTTGAGCAAAGGTTTAACCTTCCCTCCACCTTGGTTTCAACAATATGTGCATCGCCTTTTCTGCAACACACAGACACACCCATATTGGGGAGAGGAAGTCAGGACAATCACCGAATCAAGGCACAGTTGAGGAATGGCAAAAGGGAAGCAAGCATGCCACTGGGTCTGGCCACCCGGATTTCTGCCTTGAGCCATATCCTGGGTCATTTCTTCATCACAGCCCACCCTTGACTGACATAAATTACGCAAGCCTCAAGGGAACCAAAAATCCCCCCCCCCCAAAAAAAAGGAGCAGAAGAGAAGCAAAGCAGTGGATTGCACAGACGCGTGGGTACCCACAAACGTACCCCACAACTCTCCCACACCGTCGCGACATGATGCCCTCAGAATTCAACTGACACGGCGCCCAGCTGCCCTTTCTCTCCATTTGCCCTCCACCCGCTGCAAAATACAAGTGCAAATGATAACAACAACAACAACTTAGGATGCTGGCAGCAATCCGTATCAACCATTCGCCCCTGTCAGTGGTATTTGTGACACATTTGTAAATGTTCAGTTGACTGAGTTTCATGTTTAATGAATAAAAGGGATGATGATGATAATGATAAACTTTTAAATGTTCTATTGACTGACTTTCATTTAATGAATAAAAGTTTACCACCATCATCATCATCATCAAATACCGCGACCTGGCCATCGAAACTAAGCAATTATGGACGAAGCATGTCACCGTGGTACCCATTGTCATCGGGGCACTTGGCACCATGTCCAAGAATTTTACAAGATACATCCACAAACTGCAGCTTCCTGCAATAACACCAGCGGAACTGCAAAAAACTGGGCTACTCGGAACATCTTATATTTTAAGAAGGTCCTTGGTTGATACCTAGGACGCCGGCAGAAAACCGTATCAACCGTTAGCACCAGTCACTGGTATTTGTAATGGATTTTTGAATGTTCAGTTGAGTTTTATGTTTAATGAATAAAGTATATATATAATAAAATAATAATAGAAAGCATATGAGGATGCTGAGTTGGGGGTTTCTTCTTCTCTTCCCCGCCCCACCCACCATCCCCCTCCCCAGCCAAGGAAAAGGAAACGAGAACCAATCAAAGTGCCAAAGTGCTCGTTTCACATATCCATCAGTCTGTCCATTCACCTTGCAAGGGGGGGTGCCTGCTTTCTTTTCTTTTTTTTAAATTTTGCGGTGGGGGGAGTCCGAAGTGAGAGGCAGAAGGAAGAGGAAAATTACTGGAGCAGGCAGGCAAAGGGGGAAGGGAGCCCTGCCCTCCTGATTGAAGGGGTTGGGGGGAAGGGGGGCAAGGAGAAGGAGAGAATATGCCTCTCTGCAACATGATGTCATATCACACCGGCTGCTTCCCTTCCCTCCCTCCCCCCACCCCCTCCACGCTACAAACACACAAACACAACGCCACACTGCTTTGCGGCTGGAAAGGAGAAGCAGCTGTCGCCAACATGGATTCCGGATTTATGCCGCTCACGGCCTCCTTCTTTCAGGCAGCTCTTGGGCTGCCCCGGGAAGCACCCGAGGGCAGAGGCAGGCAGAGCTCCATGCCCATGCAGCGAGAGAAAGAGGGAGAGAAAGAGAAAGAGAGGGCAGGAGAGAAGGAGAGAGACAGAAACAGAGAGAAAGAGAGAGGGAGAAAGGGAGGGAGAGAGAGAGAGAGAGAGAAAGAGGGAGAGGGAGAGAAAGAGAGGGCAGGAGAGTGGGAGAGAGAGAGAGAGAGAGAGAGAGAGAGAGAGAGAGAGAGAGAGAGAGAGAGAGAGAGAGAGAGAGAGAGAGAGAGAGAGAAGACAGTTGCACTAACCTTGCAGCCATTGGAGAGAAGACTTTGCAACCAACCCTTGGCACTTCATTCATTCATTCATGCGGCGGGGTGGTGGGGATGGAGGCCGGGGAGGGTGGACCGGTGGGGGGGCCGAACGGGCCGTGCCCATCCTGCACCATGGTCAAGCCCTTCTTCCCCAGGAAGAGGGAGGGGGCTCTTACACCAAGAGGGACCCCCTGCTCTCCGCAGAATGGACGCATCGCCTAACCTCAGCAGCCATAGCAAAAACCCACGCCGCCCGGCCGGTCGCCCCTCCTTCCCACCCCGATCGGGGGGGGGGGAGGCAGGCTCTGCAATAAGGTCTTCCGTCCTTCCTCCCTTCCTTCCTTCCCTCTTTCTCTCTCGGTCGCCTGCCTTACACGGATGCTCTCTCAACCATGCATGCGCATACCCAGGCGCGCTCACACATGCACCACAGGCAGCCAGAAGCCGGGCGCTTCCTCTTTACATAATGCAAGCACTTTGATTGGGAGGTCCCGAGGGCAGCTGCGGGGAAAGGGCTTGGGGGAGACCCCCCTCCCCGTTTCTCTCTGTAACCCCCCTCCCCCCTTGGCTATTTTTCGGCTGCAACACAGGCTTGGCCAGCGGAAAGCCAAGTTAACAAGGCAACCACAGGCTGTCCAATAAATTCAAAAGAAATCCCCCCAAAAAAATGCCAAAAAAAAAAGAGTCCGTTTTCAGAAGCCACCAGCCGTTCTGGCCTCGGATGACTCTCGCCAACTCAGGAGATGCCATTTTCTGTGCTAGTCGTTCCTGACTCTAGGGGGCGGTGCTCATCTCCGTTTCAAAGCTGAAGAGCCAGCACTGTCCGAAGACGTCTCCGTGGTCATGTGGCCGGCATGACTAAACGCTGAAGGCGCACAGAACGCTGTTCCCTTCCCACCAAAGGTGGCTCCTATTTTTCTACTTGCATGTTTTACATGCTTTCGAACTGCTAGGTTGGCAGAAGCTGGGACAAGTAACAGGAGCTCACTCCGTTACGCAGCGCTAGGGATTCAAACCACTGAATTACCGACCTTCTGATCAACAATCTCAGCATCTTAGCCACTGAGCCACTGTGTCCAGTTTATATATTAATATAAGAGTCCCTATATATGTTAGTCCCTATATAAGGAGGAAGGTGGGAAGGGTGGAGGGAGGAAGGGAGGGAAGGAGGAAGGAAGGAAGGAAGGAAGGAAGGACGGACGGAAGGAAGGAAGGAAGGAAGGAAGGAAGGAAGGAAGGAAGGAAGGAAGGAAGCAAAGCACGCAAGGACCACTGTGCCAGCTGACAGCTCAATTCAATGGGTCCTATTTGCATGGAATACATTTTATCAAATCAAACTCCTTTTAAATCGGTTGAAATCTCAACCAAAAATACCAGCCAGTCCAGATTATTCCGAACTGAGATGTATTGGAGATGCAACATTTTGGACCCCGGTGACTTATTGGTGAAGCATCCACATGTTAATTAATTTGAAAGAAAAGAAAAAAGAATAAAAGTGTGACATGTGTTGAGTATCACCATGTTATGCCCAACAAGGGTTGGGACCTATTACGAAGTAGAGAAATAATAACTACTCTTGTTGATATATTTCTTTTAGAGCAATGGTGAAAACACTCGTCTCACGTATTTCTCTTTAGAGCTGCCAAAGATAATTGCTTTTCACAGCAGGAAGAAAATTCACCAGGTGGATATTCTGCCCAAGAGACAGGAGGGGCCTTTCCACACACCCCCCCCATTGAGGAAAATAATAATAATAAACAGCTAGAAAAATGAGAGGATGATGCATCTCACTACATCTCCTGCAGCCTGTTACAGGTAGTCCTCGACTTGTGATCATTGATGTTGCTAAGCGAGGCAGTTCTTCAGTAAGTCTTTTTTCTCATTTTGGAACTTTCTTGCCACGGTTGTTAAGTGAATCACTGCAGGTTTTAGGTTAGTCACAGGGTTGTTAAGTGAATCTGGCTCATCCGAAGGTCGCAAAAGGGGATCCCAGCACACTGCCACCGTCATAAATACGAGTCAATTGCCAAGTGTTTGAATTTGACTGTGGGGAACGCTGAAACGGTTTAAGTGTGAAAAATGGTGATAAATCACTTTTGTTTCAATGCTGTCATACCTTTCAACGGTCATTAAATGAACTGTTGTAAGTCGAGGACTTCCTGTATTGTGTAACTGACAAGCCGTTAACATTGTTGGACATCCACCCACAAAGGAATTATTACAGGTTCTCGACTCACAATAGTTCATTTAGTGAGCATTCACACTTACAAGGGCATTGAAAAAAGTCATTTACAGCCGTTTTTCACTTTTACAACCATTGCACACACAGACACACCGGGCCACGTGATCCAAATTCAGGCACCTGGCAGCTAACTCACATTTATGACGATCTCCTGCCCCGGGGGGGGGAGGTTGTGTGATCCCCTTTTGCGACCTCCTGACAAGCAAAAGTCCATGGGGAAGCGGGGTTTCCTTTAACAGTCAAGTTACTAACTTATCAACGGCAACGATTCAATAACCGTTTGCAAGAAATGAGGCAAAATTCCTTGAACTGTCTCGCTTAGCAACAGACCACTTGGGCTCAGTGGTGGTCAGAAGCTGTCACTAACTTTAACAGCTGCAATGATGCCCTTCCCAACCGCACCCAGAAAAGGCGTAAAACGGGGCGAGGTGGACTTCAAAAATTTCAGCAATGGCTTCTCCGCCCTGTTGCTGGGTGGGCGTGGCCATGGTAGGCGTGGCCTAATTGGCCTCCTGCACCAGGGCGGTGGGGGGGGGGAGTGTTTTTCCCTTCCCCAGGCTCCGGAGGCTTTCCTCGAGCCTCTGGGAGGGCAAACACTGCCTCCCCCAAACTCCGGATGCCCAAAACGGGCCTGTTTCCAGCCTTCTGGGACTTCCAGAAGGCTTGTTTTCCCCCTCCCTGAGCCGTGTGGAGACACCTGGGAGGGGAGGGATGGCAGTGGCGGGGCATAGTGGGCAGGGCCAGCCAGGTGTGGGATTTGGGAGGTTCTCCGAAACGGCCATCATTTTAGCTACAGGTTCTCCCGAACCTGGGCGAATGCGTAGAGCCCACCCCCTCTGAAAACGGGGCAATAAACCCACTGAAGAAATATTTCGCTTTGCAACACAAACTGGGAGGGTTCCATTGCGGTCGTAAGTCGAGGAGCACCTGTACTGGAGGCAGCGGAGTTCCAGAAGTGGCGGCAAGGAGGGCACCTGCCAGGTGGAGTGTTTTGTGGACACCTGGCAACACAACCACCCGCAGCTCAGGCTTCAGTGCTTTCGTGGTAATTCAAATACCTCTTATTAATATTTCACCTTTCGGTGATGGGGAATGAATCACCTGTCTGGGTAATTAAACCCGGAGTCTGACAAGGGAAGCCGATACTCACAAGTGTAAAAATCCCTCCTGCAGTCGTGCGAGGACTTACAACTGTTCCTTTAGTGGACTTTTGAAATTACAATGGAGTGACTCGCGACCGTTTTTCACACTTACAACCGTTGGGGGCCTCCCCACAATCGCGTGAATCAAAATTTGGACGCTTGGCAATGGACTCCCGTTTATGACGGTCACAGTCTTCATGGGATCCCCTTTTGCCACTTTTGGAGATGCTGAAGTCAGTGGGGACTCCGGATTCGCTTAAGGGCCGTGTGACTAATTGAACCATGGCCGTGGTTCACGGAACCATTGTGGCAGGAAAAAGACATAAAACGGGACAAAACACACTTCAGAAATTTCTCCCTTGCCAACATCAATCTGGGGCTCAGTGGTCGTCGTACGTTGAGGACGGTCTGTGGATTTTGAAATGTGCGAAGGAGCGCAATAGAAGAAATCGCCAGAAAAGGGAAGAGAGGAAGATCAGGCCATCCGGTCAATAGCAATAGCCCTTAGATTTATATACCACTTCATAATGCTTTACAGCCCTCTCTAAGTGGTTTACAGAGTCAGCCTCTTGCCCCCCAACAATCTGGGTCCTCATTTTACCAACCTCGGAAGGATGGAAGGCTGAGTCAGCCTTGAGCCAATCAGGATCAAACTGCTGGCAGACAGCAGAGTTAGCTTGCAATACTGCATTCTAAACACTGGGAAGGAAGGAAGGAAGGAAGGAAGGAAGGAAGGAAGGAAGGAAGGAAGGAAGGAAGGAAGGAAGGAAGGAAGGAAGGAAGATAGGAATAGCACTTAGACTTATATACTGCTTCATAGTGGTTTCCAGTCCTCCCTAAGTGGTTTACAGAGTCAGCCTCTTGTCCCCCAACAATCCAGATCATTCTATGATTCTATAATTAGCAACTGGGTTTTGTGATTTGCTGGGTGAATAGAATAGAATAACAGAGTTGGAAGGGACCTTGGAGGTCCTCTAGTCCAACCCCTTGCTTAGGCAGGAAACCCAACATCACTTCAGACAAATGGTTATCCAACATCTTCTTAAAAACTTCCAGAGTTGGAGCATCCACAACTTTTGGAGGCAACTCATTCCACCGATTCATTGTCCTCGCTGTCTTCTTCTGCCTGGACCTCGTTTGCCTTCAATCTTTCCTTGAGGGATTAAGTGAAGGATGCCGTATTTTTCCGGGTGTCGCATCGCATGTCTGAAATATTCTAACTTTTGTTCTTTTGATGGTTTTGAGGATTTCCCTGGGCTTTCCCAGGTGGCTTATCCCCTCCCCGTTTCTGATTTTGTCAACCCAGCTGATACGTAACCGCCGCCTGCAAATCCACATTTCAGACACTTCTAGTCTCTTCAAGGGGAGACTCCGATGGATTTCAAGATACCAAGACTGGCCCAAATCTGAAAGGAATTCCTGGAACTGGGAGAGATGCTCCATCTGAGTTAAGGTTAAGGCACACAGTAGCTTGTTTGGCAGGAATCTCCATGATAGATTGTTGTTGATCATGGGTGCTGAAGGTGATGCCTTCCTCGTCATTTAACAGGGATTTTTCAAAACAAACAAACAAACAAACCCTTGACTCTTATGGATCTAAGGGCAGTACAGTACGCAAACCCTGATTCCTGGCTTTTACGTGGTGGGTCACAGAAAGAGAGGTTTCTGGGGTGCTAAGAAAGCAAGAAAAGAACAGGATACTTAGCTGCAACAAGCTAAGTATCGACATCTTAAGTGGAAGGCACAACAGGGCCCCTTCCTGGTTAAGAACATAATCTAGGATTAAGCAAAGGTCAGCTACCTCTCGCAAGGAAGGAAGATGAAAAGAAACTGATTAATTCTCATTAAAGAGGCAGGCCTCCTATAGACAGTCCCCGACCTACGACCACAACGGAGCCCAACATTCCTGTCGTGGAGCGAGACAGTTGTTCAGTGAATTTTGCCCCGTGGTAGGAACTTTTCTCGCCACCATTATTGAGTGAGTGACTGCAGTTGATAAGTTAGTAACCTGGCTGTTAAGTGAATCTGGGCTTCCCCGTTGGTTTTGCTTATCCGACGGTCGCAAAAGGGGATCACGTGACCCCGGGACACTGCAACCATCATAAATATGGACAGTCACTAAATGAACTGTCGTAAATTGAAGATCTTCTTTCAAGGATCCATCCATGGTACCAGGTAGAAGAATAGAAATAGGATAGGATAGGATAGGATAGGATAGGATAGGATAGGATAGGATGGGATGGGATGGGATGGGATGGGATGGGATGGGATGGGATGGGATATGGAAGGGAATGGGAAGAATTGCAATGGAATTACAATGGAATTACAATGGAATGGAATGGAATGGAATGGAATGGAATAGGATAGGATAGGATAGGATAGGATAGGATAGGATATAGAATAGAATAGAATAGAATAGAATAGAATAGAATAGAATAGAATAGAATAGAATAGAATATACAATGGAGTGGAGTGGAGTGGAGTGGAGTAGAATAGAATAGAATAGAATAGAATAGAATAGAATAATAGAGTTGGACGGGACCTTGAAGGTCTTCTAGTCCAACCCCCTGCTTAGGCAGGAAGCCCTACACCACTTCAGACAAATGGTTATCCAACATCTTCTTAAAAACTTCCAGTGTTGCAGCATTCAGAACTTCTGGAGGAAAGTTTTATAGGGTTTCCTGCCTAAGCAGGGGGTTGGATTAGAAGACCTCCTAGGTCCCTTTCAACTCTGTTATTCTGTAGTGGTTCTATAGTGTCACAATTCCTGCCACCATCACAGAAAGTGGGCGAACGTTTGCACGAGGGGCTTTGAGCCACATCTCCTGTCCTTCCAACCTTCCTTCGTTATGCTGTTCTACAATCCAGCACGCTTCATACGTTTGGACAGTGTGCTCCTGGACAGAAGATGCTAAACATCAGTCTCCCCCCCACCCCCGCCAAACGGATGCATAATCAGAAAACACCACACGCTCCATAAACATGAAGGAATCTTGCAAACGGTCTAAAAATTAACCAACGGTATACCTTTGGCCCAAAAGTACAGCAAAGCAAGAGAATAAGGGCCTAGCCAAATTGCAGAAACAGAAATCCTGATTTTTATTTATTTTCTCTCCCTCTCTCTCGAGGCATGAAAATGTCATCTTTGTGCATGGATCGCAAATTATTTTTTGCACGTTTTCCGTCGCAGGAGAGCCTTCCCAGAACGGCCTTTGCGAGCAGCAAAGTTGTACATCGGACAAAGAGGGAAAAAAATAGGGATGCTGCAAGGCCCACTGAATTTCTGCAACCATGTGCAGCTTTGTGTCCAGATAGGTGGGGGGGGGGGAGTGGCGGGGGGAAGAGGACAGAAAAAAAATGCTTATAGTAGTGTTGGCGAGCTACAAACTGCTGTGTAAGCCACTCCAGCGTATCTTTAGAATTGTACAAAACAGAGGCACGCGCACCCATGCACAAATGCAGACATTAAAAAAAAGAAAAGCTGAAAGAACATCTATCGTGGTAAGCCAGCAAAGAGCATTTCATAAACAGAGGTTGTTGGGGTTTTTTTCTAAAGGAAAGGAGTGGGGGGCAAATATTTTTTTAAAACAAAGCGGTATCAAAAAAAAACCTAGCAAACATTTTCAGAAGAGTTTTCACGAACTAGAATTTAATCACTGTTACCCTCTAAGCAGCGTTACTTCAGTTAGGTCTTCGACAGGTCAAGGTATTTGCACGTTTGAAATTTTAGAACTGGTTTCCACTAAAAGAAAAACGTGTTTTTCAGTGGCTTTTGGCAAGGGATCCAGGAAGGAGTCTTATTATTTATTTGTTTGTTTGTTTGTTTGTTTGTTATCTATCTATCTATCTATCTATCTATCTATCTATCTATCTATCTATATCATCGATCATCGATCATCTATCTATCTATCTATCTATCTATCTATCTATCTATCTATCTATCTATCTATCATCTATCTATCATCTATCTATCTATCATCTATCTATCTATCTATCTATCTATCTATCTATCTATCATCTATCTATATCTGTATCAAATGTAGGGGGCTGCCATATTCTAACATCCTTCCTGGGGTCTGCGTTGCCAACGAATAAAAATATACACCAAAATCTTTGATGCGGATGAGTTTGAAGTCAAATGTTGCATTTGGTTATAATATTATTTAGTAAAGGTTGGTAAACCAAGGTTATTCATATGTTTAGCGTACAAGGAAAGGAGCATTCGTTTCTCTTCTTCCTCTCTCTCTCTCTTTTTTCCATATTTTGTTATCGTTTCTATTTTTACGGTTTGCTTTGGTTTGTTATTATTATTATCGTGGTACACTGCTTCTATTTGGAACACTTTTAAAAGGAAGGTTATTTTTAAAAAAACACACACACACATTAACCCACACATACACACAACATTACAAAATAGACAATATATATAATCCACAAATTCAATTTAAAAAGAGCCAAATAAATAAAGCAGCAAGCAGCATTACCTCTAATCTCTCTGGAAGGGGACTGCCTTTGCCAGCTTCTGCACATCTATTAAAAAAAAAAAGAAGTGGAGGGAATAATCTCATTTTCAAGGGAGGTTGTCCCACAGAACTGGTGTCACAACTGGAAAACAGAGTTTGCTGGTCTTTAGCTCCTCCCTTGTTGAATATGATAGCTACCACAAGTCCCTGTTGGAAAGAACATCTCAGATGACCTGCTCTGATGGCAGAAGGTGGCCTTGGAGACATCTGGCTGTCAAGGATGGTGGAGATGTCTCCAAGACCTCCTTCCGTGACCACCACAGGTTGAGAGTAGACCTTGAGATAGTCCTTCAGACCTGTGAACTGCGTAAAATGCCCTTGTAAGAAGACACACGCTGCCACTTGAGGTTGAACTGACCCCGAGTGGAGCGAGGAACGTGTGACCCGATAAACCAAATTCTTGACAGTCCCTGAACATGTTTGAAAGATAGTATGGGTAGCATGCTGACCTTTGGAAGAAGGAGAATTTCAGAAGGAGGTCATCTGGAAGGGCTTATCAAGTGCACTCCATGGTGGCGCAGTGGTTAGAGTGCAGTACTGCAGGCTACTTCTGCTGACTGCCGGCTGCCTGCAATTTGTCATATACGTCTAAGTACTATTGCTAAGTGGGAAGGAAGGGAGGATATTCTGCTGACTGCCAGCTGCCAGAAGTTTGGCAGTTCGATTCTACCAGCTCAGGATTGACTCAGTCTTCCAACTTTCTGAGTTGGATAAAATGAGGACGCAGATTGTTAGGGTCAATAGGCTGACTTTATAAACCACTTAGAGAGGGCTGTAAAGCACTGTAAAGTGGTATATAAGTCTAAGTACTATTGCTAAGTGGAAAGGAAGGAAGGAAAGAAGGATACTTCTGCTGACTGCCAGCTGCCAGCAGTTTGGCAGTTCAATTCTACCAGCTCAGGATTGACTCAGTCTTCCAACTTTCCAAGTTAGGTAAAATGAGGACCCAGATTGTTAGGGTCAATAGGCTGACTTTATAAACCACTTAGAGAGGGCTGTTTCCAGGGAAGTTCCAGGAAATTTCAGTTAAGAATCCAGGTCAAGACTTTTGCAGGCAATTATCTCAATTTATTCCACTGTACCTCTCTAGTAACGAAAAGAATGTATCAGGATTTCACATAAAAGAGAAAGAGACAAGCTAGCAAGACAGAAGGTTGTTTTCCTACAGCTGGAATCAAAAGATCAGCCCAAGATGACAGGCTCATGCAACCAAGACCACTTGTGAATAGAAGCTTTATTATTAATCACCTATGTTATCAGAATCTCACCAGACGGGTTACATTTATTTGGGAATAGTCAGCTAAGGTGTTGGGAATTCTAAGCTTGCCCCTTGCTTAACACCTCTCTCTGTTCTAGCTGGAGTTTCCATCACAAATGAGCATGTTTTAAAAATGTGTCTGTGTATTTATGTGTCTGTCATTCCACCCATCCATCTATTCATCCACCCACCTACCTGCCTGCCTACCTACTGTGGGAAGCCCGATCCCAGAAGAATGAAATATTTTGGGGAATATTAAAAAAAGCAGGTTAGAAATTTCTCCTAAAGGAGAAATGGGGTAGGGGGAAATCTTAAGGGAGGCAGAAACTAGCACCAGTCTCCCTGCCCCAAGCAGAAACTGAGGAGGCCAGTTTTTAGAAAATTTGGAAATCCATTCAGAAAGGCTGGGCCAGACAGATACTCCAGATAAGCAATACAATTAGGCAAGTGAAAGGTTGACAAGATTAGCTTAGACACAGACCTAGGATTTGCATTTCCGCTTTTGCCTATAGAGTCAGCCATGACCCCTAGAGGACCCCATAGGAATCCAGAAGGTATAAGACCCACCCACTCTCAACTCCATTTGTCAGCTGTCCCAGAACTACACAATGCTGGGGGTTCTGCTTCATCCATAAACCAACTTTCATTCCAATCAGCCTCTATTTTATTGGAACTAGATGTGGATTTTTCTTCCAACACTATCTACTTGGTTCATTTCCCCAAAGTTTCTTTACTGTACATTTCCCTGGCTCATCTCATTGCTAAGTCTTCTGCAAACTAAAGTTCTTCAGATTTGTTGGAGTTCAGCTACCATAATTCTCACGGCTGGGAGTGAGGGGAATTATGATTCCATATGATTCCAAAAAGGCCTTAGTGGAGGAAAGGCATTGTAAGAACTCAGCTTTTTTACAAAAAGGATGCTGAGGAATTTTAATCCTCTTGCAATCTTTTTTGGGGGGATAGATTTGTTCACTTGAAGGTCTCCATCATGATAGACAGCCAACTTTGATCTTTGTTTTCTCCCGGGCTGACAAGCTAACACCTACTTTATCACGCATTGAAGCCTTCTGCATTTCAATGTGAAGCTTCTGCGGGCCATGACAAGAAACATTTAATTATGGAATATTATTATCGCCTATCCATTTTTTAAAGTGGAATCAGAGCCGCCACGGGGAAAGCAATCATACAAAGTTGCAGCGGAATTAAAAGCCAGACTTCCCAATCTCTGGATGAAAATAAATATTGTTTTATTCAGTGTCTGAAAGCTAATGCAGACTGTCCCCCAAAGGGCCTTCAGAAATAATTCAGAAGAGATGCTTCAGTGGAGATGTAATCCAGGTGTAGGTCTTTAGAGTGTTGGCATCTTTTCCCAGGATTGCATAGCTGCCCAATAGGATGCCAAAGAAAGACAGGGCTGCTTTAAAGAGCTGCTGCCAAGAATGATCCAAAGCAACTTTTTTTTGGGGGGGGGGGGTTGAATCTGATGATCAGAACTAACCTATACATTTGCAGGGTGTTCAACCTTGACAGACTTGTGGACTTCAACTCCCAGAATTCCATGGCTGGCTGGGGAATTCTGGGAGTTGAAGTCCAGGTGTCTTAAAGTTGCCAAGACTGGATAGCCCTGCTATAGAGTAACATAATCCTCGTATCCTGTTAAGCCTGAACACAGTCCTAGTGGACAACCATTTAAATAGGAGCCAGCCGTGTGCAGCAGCTGCCAAAAAAGCCAACACAGTTCTAGACTGCATAAACAGAGGGATAGAATCAAGATCACGTGAAGGGTTAATACCACTTTATAATGCCTTGGTAAGGCCACACTTGGAATGCTGCATTCAGTTTTGGTCACCACAATGTAGAAAAGATGCGGAGACTCTAGAAAGAGTGCAGAGAAGAGCAACAAAGAGGATTAGAGGACTGGAGGCTAAAACATATGAAGAACGGTTGCAGGAACTGGGTATGTCTAGTTTAATGAAAAGAAGGACTAGGGGAGACATGATAGCAGTCTTCCAATATCTCAGGGGTTGCCACAAAGAAGAGGGAGTCAAGCTATTCTCCAAGGCACCTGAGGGCAGGACAAGAAGCAATGGGTGGAAACTAATCAAGGGGAGAAGCAACTTAGAACTAAGGAGAAATTTCCTGACAGTGAGAACAATTAATCAGTGGAACAGAAATTGCCTCCAGAAGTTGTGAATGCTCCAACACTGGAAGTTTTTAAGAAGTGGTTGGATAACCATTTATCTGAAGTGTTGTAAGGTTTCCTGCCTAAGCAGGGGATTGGACTAGAAGACCTCTAAGGTCCCTTCCAACTCTGTTATTATATTATACATTAAGGAGGGCTTAAGGACATCTCTGCTTAAGGAGGACACATTATCTTAGTTGGAGGAGGAATCAGAGAACTTTAAATGATAGTCTTTAAATACATCCAACAGTGGTGGGATGAGGACTGTGAACAAGTCTTGAATCTCAAAGCTGAAGAAGAAGAAGAAAAATCCATCGCCCTACATCCATTGAGCTAGAGCAAATATAATTTGCATTGGACCTGACTGAGATCAGAAAGAGTTTTGAGGACACCTGAGGACAATGAAGGTCCTTTTAGATCAGCAATGGGAAGGAAAAAAAGAGACTTATATGAGCACCAATAGTGACAGTTCATTAAAAAAAAAGCCATCCTATTTTCCAGCCAGGAGTCCCCAACAGGAGTCATTTGGGGTTATTCCTTCTCTTTTGCCCAATTAGTCAAGAGCTAGTCAATTTCAGTCATTAGGAATTTCTTTTTCCCAAGATGCCCCCTGTTTAATGCAGGCCAGTAGATTATTTTTATCCCCAGTCATCTAAGACCTACAGAGGAATTTTGTTCTCTCTAATTACGGTTTTTAAAATCAATAACCAAGACAAGGGTGGCTATTCAATTCACTCTGGAAAGAAATCAAGGGTCGACATTCATGTATGGATTGCATTATGAACTGTTCTAAACTCCTTCCCAAATTTAAGCCTTACGGCTCTCGCCGGTGGATCACAGTTCGCACATTAATTCTGCTTGAACGATCACTGAACAGGCAGTGGGATTAAGAAGGAGACCTCTGATTTAGGATTAAATTTATCCCTGGCTTGAGAGCAAATTTTGGAGCCCAGTGTTTCTTCGCAAATCTCCAATGGTTTGATTCTTCGAAACCACAATTGAATTCCAATCATTTTTAGATTAGATTTAGATTGTCTAGAAGCAATGGGACAACTAGGATTTAATATGCAAGAGGTGTTTGATAAATATTTAAGAAACATTTCCGTATGTTAAACCAAGTTATGTGCCATATCAACCGCCTCTAAAATCTATCATGGTCCTTTTAGGAATGAAAATTGGGGAGACCTGGTTTGTCTGTTTGTAATCAAACTGTTTCCACTAAGACACAATTGAAGCATTTCTGGCTTGCTGAGCAAGTGACAACTGGCTTGGTTTGTACAACAAGGAAATCAGGGTTTACTAAGAACAACAGATGCGTTCACACAATACACTAAGCCAAAACTAAAGAAACTGACAGCTCATTAGGATGTGTAAATATAGTCAACAGTGGATCCTTCAAGTCAAGTTATCCCAAAGGTGCTTTTTCAAGAGGCAACTGAGGCTAATCAATAAAGCTATGATAAGGTAAGAAGAGGCAACTGGACTTTCTGGTTTTGGCCAAAGGACTGGATTTTGCAGTAACACCAGAACAGCTACCAATCGTAGATCTCCTCACAGCCACAGTATCAGAGACAATAAACTTTAACAAGAAACACCAAAAGTACACATACAGACTGGGGGAAACCAGGCCTAATAGCAGTGACTGTGAGAGGGATCTTGGAGTCTTAGTGGACAACCAGTTAAATAGGAGCTAAAGTGTGCAGCAGCAGCCAAAAAAGCCAACGCAGTACTAAATTGCATTAACAGAGGGATACAATCAAGATCAAGGGAGGTACTAATACCACTCTATAAAGCCCTAGTAAGGCCACACCTAGAATATTGCATCCAGTTTTGCTCACCACACTATAAAAAAGATGTTGAGACTCTTAAAGAGTGCAGAGAAAAGCAACCAAGATGATTAGGGGACTGGAGGCTAAAACATATGAAGAAGTTGGGTGGAAATGGAGATTTTACAGTATCCTTGCCCTCCCATGCCCATCAAGCCACACCCACCAAGTCATGGCCAGTGAACCAGTAGTAAAAAAACAATTGAATCCCACCACTGGTGCACATGCGCCCCTGTCACCTGGTTTTCCGGTTTCTGGCATGCATGCACATGCCAAGACCAGCTGGCCAGCATGTATTTGCGCACGGGAACCCTAAAGAGCAAAGGGCAACTGATAATGTGCCTGGAGAGATGGCTCTGCATGCCACTTCCAGCACGCATGCCATAGCTTCACCATCACAGGGGTTGGTAGAAGCCTGGGGTCCTTATAATTCACTTTTCCCAAACTACTTTTTTCTTTTCTTTTCTTTTACTTGCTGTGGAATAACTAGATTGCAACAATAAATGCAAGCAATTGTTTCTTTTAACCTGTCAGGCTGAAAACAATCAAAATAAAAGAGATACCATAAAGTAGTCAACGTTAAATTAAAAGTATCACTTTACAATCTTTTGGAAAGAAACAAAAATTTGATGTAGCTCTTTTGAACTGCAGTTGGTGTCTATCACGTTTGTGATCTTAGATTCCCTGAAGTTCAGCGTTAACATATGTGAAGTTAGACTCTTTCATGGTTCACAGCTTTCGGTGGGATAAGCTAAACTGTGAAATAGTTGGGGGATCGTTTTGGTTTGTTTAATTGTTTTAGAGGGACACACAGTACATCTATGGGCAAAAGCAATAAGCTCCAAAATAACCACACTACGTTTTTTAAAAAGTAACAAATATATACAATGGTGACTGAACACAATAAATAAACATAGGGATGTCCCAAATCCATCTTTCTGGTGAGTTCTGCACACATAATACTAACCCCGTTTTCATTTTTTTTAAAGCCAAAATAAAACTGATCATATATAATAATTATATTCCAACCTTTGAAACACCATGATTTAACAAAAGGCTTCCAAAATCATTCGGAATTATTATGGCACAATCTCTCTCTCTCTCTCTCTCTCTCTCTCTCTCTCTCTCTCTCTCTCTTTCTCTCTTTCTCTCTCTCTCTCAAGAATTCTATTCCATTCCACATTCCAATATCTATTCTATTCTATTCTATTCTATTCCACATTTCAATATCCTATCCTATCCTATTCTATTCCACATTCCAATATCTATTCTATTCTATTCTATTCTATTCCACATTTCAATATCTATCCTATCCTATCCTATTCCATTCTATTCCAATTAATTCTATTCTACTCTATTCTATTCTATTCTGAGGACCCAAAAAATCTTCTGTGAAGAGGCTTAAGTAGTAATACAGTGCCCTCTAGCATTCTTCAAGCAGAGTCTTCGTCAGCAGCTACAAAAACTGTTCTCCTTTCTCTTTCGCTGTTGTAACCCTGACCACAAAATTCCGTAAATTCTGCCCTGCCTGTCCTCTTCCTCCCCAGCCTCCGTCTGAGCCGATGAAAAGGGAATTAAATCTCAACCCTTCCAACAATCCTAATAATCCCTTTCAATACAGGTTGGGAATGTGAGCAAATGAGGCTATTATATAATTAAGTGATGATGATTTTTTTTTATGAACAGGATTGTTGCAAGTCCAATACAAAACAGGACTGCTTGGGGTGTGTAAAAAAAAAAAGTATTTTTTTTCCTGTCTCCCGAGCGGTATCTAATGCTTCGTTCATTCAAGGATGTCTGTCTGTCTGTCTGCCTGTCCATATTTGTGTGTGTCTATGTGTCCATTTGTCTTTGTATACGTGTGTGCCTTTATCTTTTCAAAGCATCCCTTGTTCACCCTGAAAAGTTGTATCGGGACACATTCCAAACGTCTGCACTTTATCCTTCTAGTTCAGCGGTCTGGAGCCGCATGTGGCTCTTTCGGATATCCCTCTGCTGCGGCTCCCTGTCACTCAAAATGTGCGGTCACAACCACCAATGTGCGACACCCATCGCCCTGCAATTTATTGAGCTTTTTGACCCCCGGTAGGCCAACCATGGATACATCCAAGAAAAGTTTCAGAAGAAAACAGAAGGTTTAATTCAACTACATATGCTAGTTTTGTGGCCTTTCGGGAAATAAGTCAGGCCCGGGAAAGTTTTTGTGGCTCCGGTTGTTTTCTTTTCTGTGGGAAAACGGGTCCAAATGGCTCTTTTGAGTGTTTAAGTTTGATGAACCCTGTTCTAGTTAGTACATCATCAATGCAATCTACGTCTAACAAAGGCAGAGAAGGTAGAAATGCTCATTCTAGGTCGCTCATTCAGAAAGGCCTGGTCAATCTCAACCTCTCCACTTCAAGTCCATTTCAAGATGCCCAGTTGGAAACTGGGATTCCAAAGAGAACGGTTTCTTTCTCGCAACTGTTTCGGTGACCTTTTCATATAAAGCAGGAAAGATATGCAAATAACACTTCTGGAGTCATTTCAACATCTTTTTTTTTTCTTTTCAAATCCCTCCCTTCTACGACAGACGTATCTCTCTCCTTCATCGCCTTCTAGTTCATCAACACAAATAATGCAATGCTTATTACATTTAACTTAGTCCTCCTCTCCCTCTCTCACCATCCACGCCTCTTGCAGCCCAATGAATGTTGAGGTTTTCCTCTGTAATGTTTTTTTTTTACAAGTCGCTTCGTTTTTTCACTATTTATTTTAAGTCCTGTCACTTCTCCATATTCTTCGATTTGTTCTGCTAGTTTCAGTCCAGATTCTAGTGGCTCTTCCAAAATGAACACTAAATCGTCTGCAAAACGCCTGTCGTTTGTATTCCTCTTTCTTAATTCTCATCTCCTTTACCTCTTCGTTTTGTCTTATCTTTCTATTTAATTGAGAGTTGATACAAAAGTTAGACATTCAGATAAAATATTTAGGAATTCAATGAACAGCAAGACGCACAACAATTAAAGAGGACAATTATTATCAATTGAAAAGACAAACTGAGTTAGAGTTGGGAGAAATGAATTTTGGGGTTTTCCATTAATAAGGGCAGAGCTATAACAGTGCCATCATCTAACTTAGGACTTGTATAATACAACAGTGGGGGCACCAATACAACACAGTCCTGTAGGTCCATGCACCCGAGGGATTTTTTTAATGGACTAAGAAGATCCATATTTATTATTATTTCCCCCCCACAAAGGTTGGCCATCCTTGTACCCCTTCCCAGAAACAGAAATCCGACATAAGCCGCAACTTACAACAACTGGGTGTTTATGCAATGCCTGCCAAAGGGTCCACCCACTCATCTTTTTTGCAACATGCCAATGGAATTTGGGGCAGACTCAGAAAATGTGGATGGAGAGAGAGAGAGAAAGAGAGAGAGAATGAGAGAGAGAGAATAAGAGAGTGAGAGAGAATGAGAGAATGAGAGAGAGAATGAGAGAGAATGAGAAAGTGAGAGAAAGAATGAGAATGAAAGAATGAGAGAGAGTGAGAGAGAGAATGAGAGAGAGAATGTGAGAAAGAATGAGAGAGAATGAATAATGAGAGAGAATGAGAGAAAGAATGAGAGAGAGAGAGAGAGAGAGAGAGAGAGAGACTTCCAGACTCATTTTTGAAGCAATCGGGGAAATTATGAAATTATGTCATACCAGGATTTCTTCAAGGGGGCGGGGGCAGGGGAGAGTTGGAAAGGACTATATGAATTCTCCCAATTTATGCAAGCAGAATTTTTTTTAAAAAACCGTCAAGGGACCCAGAAGAGCATTTGCGAAGTTTTCTTTCTTTCTTTTTTCTTTTTCTAAAAAAAGGAAAAGCTCTCTCAAGCACAAAGTCCAGAGAGATCAACATCATCAAGAGACTGGGTCAGTTGCTCCCCTCCGGCCCCGTACACACACACACACACACACACAGAGAGAGAGAGAGAAAGAGACACACACAGACACAGACACACACGGGGCAACCCGGCCTTTGCCCCCCCCTCCTCCCAATCCCAGCCCCGATTTCCACCGCTCCAAAGCGCAAACGCACCAAGCGCGTCCCGCGAGGCGGAGGAAGAAGCCTGTCCTGCTTTCCGGCGCAGCCTTGGGATGGGTCCAAGGAAGGGCATCTATCCGCGCACGGCTTCCGAGGAGGCGTCAAGACGGCGCATCACAGGAAATCGCCAACTTTTCCACGGGCGGCGGGGGGGGGGGTCGGAAAGCGGCAGAGTTTGGCTTTCACTCGCCAATCTAGGTAGCAATAACGCCCCCCTCCCCAAAAGGCCCAGGGATGGGGTGGGAGGGCGATGGTTGGGGAGTGGGAGAGACACATAAGAGAGGTGTGGCAAGCAGCAAGACAAGGCTTCCAGAGGAGGAGGAGGGAGGGAGGCGAGGCGCGCCACTGCGCCAGCATCCCTTACGCAGACTTGGTCCAGCCGGAGTAGCATCCATGCCCAACGTTGCGCCTACCTCCCCCCCCCCCCAACACAACAGCCGCCTGACTTCCCCCCTGCCTCCCTCCGCCCGGGAGCATCCCCATACTGCGGTGAAGCTCTTCTCCATCCTCCTCCCCCCTCCCCAATCCTGCAGGGTCGTCGCTTAATGCGGTGGGGGGGGAGGCGCCCCCTCCCTCCCTTCCCTCCTCTTCTCTCCCTCCCTCCCTTCCCTCCCTTTCTCTTCTCTTCTCTTCTCTTCCCCATTTCCCTTCCCTCCCTTCCCTCCCTTTCCTTTCTCCTCCCTACCTTTCCCTTCCCTTCCCCTTCTGGCTTTACCAGGCGAGCTTGAAGCCTTTCATCAGGACCGTCACGAGCAGGCGCTGCCCAGCTCCTTGGCCAGCCCCGGATGCCTCCGGCGGAGCGGCTCCCAAGACATACTGGACCAGGCCGGGCAAGCGGAGGCTGCCGTTTTCGCTGCTCTTATCCCCGCCGCTGCCGCCGCAGATGCGCGCAACCCCGCAGCGGCTGGAGGAGCCGGTGGAGCCGGGCCAGGAGAGGCCGCTGGGGCGCAGGCGTGGACGGCGGCCGGGCACGGGCTTGGCAGAGCGCGGGCAGCCCGGGCAGGCCAGCGAGGAGGAGGCGGCGGAGATCATGCCATGGCGGGGCCGCGCCGAGCTCCCGCAGGACGCCGCTTGGTCGGGTTACCCAACCTTCCTCCTCCTCTTCTTCCTCTTCTTCCTCGGGGCGCCCCGGCGCAGCGCGGCTGGCCTTGCCCACTCACCCGGCCGGCCAGCCGCTCGGCCCCCTGCCCGCCCTTTAAAGGAGCCCGGCAGCGGCAGAGGCAGCCAGCCGGAGAGGCAACAGCCGGCGCCAGCCGGGGAGGAAGAGCGGTCGAGAGACGCACTGGCCCCCGCCGAAGGGAGGGACGCCGCCGCCGCCGCCGCCGCCTCGCTGGCCCAGCCTCCGCCCGAGTTGCTCTGGCTCAGCCCGGCGGCCGTCCGGGGCCGGCGGGAAGGCGCGCGCGCGCGCACGGCAACCCCCGGGATCCAAAGCGGACGGGGAGGGAGGGAAGGAAGGAAGGAGAGGGAAACAGACGGACAGAAAGAGAGAGAGAAAGAATGAGAGAGAGAGATAATGAGAGAGAAAGAGAGAGAATGAGAGAAAAAGAGAGAGAGGAGAGAAAGAATGAGAGAGAGGATGAGAGAAAATGAGAGAACGAAAGAGAAAGAGAAAAGAGAAAGAATGAGAGAGAGAGAAAGGGAAAGAAAGAGAATGAGAGAACGAATGAGGGAATGAGAGAGAGAGAGAGAGAGAGAGAGAATGAGAGTGAGAAAGAGTGAGAATGGGAGAGATTGAGAGAAAGAGAATGAGAGAAAGAATGAGAGAGAAAATGAGAGAATGAGAGAAAAAGGGAATGAGAGAAAGAATGAGAGAGAAAGAGAATGAGAGTGAAAGAATGAGAGAGAAAAACAGACGGACAGAAATACAGAATGAGAAAGGGGGGAGGGGATGCAGCCTGGCCGACAATGGTTGGAGGCCGGAGATGCGCGCCGGACGCTCTCGGGGTTGGGCTGCCTCCTGGCTCACCTGCCTATGCGCGCCCGGACCCAGGCTTGCCGGCTTGGATCAGGACGCAGGCGGCACTCCTCTCCCCCCCGCCCCCCCCCATTCTCCGCCCGGTTGCGATGCCTTCCTTGAGGGAGGGAGAGGGGAGAAGGGCGGAGGCCGGACCCTTGCAGAAATGGGGGAAAGGGTCGGGAGGTCGTAGGCGTGGGTAGCCTGGGCGCTGAAGACCCCTGCGTGTTGAATAGGCTGGAGAGGAGGGGGAGCATTTTGCTCTGGATCCTGGCTTCCATTCTCGGAGCTGGAGTTCCCCACCTCGCCCCTTCTCCATCTTGGGTGGTGGAGGAGGAGGGGGAAGAAAGAAAGAAAGGAAGGAAGGAAGGAAGGAAGGAAGGAAGGAAGGAAGGAAGGAAGGAAGGAAGGAAGGAAGGAAGGAAGGAAGGCCTTATTAATTCAGCACGTGCTCAGAAGAGGGGTCCTTCCCAACCTAGGGTTGGCGCAGCCATTCTCACTGGCCTCTCCCGGAATTAATAATTCAGAGAAATGGAGGGAGAATGCGATGATGGTTTTTATCTTAGGAGAAGGCGCACAAAAGGCGCTTTAAGATGCATTTCCTTGAAGAAATGGCCCAGTGGAAAAAAAGATCAGAAAGTCTTTTTTTAAGGGGAGGGGGAGGGAGGTAAAATGACAGAGTGACCTTGGAGGTCTTCTAATCCAACCCCCTGCTTAGGCAGGAAACCTTAACACCATTTCAGACAAATTCCAGTCTCTTCTTAAAAACCTCCAGTGATGGAGCATTCACAACTTCTGGAGGCCATTCATTCCACCAATGAATTGTTCTAACTTTCCGGCAATTTCCTCTTAGTTCTAACTTGCTTCTCTCCTTGATTAGTTTCCACCCATTGCTTCTTGTTCTACGCTCAGGTGCTTTGGAGAATAGCTTGACTCCCTCTTCTTTGGGGCAGCCCCTGAGATATCGGAAGACTGAAATCACGTCTCCCCTAATCTTTCTCTTCACTAGACTGGCCATGCCCAGTTCCAGCAACCCTTCTTCATATGTTTGAGCCTCCAGTCCCCTGATCCTCTTTGTTGCTCTTCTCTGCACTCTTTCTAGACTCTCCACATCCTTTTTACACCCACAACTTCTAGAGCTGTGATGGCAAACCTATGGCATGCGTACCACAGATGGCACATGGAGGCCTCTCTGCGGGCACCCAGCTCAGCTCCACCGCGTGTGCGTGCACGCCTCCCGCCAGCCAGCTGATTTTTGAGTCCCTGCCGTGTATGCAGGAGAGGCATGGGGGCAGGGAGTGGGGGAGTGCGGGGGGGGCAGCGCGCTCCCCCCACCCTGTTTTTGGTCCCAGGAGGGGCCAAAATGGGGCACGGGGGGGTCATGCCCATGTGCGGAGGGAGTGCAGGTGGGGTCATACGTATTTGCAGGGGGGCAAGGGGGACACGGGGTCGTGCACGTAGGAGCAGGGGCACGGGGCATTGCATTATGGGTGTGGGCACATGTGTGCACGCTTTCGCACATACGCCCGCGATTTTGGCACACAAGGAGAAGAAGATTAGCCATCGCTGTTCTAATCAGTCATTCCACGGATTACTTCTTCTAAAACTGTTGGAAATTTCTCCTTATTTCTTTCGGAAAGCTTATTTTTCACTTGCAATGGGCTCTTGGGCTCCAAAGGATCTCTATTTGCTACATAAATCCCTTTCCCAATTATTCTACAGCTCAAAGCGGGGCAGGGAAGTTTTGCCACTTTGTTGTCCCTCCTTTTCCCTCACATCCCTTCTTCCCAAATGAAGCACTCCCATCCCTGGGCATCTGATGAACTGAGATGCAACAGGAATAAAACTGGTGACTTTGGAAAGCTTGGAACAGGATCAGACTCCTGAACCCTTGTCAGGACTTTCTGAGGAATTCCCAAAACTTAAACCAGCTCACTTTGCCATCTAGCAAAAGTCAGCCTTGAGTAGAACTCCTCCCTCGGGAGCAAAGCAATTATCCATCCGCCTTTGAGACACGCTTTTTAGTGGCTGTTTTGGAATAAATGGTTATCCATTGGCTATAATTTGCCAGTTCAGCTCTTCACGTGAAAAGGAACAGAAACTCAAAGAATAAGCAAGATTTCTTGGGGTATAACAGGACCTGTCGCAATCCAGGATCGCTTCCAAGTTTCAACACGTGCATCTGGGTGGATTAAGCCCCACACTTCCCCTATATATCACGCTGACATGCAGATTATTATATGGGGAAAGGTAGGCAATGCAAATGTCTGTGTGTGTGCAATACTGTAGAGCCAAAAAAGATTTTGAAAAAGTGAAGAGGAGAAGAGACGTAGATAGAAAGACTCAGGAAATGAGTATTTGAAGTCATTGGAGGTCAGAAGGAAGGAAGGAGGAGAGGAGGAGAAGAAAGGAGAAGGAGAGAGGAGAGGAAAGAGAGATGAGGGGAAAGGAAAGAGGAGGAGGAGGAGGAGGAGGAGGAGGAGGAGGAGGAGGAGGAGGAGGAGGAGGAGGAGGAGGAGGAGAAGGAGAAGGAGAAGAAGAAGAAGAAGAAGAAGAAGAAGAAGAAGAAGAAGAAGAAGAAGAAGAAGAAGAAGAAGCAGCAGCAGCTAAGCACTAAAAAAAAACATCAGCTCCACATATTCAACTGGAAATGAAAGTTCATCAGCTGGTGATGGGAAATGACACCGCCCACATAGCCTGCGACTACACCTTGAGAGGAATTCTTAAAGAGTAACCTCTAACATAAACATAACTGCAGTCACAACCAGATCTCTCTCACAAGCCGGAAACCACCAAAAGTGAGAGAATCGGTTTGCTCTAGTGGTTAAGGTAACAAGTTAGAAACCGGGGATCTGGGAGTTCTAGTCCTGCTTTATGTACAAAGCCACCTGGGTGATCTTGGGTCGGTCCCCCTCGCTCTTAGCCCTAGGAAGGAGGAGGCAAGGGCAAAATCTTGCCAAGAAAACTTTAATGACATGGGCAAGCAGTTGCCAGGAATCAAATACTGACTCAAAGGCACAAGCAATATACAGTATATCTATATACCTATACATAATATTATCTATCTACCATCTCTCTCTCTCTCTCTCTCTCTCTCTCTCTCTCTCTCTCTCTCTCTCTCTCTCCATCCATCCATCCATCCATCCATCCATCCTTATCTGTCTGTTTAGGTTTAGCTAGCTAACTTTTATCTATTACTCTATATCTATCTACCTATCCATTCATCCATCCATCATTATTTGTATATGTTTATCTATGTGTTTGTCAGGCAATCTCATAGCACAAATGCTTTAAAAAACCACAAATACTTTCAGATCCTGTGTGGGAAATGCTTCTAAGACTTGACCTAACTCTGCTCGGAAAAGCTGGTCTTGCAAGACTGCTTATATAGCATATTATATGGAGTAATTAAACCTTTTAGAATCCTTTTCCCTCTTCTGCTCCCCAGCCAAACCAAGTCATTGAGGAATGCAGAATTTGCCCCCCAAATGTTTCATGCCCAACCGCATGACAAATGTTCAGCCCAACCACATGACAATTCTCACACAGTTCTAATGCAGTTGGTTTATTATTGGTTAGTATGAAATAATGTGAACCTGCCCATTATGGATTGAGATAAGCAAGGTAGGTTAGAATAGAATAGAATAGAATAGAATAGAATAGCAGAGTTGGAAGGGACCTTGGAGGTCTTCTAGTCCAACCCCCTACTTAGGCAGGAAACCCTACATCACTTCAGACAAATGGTTATCCAACCTCTTCTTAAAAACGTCCAGTGTTGGGGCATTCACAACTTCTGGAGGCAACGTTGTTCCACTAGTTAACTGTTCTCACTGTCAGGAAATTTTTCCTTAGTTCTAAGTTGCTTCTTTTCTTGATTAGTTTCCACCCATTGCTTCTTGTCCTGCCCTCAGATGCTTTGGAGGTTAGTTTGGTTTATCCAACAAAGCATCATTTAAAATTCCTGGCTTGGAAAACATTGTCTGAACCAACCACAAGGATATCTAAAACAGGGTCTGGGACTTGGTAGGTTGGGTAAGCTAAGTTCATGTGGTTTATTTGATAGCCATGATTAGGTTAAGCCATTGCATTCTCTTTAGGGCTTCTTTGAAGGCTTCCCACCATCACCTACTCGTTGGTTACACCAGGTTGCTTCTGGTGGGACTTCAAAGAACTTCTTCTGAAGACTCAACACAGCCCACCTGATTGAAGCTCACCTGGGCTGAAGAGAAGATGTGAGGCCAGGTGTTGCTTGGGTGATGCAACTGGGAACAACGCAAAGTAGGTGGACTTTGATCCCATATCTACAAAGACTGTTCAGTATACATAGAATCGTGTGTGTGTGTGTGTGTGTGTGTGTGTGTCCCTTCATCTCTTTCTACCCCCCTCTCCTTCTCTCCCTCTCCCTTTCTGTCTCTCTCCCTTTCTCCCTTCCCCCCCTCTCTCTCTTTCCCTCTCTCCCTCCCTCTTTCTCTGTGTCTCTCCCTTTTTTCACTCCTCCTCTCTCTGTGTCTCCCACTTTCTCTCCCTCTCTTTCCCTCTCTCCCTCTCTCTGTGTGTCTCTCCCTTTCTCTTCCTCTCTTTCTCTTTCTCCCCCCTCTCTCCCTTTTCTCCCTTTTCCTCCCTTCCTCTCTCTCTCTCCCTTTCTCTCCCTCTCTCTCTCTCTCTCCCTCTCGCTCTGTGTCTCTCCCCCACCCCCAAATATTCTTCGTCTCAGCTTAATGACTAGATGGGGTCCTCCACTTTTCCTATATATGTAGACCTCGTCTTAACAATAGCTCATTTAGTCCAAAGCTGTCCAAAGTTACAATGGCACTGGACAAGGTCACATTACCATTTTTCACACTTATGACCCAGGCCCACGTGATTTACATTAGGGTGACAGCTGGTTCATATTTATGACGGGTTGCAGTATCCCGGGGTCAGGCGATTCCCCTTTTCTGACCTCCTGAACAAGTAAATTCCATGGGGAAGCCAAGTTCACTTCTCAACCGAATTGCTAATTGAATAACTGCAGTGATTCACTTAACAGAGGTGGCACAAGAGGTTGTAGAATGAAACAAAACTTCACTTCACAAATTTCTCACTGAGCAACATAAATTCTGGGCTCAACTGTGGTCATACATCATAAATATACACCATGTTCCTGTATGTAAAGGTAAAGTAAAGGTGTGCTAGTCGTTCCCGACTCTAGGGGGCGGCGCTCATCTCCGTTTCAAAGCCGAAGAGCCAGCACTATCCAAAGACGTCTCCGTGGTCTTGTAGCCAGCATGACTCAACACTGAAGGCGCATGGAACGCTGTTCCCTTCCCACCAAAGGTGGTTCCTATTTTTCTACTTGCGTTTTTACATGCTTTCGAACTGCTAGGTTGGCAGAAGCTGGGACAAGTAATGGAAGCTCACTCTGTTACGCGGCGCTAGGGATTCAAACCGCCGAACTGCCAACTTTTCGTACTAATTAATTAATTAATGTTCCTATATGTATTAATCCCTCTTTGAAGGAGATCTAGATGAGGGGTCTCCAACCTTGGCAATTTTTAAGCCTGGCGGACTTCAACTCCAAAATTCCAAGAGTCGAAGTCCTCCAGGCTTACAGTTGCCAAGCTGGGAGACCCCTCATCTAGATATTACCCCCAAGGCTCCTTATGGTCACATCTGATCACGGAGGGTGTGCCCCCATTCCACTAAAGGCATCAGAAGACGACCTCTTTGGAACTCCAAGGGAATAGGTACAAGTGTCGTACAGAAGGGAGAACTCAGAGGAGAAAGAGAGGGATAGGAGGACATTCCTCCTACTGTCCTGGGGAGAAGGGTTCTGAGTTTAGAATGGCCCATTTTCTGGTCCCGGAAGAATATTTTGGGGATGGGGGTCAGGGAGGGAGATGAGACTGTTAGGGGGAGAATTCAGAAATGCAAGAAAAGGAAGAATTTTCCAAGCGAAGCCACTTACGCACAAGGATGGCAGCATTTCCATCCTACCTTTGCTGTCGCCACATCAGATGCCTCCATACTTTCTGCTTGGCCTATCAGTCAACCAGGAGCAGGGGAGGAGAAGGAGAAAGGGGGAAAGAAGGGAGAAGAAAACAATGACATGAGGAGGCCGTTAAGGAGAAGACACCAGAGTTGTGCAGATGGATGAAAGAGCTGGAGGAGGAGGAGGAGGAGGAGGAGGAGAAGAAGCAACCAGCCTGGCCATTCAGGGTGGAGGGTAAGGTGTGGATCAGAGGAGGCATGGAATAAAAGCTTTGCAGGGTCTTAAAAAGAGCAGTGGGGCAAGCAGAGGCTCCTACAATCAGAGGCCAAGCCTCATGAGAGACACAGTTCCAGCTGCAAACAGATGTTTCTCGGGGCTTCCTTGGTGGGGGGAGCAAAGTTCTAAAGTGCAGGAGAGGAAGCATCTCCTCCTCGCTGTCCCACAGAGCTTTCGGAAAATGGACGAGTCCCTTGTCTTCTTAGGAAAGAAAGAGAGATCACTGTCAGGCATGGCTTAGCGATGGAAATGCTCAAGAAGCAAAAGGAGAAATAAGAAGGGAGAAGGTGAGAGGGGAGTCTTGTGTATAGGAAGGAGGGAGGGAGGGGGAGGGAGGGAGGGGAGAAAGAAAGGAAGAAAGAAAGAGGGAGGGAAGGAGGGAGAAAGAAAGAAAGAAAGAAAGAAAGAAAGAAAGAAAGAAAAAGAAAGAAAAAGGGAGGGAGGGAAGGGAAAGAGGAGGGAGGGAGAAAGGAAGGAAAAGAAAGAAAGAAGGAAAGAAAGAAAAAGAAAGGAGGGAAAGAGGGGAAGGTGAGAGGGAGAAAGAAAAAGAAAGAGAAAGATAGAAAGAGAAAGAAAGAAAGAAAGAAAGAAAGAAAGAAAGAAAGAAAGAGAAAGAGAAGGGAAGAAGGGGGAGGAAGGAAGGAAGAAGGGGGAGAGGAAGTGGAGGAAGGAAGGAAGGAAGGAAGAAAGAAAGAAAGAAAGAAAGAAAGAAGAAAGAAAGAAAGAAAGAAAGAAAGAAAGAAAGAAAGAAAGAAAGAAAGAGAAAGGAGGAAGGGAGAGAGGAAGGAGGGAGGGATAAAGAAAGAAAAAGAAAGAAAGAAAGAAAGAAAGAAAGAAAGAAAGAAAGAAAGAAAGAAAGAAAGAAAGAAAAAGGGAGGGAGGGAAGGGAAAGGGGAGGGAGGGAGAAAGGAAGGAGGAGAATGTAGAAGGAAAAGAAACTGAATAACTGAAAGATGCTTTAAATGGGACCAGAAAGGAAGAGGAGCCAGGAGGTTCTTACCATCCATTCAGGGAAGATGAGGGAAGAAAACCCATCCCACCTCCCCCCACCTCCACCGAAAGAAGCCTACTTAACTTCCTTCCACCAGCCTTGCCCTGGGCACTGAAAAGATCAAGTCATCCTTTCAGGTTTAAAAAAAAAACAACGTTGGAGGAGGAGGGTCTCTGCTGCAGAAGCCCCGCCTTTTCCAGCCAGCCCAAGCCTCTCATTGGCGGAGCCCAAATGACTTCATCCAGCCTTATTCATCATCCTGGGTTTTCTCTCTCCCCCCACCCTCTCCCTCCCTCCCCCCCCCAAGGGATGTCAGCAATTCTCCTGGATGGCCGTTCCCCTTCCTGTCCTACTTTCCAGCAACCCCGGAGAGGATGCTCACAAGAGCCCGGCTCCAGCAATGGAGGAGCTCAACTCCTGAAACACAGACCCAGAGAGCCAACTAGGCTGAAGTGTGTTGGTGGGGGTGGGGGGGATGGAGATGCCCGGCGGCATGCCTTCCTCTTTCAACCCTTTTGTTTTCTCTTGCAAACATAAAACAGTTAGCATTTCTAAATCCTCCCCCAGCCCCTTTCTTTGTTCTCTTCTCAAAATCCACCCCTATCGTGTCATCTCTGACTTCATCCCCTCGACTCACGTTTCTGCAACCTGGGGTGATTTTTTTTCTTAGACGTTAAAAAAGGAAAAGGTCCCCACCCCCCGCACATATATGCTACTCGTTCCCGACTCTAGGGGGCGGTGCTCATCTCCATTTCAAAGCCGAAGAGCCAGCACTGTCCGAAGACATCTCCGTAGTCATGTGGCTGGCATGATTAAATGCAGAAGGCGCACGGAGCACTGTTCCCTTCCCACCAAAGGTGGTTCCTATTTTTCTACTTGCATTTTTACGTGCTTTTGAACTGGTAGATTGGCAGAAGCTGGGACACATCACGGGAGCTCACTCTGTTAGGCGGTGCTAGGGATTCGAACTGCCAAACTGCTGACTTATTCTGATCAACAGGCTCAGCTCTGCAACATTTACAGGCCATTTTTCAAGCCCAGAAATGACCCAAAATGGCCCAGAAAGTGGCCTGTAAACGGCCCAGAAAATAGCCTGAAAAATGGTCTGGGTTTGGGGCGTTTTTCAGGGCATTTTCTGGCACTCTGATGCCTGCAAACACCAGCTGGCCGGCACAAATGTGCAGCAGAAACCAGAAGAGCAGCTGGTGACGGCGCATGTGCCCGCAGAGAGGGCTCTGTGTGCCACCTCTGGCACACATGCCATAGGATTGCCATCACGGCCCTCCACCATTCTGGACAAATGCTCGTCCAATCACGTCTTTGAAAACCTCCACTCCTATTTCACAAAGCTAAACTTTTGTTCTTCTTGGAAAATGCACACTCTAGAAATGTGAGAAATTTTTATTTGAGTTGGACTTCCGTGGAATGGGTTCTGTGCGTGTCAAAGGAGGAGGAAGAGAGGTTTAAAGGGGAGACAGATGCAGAAACAGACTGAAATTTCTTAAATTATAAAGACGGTGGCGGTGGCCATCATATTCAGCAACAGGGGTGTTTTGTATTGTTGAAAACACTGTTAGAGAGAGAGAGAGAGAGAGAGAGAGAGGGAGGGAGGGAGGGAGGGAGGGAGGGAGGGAGGGAGGGAGGGAGAGAGAGAGAGAGAGAGAGAGAGAGAGAGAGAGAGAGAGAGAGAGAGAGAAAGAGAGAAAGAGAGCGCAATTGTATAAGAAGGTTGCAATCCCCCTGGTTACATTTCTAATAGTAGGTAATTACAAGGCAGACTTTTCTCGTGAGAAAAAATGGAACACCAAGGCACCAGGCAGGAGCTCTTAGCTGCAAAGCTCTGGAGCCATAAATAACAATCCGTGTTATGATCCTCTTCCATTTGCCCCTGAACAACACCTGCAAGATGCAACTCGATTTGGAGCGAGGGTTTCTTGAGAAAATTCACATGCCTTGCATAGAATTCTCAGAAAAACCTCTCTCTCTCTCTCTCTCTTTTTCTCTACACCTACATCTTTACCCTGAAAGAGGGAGCGGATAAATTGACTGTGGAAACAGATTCAAATCGGAGGTGGCACAGTTTGAAGTTCCCAAAAGACTCAAGAAATAGGACACCCAAATCCTAAAAATAGTTATAAATACTTGTACTTCCAGATACGGAGTTAGATAAGTATACGGGTCTTTTTTTTTTTTGCCCAATCCTGGTTAACCCTATTTAGGAACAATGCATTCTTGGCTCCGTTAGTTTCAAAGTTTTAGAATTCCCAATTTTGGAAAAATAAAGCATCGAAAAACCTGGGGAGGGATTCAAACTTTGTTGTTGTTGTTGCTGCTGTTGTGGTGGTGGTGGTGATCAGTTACGAAGTCATGTCCGACCCATCGCGATCCCATGGACAATGTTCCTCCAGACCTTCCTGTCCTCTTTCATCCTCTGGAGTCTATTTAAGCTGATGCCGACTGCTTCTGTGACTCCATCCAGCCACCTTATTCTCTGTCGTCCCCTTCTTCTTCTTTTGCCCTCTGTCTTTCCCAGCATGAGGCTCTTCTCCAGGGAGTCCTTCTTCCTTCTCATTAGATGGCCAAAGGATTTGAGTTCCCTCTTCAGGATCTGGCCTTCTAAAGAGCAGTCAGGGTTGATCTCCTCTAGGACTGACCTGTTTTATGGCCTTGCAGTCCAAGGGACTCACAGGAGTCTTCTCCAGCCCCAGAGTTCAAAGGCCTCCATTCTTTGGTGCTCCGCCTTCCTTATGGTCCAACTTTCACAGCCATCCATTGCAACTGGGAAAACCATCGCCTTGAGTATACGCATTCAAACTTTACTTCCCTTTTACTGCCGTGTTACGATAAAGATCCAAATCAGCATTACTACCAACCTTTGCTTAAAATATCCGCTGAATGCCCATTCACAACTTGGGTTGATAGCTTGCCAGTGTTTATTGTTTCTCCAATATGATTCAGATGACAGTCCCAAAAGTCAAGTATTTCTATCAGTGATGGCATTATGCTGGAGAATTGCAGGACTTCAAATTTCTTATGCATGAAGCGGAAGTGAGCAACATAAGTGGAGAAAGGTTCATTCTAACGAGAACAAATTCTCCTCTAATATTACTATTTCCCCCCCCCCTTTTTTTTTTTTGAGCTGGACAGATATAGTCCCAGTAAGCCAACAGTACTTCTTAACAAAATGCAGGTAAACAGTAAACAGTAACAGAGTTGGAAGGGACCATGGAGGCCATCTAGTCCAACCCCCTGCTCACGCAGGAGACCTGTACTAGGGATTCGAACCACCGACCTGCCAACCCTTCTGATCCAACAAGCTCAGGTCTTAGCCACTCAGTCACCTAGTCATCAAGGTAAGTCCTCAACTTACCACAGTTCGTTTAGTGATGCAACTCTTTTTCACACAACCATCGCAGCATCCCCCATGGTCACCTGATCAAAATGGAGACACTTGGCCGCTGACTCATATTTACGACGGTTGCAGTGTCCCCAAGTCACGTGATCCCTCATTGTGAGCTTCTGAGAAGCCAAGTCAATGGGGAAGTCCGATTCACTTAACAACCGGGTTACTCACTTCACAGCCGCAGTGACCTCTGTCAAGTAATGAAGTCTAGCTGGATTCCATTATTTTGTGAAATCCTTTGCTTAGAGTCCACTGAGCTGGCTTATCCAATCCAAAAAAGGCAAAGCAATACACCATTTAAAAGAGAGAAAGTCAACAGAAGAGAATATTTGTAACTCAGGATCGGATTTCGGGGTGCCTGATGCTCTCTGAGCTTGGCTGTTTTCTCGCGGACATTTCATTATAGGTAACATCATCAGTGCCAGCCACCCAGAAAAAAGCCAGCACCAAGCACTTCGCAGAGAGAACACCCATTTCTAGCCAGGTCGTCTGCAATCATTTTGAGAGGCAAATAATGCAGCAGAGAGAAATCATTCAAAATAAATAATTCAAGGGAGAGAGAGAGAGAGAGAGGAAGGGACACCACAGCAAAGGTTCATCCAGAGCCAAAGAGGAGCAGGAGATCTCACCCTACAGCGAGACAGGCGGCCAATAAATCTGATCAAGGAAATAAAAAATTGCGAATTTGGCACACGATGCTCTTTGGGGGTAGCAGGCAGGGAGAGGAGAGGAAAAGCCAGAGGCCGATGCAAAGGACAAGGGGATAACCATGTTTCCCTGAAAATAAGACAGGGTCTTATTTTCTTCTGACCCCCCCCCCCCAAAAAATAAGCGCTTGGCCTTATTTTCGGGGAGGTAATTATGATTTTTGAGGTGCAGGAGGCGGCGAGCGTGGTCACCTCATGGCTGCTGCTCTGTTGCAATATTTTCAGGGAGGGCTTATTTTGGGGGGAGGGCTTATTTTAGGGCATGCGCTCCAAAGCCCAATTGGGCTTCTTATCCGGGGAGGTCTTATTTTCGGGGAAACGGTAGTGGTGATGGGAAAGGCCGACCTTCTTAGAGTACATGATGTCGTAAGGTTGCACATGCTGCCATCTTACCACCCGACGGGCTTCCGGCTGGTCGGAAAGCAAGGACAGGGAAGAGGAGGACCATGAGCAAAGGACAAGCGGAGGGAAGGGGGCGAGATCTCAAAAAGGGCAAAACTCTTGCCTTGCTTCTGAAAAACCCCGAGCAACTGGAACCCTCTACCCCACCCAAGAGCACGACAAACATACCCACCCACCCACCCGGAAAAGAAAAAAGAAAAAAGTAGCCTCTTAAATCCAAGAGAAGGCTTGGATCACACCCCCAGGCAAGGTTTCAAAGCCAAATCTAAACTGCTGGTTCTTTCTTTCTCTCTTTTTCTTTCTTTCTTTTTCTTTCTTTCTTTCTTTCTTTCTCTCTGTTTCTCACCCTTCCTTCCTTTATTTCTTTATATATATCTCTCTCTCTTTCTTTTTTCTTTCTTCCTTCCTCCTCCTCCCCCTTCCCTTCTTTCTTTTTTCTCTTTCTTTCTTCCCATCGCTCAATCCTTCTTTCTTTCTTCCCATCTTTCAATCCTTCCTTCCTTCCTCCTGTCTTTTCCTTCCTTCCTTACCTTATCTTTCTTTTTCTTCTTTCTTTCTTTTTCTTTCTTTCTTTCTCTTTCTCTTTTTTCTTTCTTTCTACTTTCCTTACTCCTATTCCTTCCTTCCTTCTTCCTTTCTTTCTTTCATTCATTCTTTCTTTCTTTCTTTCTTTCTTCCCACCTCTCAATCCTTCTTTCTTTCTTTCTTTCCATCTCTCAATCCTTCCTTCCTGCTATGTTTTTCTTCCTTCCTTCCTTCCTACCTTTCCTTCTCTTTCTTTCCTTCTTTCCTTTCTTTCTTTCTTTCTTTCTTTCTGGAAGTTTGACAAGTACTTTTAAAACAAAAACCAAGGCACTCACGTTTCAGCCCTCAGGGCAAGGCAGAGAAAACAGCTTCTGAAATCTGGCCTTGTCCGTTTATTTTTCCCCCTCCGCTCACTCTTTGCCTCTTTCACTGAAGGATCAATGTTAAAGTCCTGGCTGCCTTTGGACCTCTTTTTCAGGAGAGTTGCTGGTGTTGTGGTTTTGACGGACAGAGGTTCAAATGTGCCAAAAGAGACTTCCAAAGACACCCAAGGCCAACTTGCCGAGAGGTCCAAAAGAAAAGATGTGCAGCTAAACCCCAAAGTGTTGGAAGTTCAGCATCAAATCCAAGACCGAGAGAAGCCGAAGGAGGAAAAGTTCATCTTGAGATGTTTCTCCAACCCCCGTCATGAGGTCCTTCCTTATCTTGTTTGGGTGTCCGGCACCAATGCTGTCTCTTTGCACCCTCAGTGGCCTCTGCAAGATGCTCAAGGAAGAGTTTGATTGTCAGCAAAGCTAATTCACGAAGCAGCCTGGAAAATAAAAATAAATAAACGAGGGAGCGGCTTCGGAAAAGGGAAGGGACCTTTTCAAAGAGGGACGGTCCACAGTTCCATCTCGCTGTGCCGTCTTCTCCTTCAGGCCAAGTCCAGATGAGCGGAGGAAGCCAGGTGACTTGGGCTCTTCCTCTCCACCTCCTGGTTGCTGACTCATTCGGAAGACCGATCCTCTTCCACCCCATCGAGCCCTATCAGCGCAGACCTGACAGCTCTCTCCGGAGGATTAGCTTTAAGGGCCGCGTGCAGAGAGCATCTTCCAGACGACACGAGGTCATAAGAAGGAGGAAAGCACCCGATCTTGAGGAAGGTGGGAGGAAGGAAGAAGGCTGGGCAGAAAAGTCCCCTTCAGAAGGGGGGCCACGCCAAACCGGGAAGATGTCAGAGGGCGAACACAGCTTCCCTCAGCAACTGTGACATCTCCCACAAAGCAGTGAGCGGTGTCACCCATGGCTACTTGGCTGGATCCCCCATGCTCTGAACCGATCGCAGCGAGGGGAGCGCTCCCCAGAATGAAGTCGAGTGTGAGTGATTTACCAGCGGGATTCTCACAATGGGAAGGACTCCCCCTTCCTGGCCTAGCTCTGCCCTTGAGTGACGGGGGAAGGTGGGGGAGGTAAGGGAGGAGGGAGGGGGGGAGGTTATCTGTCTGTCCAGGGTCACATGATGCTCAGCAAGCTACTATGCAGCAATCAAATATCGGCCTCTCCTGTTCCTTGACTTGGTGCATCAAGTAACTTTTACCACAATGGTCTTTTTTTGGGGGGTGGGAATGCATGGCAACGCACTGGCGGAACTTTAAAACCCACCCCTCTGCTAGAAAAATGAAATATCCTGGGAAATATTGAAAAAGGCAGGATATTCCATTTCCCTGGATAAGAAGTGGAGAAACATGCTTTTAGGAAGGAAACACATTCACTCTTAATAGCTCCCACCTTTGTCAATGGGTCATTAAAAGACCTGAGACGGTCTATTCTACATAACGAAGTCCCCCCCTTCAGCTCCAGAATGAGATGGGATTATGGCATTATAGTATTAGCCCTTTACCCATCTCACCACAGGGCCCCTGGGAAGAAGCCATGCTCAACCAAACTTGGATTCAAAGCACAGCCTAGAGAGTTGCCCCTGCATTACCTTACGGGAGTCTGACAACCAATCAGAATACAAGATCAAGATCAAAGGCCAGAGAGGTCATAAAACCAGGGACTTCGAGCATCTCGGTCTCTTTTCTTCTTCACCCAACATCTGGAAGCATGCAATCCCCCTTTTCTGTTCATGAGCTCAAGGCATGTGATCCTGTCCACCATTAAACCATCTTTCCAAGCAGCCTCCATGTCTCCAGTCTCTTTTTCCCCACTTGGAACTGAACCGAGATGGGCATTTCTTCCAACAGCACTTTTCATTGCTTTGGTTTTTTTTTTTAAGAAAAAGTCTATTGCAGTTTTAAAACTAAAACAAGCCTGCAGAAAACGCCATCCTCACACTCCTCCCCGAAGTGTGAAAGTTGTTTTAAAACACACAAACCCAGTCACAAGGAGATAGTTGCAACATTCACGAGACCTGAGGGAGGAGAAAGTTTCACCAGCCCAATGGAATCGCTTGGGACGGAACAGACAAATACATCTGCAAATACGTACCTAATAATCGCTTAATTTCAACATGGAAAATACATTGAAATATTGTTTCCATGCTATACTGTATTAAAATCTGTGAGGTAGATCCCAGATTGCCGGCCAAATAAAATGTAGAAATGATAAATACGTAAGCGATCATCTATCTGAAACATCCAGATTCAGTCACAGCTTTGTTCCGTATAGTATCAACGGATGGAAACTAATCAAGGAGAGAAGCAACCTAGAACTAAGGTGAAAATTCCTGACGGTTAGAACAATTAACCAGCGGAACAACTTGCCTCCAGAAGTTGTAAATGCCCCAACACTGGAAGTTTTAAAGAAGATATTGGATAACGATTTGTCTTAAATGATATAGGATTTCCTATGCAAACAGGGGGTTGGACTAGAAGACCTCCAAGGTCCCTTCCAACTCTGTTATTCTATTCTATTCTATTCTAAAATGGAGCCCGCAACCATGCAATCAAAGCTCCAGAACGGTTCGGGGTGAATCCTTCCTTCTTTCTGCTGTCTCAGCAAAGCTAAATTTCCAATGTGGTCAACTGGTGCAGTGAAGCCACCCTATAATTCTATCATTATTTTTAGTTCTTCCTTCCAGGCTCCCAATACATCGAAATCATGGTGGGTTTTTTATTTATTTATAACGCACATCTTTGCTCTCCTTACAGCCTTTTCTGACATGATCTACCTCTACGCCAGCGATCGGAAATCAGTCCAAGATAATTAAAAACATATGGCCCCCTCTCTGAAAATGCAGAGGAGGAGAATGAAGGCAAACAAACTGCAGATGTTTGATCCTTGAAAGATTACCTTGAAATTGTGCCCGGGGATTGAGAGAGGCAGGAAGCAAAAGAGCATCATACTTTTTTCCCCCTCTGTTATCTCCTGCGTATGCGATATATTGCACTTCTATAAGATCCCAGAGTAAGGTCACAGAATAACAGAGTCGGAAGGGACCTTGGAGGTCTTCTAGTCCAACCCCCTGCTCAGGCAGGGAAACCTACAGTTTAATTAAATCTCCGGCAAAAACACTTTTGCCCTTTTCTTAGATGATCTTTCCTCTAGGATTAGAAAGAGCTTCAGAAGAGGTTCATAGGCTTTTGGTCCAGGGACGCTAGCAGCTGACCATTTGTCCTATACAGGTAGTCCTCAACTTATGACAGTTTGTTCAGTGACCGTTCAAATTACATCATCACTGAAAAAAAAATCCCAAAGGTGCTTTTTTTTCCCAAGAGGCAACTGGACTTTCTGGGTTTTTTTTTCTTGGAAGATGTTTTGCTTCTCATGCAAGCCTTCTTGCCACCCTTGTTCAGTGAATCAGTGCAGTGGATAAGTTAGTAGCAATAGCAATAGCACTTATAAACCGCTTTACAACCTTCTCTAAGCGGTTTACAGAGTCAGTTTATTGCCCCCAACAATCTGGCTCCTCATTTTACCCACCTCGGAAGGACGGAAGGCTGAGTCAAGATTGAGCCTGGTGAGATTCGAACTGCCAAACTGCAGTCAGACGGCAGTCAGCAGATGTAGCCAGCAATACTGCATACTCACCACTGCCATTAAAAGGCCCGAGCCAGTCTATTCTACATAACAAAGATCCCCCCCTTCAGCTCCAGGGTGATGGGTTGTTAAGTGAATCTGTCTTCCCCACTGACTTGCGAGCAGGTGGCAACAGGGGGATTGTGTGACCTTGGGCACAACAACGGTCATAAATATGAACCCGTTGCCAAGCACCTCAGTTTTGATCACAGAGATGCTGCAAAGGTTTTGAGAAACAGTCATATTTTTTTTACTGCCGTCGTAACTTTGAACGGTCTCTCAATGAACTGTTGTTAAGTCGGGGACTACCTGTAGACTTACAGGCTTCCAGCTCTCCCCCAGTTTGCACCACTAAATCTATCTTCTATCGCGAAGCTCTACGCTACCACTGTGTGTGTTCTGGCCCACCGAATGGAGATGCTCAAGTGATGGAATTAAAGCAGGCAGTGAGATCAATAGACAAATCAATAGAACCCGATTTAGGCCCAGAAAGGATCCATTCAAAGATAGATCGCCAACAGAACAAAATCAAACTGTCCGCTTCAGTTCAACATAATCGAACGCATTGTGAGTCGGCTGCAATTCCTATTTGAGAATGAGGCTGCCCTTTCTCCGAAAGTTCTTGGTTGCTGTAGAAAGTTTAAAACCCACCCCTCTGCTAGAAGAATGAAATATCCTGGGAAATATTAAGAAGGCAGGCTATTCTATTTCCCTGGGTAAGAAATGGAGAAACATGTTTTGGGGCAGGAAGCAGACTCACTCTTCATAAACCCCACCTTTGTCAATGGGCCATTAAAAGGCCTGAGCCAGTCTATTCTACATAACAAAGATCTCCACCCTTCAGCTCCAGGGTGATGGGATTAAGGCATGATAGTGTTAGCCCTTTACCCATCTCACCACAGGGCACCTGGGAAGAAGCCATGCTCAACCAAACTTGGACTCGAAACACAGCCTAGAGAGTTGCCCCTGCATTGCCCCATGGGCGTCTGACAACCAATCAGAATACAAGATCAAGATCAAAGCCCAGAGAGGTCATAAAACCAGGGATTTTCAGCATCTCGGTCTCTTTTCTTCTTCACCCAACATCTGGAAGCATGCGATCCCTCTTTTCTCTTCAGGAGCTCAAGCCGTGTGATCCTTCCCACCATTAAACCATCTTTCCAAGCAGCCTCCATGTTTCCAGTCTCTTTTTCCCCACTTGGAGCTGAACCAAGATGGGCATTTCTTCCCACAGAACCTGGAAGCATCTTAACCTTTCCAGGAAACTCAAATACTCTATTACAACATTATTTTAGAGCAAAACTATTTGCAGCGTTAATGAGCTGGAAACTGCTGCTCAAACACGTCCAAAGGTTTCTGACTATCTCAAAAGGTATTCACAAACACAATGCATTTTTTTAACACCTTTCAATTGCTAATTGATGGGGTATTTGTAATTCAGTCTCCCTTGCCCCACATCTGAATAACTCCATTCTTCCTCTCCTCTTGCTTCCTGATTTGCTGGATCCCCCTTTCAATGCCTTTTTCAAATCCTTTATCCCATCCATAGATCTGAGGACGTGAGCTGTTAAGTCTATGGAGATGCCCAATCACCCAGGTCATCGTTGTCCCAAAGGTGCTTTTTCCAAGGACAACAGGACTTCACTCTACCATCCCCAATAGATCATCATCCAGCCTTTGTAAGAGGAAGAAATCTTGGGGTCTTAGTGGACAACCAGCTAAATATGAGCCAGCAGTGTGCAGCGACAGCCAAAAACCCAACGCAATCTTAAGTTGCATTAACAGAGGGATACAATGAAGATCAAGGGAGGTTCTAATACTGCTCTATAAAGCCTTAGTAAGACCACACCTAGAGTACTGCATCCAGTTTTGGTCACCATACTATAAAAAAAATGTTGAGACTCTAGAAAGAATGCAGAGAAGAGCAACCAAGATGATTAGGGGACTGGAGGCTAAAACATACGAGGAACAGTTGCAGGAACTGGACATGGCTAGTCTAGTGAAGAGAAGGACCAGGGGAGACATGAGGGCAGTCTTCCAGTATTTGAGGGGCTGCCCCAGAGAGGAGGGAGGTGAAGCTATTTTCCAAAGCACCTGAAGGCCAGACAAGGAATAATGGATGGAAACTGACCAAGGAGAGATTCAACCTAGAAACAAGGAGTAACTTTCTGACAGTGAGAACAATCAACCCATGGAACAGAAGTTGCCTTTGAAAGTTGTGTGAGCTTCATCACTTGAGACTTTCAAGAAGAGATTGGACTGCCATTTGTCGGAAATGGTGTAGAGTCTACTGCTTGAGCGGGGGGGGGGGGTTGGACTAGATGACCTATAAGGTCCCTTCCAACTCTGTTAATCTGTTAACCCTCCAAGTGCTTACTCATTCCATTGATTGATGGTTCCTATGGTCTTCCTAATGTCCATTATGAAGCTACACCTTTGAGGTTTCTACATCTTTGAAGGCTGTGAGTTCAATCCTAAGCAGAGGCAGATATTTCTCTCTCTGAGCACATGAGAATATATCTGCTGAACAAAACTCCACGCTGGCAATAGGAAGGGCATCCAGCCATTAAAACACTCTGCTAGCCCCATTCAGTTGCCCATATTCCACCCCGCAGGGGATTATGGGGTCGTTAAATGAAGGTGACCCTTGATGTTTCTAATCTTCCAATTAGTCCTTCTAATCTTCCCCTGGAGAGCAAATGAGAATAAGCCTAAACCTCCTGTAGTTTGACCACTCTGCAGATATATGAAGACAACTCCACAGATAGATGAAGACAAGCATACTGGCTCCTCATGACCTTCTCCTCTACAACTTAAATATATCTAGATCCTTCCACTGTTCCTCATGATTTGGTCACCGTCTGGGTGCCCTTTTACCTTTTCCTCCGTTTGTTAAACACCGGCCAGTGGTCGTGAAATCCAACCACTCTGGGAGACATCATGGCTGCCCTTCAGCATTCGAGATTCTCCTCTTAATATTTCCTTAGTAACGCTGGGCCCCGATATTTACAATTTCCCACCCCGACGTCCCGCGAAGGGAGTGGAGGCCGACTCAAGAGGTGTTTGCCTGGCCGTAGCCACTTATAAAGTTTGTGATCAAATTCACAACTTCAGCCCCCGCAGTTCATGTGTCTCTTAACCACAATCCTCCAGGCAATTTGCTTGTAAATTACCAACTATTACCGGAACTACAGTGTAACCTGCATGGCTGACTTGAAGCATGCTGTGTGGGAGAGAGAGAATGGAAATATTTAACCACAATTGACTCAACCGGTGGGGGAAATTCACGGCAGCAAAGGGCCATTGCTGGGCCATGAGGTTTCCCCACATCGTTCCTCTATGCTTAATCACTTCCTCTGACATCTACTAACCCTCAACTGACAATGTCCTAGAAAAAAAGAGAGTTATGACCATTTTTCACACTTATGACCGTTGCAATCTCCCCATAGTCGTGGGATCAAAAGTCACGCTTGGCAACTGACTCATATTTAATTTTTTTCACGTTTTTTTTAACATATCAGTGTGTGAACAATACCCGAGTATCATATATTTCATACAAAAAAAAATAGTATTATTCATCTGTTTCATTTAACAATCTTATATAATACCAGGAGTAATACACATCTTTATATTAAATTTTAATCTTTCGTTGTTTAAATATTCAATATTTCAATATGCTATTTTTGCACTGATCATCCTATCTTAATTATTGTACCTTTTGATGTGAATAAAATATTATCAATCATATGTGTCAATGGGCCTTTAAGGCCTGAGCCAGTCTATTCTACATAACAAAGATCTGCCTCCTTCAGGCAGAGCCATAATAGGAATCCCAAAGCCCTTTCATTATATCATGACCCAGCAAGAGTCAACCAAGCCTGGGACTCAGGACAGTCTACAGCAGGGGTGTCCAAACTTGGGAACTTTAAGACTTGTGGACTTCAACTCCCAGAATTCCCCAGCCAGCCGGCTGGGGAATTCTGGGAGTTGAAGTCCACAAGTCTTAAAGTTCCCAAGTTTGGACACCCCTGGTCTACAGAGTTGCCCCTGCATGGTCCCATGGGAGTCCATGAATCCAGTGTCCTTTTCCCCCCGCTTGGAACTGAATCCAGATGGACTTTTCTTTCAACAACTGAACTTGAGAAATCCGGAGCTTTTAGCACCTCTTCATTATCCAAGTCAAAGAACCAGATAAACAGACTGGGCAGGATCAACCTTTCTAAACGGGAAAAAAAAAGAACCTCCAGTCCATCCCCCTCTGGGGATAAAGATTACACAATAACAGAATAACAGAATTGGAAGGGACCTTGGAGGTCTTCTAGTCCAACCTCCTGCTCAAGCAGGAAGCCTTATAACCACTTCAGACAAATGGGTCTCCAAACTCTTCTTGAAAACCTCCAGTGACGGAGCACCCAAAAATCTAGGGATATTAATCCGTTTCACGGATTAATTGTCAGGACTTTTTTTCCCTTCATTCTAGGTGGCTCCTTTCCTTGGTTAGTTCCCATCTGTTGCTTCTTGTCCTGCCTTCAAATGCTTTGGAAAATAGAAGATCAACCGCCTCTTACTTTTTTTGCATTTCCCTGGGATCTGTTCCTCCCCTTCAGATCCCCCTACCCAGAATCCACTCAGCCCCTCTGGGTCCCTTCCAGCCCTATGATGAGAAAGAACCTACTTCCAATTTATGGAATCCACCACCAGAGGTTCTAAAGGCAGCTCATAATTTAGCTGGCTTCCAAAAGGATTAAATAAAAGACTAGAGAGCTTGTCCATCAACAGGTATTTGTTGTAGAGAAAAGTAAAGTCCTACACTTAGGTAAGAAAAACCAAAACTGCATATATAGACTGGGTGAAACCAGGCTTAATAGCAGTGACTGTGAGAGGGATCTTGGAGTCTTAGTGGATAGCCAGCTAAACATGAGCCAACAGTGGGCAGCGGCAGCCAAAAAAGCCAATGCAATCCTAAACTGCATTAACAGAGGGATACAATCAAGATCAAGGGAGGTACTAATACCACTCATAAAGCCCCAGTAAGGCCACACCTGGAATACTGCATCCAGTTTTGATCACTACACATTATAAAAAAGATGTTGAGACTCTAGAAAAAGTGCAGAGAAGAGCAACCAGGATGATTAGGAGACTGGATACTAAAACATATAATAAATGGTTGCAGGAACTGGGCATGGCTAGTCTAGTGAAGAGAAGGACCAGGGGAGACATGAGAGCATTTTCCAATATTTGGAGGGGCTGCCACAAAGAGGAGGGAGCACCAGAAGGCCAGACAAGGAATAATGGATAGAAACCGACCAAGGAGAGATTCAACCTAGAAACAAGGAGGGATTTTCTGACAGTGAGAACAATCCACCCATGGAACAGAAGTTGCCTTCAGAAGTTGTGGGAGCTTCATCACTGGAAGCTTTCAAGAAGAGACTGGACTGCCATCGTTCAGAAATGGTGTAGGGTCTCCTGCTTGAGCAGGGGGTTGGACTAGACTCTTCCAACTCTGTCAATCTGTTAAATTCTGTATTAAAGACAATTACTGGAACCTTTGTTCAGAAGCAGAATTAAGTCTGAAAAACAGCCGACTGGGAGATCTAATTGCATGTCAACCTGAACTGTTTCTTTCCCCCAAATAACTGGGTGCGCAATCCCACCACACCGCTCTCCTCTTCTCACACTTGCCCTCCTCCCCAGCTTAGCAAGAGACAGCCCTGCTCTCAAAGCACATTTCCTCCTCCACCAAGCAGATATACTTACAGAAGTCTGAGGAAGGAGAGCTTTTTTCTCAAGGAAGCTAACCGGAGATGGCAAGTCTGCTTTGTACCTAAGTTGGAGATCTTCTTAGAAGGAAGGTTCTGGACCATGACTGTGCTGGGCAGAGGGCTGGCAGGAAACGCAGGAGACCACAACCCATAGAAAGCTTCCCCAAAGTTCTCCAGGTGGCCCAGCTGGCTAGTCCTGAAGGAAGGGTTGCTTCAGAGTCCAAGCCATAGAAACAGGTCCAGAAAGTGATGTGCGAATCAGACACTTGGTGCATGTGCCTTCTCTTCTCAAGTCAAGGTTCCTTAGAAGGATAACTCCATAATTTTAGATCTCCAGAAGAAAGAGCTTCTGGATGGGGCAATCTTCACCAGATTTCCCCCAAAAGCCTCTTTCTTATGACCCTCTCTGAGTCTTTCTCCCACTCCTGAGGGCTAAAACGATCTCAGAAGGATATTTTGATTGCTTCTTTTCGGGAACTGCGGCGCGGTCTTCGCCGAAGCTCAGTCTCCTTTCTGTGCGTGTGTAACTTGAGGTGGAGAGGTCTTCTCTGCCCCAGTTCTGAAGACACAAACTAGCCTTCCTTGCCCAGCTCCACCTGGGCATGATGTCAGCTGCTGTGTGCTGCCAGAAAGGTTGAGCCTCTGCTCCTGAAATCCCAACGCAGCACCTGAAAACAACGTATTCCCCCGAGGAGCTCAATGCTTGCTCCCTCCTGCCTTCATCAGCAAATCAGGTGGCAGAAGCACCTGATCAACCGAAGCAGGTGGCATAAGGGAACGTTGAGGCTCTATTCAGGACATGCAGACACGTGTACAAGCACAAGCCTCCAGGAGCAAGAAGTTCTGAGAGGAGATCTCCCGGCCAGGATACGGTTCTAACAGAAGAACAACGTTGGAAAGGACCTCGGAGGTCTTCTAGCTTGACTCCCTCTTCTTTGTGGCAGCCCCTGAGATATTGGAAGACTGCTATCATGTCTCCCCTAGTCCTTCTTTTCATTAAACTAGACATACCCAGTTCCTGCAACCGTTCTTCATATGTTTTAGCCTCCAGTCCCCTAATCCTCTTTCTTGCTCTTCTCTGCACTCTTTCTAGAGTCTCCACGCCTTTTCTACATTGTGGTGACCAAAACTGGATGCCGTATTCCAAGTGTGGCCTTACCAAGGCCTTATAAAGTGGTATTGAGGAAGGAAGGAAGGTGAGTGAGGAAAGGAGGCAGGAAGGAATGAGAGTTAAGAAATGAGGAAGGAAGGAAGGTGAGTGAGGAAAGGTGAAAGGAAGAAGAGTGAAGAAAGGAGGAAGAAAGGGAGGGAGGGAGGGAAGGAGAAACGAAGGAGAGTGAAAAAAGGAGGGAGCGAGGGAGGAAAGGAGGGGAAGGAGGAAGAGAAGGAAAGAAGGTGAGGAAAGATAGAAGGAAGGAATGAGAGTTAGGAAAGGAAGAAGGAAGGAAGATGAGTGAGGAAACGAGAAAGGAAGGAGAGTGAAGAAGGAAGGAAGGAAGGAAGGAAGGAAGGAAGGAAGGAAGGAAGGAAGGGATTTAAACTTGGACTTTCCAGAGCAGAATATGGTTTATCTGCTTTGTTCCCTATTATTTCCTCCAGGGTAACTATTTCTACAGGGGCATGGATAATTGGAGGGAAGCATATGGAAGAAAAGGCTGAGCTACTACTGAATAGCAGTTCTCAGCCGCTAGATTCTCTCTTGGGTTATTAATTGGCCCTCAGAGGGACTTGTTCTCTTTAGACCAAGGAACATTTCTTTCAAGCATTTCCTACCATCGGTAGAGTTATCACAACAAAGACAACAGAAACAGAAATGGGTTGCAGCCAAGAGAGAAGAATGAAAGTATGGAGTTGGTTATAAAAGGCTTGACCGATATCAAGAGTCCCATTTTTGAATCCGTTGCTGCTTTTTAAAGAGTGTGCAAGCGTCGCACCCACTTTATCCCATAGCTAGACAGATTCCAGAGATCCGGTATAGCTTTCAAGCGTACCAAAAAAAAAAAAAAAAAAACCTCCAATTCTTCAGTAAAAATTTAAAAATTAAGTAATTTAATTTTTTTTTTAAAAAAAGAAACAACCCCACTGTTTAGAATAGAGTAATGATTTTCCACACAGCAGTTTCGCTGACTTCAAATTTCAGCTATCAGCATGATCTAAGACAGGGGTGTCCAAACTTGGCAACTTTAAGCAGAGCTGGCTGGGGAATTCTGGGAGTTGAAGTCCACAAGTCTTAAAGTTGCCAAGTTTGGACACCCCTGATCTAAGACAATTCAAATGTTAATTATGGGAGCAGAGAAGGCCGCATTTTTGCATTATGATCAAAAAAAGCCCAACAACATGGGGAGTTGAAATCAATTAGCACTGATGATGTTACCTAGTTTGGTATGAACCAGATGCTTGCTTCCAACATCTAGCGGATCTATCTTTAAACACTTTTGCCAATCTTGCTGGTGCAAAGTGCCATCTATAAAGCATTTTATACAGATTTTCCTTATAGGCAGTCGACATCGTCAGTTTAATATTTCGGCATAAACAGAGGGATGGAATCAAGATCACGTGAAGGGTTAATACCACTTTCTAAGGCCTTGGTAAGGCCACACTTGGAATACTGCATTCAGTTCTGGTCGCCACGATGTAAAAAAGATGTGGAGACTCTAGAAAGAGTGCAGAGAAGAGCAAGAAAGATGATTAGGGGACTGGAGGCTAAAACATACGAAGAACGGTTGCAGGAACTGGGTAGGTCTAATTTAATGAAAAGAAGGATGAGAGGAGACATGATAGGAGTCTTCCAATATTTGAGGGGCTGCCACAAAGAAGAGGAAGTCATACTACTCTCCAAAGCACCAGAGGGCAGGACAAGAAGCAATGGGTGGAAACTAATCAAGGAGAGAAGCAACCTAGAACTAAAGAGAAATTTCCTGACAGATAGAACAATTAATCAATGGAACAACTTGCCTCCAAAAGTTGTGAATGCTCCAACACTGGAAGTCTTTAAGAAGATGTTGGATATCCATTTGTCTGAAGTGGTGTAGGGTTTCCTGCCTAAGCAGGGGGTTGGACTATAAGACCTCCAAGGTCCCTTCCAACTCTGTTATTCTATTCTATTCTCCAATATCTATTCTATTCTATTCTACTCTACTCTATTCTATTCCACAATTTCTGCAATTTATCTAAGTCTATTGCCTATCCACAATGTTCAGCCCATTTCTCTTTCTCTTTTAGAGGAAATATTCTGCCTTTTTAATATTTTCCAAAGTATTTAGTTCTCCTAGGAGAGGGGTGAGTGCTAACTTTCTTCAATATGAAGAGCCTCATCCTCTACTCCTATGTCTGAGGATACTAGAGAAAGAATTCAAGTAAGAATTTTATGCCTCCTGGCTCATCCTCACGCTTGGATCCGGAAGTGAATGTCTGAGTGGTGATCGCAACCATCTGGTTTCCATATTTCCACCAGCACTCCCACCCCCAGGAAATAACAGCTTTGGGTTAATAGGCGGCAAGGAAATGAAACTAATAAAACACAATGGGAGAATACTGAAAAGCAGAAGAGAAGAGCATTCTGCGGCCGTAGGAAAATGGCAGTCCAAATGTAATATATACGGGGGGGGGGGGGAGTTGGAGGAGGAGAATTGTCTTTTCTGCTAATGAAAAAAAAAAACCCCAATACCTTCAAGGCAAAGCATATTTTGCTAATCTGGCTGGAAAGAAAGTCATGCGCTCTTTAGCCTCTTTTCTACCGATAACGCTGCAGTTTGAAGTTCTAATAAATCAGAAAGTACATTGGGTTTCCTACTCAAATTACACTTTCTCCTTGCTTCTTTCCCTCCGTCCCCAGTTTTAGTTTGTCAAACATGTACGAGATAAACAGGTAGAGGTATAAACATGGACATGAACACAGGAAATGGGTATGAATAAATGGGGACAGTAGGACAGGGACGGAAGGCACGCTGGTGTGCTTATGCACGCCCCCTTTACGGACCTCTTAGGAATGGGGTGAGGTCCACACTAGTCAGTTTAAGGTTGAAGCTGTGGGGGTTTGAGGATGTAACAACGGAGTCAGGTAGAGCATTCCAGGCGTTGACCACTCTGTTGCTGAAGTCGTATTTTTTGCAATCGAGTTTGGAACTGTTTACCTTGAGTTTGTATCCATTGTTTGCCCATGAATTATTGCAGTTGAAGTAGCCGTTGACAGGTAGCAGATAATTTTGTGTACTACACTTAAGTCAGACCGTAAGCTGACCTAAGTCTAAATTAGGACGACTGGGGATGAGAATTCGTACACATTCATATACCACTCCAAAGGGGCAATGAGAAAGCTAAGAAGGAAACAAACAACAACAACAAAACAGACTACAGGTAGTCCTCCACTTACAACTGTTTGTTTAGTGGCCATTCAAAGTTGCGATGAGACTTATGAACAAGTGACTGATGAGCGGTTTTCACACTTATGACTGTTGCAGCATTCCCCCCAATCATGCGATCAAAAGTCAGACGCTTGACAGCTGGCTTAGAGGTGGAGACCCTTTGAGGGGTGTATGCAATGAAGTTACATTTTAACGTACGGCGATTAGTGTACATTCAAAGTGACGGTAGTTTAAGCCTAAGTCTTCTATTACAACTAGGAAATTGGGCTGCAAACAGACTTTGTATTCAGATCTCCAATGCTGGAGAAAACACACCAAGAAAACAGATGTTACCCTCTACTGGTCTTTTCTGGGCCAGAATGGAAAGAATCTCGAATGTGTCCGAGAGTACAAGGTTGGGAGAAATCGCACTTTATTCAACCCATCAACGAATCTCTTCTTCCAGTTACTTACCTGTTATCACGTAGTCGGGGGCTCAGAAAGCGGGAGGGGTCGTCCTCATGACTGCTGTGTTGGCTGCTGTAGAAACAAGCAAAATATGAGGGACAAAGACAACGACTCTTCAATGGATACTAAAGCTATTTGGGTGTACATACAAATGAAAGCTTTATCGTGCTTTCATTTGCAAATGGCATGTTCCTCATTCTCTTATATTATCCCCAGCTTTCATTATAACAGAGGAAGATATTTCTTGAAACCTTACTTGAATACATTCTTCTTTCTACAGTGCTAATTGTAGAGGAGGGGTGTCCAACCTTGGCAACCTGAAGACTTGTGGACTTCAACTCCCAGAATTCCCCAGCCAGAATGACTGGGAGTAGGAATTCTGGGAATTGGAATTCTGGGAACTGAACTTCACAAGCCTTAAAGTTGTCGAGTCTGAATATCTCTGAATACACACACACACACACACACACACACACACATATATATAAGGAGGCGAGCCTGTGGCTTAGTGGCTAAGACTCCTGCCTAAGATATAATACAGCCCAGGTTCAAATCCCAGTAAGGGTATGGCTAGCTGATGAGAGCTATATATAAATATCCATACTGAAGGAGTATATGAATCAATATGAATCAATATTGGCTTCTGCTTATATTATTGTATACTGTCAGAAATTAGTTGTTTTCCAGCCTAGCAAATTGTAACCTTAATACTGGATGGCATTACTGCAAATGTTTGCTCACTGCTGTGACGCGCTTCTATTCTTGGCTTCAAAGCTAGGGACATTCTTGAAAACATAGAAGAAATTGTTACAGCGGAATATCAGGCCCCATAGATAAAAGGAACCAAACTAGGGAATTTTCCTGGCTCATAAATCCTTAAAGCATTCTGCTGAAAAAACAACTTGGCAAAGGGGGGACTGCCACCCCCTATACAAGGCTATAGGAATACTCCATAGATATGATCGACAGTTACAGGAGCTTGAACAAAAGAACGTTTTAAAGATCACGTTGGTAACGAACCTTTGCCTCTGATTGGATAAACTTTGTTTCCATCTGCCTAAAATGTATAGAATACTCTGAGCCCCTCTTGCAAGGGGCGGCTATTCCTTACATTCATTGGTTTGTATGTTTTGGATATAATTTTGTCACCCAACTTTTGCTACAGTCATAAATAAAAGCTGTTATCTTTTGCAAGCCTCGTCTGGAGTCTCTGGCATTTCAGTGGTTCGGGGAAACTTCTCGGGCCTTACAATACAATTTAAAGCTAAAAGGCAATATATATATACGTATGAATATTGATATAACATATATAAAACCATGATGTATATAACTGGAAAGGAAGAATAATGAAATAACCACTATGTAATTATGAGTGATAGCAATACTGGAGCGCTGTAAAGATTGAAAATGTAAATGATGAAACACGTTCGATAAAAATTATTTTTAAAAAATAAATAAAGACCAAGTCTTTCTTTTCAACTATGCCCAGAGCCATTTGGGAGGATGGCAGCCTTCCAAAATCTAATAAAATAGGTATAAATAAATAAACACAACACCACTATAGCACAGAAATGATGGGAAACAGGACTAAAAAAAAATCAGAAACTATCCTTCAAGCCACACAGCAACATATCCTCAGGCTTAAAATATCACCGGATTAAAAGTCTTCAGATTGAATGTGTATTCCAAAGTGGAAGCTGCAGTCCTAGAGGGAGTATCCCGCTTCTCTCATAATCTGGAAAAATTAGCCTTCAAAACCATCCCAGAATGACAGCATGCGCTGGCATCAAAATCATCTTATCAAGAAATAAACCCCTGTTGAGGGATGCCTGCACTCTACCCAAAGGTGACTTAGCCTTTTATGAGGTTGTATTTTTATCCAGCATCAAAACCACACAATTCAAAAATTCACATCTGCATTTTCTTCACCACAGGGATAGGAATGTCGGAAAAGGGGGGGGGAGGAGATTCTAGAGGTTGCAACTACAATTCCCAGAAGCTCAATTCAGCTTGGTGTGGAGGAATGCTGGGAGTTGTAGTATAGCCCCATAGGAAAGGCCACACTTTCCCTGCTCCAGATCTAGGTCAAACCATCCTACAGCCTATGAATCGGATTTCCCTGACTTCAAAAAAGAAAGAAAGAAAGAAAGAAAGAAAGAAAGAAAGAAAGAAAGAAAGAAAGAAAGAAAGAAAGAAAGAAAGAAAGAAAGAGAAAGAAAGATTGAGAGATGGGTAGAAAGAAAGAGAAAGAAGGAAGAAAAAAGAAAGGAAGAAAAAAGAAAGGAAGAGAGAAAGATTGAGAGGGGTAGAAAGAAAGAATGGAATGAAGAAAGGAAGAAAGAAAGAAGGATTGAGAGATGGGAAGAAAGGAAGGAAGGAAGAGAAAGAAACAAAGAAGGAAGGGACGAAGAGGAAGAAAGAAAGAGAAAGAAAGAGAAAGAGAGAGAAACAGAAAGAGAGAAATAAAGAAAGGAAAGGAGAGAAAGAGAGAGAGAGAAAGGAAGGAAGGAAGAAAGAAAGAGAGAAAGATCTGTAATGCCTATAAAAAATGTATGATGTCCTATTTTAACAATATTCTAAACCATCATTTAGCATGGCTTGTGAATTTCTTACTACACAAGCACAAACATTTCCAAAAATTATACAACCATCATATACCAAAGGTGCTTTTTCAGGAGGCAACTGGACTTTTTTTTTCTTTGAAGACATTTCACTTCTCATCCAAGAAGCTTCTTCAGCTCTGACTGGATGGTGGGGAAGGGAAGGATTTATATGCCTTGCAGACAGCTGGTCATTTGCAGCCTTTTAGAGGGTCCTTTAGCCCACTTGGCGGTTTATTTTTGTCCTCAGGGTCAGCTGAGTGCAGTCTGCAATTTTTTTCTAAAAAGTCTTCTAAAAATTACAGACTACAGGAACCATTTGCACCACTCAGGTGACCCTGAGGACACAGAGAAACCTCCAAGTGCTTTAATGACCCTCTAAAAGGATGCAAATGACCAGCTTGTCTGCAAGGAATATATGTCCTTCCATTCCCCACCATCCAGTCAGAGCTGAAGAAGCTTCTTGGATGAGAAGAGAAATGTCTTCAAAGAAAAAACAAGAAAGCCCAGTTACCAACTGAAAGATCTCCTGCTTGAGCAAGGGGTGGGACTAGAAGACCTCCAAGGTCCCTTCCAACTCTGTTATTCAGTTATTCTCAAAGCACCTTTGGGACAAGCATCTCTACAGGTTTTTAAACAACCATCAGTCCATAATGCTATCGATATGCCAACTTTTTTGGCTTTCCCCCAGACTCCCCAGAGCCCAGGGGGAAGGCGGTGAGACTTAGACTAGGGATGCTCTGAAGTCTGCATGGAGAATCCGAGGAATTTATTGCAATGCAGTTCCAAAAACCAAGCCGGAGAGAAATCCGGTGGAGAAATTGCCTCCTCCATCCACGAGATGTCACCATTTCCTTTTGCAGCTGGCCAATGCCGAATGGCTCTAAGAAGAGGACATATGAGGCCAATGGCTTGTGATTCGGAGCCCCTGCTGTCATTATTGCACGATTCGTGGGGAATCTGCTGCTCGGGAATCCACTCTTGTCGGTTATTTTCTATCAGTTGGCCGATGCTATTTATAGAGATCTCTCGGGATGGGCAAGAAACGGCTCTGCTTTGGGCTCCCAAGCTGGAGACACTTGCTTCTGTTTTTTCCCCTGGTTTTAACAGTTAATTCACACTGAACCCCACCATAATTTTAAGGAGAAACTTCCTAACAGAGAAGACAATTAACCAGTGGAACAGCTTGCCAGTGGAAGTTGTAGGAGCTCTATCACTGGAGGTTTTTAAAGAAAATACTGGACAGCCAACTGCCTGAAATGATATAGGGTCTCCTGCTTGAGCAGAGGGTTGGACTAGAAGACCTCCAAGGTCCCTTCCAGCTCTATTCTGATTGATTGATTGATTGATTGATTGATTGATTGGAATGGTCTAGGGTCTCCTGCTTGAGCAGAGGGTTGGACTAGAAGACCTCCAAGGTCCCTTCCAGCTCTATTCTGATTGATTGATTGATTGATTGATTGATTGATTGATTGATTGGAATGGTCTAGGGTCTCCTGCTTGAGCAGAGGGTTGGACTAGAAGACCTCCAAGGTCCCTTCCAGCTCTATTCTGATTGATTGATTGATTGATTGATTGATTGATTGGAATGGTCTAGGGTCTCCTGCTTGAGCAGAGGGTTGGACTAGAAGACCTCCAAGGTCCCTTCCAGCTCTATTCTGATTGATTGATTGATTGATTGATTGATTGATTGATTGGAATGGTCTAGGGTCTCCTGCTTGAGCAGAGGGTTGGACTAGAAGACCTCCAAGGTCCCTTCCAGCTCTATTCTGATTGATTGATTGATTGATTGATTGGAATGGTCTAGGGTCTCCTGCTTGAGCAGAGGGTTGGACTAGAAGACCTCCAAGGTCCCTTCCAGCTCTATTCTGATTGATTGATTGATTGATTGATTGATTGGAATGGTCTAGGGTCTCCTGCTTGAGCAGAGGGTTGGACTAGAAGACCTCCAAGGTCCCTTCCAGCTCTATTCTGATTGATTGATTGATTGATTGATTGGAATGGTCTAGGGTCTCCTGCTTGAGCAGAGGGTTGGACTAGAAGACCTCCAAGGTCCCTTCCAGCTCTATTCTGATTGATTGATTGATTGATTGATTGATTGATTGATTGGAATGGTCTAGGGTCTCCTGCTTGAGCAGAGGGTTGGACTAGAAGACCTCCAAGGTCCCTTCCAGCTCTATTCTGATTGATTGATTGATTGATTGATTGGAATGGTCTAGGGTCTCCTGCTTGAGCAGAGGGTTGGACTAGAAGACCTCCAAGGTCCCTTCCAGCTCTATTCTGATTGATTGATTGATTGATTGATTGGAATGGTCTAGGGTCTCCTGCTTGAGCAGAGGGTTGGACTAGAAGACCTCCAAGGTCCCTTCCAGCTCTATTCTGATTGATTGATTGATTGATTGATTGATTGGAATGGTCTAGGGTCTCCTGCTTGAGCAGAGGGTTGGACTAGAAGACCTCCAAGGTCCCTTCCAGCTCTATTCTGATTGATTGATTGATTGATTGATTGATTGATTGGAATGGTCTAGGGTCTCCTGCTTGAGCAGAGGGTTGGACTAGAAGACCTCCAAGGTCCCTTCCAGCTCTATTCTGATTGATTGATTGATTGATTGATTGATTGGAATGGTCTAGGGTCTCCTGCTTGAGCAGAGGGTTGGACTAGAAGACCTCCAAGGTCCCTTCCAGCTCTATTCTGATTGATTGATTGATTGATTGATTGATTGATTGATTGATTGGAATGGTCTAGGGTCTCCTGCTTGAGCAGAGGGTTGGACTAGAAGACCTCCAAGGTCCCTTCCAGCTCTATTCTGATTGATTGATTGATTGATTGATTGGAATGGTCTAGGGTCTCCTGCTTGAGCAGAGGGTTGGACTAGAAGACCTCCAAGGTCCCTTCCAGCTCTATTCTGATTGATTGATTGATTGATTGATTGATTGGAATGGTCTAGGGTCTCCTGCTTGAGCAGAGGGTTGGACTAGAAGACCTCCAAGGTCCCTTCCAGCTCTATTCTGATTGATTGATTGATTGATTGATTGATTGGAATGGTCTAGGGTCTCCTGCTTGAGCAGAGGGTTGGACTAGAAGACCTCCAAGGTTCCTTCCAGCTCTATTCTGATTAAATAGTTAAATAGATAGATAAATAAATAGATAGATAGATAGATAGATAGATAGATAGATAGATAGATAGATAGATATAGATAGATAGATAAATAGATAAATAGATAAATAGATAAATAGATAAATAGATAAATAGATAAATAGATAAATAGATAAATAGATAAATAGATAAATAGATAAATAGATATTTAAATGCTTATTCTTGATCTACCTCTGTGCTTCCAGTTCATTGCCTCGTCAATTATGCTGTTCAGATTTTCTGTCCAATTTCACTTTCTGGATAAAAATAGTGGAGAAAAGCACTAACTTTCAACAAGAGCTGCTGTGATCTTTTAATGCATCCCTTTTCCCCCTTCCTCCTTTTCAAATGCAAATTCTCTTCCCTCTGCTTCAGATAAAGAGAGATAAACTGAAACAGGAGAGATTCAACCTGACCAAAGTTAGAAATATGGAACTATAAGAAAAGGAACAATGAAAAAAGGGAGGCTTGTTAAAATTGGATGAGCAAATATTCGTATTATGATTATCATTGTCAGAGAATGAATATTAATGTGATGAATATTGTTGCAAACACTTTGATGATGATTTCCTAAAAATATTTGTACCCAGACGACATGCTGTTTAACCAATAATGGAATTTTTATATGTTATAAAACAAATAACTTATGTACAAAAGAAGAGAGATTCAACCTGGACATAAGGAAATAAGGAGAAATTTTCTGACAGTGAGAGCAATCAACCCATGGAACAGAAGTTGCCTTCGGAAGTTGCGGGAGCTTCATCCCTGGAAGCTTTCAAGAACAGACTGGACTGCCATCTGTCAGAAATGGTGTAGGGTCTATTGCTTGGGCAAGGGGGGTTGGACTAGATGATCCCTTCCAACTCTGTTAATCTCATCTGATCTTGAAACAGAAACAGAATTATTTGCAAGGAAGCGATCGCAAAGGATTCTTACCTCATCTGTCAAATCCCAGCAGAATCCAAGCCGTGTAAAAAGCTAGAATCTGACCCCACTGAATTCCACCCCGTTGAACTGTGATTTCTCCTCTGAGTCAATCTCAGCTTGGGGACCAGGGTTATCCATTTTCCTCCTTGGGTCACCGCTCAATGTTTTGCACCTGGCCGTAAGGAACCGATGTTTGCAAAAAACAAACAAACCGCACGAGTAAAAATTAACCGGCTCAATTTAACGATTAAACCTTCCCAAACCAGACCTTCCTTGGTCATTCTTGACTTCCTCTTGGATTGATGCTGAGCATGCACAATTCGAAAGGCACTCAGGTTCAAAGGTTATTCAGGAAACTGGACAAAATGCTACTGAATAGCCTGTTCTCGCCCCTCCCTCCCTCCCTTCTGCAGGATTACCGTTCTGGAAGCCACATTAAGATCAGATAACGCCTCCCTTATCAGGAAGAAGCAGTGATCTTCCCTGGTCTCTCAGTTCAAAGACTTCCCACTCCTAGTGAGGCCCCAATCACCCTTGATTTTCCCTAGACGCTATCTCTTTCTTAAGGAAACAAATATTCCAGTATTCTTGGTAGAAACAAAATTAGAAACAGCATGCTTCAGCAAAACAAAGTCTCGTTTGACCTATGGCCATGATGGCGAAACTATGGCACATGTGTCGGAAGTGGCACGCAGAGTCAGCTCTCTGGGCAGGCGAGCCGTCGCCTGTTGCTCTTTCGAGTTCCAGAGTGCCAGCCAGCTGGTCTTCATGAGCGAGGAGACCAGCTGGCCGGTGCATGCACTCGGTGCGCCGGGAAGATGATCTTCCGGTTTCTGGTGAGTGCTTGAGCACCGGCCAGCTGGTCTTCAGGCACACATGCATGCCCGACTCCTTGCCAAGTTCTGCAGATCTTGGCCTGGCAGCTCTCCAAGCCAGATAAGGTCTGTGACCGTAAATCCTCCCTTGAAAGACTTTGCTGGCTGTGAATGAGCAGAATTCACGGTCAATTAATAAACGGGGTTTTTGTCGGGACCAGGAGATTGCTTCATGCTCTTGCAAAGCCTCGGTCAGAACAATCCTTACGACTGTGTCAACTGCCATCTGTCAGAAATGGTGCAGGGTCTCCTACTTGGGCAGGGGGTTGGACTAGATGACCTACAAGTCCCTTTCAACTCCGTTAATCTGCAATCTTTCTGTAATCTGTAATCTCATTGTGATTCTTTTTGGAAATGTGGCTCCTCGAACGTGATGAGAATGAGAAAACTGTGAAGTATTTCCTGCCTAGCTTGAAAGATGTTTTAGCTCCTAAGATTTTATTGGCCGTTAGAGAGCTCCGAACGACCCATTTTTTTCAACCAAAATCATTCCTGCTTTTTTGCATATTTTAAAGAATACATGACTCTCTGGAAGAATCATTTCTCCCTCCTGCAATATATAAAGACACTTATATATTATTTATTTCCTCTGCATACCCGTTCTAACTTCCGGAGGGTCTAGCGGTAGACAGCCAAGAGAACAACAAAGGAAGGAAATAATCCTTCCTTTATAATAATAATCCGCCAAGCACGAGAAAGAGCCCATTTTCTACGGCAATTCAATTACAGATGCACGAAACGTTCTCCACACGAGATGAGAAATTATACTCATATTCCACAAGAGCTTTTTGAGACTGCAAATCAGAGGTGAAATGCTACCCATTCAGGCTGGTTCACCCAAAACGGTTGTAAAAAAACGCTTAACAAAGTTTTGAAAAGTTCCAACGATCAGCTGACACACTCACATTCCCACATGTATGCTCAAGGAAGCTCAAACTGCCCAAGGAGCTGCTGATACAGTTCTACAGAGGAATGATTGTGTCTGCCATCTGCACCTCCATAACTGTCTGGTTTGGTCCTGCAACCCAACAAGACAGACACAGAATTCAGAGGATAATTAGAACTGAAGAAAAAACAATTACTACCAACCTGCCTTTCATTGAGGACCTGTAACACTGCAGGAATCAAAAAGAGGGCTGTGAAAATATCTACAGACCCCTCGCATCCTGGACATAAATTGTTTAAACTCATACCCTCAAAATGATGCTACTGGGCACTCCGCACCAAGGCAACTAAACACCAGAACATGTTTTTTTTCCTGAATGCCATCCCTCTGCTAAACAAATAATTCCCTCACCACTGTCCAACTATTCACTAAGGCTGCATTGCTATTAGTATTAGTCTTCTCATCGTTCCTATCACCCATTTCCTCCCACTTACGACTGCATGACTGTAACTTTGTTGCTTGTATCCTTATGATTTATATTGATATTGATGGTTTCCTGATTGCTTATTTGTCCCCTATGACTTTCATTAAGTGTTGTTGCTTATGATTCTTGTTGAATGTATCTTGTCTTTTTATGTACACTGAGAGCATCTGCACCAAAGACAAATTCCTTGTGTGTCCAATCACACTTGCCCAATAAAGAATCCTATCCTATCCTCTTCCTCTTCCATTTCCATTTCCATTTTCTATTCTATTCTATTCTATTCTATTCTATTCTATGCATGCACATGTATACTCCCACAGAGAGAAATATGTAAATCTCCTTTACAAGAAGGCAATGCAAATGCAAAGGGCCTCACCAAACTTCAAGAAGATACGGTACTTACAAAGAGTTATTTGCAGAACTCCAAGTTTTGAACAGTTAGTCCTCGAGTTACGGCCACAATTGTGCCCAATGTTTTTGTCGCTACGTGTGACATTCATTAAGTAGATTTCACTTAATGAATCACTGCAGTTGTTAAATTAGTAACACGGTTGTTAATCTGGCTTCCTCATTGATTTTGCTGGTCAAAAAGCACCTCTAGGTTTAGCAAAACTGTGTCCATAGGAAACCATTGCTTCTGTTAACGACCGTGGCATTTGCTTAGACATTGCAGATTTCCTTAGTGACAGCAGTCATCTTCTTTTTACAACCACATAAACCCTTGCGGGGTGGAGTTTTGGGCAACTGAAGGGAGCTGAGTGTTTATTGGCCGGATGCCCTTCCCGTCACCAATGCGGAGTTTTGTTCGGCAGATATATATTCTCATTGTGCCCAGAGAGAGAAATATCTGCCTCTACCTAGGATCGAACACACAGCCTTCTGATTGTGAGGCGAGAGCACCACCTCCAGGCCTCCGCACCACACTGCGTAATGACAGCCGCGATTCCTTTAAATGACAATGGAGAGTCAGCTGAATGGCACTCTAATCATAACAAATGCTTTGTGGCTGACATAATATCTTGAAGGGAGTCAGGAGGTGGCACTGAAGCGCGCAAGGAAAAAGAAGTGCTCCTATGGTCAGCTGACTTTCATTTGAGATTGGCCAATTAATGTCACTAATTAGAGAAGACAGGTCAAGGGTCAGATTCAAATGTCACACACTGGAATTTGCCAGTTGCCAATTAAATTAATTGCAGTCCCAAGGGGACCGTTATCTGCTGTGTTCAAACGCAGATTTGATAGGAATCTGTGACGTGAAACATCGGATGCAAATATTCTCTCTTCTGCATCTGATTAAGGGAGACATCCTGCAGCTCTTTGCCCTCGATTGGTCTGTGCTAGTGAAATTGGCCCATTTCAACCCCTTCACAAAACTAGGCACTCCAGAGCAACTGGCTAAGGAATTCTGGGAGTTGAAGTCCACAAATATTGAAAATGCTAAAGTTAAACAAAAAAAAAACCTTGCTCTGCTCTAGAGCAAAGTTTTCTAAAACGGTATCGTAGCAATTCAACCACAAACAAAGCCAGAAAAGACACATTTTCCTACAGATGATGACATAGAAATCACAAAAGGTCCTATAAAAACTCACAAATCCACAACCCCAATTTGCTAGCTGCCTCTTTGCTGTGGTCACTGCTGTTACTAGGCCAATAAACCTCCTTCCCAACCGCAGCTATTGCTATTTTCCTTCCTTCCTTCCCAGTGGTTAGAATGCAGTATTGCAAGCGAACTCTGCCGACGGCCAGCGGTTCGATCCTGACTGGCTCAAGGTTGACTCAGCCTTCCATCCTTCTGAGGTTGGTAAAATGAGGACCCAGATTGTTGGGGGCAAAATGCTGACTGTATAAACCACTTAGAGAGGACTGTAAAGCACTGCGGCATATAAGTCTAAAGGTATTCTCTTCTGTTCAATCATAAACAGAAGGGCTTATCTAAAGGAACATCTTTCTAGGTTAAAGGTAGGATTGTGATGTGGACAACTTGCATCCAGATGTTATGTACAATGACCTTTCTGCCTTCCAAATTAGCTCCCTGCTCCCTGTAACGAGCCATTCTCTCTCTCTCTTTTCCACTGCAAGTTAATTAACAACTCAACACCCAAGCCTTGAAATTATTCCGATTGTGAAATTTTGAAAACATAGTGTACGAACTCAGCTCTCGGCTTCCTTTCATTAGTAGCTAGTGGGTGGACGATGCGCTCCGAAAATAAGAATCAACGAGACGTGTTGCATTGTATGAGACAGTGGGACAGAGGAAGTCTGAAATATTCTCTCCTTATTTTTTTAACTCCCTTGATCTCTTTCCCAAGATCTTGTCAATTATTCTTGTGAGAAGTTGTCTTTTGTTCAGTAACGGTGGCAGGGAAAGAATACAATTCCCTCCCAGGTAAATTTTCTGTTTAAGAGGTTGTAGAAGAATTATTTAATGTATCCAAGAAGTGTAGTATTGTGGATTTCCTTTTAGAATAGATTAGATTAGATTAGATTAGATTAGATTAGATTAGATTAGATTAGATTAGAAAAGAAGAGAAAAGAAGAGAATAGAATAGAATAGAATAGAATAGAATAGAATAGAATAGAATAGAACAGAACAGAACAGAAATTGGAATGGAGTGGAGTGGAGTAGAGTAGAGTAGAGTAGAGTAGAGTAGAGTAGAGTAGAGTAGAGTAGAGTAGAGTAGAGTAGAGTAGAGTAGAGTAGAACAGAACAGAACAGAACAGAACAGAACAGAATAGAATAGAATAGAATAGAATAACAGAGTTGGAAGGGAACTTGGAGGTCTTCTAGTCCATCTCCCTGCTCAGGCAGGAAACATCACTTCAGACAAATGGTTGTCCAACATCTTCTTTAAAACTTCGAGTGTTAGAGCATTCACTTCTGGAGGCAAGTTGTTCCATTGATTAATTGTTCTCACTCTCAGGAACTTTCTCTTTAATTCTTGGTTGCTTCTCTCCTAGATTAATTTCCATCCATTGCTTCTTGTTCTGTCTTCAGGTGCTTTGGAATAGAATAGAATAGAATAGAATAGAATAGAATAGAACAGAACAGAACAGAACAGAACAGAAAAGAATATAGAAAATTAATGTAATGTAATGTAAGGTAATGGAATGGAATAGAATATAGGAAATTAATGGAATGGAATGGAATGGAATGGAATGGAATGGAATGGAATGGAATAGAATAGAATAGAATAGAATAGAATAGAATAGAATAGAATAGAATAGAATAGAATAGAATTCTTTATTGGCCAAGTGTGATTGGACACACAAGGAATTTGTCTTTGGTGCAGATGCTCTCAGTGTACATAAAAATGCATTCATCAAGAATCATAAGACACAACATTTAGTGATAGTCATAGAACATAAATAAGCAATCAAATCACACTAGGCAACTAAATGAAACAATATAAATCCTTCTGAGCCTGAAAATAATCCACTGCAAAGGTGTTTACATTTTGCAATGTACCACAATGACTTGGGTTGCTGCCCTGGTGATGCCCCCAGGCAAGAGTTTCTTGCAGGTGATTATGTGAAGTGTGTGTACTTATTAACTCCCTTTGAGTTAATTAAGTTTGCTTTGCAAACTTCTGGTACCTAGGATCATTCCAAGGGAATAATGGATGGAAACGGAACAAGAAGAGATTCAACCTGGAAATAAGGAGACATTTTTTTATCTGAAATGGTATAGGGTTTCCTGCCTAGAAGACCTCCAAAGGTCCCTTCCAACTCTTGTTATTCTGCTCCTCTTCAGTTCTCTTTCACTTCATTTCCGTCTCATTGTAGTGATTCATCTGGCTTACCATGGCCAGGGGTGAATGAGTTCCTTTTCTCCTGAGTAACTAGCAACTCCGTGCATCAAGAATGAACCCGGAAGGAATTGCACGTTTGAAAGTCCAATGTGTTTATTTTCCAATGCTACCGGAGAAGGAATTTGGAAGAGCCCAAGTGGCATGCTGGTCTTGCTATGCTAATGCTCACTAATCCATGCCGCCTTGCCTTAGCCTTTTTCCAAATGCCATTTCAAATATATAAATCCCCCCGGGGGAGAAAGAGAACCTAAAGCCTTGTTGAGCGAGAAGAAACTGTTAAGACAGTTGCACAGCGCTCTGGCATATCTGATTGTCCGTGGTCCCATACTTCTAAAGAGCAGATGATCGACACAAACAGAAGGAAAAGAACATTTGCTTTCAGATACTGCACTGGGATTCTTGAAGGCATCTGATCAGCTTTGGTTAGACAAAGAAAGGGATGAAGTAAACAACAAAGGTTTGTTCCAGCCAGATAGGTGGACTAGAAGACCTCCAAGGTCCCTTCGAGCTCTGTCCTTCTGTTAATCGAGGCAATTCTGGTGCGCTTCCAATATTCTAAATGCATAAACTCCTACCACAAGAACATTTCCAAGCTTTCACATTTTCTCTCTTGCCCTTTTGATGCTATATGACACATTACTAGCCTCCCTGCCATGTGCTATTTAATGCCAAAAACTGCTGAAGTCCTGAGAGAAGAGAATAATATCAGGTTTGGTTGTTTTTTAAAAGGATTTTAGCCTGGATGGCTAGAACATAGTGAAAAATAAATAACCCAACCGACCCTCAAGCTAAAAAAAAAAAAGTCTTCAATCAGTGGGATGCAGACATTCATGCTAGCTGTGAAACATGTGACTTGAAGATTCCCCCCCCCCCAGAGATCTAGATTGGGAAAGGCATGATGGAGAAAAAAGAGGGGGGAAAGAGGACAGGGGAAAATAGATCAAATTAAGTCGCTTGGATAGCATTAATTGACTACTGAATTAGAATCGATGAGCTATTGAGGGAATCGTGGTTAAATACTCCCTTCCCGCTCCCATGCGCTCCTCCACTTTGCCCCGAAGCGTTGGGCCAGGCATTCCAGAGTTATGCTGCAACACACACACCGTAAGGGGTTTTAGAGGTGCCTTGCCCCCAAAGTATTTGTTTCCAGAGAGTAAGTCATACGTGTACCAAGTTTGATTGAAATTACTCGAGGCGTTCCAGAGTTATGCTGGAACATACATACATACATACATACATACATACATACATACACACACACACACACTCACACACACACACAAACACACAAACACACACACAAACATGCATACTACATACATACATACATACATACATACATACATACATTCATAGATGGCTGTATGTATATATAGTTTTATATATATGTAGTTATATATAGTTATTTATATATATAATATATATAGGAGGAGGAGGAAGAAGAAGAAGAAGAAGAGGAAGAGGAAGAAGAGGAGGAGGAGGAAGGGGAAGAGGAAGGAGGAGGAAGAGGAGGAGGAGGAAGAAGAAGAAGAAGAGGAGGAGGAGGAGAAGGAAGAGGAAGAGGAAGAGGAAGAGGAAGAGGAAGAAGAGGAGGAGGGGGAAGGGGAAGAGGAGGAAGAGGAAGAGGAAGAGGAAGAGGAAGAAGAAGAAGAAGAAGAAGAAGAAGAAGAAGAAGAAGAAGAAGAAGAAGAAGAAGAAGAAGAAGAAGAAGAAGAAGAAGAAGAAGAAGAAGAAGAAGAAGAAGAAGAAGACCACCAAGAGTTAAGAATGGCTTGTAATTTATGGAACAAGGAGCAGCACATTCAACTAAACTGATCGCCAACGCTGGCTGGCTCTGAATTCTCTGACAATTTCTCCCCTGAATTAATGATTTCTGTCCAGATGGAGGAACAGAGATTATTTCATCCATGTTCTTCTCTAGGCTGCAAACTGTTATTGACGAGATGCTCTATGGATGCACCATCCTGTTGATGTCCAAATGTAAAAACAAACATATACAAAACACACCTTGGAAATGACACACTCAAATTCCCACGTCCGTGCCTGTCCATATCCACACCCCACAGAGAAAAGGTGTGCACCTCTTTTACACAAAGCCAGTCCAAACACAGAGGGCCTCACCAAAGTTTTACAAGAAGCTTGCAAACAGGTATTTGCAGAACTCCAGGTTTTGTAGGGCAGACCTCGACTTACGACCACAATCGAGCCCAAACTTCTTGTCGCTAAGCGAGACCTTCGTGAAGCCAATTTAGCCCCATTTTATGACTTTTCTTGCCACAGATGTTACGTGAATCACTGCAGTTGTTAAATGAGTCACATGGACGTTAAGCGAATCAGGCTTTTCCCATTGATGTGGCTTGCCAGAAGGTCGCAAAGGGAGATCACATAACCTCGGACAATATAACGATGGTCATAAATGTGAATCAGTTCCCAAGCATCTACATTTTAACGATACGGCGATAGAGTTGCTGCAGTGGTCGTCAGTGTGAAAAACAGTCATAAGTCCCTTTTGTCCATGACGTCGTAATTTCGAACAGTCACTAAACAAACTGTTGTACATCGAGGACTACCTGTATAGAGACGCTCACAAGCTCCGCGTCAGAAAACCTTCGTCCAACTGTCAACAAGTCACGATGCCTTATTTCAGCAAATATTGCTTATAAGGTCATTTCCATCAGTTTTCCTCTGACACTTTTTAAAGATCTTAGAAAGCAAGGATCTATCTACAGCTGGTCCTCGACTTACAACAGTCCATTTAGCCTTTTGTGACCTTCCAACAAGCAAAATCCAAAGGGGAAAGTCAGATTCACTCAATAACCGACTAACTTTTCAACAGTGGTGATTCACTTTACGGCAAGAAACGTGGTCGTGACTCAGAGCAAAAACTTACTTCACCAACGTCTTGCTTAAACTCAGAAATGTGGAGTCTAAATTGTGGTCGTAAAGTGAGCGCTAGCTGTCCTGGGTGAAAAATGAGACTGCAAAAAGAAAAGCCAAGAGGCATCAGATGGATCTAGATTAGCCAAGAAAGGTCGACATAAGCATGGTGGACATGTGGACGATGGGAAAGGTCCCCGTTTCATCTTGAAACATTGGGTGCTATCTAACAAAATGAAATTCAATGGTGAAAAAAGTCAGGTTCTACATTTAGGCAAGAAAAACCAAATGCACAGGTACAGTATAGGTGGTACCTTGCTCAATAGGAGTAACTGTGAGAGGGATCTTGGAGTCCTAGTGGACAACCATTTAAATAGGAGCCAGCAGTGTGCAGCAGCTGCCAAAAAAGCCAACACAGTTCTAGGCTGCATCAACAGAGGAACAGAATCAAGATCACGTGAAGTGTTAATACCACTTTATAATGCTTTGGTAAGGCCACACTTGGAATACGGCATCCAGTTTTGGTCACCACAATGTAAAAAGGATGTGGAGACTCTAGAAAGAGTGCAGAGAAGAGCAACCAAGAGGATTAGGTGACTGGAAGCTAAAATATATGAAGAACGGTTGCAGGAACTGGGTATGTCTAGTTGAATGAAAAGAAGGACTAGGGGAGACATGATAGCAGTCTTCCAATATCTCAGGGGATGCCCCAAAGAAGAGGGAGTCAAGCTATTCTCCAGGGCATCTGAGGACAGGACAAGAAGCAATGGGTGGAAACTAATCAAGGGGAGAAGCAACTTAGAACTAAGGAGAAATTTCCTGACAGTGAGAACAATTAATCAGTGGAACAGAAATTGCCTCCAGAAGTTGTGAATGCTCCAACACTGGAAGTTTTTAAGAAGTGGTTGGATAACCATTTATCTGAAGTGTTGTAAGGTTTCCTGCCTAAGCAGGGGATTGGACTAGAAGACCTCTAAGGTCCCTTCCAACTCTGTTATTATATTATACATTAAGGAGGGCTTAAGGACATCTCTGCTTAAGGAGGACACATTATCTTAGTTGGAGGAGGAATCAGAGAACTTTAAATGATAGTGACTAGAAGACCTCCAAGGTCCCTTCCAACTCTGTTATTGCATTATATTATCTCCCTGAAGGCACATTGTTGGAGAATGGAAACCACGAAAGAGACAGGGGGGGGGAAATAAACGGAGGCCCACCTACCTGCTCTCACTGCATTCTTTCTTCTCCCTCACGGTCAACCACTTCCGAAGGAGGAAGCGCTTGCGCCGGGGAGAGGCACTCGGCGTGGAGCAGTTGGACCAAGGGCTTTCTTCATCACTGGAAGGCGTAATCTCGATGGAGGGAAGCTGAAGGAACTCCTTGGAGGAAGAGGAAGAGGCGGCTTCTGGATTCTGCTCTTCAGCGTTCCTTGCACGGCGCATCCTGAAACGCCTGCGGCGCAAGGTCGGGGTGGAGGAACTGGACCAGGGGTGGCCGTCCTCCTTCACCTGTGGCTCGGACACTTGCAGCGTGGGCAGCTGAAGGGTCTCGCTCATCTTGGCTGCAGGCATGCGGTCCTGGGTTTCTCCCACTCCTTCCTTCATAGACTTTCCTTCCTTCTTCTTCTTCTTCTGGCTTCTAGAAGAGACTGGAAGCTCAAAAACCCACCTTATTCCCTTCTGGGTTTAGGAAGTTGCGATGCTGCCTTCCTCTCCTCTCCATATTCCTCAGGTGGTCTCATTGACCCCAAGAAGCCCTCCTGTCCATGGAGAAGGTCGGCTGCAAGTGGTTTTTCTTTTCCTGACTTCCCAGCCAAGTCCAGGAACTTCAAGGCACAACTTTCCCAAAAGCTCACGCCTGGCTCTACCGGGAGGAGACTCTCGGTTTGTCACCGAGGACAAAATCAGTTTCCCCGGTGACTGTTTCTCTCTCTCTCTCTCTCTCCTCCGCAGCACTCTTCCTTCGCCTGTGCGTGCAGGGCTGATGAACAGCTCCCCTGGAGCTCTGGCGGAAAACTCTTATTGGGGTGCGTTCTGGAGGGACCGAATGAGAAGCGTGGAGGAGCTGCGTGGAGGTTGGAAGGAAAGAGAAAAAGAGAGAGAGAACAAAACAGAAAGACAGAGAGGGAGGGAGGAAGGAAGCAGTGATAGATGATAAAATCAGCAAAGGAGGGGAAGGGGTGGGAGGGGGAGGTTCTTCTCCCACCCCCACCCCTCCTGCCCCAGGCTGATGAGCTCAGACAGCTGCTGCAAATGTAGCCACACTCTGAAGTCCAAGTGACAAAAGTCTGCTGCTGCTACACCAATCAGCCATGGGTGTAGGTTTGGAGGGGAGGAGGGTGTTTCTGGAAGCAAGCCTTCCCGGCAACAACCATTGGCTGGATTCCCTGTCCGTCTCAGCCCCTTCCTTGGCTAGATGCCACCATTTGGTAGAAGGAAGGCCACGAGATGACCCTGAGCCTTATCCGATGACATTTCAGTTCTTTTCTCGTTTCTCCTTGAAAACCACAGATGGTGGGTCAAAGGAGGAAGGAGTCAAAACACATGAAAAGATAAATGCAAGCAGGATGAGATTTATCCTTCCTTGCTGCCACGTTCGGCCAGAGGATCAAGGCTCACCCAAGTCCTTGTGTGGAGGACTCCAAGAACGTCCGTTGGGACAAGCCAAAAGGGGAGCAGATGACTCCCTCGTATCCTTTCGAGGTTGGCCTGTTTCTGACCAACTATGAAAGGCAAAATTGACAGAGAAGAGGGAGTCAATGTTTTGCGTTGCCATGAACCTCGGAGAGCGGGATTCAACATTGCGCCACGCATCCTGGCAGAGTTTTCTAAACGATGGGCTGGGGGTTGTTGGGGAGATGAGATAGAAATGCCAGGGTGAAAAGAACTGCTTCCAAAGCGGTCCATCGTTCAGGTCGTATCTCTTCTGCTCCATGGAATGGAACAATTGGAGAAGACCTCACCAAGGCCCCAACTACGGTAAGGATCGATTCAAGAGGGAGGAAGAATTTGGGGCTCCTAAGAGAACTTTTGGTGGGAGTCAGAAGAAGACAGGCACCCATATTGATCATCTCCCCACACTCTTGACCAAGGATCCAGGTCCCTTGTTAGAACCCAAAAGCTGGAGTTCTGGTTGATTTGCAGTCCTGCAAGGAGATGAGAGTTATGGATGAGCGTCTTCTTTGGCAAGATGGCTTGTGCCTAGTCAATCAACAGATGCCAAGAAGCCCATAAGAAGATATAGTCAGCTTTCTCGGACTATTTATCATGATTATACATGTGTTTTTGGTTGACACAAGGAGAAATGCCACCATTACAGAGAAGAAATATATGCCGGCTGACACATCACCGACCCAATTGTAGGTAGCCTTCCTCTTTAGGACCAGAATTGGGAGCAGAATTTCCATTGCTAAGTGAGGCTGTCGTTAACTCAGTCGCACCCAATTTTAACCCCTTTCCTGCCACAGTTGTTGACCGAAACGGCAGCGGTGAAGCGAATCATGCGGTCGGTAAGCGAACTCAGCTTCCCCCATTGTGCCTTAGCTTGTCGGAAGCCATCTGGGAAAGTCGCAAAACGGTAATCACATGAGACCGGGATACCGCAACTGTCAATCACCAAGCGCTTGAATTTTGCTCACGGGACCATGGGGACGCTGCGGCGGTCATAAGTCCGAGGACTGGTTGAAAGTTACCTTTTTTTTCAGTGCCGTGGTACCTTTGAACGGTCACGAAATAAATAGTTGGAAGTCAAGGACAACGTATGTGCTGTGTTTATCCCTGTTTTACATGAGTTCATTTTAGATTTACAATTTGCAACTTGCCACTACAAGGGAGCCCAGAATGAATGTTGTTAAGTGAGAAATTTGTTCAGCGAGTTTCGTCCCATTTTACGACATTTGCCACTGCCACGTTTGTAACTCAGCAACAACAGCGCGGAAAAAAGTGACTTAGGACCATTTTTCACACTTATGACCTGGTCATGTGATTTATATTCGGAAGTTTGACAGCTGATTCATATTTATGACTGTTGCACAGTGGTGGGGTGCCAATTTTTTTTAAACTACTGTTTCGGGTGGGCTTGCGCTCGTGTGCAACGCCTTCTGCGCAGAAGCGTCTGGAAGGGTGGGCGGAGCCTCCCATCACCGCTACTACCAGTTCGGCCGATCCAGACCGAACCAGGAGCAACCCAGTTCCCCTTTTGCGACCTTCTGACAAGCAATATCCATGGGAAACCAGGTTCGCTTAACAGCCGTGTGACAAATGCAATGAGTCCCTTTAAATTGTCGCAAGAAAGGTCGTAAAGTGGGGCAAAATTCACTTCCCAAATGTCTCGGTGAACAACATAAATCTGAAGTGGTCATAAGTCGAGGACCTGTACTGGCCATTAAGAACCCTTAGGACAAGAGGCCTTCTGTTTCCCACGTTAAGCGCCGTTTGCCTTTGGAAATAGATCTGTTCAGAAATGATGTCAGGTTTCCTGCTTGGGCAGGGGGTTGGGCTAGATGACCTACAAGGTCCCTTCCAACTCCGTGAGTCTGTTCTGTTCTGTTCTGACTCCCAGAGAGATGATTGCACAATGCGCTACGCACAAGACCTTCAGGCGTAGATAGGAGCAGGGCAAGATTTTAGCAAGGAATCTAAACCAGTGGTGGGTTCAGACCGGTTCGGACCGGTTCAGACAAACTGGTAGTGGTTTGGCGGCCTAGGTGGCTGGAACCGGCAGCGACCCAGGCCTGCCACACCCCTGAACTGGTTCTCCGGGTGGCCCCATAGGCACCGCCATCTTGTTTTTTGGCTTCTGCGCAGAGCAATTTTTATTGCACTGTGCAAATTCGTGCAGCGTGCATCAAACGCGCGTGGCACGGCCATGAGTGAACCAGCCGTAGTGACTGCCGGAACCAACCCCTGATCTAAACCGGAAGGAATTTGGGCCGGTGCCCTAAACAGAAGCTTAACAGGAATAGATTGACAGTTCTTCCAATTCCTGGACTCCGGAAGCTTGCATTGATCCTGCTTCCAAAAGCGGAGTAAACAGACTTGAAGAAATGCCTCTCTTCCCCTGCGGGAACTTGAAACCTTGAGGCTCCTGCTAGGACAGGGGAAGTCCTTGAATTGCAACCATAAACACATCCGTGGGCTTCCAAGCGAAAATTGGCTCAGGCGCTGCAGAACAGCACAGTTCTCTCATGTTGCGTCTTAGAGGTGTAGCCGTCCCATTTTATCGAGGAGGAGGAGTCATACGACGAACATCTGGGGCCAGGAGTTCCAGTGCAAAACAAGGTGGCTGTGAAGTGAGACACAACCCGATTCTACAATCTCTTTTTGTCATGGATGTTTAATCCAAATAGAGCTCAGGAGGTCTTCTAGTCCAACCCCCTGCTCAAGCAGGAGACCCTAGACCCTTGGCAGAAGCTGGGACAAGGAACGGGAGCTCACTCCGTTACGGGGCACTAGGGATTCGAACCGCTCAACTGCCGACCATTCTGACTGACAAACTCAGCATCTTAGCCCCTGAGCCACCCTTTATAAAGCGGTACTAATACTTCACCTGATTTCGATTCTATGCCTTGGTAGCAAATCATTGCAAGCTGTTGGGTGAAACTGTTTTCCCCCTTTGCTTGTCAAAAGCCATCCGAGAAGGTCGCAAATAAGGATCACATGACCTTGGGATGCAGCAACTGGTATAAACACAAGCCAGTTGCTAAGTGCCCAAATTTGGATCCCGTGACTGTGAGGATGTTATCTGGAGGGGTGCGATGGCCTCACAATCAGGAGGCTGTGAGTTCGATCCTAGGTAGAGGCCGATATTTCTCTCTCTGGGCATGCTGAGAATTTATCTGCCGAACAAAACTCCGCATTGGCAACAGGAAGGGCATCCGGCCATTAAATGCTAGATCCATTCAGTTGCCCAGACTCCACCATGCAAGGGATTATGGGGTCGTTAAAAGAAGATGACTGTGGGGAAGGTTACAATGGTCGTAAGTCCAAGGACTTGGTTGTAGGTCACCTTTTTCAGTGCCGTTGTAACTTCAAATCGCGACTAAATGAATGGTTTTCAATCAAAGATTATCTGTCGATCGTTACTGAAAGACAAAGGTTTCTACAAAAACACATTTTTAAGTAAATTTCTTTGAAACCACCCCCTGCCTTTCTTCATAGGTGGTCCTCGACTTATGACCACAGTTGAGTCCAAAATTTCTGTTCCCAAGTGAGACAAGTGAATTTTTGCCCTGCTTTTAAGACCTTTCTTGCCTCCGTTGTTAAGTGAACCACAAATGGGAATCACGTGACCTGGGGACACCGCAAGCGTCATAAATATGAACCAGTTACCATTTTTGATCACGTGACCAGGGGGATGCTTTAACAGACACAACAAAGAGTCGCAAGTCACTATTTTCAGTACCGGTCATGTAACTCAGAACTGCCACTAATCGGAGGCTTCTAAATTGAGGACTTCCTGTATGGCAGCTCCCTTTTCTGGTTAGCCTGGCAGAAACCCGCGAGAACCTCAATTCAATGTTGTTAACAGAGACAGATCAGGATCCCAACTGGGTCATTTTCATAAAAACGAAAGCCCTCTCTTTTCTCTGAGCTTTTTCCACCTATTTATGCAAATACCCAGGAAGCGCCGTTACAACCCACAGACGCTGATTCCACACCCGAGCATTTATGCAAATGACGGCGGGTCAGAAAACCGTTCCATTGCCTACAAATAATATTTAAACCATTCTACTTTAAGAAGAGATGATTTGAGAGAGAGAGAGTGACAGAGACACACACAGAGACAGAGACAGAGACAGAGACAGAGACAGAGACAGAGAGAGACAGAAAGAGAGAGAGAGAGAGAAACAAAGAGACAGAAAAAGAGACAAAGAGAGAGACAGAGAGACAGACAGACAGACAGACAGAAAGAGAGACAGACAGACAGAGACAGAGAAAAACAGAGAGACAGACAGAGACAGACAGAGACAGAGAGAAAGAGAGACAGACACAGAGAGAGAGAAAGAGAGAGAGACAGAGACAGAGAGAGACAGACAGAAAGAGAGAGACAGAGAGACACAGAGAGAGAGACACACACAGAGGGAAAGAGAGAGACAGAGAGAAGGACACAGAGAGAGACACAGAGCAGAGAGAAAGAGATAGATAGATAGAGAGAGAGAGAGAGAGAAAGAGAGAGAGAAAGAGACAGAGACAGACAAAGAGAGAGAGAGAGAGAGATGAAGATGATATGTTGCTAGGCCGTAACATGGTTTTGTTTACTTGAGGTTCAGCCATATGTCAACCAAGGCTCAAGGAGCCACGATTCGTACGAACGGAGCCTCTAGGTGCACATCTGTCTATATGTCGAGGCTTCTGAGCAAAGGAACGAGGTGGTGAAATATGAGTTGGAACAAGGAAAGGCACCCTGTAAAATCTCTGCCGAGCGGAAGTTTTGTTTATAATGGCTTTCCCTTTTTTTGCTTTCTTTCATGTTGACTTTAATCAGACATTCTCACCAGTGTAATTAGCAAAGAAAAGGAGCGGAATTGAAGACTCGTTCATAGAAACGTTCTTTGGGGAAGAGTAAAGAGGCAAAAAAGATATATATCCACTTTGAAGCCCAGACTCTGGGTATTTCTCCAGACTCTGCAATACATCAGAACTGATGTATTCAACCAGACAGCATCATTTACAATATTTATAATAAAGGCTATATGGCAATTCCAGTAATTGTTTCCCAGAGGTTTTTTTTTTTTAACCAATTAGTATTTCCCAACTGTTTGGGGAATGCGGAAGCCTCATCCATCTCCCACGCTTGCAATAGTTATTTTACTAAGTCATTAATCACAGGGAATCCGAGGTACACCACATTGTAGCTTACAACAGCACTTTCCTCCTGTGCTATGAAAAAAAAATCTACCTAAGAGAATACCCACCACATATAAAAAGTCAATAATCCCCCCCTCCTAAACAATAAAGGTGGGATAAGAGTTTAATAAACAAACAAACAAACAAACATGAAAGGCATAATCCAATATACATAACTAGCTGGATACCTGTGCTTTGCTAAAAAAAACTATGTGATGGGGCAGTGATGCCTAATCTTGTTCGCCTTGCCAAAAGCACACGTCTGCGTGCTATCATGTACGCCCGTGTGCCCACCCCCATAATTTAATGCCCCCTGTGCATGCACGCGTGACACACATACCCCGCTGCCTTGTGCATGCGCGCAGGGCTTTCTTGGAGCCTGCCCCCCACCCCCGGAGGCCCTCCAGAGGCCAGAAACGGCCCATTTTTCAACTTCCGGTGGGCCCTGTAGATCTGTTTTTTGCCTTCCGGAGGCTTCCCTGTGACAAACAGCACAATGTGCAAACCGGAAGTCTGTTCTAATCGAACGGCCGAAAATCAAGGTCGAAAATCAGCTGGCCAGCGCACGCATGCGTCCTGGAGCTGACAGGCAACGCCTTGCGTGCCGTCAGAAACGGCACAGATGGTACGCGTGCCATAGGTTCGCCATCATGCTGATAGGGCTTGGTTAATATAAGGCAAGTGGCGGTTGGAACAGAGTTACTTTTCAGGTGGGGAGGGGGAGTAGAACGTCTAACTCCTCAGCATCAGAGCGTGTTAACATAATACTGTATATAAGAAACATTAATGATCGGATGGTTAAGTTAATAACACTTGTTGTTAAAAGAATCTGACTTCCCCATTGACTGTGCTGGTCAAAAAGGAGATCCCATGACTACACCACTTCAGACAAATGGATATCTAACATCTTCTTGGAGCATTCACAATCTCTAGAGGCAAGTTGTTCCATTGATTCATTGTTCTCACTGTCAGGAAATTTCTCCTTAGTTCTAGGTTGCTTCCCTCCTTGATTAATTTCCATCCATTGCTTCTGGTCTTGCCTTCTTTGGAGAATAGCTTGACTCCCTCTTCTTTGTGGCAGTAAATCAAAACTAAGTTGGAGAAGAGCCTTTGGCCTCATTCTTCTTTTTTTTTAAAAAAAATCCCTTTTCAATTGACCTTCACTCACCTTGTAGGGAAAAAGGTGTGCATTTGAATTTTAGCCTCTCCTTCCACAGTTCAGAATTGTCACACCTCTGGAATAAACTAAGCACTTTGAAAAGCAGATGTAGTCACCGTGCAAGGTTGTGAATCAACCCCTAATGTCTTTTTGGAATTTTTTAAAAAAATCCCTCCTGGCACAGCTCTTTTCTTGCAAAAAAAAAAATGTTTAATGTGTTAAGCCCTGAAAACTATATCCATAAAGGAGCGGTACGAGTTTCATTTCCTTACCATAGAAAAAGCTAATAAGGAGTTATGTTTCCAACACATTTTGAATCCCCTGGAATCACGACTTAGGAAAAGAAACAGACAGATTTCCGTCCCCGTGGTAAACTCGTTTTGCAATAAGCACATAGATATTGCTTCCCATTTTTCTTTCTCTTTTAAGAGCTTAATTGCCCATAACCTGAGCAGAGGGGCTGTAAGAGAAAAATTTCCAAAATCAAATGTATATTCTACATGCGTGTGCCATTTCCCTTTTGAGTTCTCCCTTCGATGGGGAGCTACTTGGGAAATAACTTTGCAGTTAAGTAGAGATTGAAAAACGGATCTTAGCCTGTGACGCCTCTAAGAAAAATGCCGCATGGCTCACTTTTTTGTGACCCCCCCCTATAAAAAAGATGTTGAGGTTTTAGAAAAAGTGCAGAGAAGAGCAACCAAGATGATGAAGGGACTGGAGGCTAAAACATACAATGAACAGTTGCAGGAACTGGGCATGGCTGGTCCAGTGAAGAGAAGGACCAGGGAACACAGGATAGCAGTGTTCCAATATTTGAAGGGCTGCCACAGAGAGGAGGGGGTCAAGCTATTCTCCAAAGCATCTGAAGGCCAGACAAGGAATAATGGATGGAAACAGACCAAGGAGAGATTCAATCTGGAAATAAGGAGGAACTTTTTCTGACAGTGAGAGCCATCAACCAGTGGTACAGAAGTTGCCTTCGGAAGTTGTGGGAGCTTCATCACTGGAGGCTTTCAAGAAGAGACCAGACTGCCATCTGTCAGAAATGGTATAAGGTCTCTTGCTGGGACAGAGGTTGGACTAGATGACCCACAAGGTCCCTTCCAACTCTGTTAATGTGCAATCTCTATCCTTTTTTTTTTTTTAACTTAGGAGAGCCTACAAAAACCAAGCCTGGAGAGGCAACCTTTTCTGCTGACCGGATGTTCCCCCCTAGAGGGTTTTATCAAGATCGCATTCTCTGCCTTCGGCTTCCTAGAACACCCTGTGCCGCAGACGGATCATGTACCAATGTCATGCCACTCAATTTATCACCCCGCTCTGAAAGCTTCTGAGCGCATTTGCTAACCCAAAAGCCACTTGATACGTTTAAGGCCAGGAGATGGCAACTGTCCCAAGGGCATCCGGTCTTGTTCCCAAGGTCTCCAAGTGGACTTCACGGCCGAGTGAGAGTTTAAACTTCCTCAGGCGCCTTGGCCATTATGCAAACGGCCCCTTCAAATGAAAGGAGAAGGGGGACCTCGGAAACAGTTGTGTAGTTATAACCGTTGTTGCCGCCGGGGAGGGGGGGAGTCTGCAGTAGGCATTCTTGCTAGTCAGTTTAAACAACAGTGGTCACCTGTGGTTAAACACATTTTTTTTAAAGAAGAGTTATGTCAGTTGAGTCCCACTAACAATGAGGAGATCTTTCCAAACTTAGAATTAGAATTAGAATAGAATAAAATTAATAGAATAGAGCAGAATAGAGAATAGAATAGAATAGAATAGAATAGAATAGAATAGAATAGGAATAGGAATAGGAATAGGAATAGGAATAGAATAGGAATAGGAATAGGAATAGGAATAGGAATGGAATGGAATGGAATAGGAATAGAACAAAACAGAACAGAGAATAGAATGGAATGGAATGGAATAGAATAGAATAGGAATAGGAATAGGAATTGGAATGGAATGGAATGGAATAGGAATAGAACAAAACAGAACAGAGAATAGAATGGAATGGAATAGAATAGAATAGAATAGAATAGAATAGAATAGAATAGAATAGAATAGAATAGAACAGAACAGAATAGAACAGAATAGGAATAGAACAGAGAATAGAACAGAACAGAATAGAATAGAATAGATGGAAGGGACCTTGGAGGTCTTCTAGTCCAACCCCTTGCTGTCCAAGAAATCTTTTGTGGCATGTGTTCTCCCCCCCCCCCCCCACCAAATGTTCCAATTATTTTTTTTTTTGAAGAAGATATTAATGGATAAGACCAAAACCAAAAATAAAAAAAAAGTCTGTTCAAAGAGGAGGTATTTTTAAGCAAAGCTTACGCAGCGATGCCGAAATGGACCACCCGATCATCCACGGTCTTTTTTTCTGACTAGCTTTATTTATTTATTACTAAAAAAAATAATTGTTTGCATTTAGCAGAATGCTTGGGACTTTCTCTCAATATGAAGGATGCAAAGACCCCACGGCTCAGCCAGGGATGTCTGATTTTCCTCTCTCATTTCTAATTCCCATCTGCAATCCAAATAACAACACAATTAATAACCCGCAATTAATATCCTGGCTTGTCAGCCTTGGCAAAACAAGGACATCTGTTTTTACATCACTGACATCAAAGGCAGCCTTGGGGTTACGTCTATAGTAACTTGAATACAATCTGACCCCTTTGTGGCCAGAGATAATCTGTCACTTAGATTAATCTCCCAGCATCTGTTCTTTAACTTCGTCTCAATATTCATTCTCTGCTTTAGCGGTTGGGACAAAAGCGGAAACCAAACAAGGCCAACCCTCCAAAATGTAAACTGCCAAAGGAAAACGAAGCGGTGGCCAGATGTTCCACAGTTTGGTTAACGGAGATTTTATGCAAGCAGAGCGTTGGTTTCCTTGACTACTACTCTGTGAATGGGCTTCGAAAAGGCAAGCCGGAGAGCTAATATTCAATCACAAATGTAATTTGAGTTGAGCGCAGGCGGCATCTCTCCAGCCACGTGCGACAGAGGGATGCTCCAGGAGAAGGCCTATTTTGCAGTGCTCCTTTTCGCATCTCGGTCTCTTCCCGAGGAAGACGTGTCAGGGACTGAAATGGAAGAACGGATGGAAAAGCAAAACAGAACACGACTTAGGCAATTTCCAAATATCCATGACCCACATGGAGGAGTGTTACACACAGAAGTGAGCTCTACCGGTTCGGACCAGTTCAGACAAGTAGGTAGTAACTCGGCTGCCCACGCATCCGAACCGGTTCTGTTGTCGGCGGCGCCATCTTCCTTTTTTGCTTCTGTGCATGCGCAGAATGTTTTCCATTGCAGAAATCTATTTCTCTCCCTTTTCTTATGTTCTGCACATGCGGAGACCTTTTTAGGTGTAATTACGCACACCAAATACGCGCTCCGCGAGTGAAGCAAGTGCACACACACAATTTTTTTTGCACGCCGAACGGGCAGTAATGCCCATAGCAACCCATCCCTGGTTATACGCACGCTTAGTGTGAGGTCTTTGATGCTCTCTGAGCTTGGGGGTTTTCTTACAGACATTTCATGACCCAACTAGGTAACATTCTCAGTGCTAGAAGGGGGTGGGGATTGCAAAGTGGAGGAGGACTGTGGGGCACTTAATGTTCTCTGTGCTTGGTGGTTTTCTTGCAGACGTTTCATGACCCAACTAGGTAACGTCCTCAGGATTGTGGAGAGGAGGAGGAGGAGGAGGAGGACCTAATTGGCAATTAGGTCTTTGGCAGCATTTCAAGGGAGATAAAGGTGGGTGCTTATCAGCCTTATCCCGAAGGACTGTGGCAGACTTCTGTCGGACTCTTTACAAACTATTTGGGACTCATTACGGGCTGTGAATGAATATAATTCACCGCCTTTGAAATAAAAAGAGGGTTTGGGGGACTAGGCGTGTGATTTGTACTGTCTCAGGAATCCTAGGTCAGAACATCGTCCAAAATTTAGATCAGGTCCACTCATACACATATTTGGATCAAATATTTGCACATCATTTAGATCCATGTTTCTCTAAAAACACTGAATAACGGGGGGGAAACCCTGTCTGCTAAAGGAAGCCAAGAAATGCAAAATTGTTCAATCTGCATGATTCAAAGCAACCCGCTGCTTTTCCTGGCACTCGTGCCATTTCTTTTGCAAAACATCATGAAATCATCTCAGTGGTGCTCTCTAGTGGCACCTATATTTCATCCGAAGAGACAGTCCTGCACTTCAAAGTGTAGCTTTTTCTAAGGATATTTAAAGGTAAAGGTTCTCCTGGCACATATGTGCTAGTCATTCCTGACTCTAGGGGGCGGTGCTCATCTCTGTTCCAAACCAAAGAACCAGCGCTGTCCGAAGACGTCTCCATGGTCACGTGGCCGGCATGACTAAACACCGAAGGCGCACGGAACGCTGTTCTCTTCCCACCAAAGGTGGTCCCTATTTTTCTACTTGCATTTTTTACATGCTTTCAAACTGCTAGGTTAGCATAAGCTGGGACAAGTAACAGGAGCTCACTCCGTTATGTGGCGCTAGGGATTCGAACCGCCGAACTGCCAACCTTCTGATCGACAAGCTCAGCATCTTAGCCACTGAGCTGCTGCGTCCCTATATATTATTTTATTGATCCAATTTCTACAGCTGAACATCTCATCCGGTGACACCTATGGAATTTGTGGAATTTCAGTCAACAAAAGACTACAGAAATATGCAAAACACCCTTCGGATTTTTCATTCATCCCTGCCCCTGAAGGATTTCCTAATTTGTGATGCGAACACAGGTTTCCAAGTTTTAAACAATTCATTGATGTTCCAAAACATTAAATAACTGAAGCCAAAGAGAAGTCCAGATTTGAACCTGCTGCTTCTTTTTATTAAGAAAAAAGAAGAATTAACAATATTATCCAGATGCACAAGCCACCTGGGAGTTATCAGATTATATCAATACCGTATATGAAATCAAATTGATAATTGCTAATGGCAGTTGTTTAGAAGAAACCTAGTTAGGATTGACTCAGATGTCTAGACCAAAGCTAAATTGCTACTTGAATTTGTAGGTCAGCTTAATTCCACTTCAAATGCAGAATTAAGATATTAGAATAGAATAGAATAACAGAGTTGGAAAGGACCTTGGAGGTCTTCTAGTCCAACCCCCTGCTTAGGCAGGAAACCCTATACCACTTCAGACAAATGGGTATCTAACATCTTCTTTAAAACTTCCAGTGTTGGCGCATTCACAACCTCTGGAGGCAAGTTGTTCCACTGATTAATTGTCAGGAAACTTCTCCTTAGTTCTAAGTTGCTTCTCTCCTTTAATTAGTTTCCACCCATTGCTTCTTGTCTTGTCTTCAAGTGTTTTGGAGAATAGCTTGACTTCCTCTTCTTTGTGGCAGCCCCTGAGATATTGGAACTCTGCTATCATATCTCCCCTGGTCCTTCTTTTCATTAAACTGGACATACCCAGTTCCTGCAACCGTTCTTCGTATGTTTTAGCCTCCAGTCCACTAATCGTCTTGGTTGCTCTTCTCTGCATCCTTTCTAGAGTCTTCACATCTTTTTTTATATTGTGGCACCCAAAACTGGATGCAGGATTCCAAGTGTGGCCTTACCAAGGCCTTATAAAGTGGTATTAACACTTCACGGGATCTTGATTCTATCCCTCTGTTTATGCAGCCTAGAACGGTGTTGGCTTTTTTGGCAGCTGCTGCACATGGCTGGCTCATATTTAAATGGTTGTCCACTAGGATTCCAAGATCCCTCTCACATTCTCACATTCTGGAAGAGTGTCTCTATCTTGGCAACTTTAAAACAATGTGGATTTCGACTCCCAGAATTTCCTGGCTGGAGGATTCTGGGAAGGTACGTATACGCTTTTAATATTGCCAAGGTTGAGAAAGACTGCCTTAGAAATTACTTTGGACTTGACCTGTGCCTGAAATCACTGCAACTTTTCCCCAGGATCACACAAACTCAAAACATTTTTAGACTCTGCGCAAGAAAAGTCCATAATCTGTTGCCTTAAAGGTAAAGCTTCCCCTCACACATATGTGCTAGTTGTTCCTGGAGCTAGAGGGTGCTGCTCATTTCTGTTTCAAAGCCAAAGAGCCAGCGCTGTCCAAAGACGTCTCCGTGGTCATGTGGCCGGCATGACTAAACGCTGAAGGCGCACAGAACGCTGTTACCCTCCCACCAAAGCTGGTCCCTGTTTTTCTACTTGCATTTTTACATGCTTTCGAACTGCTAGGTTGGCATAAGCTGGGACATGTAACAGGAGCTCACTGCATTACGCGGCGCTAGGGATTCGAACCGCTGAACTGCCAACCTTCTGACCGACAAGCTCAGCATCTTAACCTCTGAGCTACTGCGTCCTTCTATATGTTGCCTTAAACAGTCATAACCCGGAAAGCCCCTTAGCAGCACAATTAAATTCATCGCCGAGTGTGATAGAGCCACACTTATGAAAACATTGCTTAAGAGACACAGTCACAGACAAACCAGCTTTTGGGAAGTTTCAGGAACTTTAAATGCACAAAACCATCTCCCAGTCACGCAGACCTACACGACACCTTAGTGGGTGCAGAGTAAATCGTGCCAAGAATTATCGCGGCAAAGCAAATAATAAGTAATTACAAAACATTGCTCACATGTGCTCAAATTCAAACGTTTGACTCATTTGGAGTTCATTTGCCTTTGGTGTTTTGAAAAAAAAAAACTATTCCACTTTTCTCTATTAAACAAACAAACAAACAAATTTTGAATTACCTTAAGGGAGGACTTCGATCCCCAGCCACGAAGCACATCCTTAATTGTGTTTGCATTAACTGAATTAAGCAGTTCCTGATTTGTGCTTGCATTAACCTTGCCACCCGCCCCCACCTCCATTCCCAAGGATGCTGATTCATGCATCTCTCTAAACAACCAGAAGCAGATCTGACACACCGGTAGATCCCGAATCTGCCATCGTCGCTTCAGACTGGGTCCTTTCAGCCTGAGATGAAGCGTTTCGGACCTTGACAATAGTGTAAGTCAAGTTTCATTTTTTCCCCCTTCAAAAAATGGAAATTCCCAGCTCAATCTTTCCTTACACGAGATGTCCCAGCCATTAAGCCAACTTCATTATCCATCCTTCCTAATCTATTCATCTCTTAATTCACAGCAATTACCATTTTAACCAACTGCAGGCTAATAATAGGGGCAATTTACCAGAATACCATTTTTAGAAAGGAGAGCAGAGATCGACACATGCTCCACTCCACTCCCACCAATTCTCTCCACGGTTTATAGGAAGGATGAGCTGTAATGCTGATAGGCCTCTTCTCTCTCTCTCTCTCTCTCTCTCTCTCTCTCTCTCTCTCTCTCTCTCTCTCTCTCTCTCTCTCTCTCTCTCTCTCTCTCTCTCTCTCTTTCCCTCTTACTCTCTCTCTCTTGCTCCTTCTCTTTCTCCTCCTTCTCTCTCTCGCTCCTTCTCTCTCAGACACTTTCTCTTTGCCTCTTTCTCTATCTCTCTTTTTCTCTTTCTCTCTCTCTTGCTCCTTCTCTCCCTCTTTCTCTCCCCTCCCTCCCTCCCTCTCTCTCTCTCACTTTCTCTGCCTCTTTCTCTCTCTCTTGCTCCTTCTCTCTCTCTCTTGCTCCTTCTCTCTCTCTCTTTCTTTTCTCTCTTTCTCTCTCTCTTTCTCTCCCCCCTCTCTTTCTCTCTCTCTCCCTCTCTCCTCCCTCTCTCTCTCTCTCTCTTTCTCTCTCTCTCTCTAGACCACAGCCTGGAAGGATCCCAACCCTCCTCCTCCTCCCCTCCTCCTTTCGAATCCCCCTCCCCAAAACCCTCCAACTTGACCTACCTCTCCTGCAGGCAGGGTTGTGCTTTTCGTTTCCAGAACCAACTATCTTGCCCAGGAAGCAAATAATAAAGTAGAGGGGAACTTACGGAGTTAAAGGAACAGCTGCAAGCACGGGGAGCCTTCTTTGGCTGTCTTCATCTGGGGTGCCTCTAAAGCAGAGCATTGGGTTCATCCCAGCCCTGGCGGGAGCTGACAATGATTAATCAAAGGGGGAGATGGTGAGATAAGACTATCTCTGGGCAAAGGGGGTGGGTGGGAGAGAGAGAGAGAGAAGAAGAACTGGGTGGGCGGTTTAAGGAAAGTAGCAAATCGTGAAAAAAGGTGTCCTAAAGTAAAAACTTGGGCTGGTACTTTCCTCAACCCATTCCCAGCCAGCCTTCTTGGTGTCAACCATCCTAGCTGGCCACTGAATTTTTTGTGCAGCTGGAAGGGAGGGAGGGAGGGAGGGAGGGAGGGAGGGAGAGCTGCAATAAAAATGCTGCTAATCTGGCTGGGAACTGCAGTAACTCACAGCTCACTGCGGGCTTTTCACAAGGGGGAAAGAGAGAGGACCGGTCTCCTGCACCACACACTTGAGCACACACACACACAACGCTGCCAGGACCGCAAGCTGCAGTCGGGACATCTCAGCCCAGATTGGCATGTAGCAGAAAAAGTACGGGATGCCCCAACTGCAAGGATGCCACTGAGCCATCTAATTAGGACACTCCAGATCTTAAAGGAGCCACAGCCTTCCAGAGCACAAGCCCTCTTCTTTGGATGCTACAGCGTCTGAAAGTTTTCTATGGATCCTGCTTTCCAAATCAGGACTCTTAACAGATTAACAGAGTTGGAAGGGACCTTGTAGGTCATCTAGTCCAACCCCCTACTCAAGCAGGAGACCTTATACCATTTCAACAGATGGCAGTCCAGTCTCTTCTGGAAAGCCTCCAGGGATGAAGCTCCCACAACTTCCAAAGGCAACTTCTGTTCCATGGATTGATTGTTCTCCCTGTCAGAAAATTTCTCCTTATTTCCTGGTTGAATCTCTCCTTGGTCAGTTTCCATCCATTATTCCTTGTCTGGCCTTCGGGGTGCTTTGGAATATAGATTGACTCCAGGGGTGAAATTCAGCAGGTTCTGACAGGTTCTGGAGAACCAGTAACGGAAATTTTGAATAGTTCGGAGAACCGGCAAATACCACCTCTGGCTGGTCACAGAATGGGGTGGGAATGGAGATTTTGCAATGTCCTTTCCAAAGGAGTGGGGAGGGAATGGGGATTTTGCAGTATCCTTCCCCTGGAGTGGGGAGGGAATGAAGATTTTGCAGTATCCTTCCCCTGCCACACCCACCAAGCCATGCCCACAGAACCGGTAGTAAAAAGAAAAATGAAGTAGCTGAGATTGACTCATCAGTGACTGATCAGCCCCGTCCATCTGTACTGGTAAGCAGACTTCAAGTGTGTGTTTATATTTGCATATGTCTCTACATATGCATGAATACACCACAACAGCTGTTGGCAAGCTTCTGGCAAAGTGAGCTTCTTCAAACCGAGTCTCTGTGCAAACACAAACCCTCAGTCTAATTTTTGTTGAATTAGAACAAAAATTAAAGAATGGAAAGGAATAGCAATTGCAATCGCGCTTAGACTTATATACCACTTCACAGTGCTTTTACAGCCCTCTCTAAGTGGTTTACAGAGTCAGCCTATTGCCCCCAACAATCTGGGTCTTCATTTTACTGACCTCGGAAGGATGGAAAGCTGAGTCAACCTTGCGTTGGTCAGGATCGAACTGCTGGCAGTTGGCAGAATTAGCTTGCAATACTACATTCTAACCACTGTGCCACCATGGTCCTTCCTTCCTTTCTTTCTTTCTTCCTTCCTTCCTCCCGCCCTCCCTCCCTCCACCTCCCACTTAGCAATAGCACTTAGACTTATATACCGCTTCACAGTCCTTTGCAGCCCTCTCTAAGGGGTTTACAGAGTCAGCATATTGAAAGGTCATAAAAGGGGCCAAACATCACTTAACAATTGTCTCGCTCAGGAAACAGAAATGCTGGCTCAATTGTGGTCGTAAGTTGAGGAACAGCTTGTCTTCAGAAGTTGTGGGAGCTTCATCACTGGAAGCTTTCAAGAAGAGACTGAACTGCCATCTGAGTGGTGTAGGGTCTCCTGCTGGGGTGGGGGGTTGGACTAGATGACCTACAAGGTCCCATCCAACTCCGTTAATCTGTATCTGTCTCTGATTGGTGGGGTCAGTTGTGGATGTAAGTCGAGGACTACCTGTAGCGTAAATTAAATTCTATTCTCTGTGAAACTCTGGGGAATGACTTAACTTTTGCAGAACTAAAACACTGAGAAAAAGGAAGGAGGAACGCTGCTTCCACAGGTGATAATCTACACTTGGTAGGAACAAAAATCATCTACAAGGGTAGAAGAACATGCTTGCTTGCACATCGTTTCACGGCTGAAGAGAAGGAGGAAACCAGTGCAACAGATGTTGGGTCAACTTTGTTCTGTCTGGGCTCTTGAGGGGAAGTTAAAAATTTACATTTTGGGGGGGGCAGGTTCTGAAACTCATAAAATAATATAACTGCCCTCCCCACCAATTTCAGGGCCATTTCAATGGCATCGTACTGAGTTAATGCCGCTAACATCGTCAGGAGAAGGATACGAATCTGCTTTCAAACAGATGTAAAATCCATGTGTGGAGAACCTGTACCTACCATTATGGCCGGTTCAGAGAACCTCCAAATCCCATCCCTGGCTGGCCCCGCGCACCATTTCCGGCCTTCTAGAACCTTCCCCAAGCCTCTGCGCGAGACCTGCACTTACCTGGCATCCAAAATGGCCGCGTAGAGACCCCTGGGAGGGGCTGGATGGGTGGGGCCAGCCAGGGGTGGGATTTGGGGGTTCGCCGAACCATGCAGAATCTTCACTAGAGGATCGCCCAAACCCAGGTGAACCTGAAGCCCACCCCTGTCCACAGCCATCATGAGAGGAGATATGTTGAGCCTTTGAGTTTTCAAAACCTTAGACCAGAACAAATAAAAAAACTCTCTGTAAATGTACAACTAAAAATTCTAGCACAAAATAATAAATAACAACTAAAATCTATAATAAAATCCAGCCTGTCAATTATACATGGTCTGTATATACTGCAGTTGCAATCCATAAACTGTGTGGCCCGTTGTAGGTTCAAAGCTAAAAGGGAAAGGACTAAGCAGTGCAAAGAGTGTGCCACACTTGTAATATATAACACTTAGGCTTGAGATACAGAAGGATATTGACAGACGTGAACATTGGGTGCTATCTAACCAAAGGAAATTCAATGGTAAGAAAGGTAAGGTTCAAATATTTAGGCAAGAAAAACAAAATGCACAAATATAGTATATGTGGTACCTTGCTCAATAGTAGTAACTGTGAGACGGATCTTGGAGTCCTAGTGGACAATCATTTAAATATGAGCCAGCTGTGTGCAGCAGCTGCCAAAAAAGCCAACACAGTTCTAGGCTGCATAAACAGAGGGATAGAATCAAGATCACATGAAGTGTTAACACCACTTTATAAGGCCTTGATAAGGCCACACTTGGAATCCTGCATCCAGTTTTGGGTGCCACAATATAAAAAAAGATGTGAAGACTCTAGAAAGGATGCAGAGAAGAGCAACCAAGACAATTAGGGGACTGGAGGCTAAAACATATGAAGAACGGTTGCAGGAACTGGGTATGTCCAGTTTAATGAAAAGAAGGACCAGGGGAGACATGATAGCAGGGTTCCAATAGTTCAAGGGTTGACACAAAGAAGAGGGAGTCAAGATATTCTCCAAAACACTTGAAGACAGGACAAGAAGCAATGGGTGGAAACTAATTAAAGGAGAGAAGCAACCTAAGAACTAAGGAGGAATTTCCTGACAGTTTAGAACAATTAATCAGTGTAACAATTTGCCTCCAGAAGTGAGTGTTCCAACATTGGAAGTTTTTAAGAAGATGTTGGATAACTATTTGTCTGAAGTGGTGTAGGGTTTCCTGCCTAAGCAGAGGTTGGACTAGAAGACCTCCAAGGTCCCTTCCAACTCTGCTATTCTATTCTGTTTTGTTTTGTTCTGTTCTATTCTATTCTTTTTCTATATTCTGTTCTATTCCATTCTAACATCACTATGATGGAGAAGACATGAATCCCCAGTGCTGCTGCCCAAAATCTGGCCACCTGTGCTGTAGTTATGGGCTGATCAGCCTTAAGCAGCCACTGAAGATAGGTACGTGTGGAAATGACCAGCAAATAAGAATCAGGAACCTAATTTGGAAAATTGAATTCCAGATGTTCTCAAAAACACATCAAACCTTTGGTTCAAGGGAAAGATTTCTCCAAAGAGATCGCTCAGCTCTTTTGAATTGGTTCGGAGGACTCGCATTTTGTAATTTTAATTTAATATATATGCTTTCTCCTTCACATTACGTCAAACTTTTTTTTTTTACAGAAATGATTAAAATCCGTTGTACATCTGCTTCAGGAAATGAAAGGGTTTGTCATTTGTCCCCACCCCACTCCCACCTTCCCTTGAGTTCACCCCAGGACAATAAAAGGAGATAGGTGATATTTTTGGTAAAACCACATCACCTCCCTAAAACATCCTTCTTTCACTTTTAGCTCTTCAGAGCGATAAACATAATGACCGCCCCTGTGAAAAGAAATCCTTAGCAGTTGCCATTTTGCTTTAAAATTTCATTATTCCTAAGATATCCAGGGAGAAAACAAGCTCCTGGTCTGATATTTTATCTAATTCCTTGCTTGGCTAAAATCTCTTCCTGATTGTTTTTTCTTTCCTTTTGGTCTCTAGTTCCTATCTTTGTCCTTATCTGACTTGAAACTTAATGCTGGATTGTCAGTAATTCTCCAGAGAAAATAGAGACGTGCTTTGTCTCTAAGAAATTTCCTTTCATCTAATAGTTTTGTGCTTCCTTCCCTTGGAATGGAGCGGAAATGGAGACTTTGCAGTATCTTTCCCCCCAGGAGTGGGGAGGGAATGGGGATTTTTGCAGCATCACTGCCACCAAGCCACACACCCCAGAACTGGTGGTAAAAATTTTTGAACCCTATCACTGATCTCGATAGAACGTGTGTTATCCCAAATTTGGAGAGTGCATAGGCTTCTTTCAGTTCAATAGATCAACCCCACAGAATTGCAAATTAGATCCTATAAAACTATTAAACTTAATGTTGAATGTCCTGCAGCCTCCTTGCTAGTCTTATACAAACTCTTGAACAATTATCCTGGGCCAGTGGTGGGTTTCCAATTTTTTTACTACCGGTTTGCTCGCGTGCAATGTCTGGGTGGGTGGGCGGAGCCTCCCACCACCGCTACAACCGGTTCACCCGATCCAGGACGAACCGGGAGGAAACCACCTCTGTCCTGGACATAATACTCTCTATGGGAGGAAGTACCCCAGATGTAGCCACCTGAACCCTCCAGCAAGCAAGATATTGCAATTTGTCCCCTGGTAGAGGTTTCCATGGATACCACATACATTCCATAGGGGGGAAATCACAGGCGAGGCGGGGAGAGATATCCTAAGGTATGGATATCGCAGCTCCATGGAAACTGGTTCTTACTGTCAGAGAAGGAGAAGGGAAGGGATTTTGTGTAGGAAGAAATTGAGATGGTAATTATCCGGTTCCGTGAAATTAGCACCACACACACTAGAGTTAGCTGTCACTGGGGGACGGGGGACAGATGAACCAGGACTTCACAAAAGCTTTGGGGGGGAGGGTGTTGCCACAACTGGTGGAAACTAATCAAGGAGAGAAGCAACTTAGAACTGAGGAGAAATTTCCTGACAGTTAGAACAATGAATCAGTGGAACAGAAGTTGCCTCCAGAAGTTGTGAATGCCCCAACACTGGAAGTCTTTAAGAAGATGTTGGATAGCTATTTGTTTGAAATGGTATAGGGTTTCCTGCCTAGGCAAGGGGTTGGACTAGAAGACCTCCAAGGTCCCTTCCAACTCTGCTATTGTACTGTATTATATTGAATATACAAGGCGATTCCAAGAATTAGTTAGTGCTGTGGCTGTCACTTTCCTCGTGCTATCATTTATCGAGGGATCTTTTTCAATAATCTTGTATACGTCAATATCCTCTCCCCCTCCCCCACAAAATATAGGGGAAATAGCAAAAAGAAAGGAGATGTAATAGCTGTTTTTTTTATTTGAAGGGTTTAATTATCCTAATGGATGCTCCTTCTCAGCAGTTGTCAGAATACCTAAAAAGGCAGAAAAAAGAATGTCCTCTCCATGAAGCAATTAGTTATTGTTCCTAGTTTTCAGAAACATTTTTTTAAAAAAAATATTCAGTTTATTCATTCCCTAGCAAACATGTGAGAAGTTGGTGCAATGGAAAGTGAATTCGTGAAATGAGTTTATGTTCTGCCTCCTACACATAACCGCTTCTGCAGAGTAGCATCTATTAAATAAATAACTTTTAGATATATAATTATCAAACTATTTTCCCTACAGTAGCCTTTTGGTTTGGCTACGTACTTAAAAAGCCCATACTAACCTAGTAAAAATAACACCTAGACATTTATATAAACCTATACCAGAATAACAGAAAAGCAGAGTTGGAAGGGACCTTGGAGGTCTTCTAGTCCAACCCCCTGGTCAGGCAGGAAATCTATACTATCTCAGACAAATGGCTGTCCAGTCTCTTCTTAAAAACACCCAGTGTTGGATTTTACCTTTTGTAGAACTGACGGAAAAGGAGTGTTTTCCAGACTCCCAGGTATCCCCCCACCCCGAAATATAGGGTGGGCTAGGGTTAGGGTGCATGGAGTGGGTGCTCCATCACTAGAAGTTTTTAAGAAGAGACTGGATAGTCACTTGTCTGAGATTGTATAGGTTCTCCTGCTTAAGCAGGGGGCTGGACTAGAAGACCTCCAAGGTCCCTTCCAGCTTATTCTATTCTATTTCATTCCACTCCAACTCCGCTCCAATCCACTCCATTCCATTCTATTCTCTGTTCCATTTTATTCTCCATTCCGTTCCATTTCATTCCATTTCATTCCACTCCATTCAATTCTCCATTCTATTCTATTCTATTCTATTCTATTCTATTCTATTCTATTCTATTCTATTCTATTCTATTATATTATATTATATTATATTATATTATATTTCATTCCACTCCACTCATTCCATTCTATTATCCATTCCCTTCTCTTCTCTTCTCTTCTCTTCTCTTCTATTCTCTTCTATTCTCTTCTATTCTATTCCTTTCTGACTCAGAGATCACCTTATCCCTTCAACGGAAGGAAGAATTCTTGGGAGATTAAAAGCAACAAAGCTTTCTTTCCTCAGTTAGAAATTTAGTGTGCCAAGAATAATGGTTCCTATTGAGGACATACATTCTTTCCTGGCGTTCTATTTCTAGTAAGGAGTAATTAGAAGTCTTATCAAATCATGTTCCTTTTCGGATTTAAAGTCACCTTGGAAAAGTTTCCGTGCCCATCCCGAGGCAGCGGTTACCTCTGGAAAGCAATCCAACATTGGTCAGGCGGGTTACAAGTTCCTACACAGCCTTGCGGTCCTGTCACATATAAGGGGGACACGGTAAAATGAAGCAGGACATCAAACAACACAGTGGCTGGACACCCATTAAAGTTGACACCAGCCAGTACATTTTAAAACTCAAAGAAATAATGCAAGACAGTAAAATTATGACCCATTTTTACCACCATTAAGATAAAAATAGCCACAGACCATACTCCTGCTATAAAGACAGCCTATTGACCCTATATTAGAAAAGAACAGAATAGAATGGAATAGAATTTGTGTTCTATTCTATTTGTGTACTAAGCGTAGTACACAAAATTGTCTGCTACAACATCCTACCTGTCAACAACTACTTCAGCTTCAATCTGAATAATACATGGGCAAACAATAGATACAAACTGAAGGTAAACGGTTTCAAACTTGATTGCAGAAAATACGCCTTCAGCAACAGAGTGGTCAATGCCTGGAATGCTCTACCTGACTCCGTTGTTACATCCTTAAACCCCTCACAGCTTCAACCTCAAACTGTCCACCGTTGACCTCACCCTATTCCTAAGAGGTCCATAAAGGGGGCGTGCATAAGCGCACCAGTGTTGCCTACCGTCCCTGCCCTACGGTCCCCATTTATTTGTACTCATTTCTTTCGTTCATGTCCATGTTCGTATTTATGCCTGCTATCTTGTACATGTTTGGCAAACTAAATAAATAAAATGAAATAAAATGATAACATAAGAAAAAATAAAATAATAAAATAAAATAAAATAAGAAAGAATAAAATAAAATAAATAATAAAATAAATAATAAAATAAGAATAAATAAAATAAATAAAATAAATAAAATAAATAAAATAAATAAAATAAATAAAATAAATAAAATAAATAAATAAAATAAATAAAATAAATAAAATAAATAAAATAAATAAATAAAATAAATAAAATAAATAAAATAAATAAAATAAATAAAATAAATAAAATAAAAATAAAATAAATAATGGAATGGAATGTGGAATGGGAATAGAATAGAATAGAATAGAATAGAATAGAATAGAATAGAATAGAATCAGGGTGACCCAGTGTTCTAGTTCTGACTCAGTGGGCAACTGTGGGCCAGTCACTCTCTCAGCCCTGGGAAAGAGACAATGGCAAAACCACTTCTGGAAAATGTCCCAAAGATGCTTTTTTTTTTTCCAGGAGGCCACTGGACTTTCCTGTTTTTTCTTTTGAAGACGTTTTGCTTCTCAACCAAGAAGCTTCTTCAGCTCTGACTGGATGGTGGGGAATGGAAGGATTTGTACTCCTTGCAGACAGTTCATCATTTGCATCCTTTTAGAGGGTCCTTGAGGCCACCTGGAGGTTTATCTGTGTCCTCAGATAAAGTGGTGCAAATGTAATCTGCGGTTCCTGTAGACTACAATTGTTTTCCTCTGGAAATCCATTCCTACTCCCAACCATTCCAAGGGTGTCCTTCAGTCCAGTTGCCTCCTAAAAAAACACCTCTGGGACAACTAGGACTGAGAATCTCTACAGACTTCTGGAACATTTTGCTAAGAAAACCACAGGGACTTATCCAAGCAGTCTCCAGGAATCAAGAATGATTCCAGAGGCATCCACACAACCACACAACCACACACACAAAGTTATTAAGCCCAACAATGAGGATCTCTGGCCAATTAATCAAAGCTAAAGGTAAAGGTTCCCCTCGCACATATGTGCTACTCGTTTCCGACTCTAGGGGGCGGTGCTCATCTCCGTTTCAAAGCCAAAGAGCCAGCGTTGTCCGAAGACGTCTCCATGGTCACGTGGCCGGCATGACTAAATGCCAAAGGCGCACGTAACACTGTTACCTTCCCACCAAAGGTGGTTCCTATTTTTCTACTTGTATTTTTACATGCTTTTGAACTGCTAGGTGGGCAGAAGCTGGGACAAGTAACAGGAGCTCACTCCGTTATGCAGCATTAGGGATTCAAACCGCCGAACTGCCAACCTTTCTGATCGACAAGCTCAGCGTCTTAGCCACTTACCGCGTCCCTTTTTAAACAAAGGTGGACAGAATTAATTCAAAAACCAGATTCTGTAGTGTGACATCAAAATCTCTCCAGCTGTACAGTAACACAGTACAGGAACCCTGACCAACAGGTGAGATCTTGCTTAAATAGGAAGATGCCATCTTGCGGTCGTTTTAGGTACTAGCCAAAAGTAAATGTTATTTTTTCCTGAGAACTGAGCAACATAGGTTTTTGCAATTCATTTAACGTCCTTTCTTAGCTATGGAAATTCTGGTCCAATAAAGGAGAACGTTTGTAGCTCAGGCTTGAAATGAGGGATCCTTGGTGCTCTCTGAGCTTGGTGGTTGTCTTGCGGACATTTCATTACCCAGCTAGGTAACATCCTCAGTGCTAGAAGCTTGCTTGTTTTCCTGCAGGCGCTTCATCATTGTCAGTGCTAACATCAGAGAGCACGAAGGATCCCTCAGTTCTGCTCCCGTTGTGGTCATTAAGTCAAGCACTATCTGTTCCATGCTCCTCCTCCTCCCTCTCCTCCTCCTCTCCCTCCCCCCTCCAAAACCACAATCCCCGTTCCCTTCTAGCACTGATGATGTTAGCTAGTTTGAGTAATGAGACGTCTGCAAGAAAACAAGATCAGAGAGCACTAAGGATCCCACAGTCCTCCGCCTCCGCCTCCTTTCCACAAACCCCATAGCACTGATTATGTTACCTAGCTGGGTTATGAAGAGAGTCCGGTTCCTTCTCTTCCCACTATACTTATTTGGGGGTAATGTAGTCGTTCGTTGCAGGCGGTACACCCCCGTATGGGCGTACCGGGGCCTGCCCGGAGCACGGGGAACCGTTCCGGTACGGTGCTCCGGAGGGCCCACCTGCCCACTCGCACTCCTTACCTGTCTTTAAAGCCTTCGGCGCGTCCATGCTGGCGCATTGCAGAGGCTTGCGGAGGCATCGCTGGAAGGTAAGACGCATGGGTGCCCGTGTGCATAGTTGTAACAGGATCTGGAATCCACCAATGGGGTAATGGGCAGTTTAATGATGGAAATGGACAGCCCTTGTAGGGGGCCAGAAGGGGAGAGTCCTTTCTGAAGGGAATGGTGGGATAAATAGCCGGATGTCCACTGTGTTCCTCTGAGAATCTGGACAATTGAATCCTGTGAGGATTGATTAATTTTTAATTCTGAACTATGGCTAAACCGGGTTGAAAAGGTTCTTTTTCATTTCCTGATAGTGCTAAATAACAGGAAAGTAATAAAGGCAGGAGCAAGACTTAGCTGGGCATCTAATAAAGGTTTGTGCCCAGAGACTGCAAAAGAGGCTTTGGAGAGAGAAGAGAACGAGAGAGGCAGACAGACAGAGAGATATAAGTGACAGCTGGCTGGCATGGGGACTTTGGAAGCCTTAGTTTAAAAGTTAAAAACATATCTATAAACTAAGCTACCCTGCACCAGCATAAGGTAAAGGTTTCCCTCACACATATGTGCTAGTCGTTCCCGACTCTAGGGGGCGGTGCTCATCTCTGTTTCAAAGCCGAAGAGCCAGCGCTGTCCGAAGACGTCTCCGTGGTCATGTGGCCGGCATGACTCAACACCGAAGGCTCACGGAACGCTGTTCTCTTCCCACCAAAGGTGGTGCCTATTTTTCTACTTGTATTTTTTATATGCTTTCGAACTGCTACGTTGGGCAGAAGCTGGGACAAGTCCCCGCAAGCGATTATGGGGTCGTTAAAAGGAGATGATGATTCAAAGAGATTGAATGACACAACAGGACACACAACGGGACAGTCTTGGGTGAGACGAAAGGAAGAACTTAGGAGAGGAAACAGCGAGCTGTCTTTTCATGGGATGGCATGACCGCACCGTTCTTAATTTGGATGTGAAGGTAGACCTTACAATCTTTCATTTCGTGACCATTTGAAGTGACAATGGCACTGAAACACTGACTTATGACCATTTTTCACACTGAGGACCATCGCTGCGTCACCACAGTGACGTGGTCAAAATTCGGACGTTTGGCCACTGGCTCATATTTATGACGGCCGCAGTGTTCAGAGGTAACATGTTCCTCTTTTGTGATCTTCTGACCAGCAATGTCCAAGGGGAAGCCAGAGTCACTTAATAACCTGTGTGACCAAGTTACCAACTGCGGCGATTCACTTAACAACGGTGGCAAGAAAATTCATAAAATGGAACAGAATGAACTTCACAAATGCTTCACTTAGCAACAGAAATTTCAGGCTCAATTGTGATTGAGGACTGCCTATAGTATAAGTCTATCTTATACTGAATGGAATAGTCCAAAAGTGACCAGCGAATGCATAAGCAGGAAACAGGAACTCCACCAAGTCTCTCTCTCTTTCTCTCTCTTTGTCTCTCTCCCTTTTCTCTCTCTCTCCTCTTTCTCTTTCTCTCTCTTTCTTTCTCCTCCCTCTCTTTTTCGCTTTGTCTCTTTCTCTATCTCTTTTCTCTCTCTCTCTCTTGCTCCTACTCTCTCTCTTTCTCCTCCCTCTCTCTCTTTCTCCTCCCTCTCTCTCTTTCTCCCCCCTCTCTCTCCCTCTCTCTCTCCCACTTTCTCTCTCTTTGTCTCTCTCCCTTTTCTCTCCTCTCTCTCTCTTTTTCTTTCTCCTCCCTCTCTCTTTCTCTCTCTTTCTCTTTGTCTCTTTCTCTATCTCTTTTTTCTCTTTCTCTCTCTCTTGCTCCTTCTCTCTCTCTTTCTCCTCCCTCCCTCCCTCTCTCTTTCTCCTCCCTCTCTATCTCTTTCTCTGTCTTCCCTCTCTCTTTCTCTTTCTCTATCAATCTTTTTCTCTCTTTCTCTCTTGCGTTCCTTCTCTCTCTTTCTCTTTTTCTCTCCCTCTCTCTCCTCCCTTTCTCCCCTTCCTTGTCTCCCTCCCTCCCTCCCCCCCTCCCCCCCCTCTCTCTCTCTCTCTTTCTCTCTCTGCATGTTTATATCTCAACTTAAGGCAAGGAAAGCTTGGTTTCTGAAGTCAGGGAATTAGTGGGAGGAAATGTCCTGCCACACTTGGATAACATCAAAGACGAAAATGTTTGCTTTGTGAGACTTTTAGACGAAAACTTTCTTTTTTGACCTGCCTGCTTTCTACACAGCCATCACCTACGTCCTGCATCAGAGTCAACTTCCTTCCACCCAACTTTTGCCATGCACCCAAGTTAATAGCTTCGCTGTTCCTTTCAGACCACGTAATCAATGCTTACTAGCATCATCCCTACATCCCCCCCCACCGCCACCTCCGGCTAAAAACAGAGCGACCAGCAGGCAATCCTTGACTTACAATCATTCATTTAGGGACCGTTCAACAGCACTGAAAAAAGGGACATGTGACCGGGGCTCACACATACGACGGTTGCCACACCCCGTGCTCTCGTGATCAAAATTCAAAGGCTTGGCAACTGGCATGTACTCCTGACAGTTGCATTGTCCCGGGGGGGGGATCACCTGATCGCCATTTGGAGCCGGCTTCCGACAACCAATAGGAGAAGCTGAATTCGCTTAACGACCGCACGACTCGCTTAACCCTTGCCGCGATTCGCTTAACAACGGTGGCCCCAAACAAAAGGTTATAAAATGGGGCGACACTCATTGAACCATGGAAATTTGGGGCTCAGTTGTCGTTGGAAGGTGAGGACTAACAGTTCCTGGTCTCGCAGCCGGGGCAAGAAGGATAAACCGATTCCGTGTGTTTCGGTTTGAAAACGCCCACTAGATTCAGTGATGACCCCACCAGGTTGGCAAATGGGGACTTGGGATGCCCGACTTACCTGGAGCGGCTGAGAAAGGCACTCATTAATCCAGGCCAGGTGGGGAGTTCCAACAATTGCAGCAGGAAACACTTCCCAGCAGGATCCTCCTCCTCCCTGGAGTTAAATCCCTGGCAGAGAGGAGAGGATTCCCATCTGGGCAGGAAGAGATCCCTGGAGGGTACAGAGTTTTCTGCCCGCAAGCAATGCTGAAAGGGATCCGCTGAAGCCACTGGCTGGTGCTTGGAAGAGAGAAGGGATCTCTTAACATCCAGGCAGAGATCCACCTTTCGCAGCCAAGAACTACCTTCACGCATAGCAGCTCTTCATTGGATTAACCCTCAGTTGACTGTGGGAAGCAAAGCAGTGCAGCCGGTCTCCTCCGTTCTAGCCAGGGTGTGTGGGTGAGAGAGAGAGAGAGGGAGAGGGAGGGAGGGAGGAAGAGTGCAGGAAAGAGAGAGAGAGAGAAACACAGAGAGGAAGAGGGGCAGAGAGAAGGAGAGGGGGGAGGAAGAGAGAGCTGGAGAGAGGGGGAGAAATAGAGAGAGGGAGAGAAAGGGGGAGAGGGAGGCAGAGAGGGGAGAGGGAGCTGGAGAGAGGGAGAGAAATAGAGAGAGGGAAGGAGAGGGGGAGTGAAAGAGAGGGGGAGTGGGAGGGAGAGGGAGATGGGGAGAGGAAGAGAAGGGAGAGGAAGAGAAGGAGGGAGGGAGGAAGAGAGGGGAGAGGAAGAGAGAGCTTGAGAGAAGGAGAAATAGAGGGAGGGAAGGAGAGGGGGAGTGAAAGAGAGGGGGAGTGGGAGGGAGAGGGAGATGGGGAGAGGAAGAGAAGGGAGAGGAAGAGAAGGCGGGAGGGAGGAAGAGAGGGGAGAGGAAGAGAGAGCTTGAGAGAAGGAGAAATAGAGGGAGGGAAGGAGAGGGGGAGTGAAAGAGAGGGGGAGAGGGAGGGAGGGGGAGAGGAAGAGAAGGGAGAGGAAGAGAAGGGAGAGGAAGAGAGGGAGGGAGAGGGAGAGAAATAGAGAAATGGAGAGAGAGAGGGAGAGAGAGGGAGAGGGGCAGAGAGAGAGGGAGAGAGAGGGAGAGGAAGTGGGGAGGGAGGGAGGGAGAGAAAAGAAAGAGAGAGAGGGAAAGATCCTGCGTCTTCCCAACCTCTGGAGATCGACTTTCAATCCACCTCCCTAAATGTCTTATCCTTCCAGGATGCCACAGCTTTTAAGAAACCCGATCCGAGGAAACAAAACCATCGGGGAGGAGATGTAAAGTGGATTTTGCGATTTTGGAGCCCGGCGGCATCTCCCTGGAACAAACCCGATAAGGTTGGAGTGGAAAGCTATTCTTAGAAAGATGCAGCAGAGGGAAGCCAAACTTCCATCCGCCCATCTAAGGGAGGAGGATGGAGGAAACACAAGGGAGGAGGAGGAGAGGGGGGAGGGGGGAAGAGACGGCCGTCCTGAATTATGACAGGAGTGGGTGTTAGCAAACACAACAATCAGAACAGATTCTTTGGCCAAAAAAGTCCACTTGGTTCCAACGGCTGAAAGAGCATCACATTTCAGGTATTGAGATTCTCAGTCATCTTGGTTTTTACTCCTTAAAAAGGTGTTGCTTCTCACCCCAGAAGCTTCTTCAGTTCGTGAAGAAGCTTCTTGGAAGAGAAGTGAAACCAGAGGTGAGTTGCCCCCAGTTCGGCGGAACCGGTAGTGACTGCGGCGGGAAGCTCTGCCACCTGCCCGGATACTTCTGCACATACGCAGAAGTGTTGTGTGGGAGAGAGCGCAGTAGTAAACTGGTTAGCAACCCACCACTGAGCAAAACGTTTTCAAGGAAAAGAACAACAAAGCCCAGTTGTCTTTCGGAGAAACACCTTTGGGACAAGCAGAGCAAGATATGAAAGGCTAGAAAAGGTTTGTGGGCAGAAAACTTTAGCTGGTTCTTTGTTTTGTGTCCTGGGGCTTCAGAAATCATGGGAACTCCGTCACTGAAGGTTTTTAACAAGAGACTAGACAGTCCCTTAGCTGAAATAGTATAAGTTCTCCTGCTTGAGCAGGGGGCTGGACTAGAAGACCTCCAAGAAGAAATCTTGCCAACAGGGTCCATTATGCATTCCCTAATTGTGCTGAAGAAAAGACCAGAAACACAAGCTTATTCCTTCAGAATTAAATAGCAGATGCTCTGAGTTTATTCCAGAAGAATGGAATAAAGTCTTTGCCTGCAACCTGGAAGGAAGGAAAGGAAGCAGCGCAAACTGAGTAACCCATTTATTTCAATATTTTGTGCCATTTTTTTTCTCTTGAGAAGGGAACATAACAAGGTATGTTTTCCTGCCCTATTAGGATCACCTCCCATGTAGGTTAGCTGAGACGCAGCCCACGGTGCCATTACTCACTTTCGGCTAAATGGCCCTCAATTTCTGACTTTTAAGCGCACGAGGTCTGATTCAACAGGAAACGTGGTTTTCTTTCTGTTCCAGACTAAAGTACAACTCAAAAATAAATACACAGCATCTCGTTTCTCTGTCTGGGTAATGATTGGCATCAGATGGAGTGCCAGGCTTTGAGAAAATAGATAGCCTTTTCTTGCACAGTTATAAATATAACTTACACGAAACAGGCCATTTTTTTTAGCAGTTTGGGATCCAGACACTTTTACTGGCCCCTTGGAAGGATAGATATGTTTATGTGTGTTCAGGAGCATTTTCTTCCAGAAGCCAACAATAAACAAGAAGGAAAAATAAAATCAAGGCTCGAGGGACATTGCTGGGGGCAGAGGGTTAAAACTGGGCGCGACTTCATTTGTAAAATATCCCAGAAAGTAAAATGATCTTGAGAGGTAAAATCCTCTACTTAATGTCCTGACCTAGGCTTCCTAAGAAAGCATCAATCACAATCTTAGTCCCAAAAACCCTCTTTTATTTAGACAGCTGTGAATTATGATCATTCACAGTCCGCAAGGCTTCACAAACAGTCTGTGAAGATTCCGACAGATGTCTGCTCGAGTTGCCACAGTCTTTCAAGGGAATGTTGATAAACACCCACCTTATCTCCCTTGGAAGGCTGCCAGAGACCTAATTGCCAATGCAGAGCAAGGCCAAACTTAGCCCAAACAGAACTTTTCAAAGCTTGAACCGACCAGATGAACTAATTGCTTCTTGCAAAGGCTCACGTCCCGTTCGCTCCTCTTTTATATCTTATGGGAGGGGTGAATCATCTCCAAGCCTTACTCCCGAGTTGATCCTGTTCTCTTAATTGTTCTTGCCTTCTGGCAGCTCTGCACATTCGCACACTGGGAACAGGCTCCCGCTGTTCTTCTGCTTCACTGATATCAGTCTCCGGAGACTCCAGAGGCAGCAAATAACTACCAGATGGCCGTGGCTCCCTTCTCTGCCTCTGACGCAAAGCCCTCCTCAGAGCCTTCCCCAGTCCAGGAACTGGCCCATGTTCCTCCCCAACTTCCTCACTGTCTAACTCTGCTGCTAGCTCCGCAGGCCACCGGCAGACCACAACGCTTACAACCAGAATTGGGAACAGCCCTTTGCTGCAATGATCAAAGAGGCACTAAAGGTTAACCAGTATTATACCTAGATAGAGGAAAGAATCATAATATTGGGTCAGAAGAAACTTAGTTCTAAAGCCCTGCATCTGTTGGTCTATGAGTTGCAGTGGCACACTGGTTAGAGCGCAGTATTGCAGGCTACTTCTGCTGACTGACTGCAATTTGGCAGTTCGAATCTCACCAGGCTCAAGGTTGACTCAGCCTTTCATCCTTCCGAGGTGGGTAAAATGAGGAGCCAGATTATTGGAGACAAGAGGCTGTAAACCGCTTAGAGAGGGCTGTAAAAGCACTGTGAAGCCGTATATAAATCTAAGTACTATTGCTATTTCTTCCTTTTTTCCTTCCCTTCCTCCTTCCTCCTTCTCCCTCCAATGTTCCCTTCCTTCCGGTTCTCCTTCCTCTTCAACTACCTCTCTCTCTACCCCGTCCCCCTTCTCCACTTCCTTCCTTCCTTCTTTCCTTCTTTCGTTCTTTCCTTCCCTTTTCTTATTCTTATTTCCCTTTAGCCTCCAGTCCCCTAATCCTCCTGGTTGCTCTTCTCTGCACTCTTTCTAGAGCAGGGATGTCAAACATGAGTCATAACAGCAGTTTACACTATCAAGAAGAAATTGCGAATAGAAGTTCTAGGGTTCACTCTGGAGAAAATCCAACCTCGCAATGCACCGGAGCTACCTTTCCGCATTTTAAAAAAATAAGTGGGGAAAAAAGCACATTATTATCTACAGACACGGCCTCCAACCAAGCATTAATCTCATTACGTCTGGAGTTCAAAACCATTTCTGTACCCCATAACAGAAGATTATAGTCAAGGCAACCTAGAGGAGAAGATTGCAGCTTCGGTGTTAGTTTTAAAATAAAGTCAGATATAATCATTTGAAAGCACGTCAATCAGCAGGAGGGTTGCAGTAAGAGACACGGCTTGTTTTCTCATTCCCTTTAATGTGACCAACCTCACCTCCTACCAGTTCGGCTGAGCCGGTAGTGGTTTGGCGACCCGGCAGCAACGCAGGCTGGCCATGCCCCTGAACCGCTTCTCCTTCGGGAGAACCGCCATCTTGATTTTCAGTTCTGCGAATGCGCAGAGCAATTGTAATTGCACAAATTTAATTTTTTCCCATGTTTTTCGCATGCACAGAATTATTTTTGTGCAAATGCGAACGTGTGCGGAATGTGCACCTGATGTCCGTGCGAGCGAAGCAAGCACGTGCGGGCAAAATGTGTGCGTGCACTGAACCGGCAGTAATGCTGGGAACAACCCACCCCAAATGTCACTACTTTCTCCAGGCCTCCTCCATCTTTCTAAACTCCACCTGCTAGATGGAGGGAATGGCGATTCCTCTGGTGACATCCTGCAGGTGACAGCCGGAAAAACTAATTAGCAGTAGATCCAATTAGATCTGCTGTCTAGATACGAATTATTATCTAGATGCTAATTAGCATTAGTAGTTTGCTAATGGATGTTAGGGCTACTGGCTTAGAAGGACTTACAAGTGGGATTCAACCAATGGTCCCTAAAGGGTAAAGGTGTGCTCGTCATTCCCGACTCTAGGGGGCGGTGCTCACCTCCATTTCAAAGCCGAAGAGCCAGCGCTGTCTGAAAATGTCTCCATGGTTATGTGGTTGGCATGACACAATGCCGATGGCTACTTCTGCTGGCTGCAGGCTGCCTGCAATTTGGCAGTTCGACTCTCACTAGGCTCAAAATTGACTCAGCCTCCCATCCTTCCGAGGTGGGTAAAATGAGGACCCAGCTTGTTGGGGGGCAAGCGGCTGACTCTGTAAACCACTTAGAGAGGGCTGGAAAGAAGTATATAAGTCTATTGCTATTGCTGTTGCTATTTTTCCTTCCTTCCTTCCTTCCTTCCTTCCTTCCTTCCTTCCTACCTACCTACCTACCTACCTACCTACCTGTTATTGCAGGCATATTGCAGGCAAACTCTGCCAACTGCCAGCAGTTGCCAGCAGTTCGATCCTGACTGGCTCACAGTCGACTCAGCCTCCCACCCTTCCAAGGTTGGTAAAATGAGGACCCAGATTATTGGCGGAAAGATGCTGACTCTGTAAACTGGTTAGAGAGGGCTGTAAAAGCACTGTGAAGCGGTATATAAATCTAATTGCTAGTGCTATTAAAGCTTGCTGGCATTCATTTTAGGAGCAAGCCTCTACCAAAGATTCCTACCTTCAATTCCTCCTTCTTCAAAGGTCAAAGCTATTCAGTACAAGCAGACATCCTTTTTAAAAATCCAATTATTTTGAAAGGCAGGGAAGAGATCTCTTTCTCAGTGGGACACTGGATACAAAGTGCACTTCAGTGCAAACTGATTCTTGTTCATTCTACTCAACAAGATGATTTCAATATTAGAGGACCAATTGTCACTAAGTGGATGTTGGCATTTCCTGCCCATTCACTAGTTCTTTGTCACTTACACAAGCATGAAAGAGAGATTGGGGACACACACTCACACACACTCACCAGGGAAAACTTTGCTGGGGGAGTGTGATTGGTCTTCGCTGTGCATTTTAACACAGTGTCTCTTTCTAATTTATTTTGCAGACCATAAAACCTGATAAAACCTGACATCGATAGAAAGTGCTAATTGGCTCCGTTAGGTATTCTTATCCCCAAGTATCAGTGTGTGTCATCGTATTCTGTCATCCTCCACAAGGAATTAGGAAAAAAAGGGAGGGGGGACAATTACATCTGAAGCCATATCCCTGCCAACTGTTATGTTCTTTTTCCCAGGTGTCAGGATAGCAGGAGTACTGAAAATGGATGTCAGGGTTCCAAATAGCATCCAAAATTAAATCAGAGTCCAAGGCAAAGCATTGCTCAAAGTTCCAATTTATGAAGAGAGCCATGTTGGCACATCTGGGAAAACCCGAATCTGAAGGCTTCCCAGTTTTCCCCACCCAGTTGAAAGTTCAAGATCTTGACCCCACACCCACAAGTCCATCCCATGGTCCAATCTCCCACTGCCACGTTGGCAGTTCCACCCATCCAGTTCCGGTCAGGTGCAGGGGTTCAAAGACAAAGGATGACCTTGGCTTTCTAGAAAGAATGTTGTTATGGCTACATAGCATCTGATTCCTTACAATCCCCCCTCCCATTTTCCCACAATAGAAAATGCATGGTAGAATAATAGAAAGTGTGGCAGGCCACAAGAAAAATGGCTGCAGGCCTGACAATGGAAAGATGGATGGGAGAACGTAGATATTACTGCTAGAAGGAATAGAACAGAATAACAGAATTGGAAGGGACCTTGGAGGGTCTTCTAGTCCAACCCCCTGCTTAGGCAGGAAACTTTACACCACTTCAGACAAATGGTCCAAATCTCTTCTTAAAAACTTCCAGTGTTGGAGCATTCACAACTTTTGGAGGCAAGTCGTTCCACTGATGAATTGTTCTCACTGTCAGGAAATTTCCACAGGAACAGGAAGCTCAAGTTCAAAACCCAGAGAGCCCTTACCTCATCCTTGGTGGTTCTGCTTCACCATTAAACCATCTTTCCATTCAACCTCCATGTTTCCAGTGTCTTTCTCCCAGTGGTGAGATTCAGCCAGTTCGCACCTATTCGGGAGAACCGGTTGTTAACTTTCTAAGCAGTTCGGAGAACCGGTTGTTGGAAGAAATCTCCTTTTGTTTTTTCCCACTTTACAGGGCTAATCCTGTAAGGAAGGCAGGAAGGAAGGAAACATTCTGGTGTTGTTTCTAGCCTAATCTTTATTGCCCTCCTTACAGAAACTGCCTCTCCGGTTAACCCTTATTACATCGTAACAGCTAAGCCGAAGCGCCCATCGGCGTGAGTGACATTGAGTTGCCCACGCCCACCCGGTCACATGATCACCAAGCCACCACCTATCCAGCTGGTCATTAGGGCAGAGAATTGGTTGTTAAATTATTTGAATCCTATCACTTTCTCCCCTCTTGGAACTGAACCAGATGGATATTTCTTCCAACACTAATTTAGTGCTGATTGTTTGTTGACCAGATACTTGCGTATCGACTGCAATAAGAAACCTCCTGGGCTTGGACTTTATGAACGATCCCAGTTCTTTGTGCCCGACACTGTTCAAAGTTAGAACTGTACTGAAAAAATGACTTGCAGTATGACCAGTCTTCACACTTCGCAACATCCCCTAGGTCACATCACCAAGATTCATAATGTTGGGCCAGACGGACCACAGATGAGTCAGAGGTTCAAAAGCTGAGCCATGGTCTTGCCATTGTTCAGCACTTTGGAGTGAATTTGAAAGTCAAGTATGCACACAAAAGACCAGTTGGTGAAATTTAGGATACAGAATTCAGGGTATTATTACTTTTGAATGATATTTGCGTATGTTTTTTCTTCTTGCTTCGCACAGCTGCATTCCTAGGTAGTTATGAATAGAAAGTTATTATGAATCAGTAGCTTTGCTTCCGCTCAGAACAATAATTAAAAAAAAAGAGAGAGAGAGAGAGAGAGAAAGGGATAGTGATGTGTAAGAGAGGGAGAAACGAGATGGTGTATAAATCAGTTTCCAGAAGGACAAAACAATTCTGATAGACTCGCAGAATTTCAAGGGTGGGAAACAGATGCTTGACAATCAAACATATTTTTCTCCCAAATTAAGCCAGCTACTGCACAACATGGTAATGTTGAGCATAGCCGTGCATTTGCATAAAGTAGGTAGGAGGATGCTTAAACATTCTGCAAAACGAGCAAATTATGTTCACAAAACAAAACAGCCCCATTTTTTTAAAAAAACAAGGAAGGCGTTGATTATGCGTGAAACTCCCGTTTTGGTATCTAAACTCTTCCGTTTGGTTTCTTTTGAGAAAGCTAGTTTTTAGCCCTTTCTGAATGCAAACGGGGACACACACACACACACACACACACGCCCACACACACACAAGCCTCAAGAGAACTAGCGGGATTTTCTAAGGCCGAGGCACAGATTTTCAGAAGTCTATGTCTTTCCTGTTTCAGAGAGCTCAGGAAAACTAAATCATGATGATAAAGATCTGGGCTTAATTCCAAAAAATTGTAGTTTCATCAAAGGTCCTTACACAATTAGTGTGATGGGTGTAGAGGGGATAGAATAGAATAGAATAGAATAGAATAGAATAGAATAACAGTTGGAGGTGTTCTAGTCCAATCCCCTGCCTAGGTAGGAAACCCTACATCACTTCAGACAAATGGTTCTCCAACATCTTCTTGGGGCATTCACAACCTCTGGAGGCAAGTTGTTCCATTGATTAATTGTTCTCACTGTCAGAAAATTTCTCCTTATTTCTAAGTTGCTTCTCTCCTTCCTTGCTTAGTTTCCATCTATTGCTTCTTGTCCTACCCTCAGGTGCCTTGGAGAATAGCTTGACTCCCTCTTCTTTGTGGCAGCCCCTGAGATATTGGAACACTGCTATCATGTCTCCCCTAGTCCTTCTTTTCATTCAACTAGACATACCCAGTTCCTGCAACCGTTCTTCATATGTTTTAGCCTCCAGTCCTCTAATCCTCTTTGTTGCTCTTCTCTGCACTCTTTCTAGAGTCCCCACACCTTTTCTACATCGTGGCGACCAAAACTGCATGCAGGATTCCAAGTGTAGCCTTATCAAGGCATTATAAAGTGTTATTAACACTTCATGTGATATTGATTCTATCCCGCTGTTTATGCAACCTAGAACTGTGTTGGCTTTTTTTTTTTTAGTGTAGTGATGAAGATGGGAGCACAAGAAATGAGGAAAATTCATGTTGTATAGGATGGACTCCAACACAAGTCCGTATGCTGGGAAGACTAAACCTCCAGATTGTATCTTGCAATATTATCCTGGAACATGTTTGTTTGTCTTCGTTTATAATCTAAAAAATAAACCCAGATTTGAACCAAGCAGCGCCCAAATATACAGCTAGCTGTGGTTTATTTAAACCTATAAACTGAACCCATGCTATTGTCTGGGATGACACAACTCAGTAAGGTAGAAATAAGATAAGTTAAGTCTAAACTAGGATATGGAAAACTTACCAATATCACGCTTACAGACACATTTAAAACATACAGGAAAGATCTTGGCATGGCAAGTGCACCATCTGGTGGGCTCATGTGGCATTTTTCATGCAACAGCTGAAGGAATTTACTCTTTATATTGTCCCTTTTTAGGGTTATTTTCCTCTGGCGCATAGCATAATATTTGAAGAGAATGGAGAAATGTCCCATCCTCCATTGTTCCAACTCAAAAGCCATGTCTTAAAGTTGGAAACTTAGCCTACACACATTTCATTTATTTATTACAATTTGGGTGGGAGGGCACAATCACAGCGAAGAAAATGCAACCGCTGGGAACAGCATATGGGGATGACTGCAAAGAAGCTGTGATTCTCCTCCACAATGTTTGTCTCTCACATGGAAGTAGGATTCTCCATTGGCTTTCTCGGGATCATGGGTCTCCAAACTTGGCCACTATAAGGCTTGTGGACTTCAACTCCCAGAATTCCCCAGCCAGACTGGATAGGCAGAATCCTCTCCAACTGTGCCTTCACAAAACCAATTTCAACAGAAGAAGAAAAAATATAGACAGGAAAATTCTGAACTGAAAAGGACTAGAAACTTAGGTTGTTGAAGTTTCTCAATGCTATGATCCAAGATTGACAACTATGGCTAATCTTTGACTTACAATGACAGTTGTAAGTTACTAAGCAAGACAGTTGTTGAGTTTCCCCCCCCCCCATTTTACGACCTTTCTTGCCACAGTTGCTAAGCGAATCATTGCAGTTTTTAAATAAGTAACACAGTTGTCCAGTGAACATGGCTTCCCCATTATTTGTCAGAAAATCACAAAAGGAGATCATATGAGAACACTGGGATTGTCATATACACCTGTGTTTCCCTGAAAAATAAGACCAGGTCTCATATTAATTTTGCTCCAAAACACACATTAGGTCTTATTTTCCAGTTAGGTCTTATTTTGGGGAAAATATAGCACTAAATGCATCAAACGATCTTAACTGGGGCTTATTTTTAGGAGTAGGGCTTATATTATGAGTATCCTGAAAAATTATGCTTATTTTCCGATTGGGTCTTATTTTGGGGGGAAACACGGATACATGTCAGTTGCCAAGCATCCAACTTTTGATCACATGACCATGGGGAAATGTGAAAAACTGTCATAAGTCACTTTTTTTCAGTGCTGTTGTAACTTTGAACCATCACCAGCAAATGGTTGCGAGTCAAGGCTTATGTCAGGCCTGCAGTTATATTCCTTTTAGGATCTTTGGCCTGCCACACTCTCTCTTTCTTTACTATGCTGTTCATTAGTGGAATGTGTTTCTTTTCAAAATAAAAAAAAATCCTTTGTAGGAATCAAGGTCATTCTTTGTCTCTGCACCTGACCGGAACTAGATGGGTGGAAATGCCAGTTAAGGCAGAGGAAGATTGGACTATGTGATGAACTTGTGGGTGTGGGGACAAGATCATCAACTTTCAACTGGGTGGAAACCCAGGAAGCTTTCAGATTCGGGTTTCCACAGTTTGTACCAGCATGTCTGTCTTATTAAATTGGAACTTTGATGAAAGTTATGTCTTGAACTCTGATTTAATTCTGGATGATATTTGGAACGCTGACAGCCTACTTGAAATTCCAGGACCTTGGACAGCACCGGTCCCATAGGAAAGACTCCACAGCTCATACAGATGCTACATCAAATTCCAGTTCAATTGTCAATTTGGCTCATTTCTAAAAGCAATATGGGCTAAGGAGAGCCGATAGTTTTCTTCCGTATCTGCAGTTTCTATATTTATCTTGTTTTGCGGACAAGAAAAACACAATGCAAGCAATCTGGCAGTGGCTGGCAAATCTCTTCTGATCCCTTCTGATCGTTAGGCCATGACTGAGTATTATGATCCCGAAGCGTTCTCCCAATTTTCTGCAGTTCCCTGCTGAGGTTTCCTCGTTATTGTTGGTTTCTCTAATATGTCCCACAAGCCCCTCTGTCTTAGAAGTACAACAGGAAATGGGCCAATGCATCAACATTTGACAATACGGTAGGATAAGCAACCTACAGAATTAAATGACAACCTTTCTAGATCTCCCACAATCAACCGGAGAAATCAGGAAATCATCAGAAATGCATAGTCCTGCTCGCATTCTGCAACAATCCCCTGATAAGGTAAAGGTTAAGGTTCCCCTCACACATATGTGCTAGTCGTTCCCGACTTTAGGGGGCGGTGCTCATCTCCATTTCTAAGCCAAAGTGCCAACGCTGTCCGAAGACACCTCTGTGGTCATGTGGCTGGCATGACTAAACACCAAAGGTGCACGGAATGCTTTTACCTTCCCACCAAAGGTGGTCCCTATTTTCCTGCTTGCATTTTTATCTGCTTTCAAACTTCTAGGTTGGCAGAAGCTGGGACAAGTCATGGGAGCTCACTCTGTTACGTGGTGCTAGGGATTCAAACTGCCGAACTGCCTACCTTTCTGATTGACAAGCTCAACATCTTAACCACTGAGCCACTGCATCCAATTTGCAACAACCCCCTGAATGGTACTGTTTTATTCCCCTCAACTTAGTCCAATTGCTTTGTAAAGAGAAAATCCATAGCTGAGCTGTACAATCCCTGAGAAATCCCCTACTGGTATCAGCTCTGAATCTCACATCCATCACTTTAATCACATGATTCAAAGCTGAATGGGTGTGATCTTGTGTTATAAATCTCCGGTCTGTGAAACTCCTTTCAGCTCCAAAGCCAGCCCTATTTTTCAGCCCAAGAAATACTCCCTTCGTATTTCCCATATTTCTTCCAGAGTTGTTGTTGTGGGGGAAAATAGGAGAAAGCCTTGATGGACATGTTTGCTGCCTTGAGTTTTTTGTAAAAAGTAAAAAATAAAAATAAAGGCAGGATAGGAGTGGAGTGGAATGGAATGGAATGGAATAGAATGAGAATGGAATGGAATGGAATGGAAAAGAAGAGAAGAGAAGAGAAGAGAAGAGAACAGAACAGAACAGAACAAATTAGAGAAAATGAATGGAATGGAATGGAATAGAATAGAATAGATTAGAATGAGAAGGAATAGAATAGAATAGAATAGAATAGAATAGAATAGAATAGAATAGAATAGAATAGAATAGAATTAGAAAGAATGGAATGGAATGAATAGAATAGAATAGATTAGAATGAGAAAGAATGGAATGGAATAGAATAGAATAGAATAGAATAGAATAGAATAGAACAGAACAGAATAGAACAGAATTAGAAAGAATGGAATGGAATGAATAGAATAGAATAGAATAGATTAGAATGAGAAGGAATAGAATAGAATAGAAAAGAATAGAATAGAATAGAATAAGAAATAATGGAATGGAATGGAGTAGAGTAGAGTAGAGTAGAATAGAATAGAATAGAATAGAATAGAATAGAATAGAATAGAATAGAATAGAATAGAATAGAATAGAATAGAATAGAATAGAATAGAATAGAATAGAATAGAATAGAATGAGAAAGAATGCAATGGAATGGAATGGAATGGAATGCAATGGAACGGAACGGAACAGAACGGAACAGAACAGAACAGAACAGAACAGAACAGAATAGAAGTTGGAAGGAACTTTGGTGGTCTTCTAGTCCAGCCCCAGTTCAAGCACATACTATTTCAGATAGGTGTGTGTCCAGTCTCTTCTTAAAAACCTCCAGTGATAAAGCTCCCGCGATTTCTGAAGGCAAGTTGTTCCATTGGTTCATTGTCCTCACTGTTAGGAAGTTTCTCCTTAATTCCAGGTTGCTTCTCTCCTTGATCAATTTCCAGCCATTGTTTCTTGTCCTGCCCTCTGGTGCTTTGGAGAATAATTTCACTCCCCCTCTTCTTCTTTGTGGCAGCCCCTCAAGTACTGGAACACTGCTATCCTGTCACTCCTAATTCTTCTTTTCTTTAGACTAGCCAGACTTGCACTTACAAAAAACACTTTCACGCCTGGCTTTTTCCCCCATCGAGGAGCTGAACGTTTTAAGATCTCCTTTGTAAAAAAAAAAACACCAGAGGGCGCTCTAATGCATGTGGAACTTTCAGCCAGGGGGTGGCCTGGTTAAAAAAAAGGAGAAATAAATTCCCCTTGCCCTGGAATGCTTTGCAGCTTATTGATCCAGAGAAATCATTCCAGTCTGTTTCGCTTGTAGGTTTCCAAATGCGGAGGGAGGGAGGGGGAGAGGGAGAAAATTGTCGCGGTCATAAGAGACAAAAGCACAAGGAGGTCAGACACGGATGGCCCAGAAAGTGTCAAAATCAAAGAGCCCCTCCTTCTCTGCTGGGGATTGTCCTTGTGCCCACTGCTGTGTTAAACAAGGAAGGAGAGTGCCCCATTTTAAATAGGGGTGACTGGGCCTGGAGAGATTCTAGTCCCCCTACCTTTGCATGGCTTGGAGTCCAGAGGTGGATTCCTAGTGGCTCGTCCCAATTCGGACAAGTAGGTAGTAACTCAGCTGGCCACGCCCTCGAACCGGTTGTATCGGTGGTGCTGTAGGGGGCACCATCTTGTTTTTTGCTTCTGCACATGCACAGAAGCATTTTTTGAGTAATTCTTTTCCATTTTCATAACATATAAACATATACTATTACATAGCCAACATCGTTTTGTATTATTAAATGTTTAAATCAATGAATCTTACCATCAAGTCCCAAAACACAATTATTAGCTCTTCTGATCTCCATACACCATATTTATCCTTATCCCTCACTTTCTTCTCCCTCTCTCTCCTCCCCCTCCCTACCTACTTTCTTCCCTCTGTCATCCTTCCCTTCTCAACTTCCCCTTCCTCTCTCCTTCTTCTCTCCCCCCTTTCCACTCCTCCTTTCTGTCCTCCTCTTCCTCCCTCCTTGCCCTCTCTCCTATCCCTCTCTTCTTCCCTTACCTCTCTCCTCTACTTCACGCTCTTCATCTCCTTTACTTGGTGAATTTCAGCTTCTGAGCAAGCTCCATTTTATATTGATGGTATTTATAGTTCTTTTTCAATATACATATTTAATTTTAACATCCTTTCTTTAAAAAAAACAAAATAGAACAAAAAAGTATACATATATATATATGCACAGAAGCATTTTTAACCTGCTGCACATGTGTGCATAGCGTGCATTGCGCATGCGCCCCTGAAGCACGTCCCAGAGCAAACTGTCATTAGAAGAAGCCGGAATCCACCCCTCTTGGAGCCCCATAGCAAATTGGAGTTTTCTGGATGTCTTATGTTGCAAGGGTGGGCGACTGAGGAGTGGAATGTATACTGGCGGCCCTCGTTTAGCGACTGCCTCATTTAGCATCCATTTGCAGTCACAGTGGTGATGAAAAAGCTAGCTTTGCAACCAGTTCTGGCACGCATGGCCTTCGCAGGTCTGTCAAGCAAAGGAAAGCTCAAGTTGGATTGTAAAATTGTGATGTTCTGTTTAGAGAGTGCTTTGCTTAATGACCAAGTTACCGGTCCCAATTTGGATTGCTGAATGAATACTACTGCTAAGTCTCTTATCATCCATTTCAGGCAATTTTCTCTGAAATTATCAGGAGGGAGGGAAAACGAAAGGAAGGAAGGGAAAATGGAAGGGAGGGAAAAAGGAAGGGAGGGAGGAAGGAAGGAAGGAAGGAAGGAAGGAAGGAAGGAAGGAAGGAAGGAAGGAAGGAAGGAAGGAAGGAAGGAAGGAAGGAAGGAAGGAAAAATGGGAGGAAAATGGAAGGGAGGGAGGGAGGGAGAAGGAAGGGAGAGAGGGAAGGAGGGAGGGAGAAGGAAGGGAGGGAGGAAGGAAGGAAGAAAGGAAGGAAGGAAAAATGGGAGGTAAAATGGGAGGGAGGGAAAATGGAAGGGAGGGAGAGAGGGAGGGAGAAGGAAGGGAGGGAGAGAGGGAAGGAGAAGGAAGGGAGGGAGGGAGGAAGGAAGGAAAAATGGGAGGAAAAATGGGAGGACGGGAAAATGGAAGGGAGGGAGAGAGGGAGAAGGGAGGGAGGGAGGAAGGAAGGAAAAATGGAAGAGAGGGAGGGAAATGGAAGGGAGGGAGAGAGGGGGAGGGAGGGAGGAAGAAGGGAGGGAGGAAGAAGGGAGGGAGGAAGGAAAGAAGGAAGGAAGGAAGAAAAGTATTGCAATTAATGTTGCTATTTATAAAAAAATAAAAAGCGGGCTAATAGCTGTGAGAACAAGTGTACAATACAGTGTACAATAAAGGGATGTCAAATAAATAAACTGAATATCACATCTCCCCAGTGTTTTATCTTGAAAGGCATCTAAACTGCTGAATAAACAGAAGCATGAAATGTGTTCGCTTTCAGGCATGAGTTTATATTTACAGGCATTAATTCTGGGAATCGTGAACTAGAGATATACTTCGGAATAATTCCACTTGCTTTCTTAGGCGAACTTAATTGTCATTATCTCTCCCAGAGAGAAGGGGTAGCATTGCCAGATGGAAACTAAGAACCCTGAGCAGGGTTTAAGCCGTGGCAAACTATAATTCCCAGAATTCTTGATAAAAATTAAGCTTAGACACAATGGGAATTAGGAGCTTAGCCGGAGAAGCAAAACGACTTCTCTTATCGCCCTCTGCCTAACCTACAAAATCAAGTCTCAGCCACTTCTCTCAAAAATCTCAGCGGCTCCATCCTTCCCTGATTCCTACACCTCGATTTTTTTCCATCTGTAAGGCAGGTGACAGACAACCCTAATTTTGCACCAATCCTCCCTCTTCCCCCCCACCCCAGTGAGAGTCACATCTTCACCAAAACACACCCTCCTTCACACACATAATGTATGGGAATTATGAACTTCTAACACCTAGAGAGGCCCAACTTAGAGGTGTGGGAGGAGAGAGGAGATGTAAATTATTCATATGCTAGCATGTTGGGGGTTTTTTCCCCCCTTCATTCCTTTTGTGGCTGACTCGGAAAAATCACAGTTGGCTGCTTCGTTATCTGCAAGCAACCTGAAAGAATTTTAAGCAACCTAAAATCTCTGTGATGCGAGTGGGGGTTTTTTTTCTCCCTGTGGACAAACCAACATACCGTGGCCCTTAAGTACCACGTAAATAGAGGCTGGGTGAAACCAGGCTTAATAGCAGTAACTGTGAGAGGGATCTTGGAGTCTTAGTGGGCAACCACTTAAATATGAGGCAGCAGTGTGAGGCATCAACCAAAAAAGCCAATGCAGTCCTAAGTTGCATTAACAGAGGGATGCAATCAAGATCAAGGGAGGTGCTAACACCACTCCATAAAGCCTTAGTAAGACCACACCTAGAGTACTGCGTCCAGTTTTGGTCACCACACTCTTAAAAAAGAAGTTGAGACTCTAAAAAAAGGCAGAGAAGAGCATCCTACATGATTTTAGGGGACTGGAGGCTAAAACATATGATAAACGGTTGCAGGAACTGGTCATGGCTAGTCTAGTGAAGAGAAGGACCAGGGGAGACATGACAGCAATCTTCCAATATCTGAGGGGCTGCCCCAGAGAGTAGAGAGTCAAGTTATTCTTCAAGGGGCTGGTTTATTGGTCAGCTCCACAATTTAGGGCTTTCAGTTAGGACAGGTAAAGGAAAAAGGACGCTGCACTAGGAGGAGACTCTATGGTGGGGAAACCAGACTTCTGGTCGGCTCCAGAATTGAACGGGGGGCTTCTGGTTAGGACCTTTGTGGCTCTTTGAGTATTTAAGATTGCTGACCCCTGGTGTAGGGTCCCCTGCTTGGGCAGAGGGTGGGGTTGGACTAGATGACCTACAAGTCTGTTAATCTGTATTTGTATCTAAATCATGCAATATGAAGCTTCATTGAGTCTTTAAGAGAAGGAACGAATGAGAAAACACCCAAGTCAAAATCCTGGCTCTGTATGAACAAGCCATGACTCAAGCAACTACAATAACCAGATGGCAGGATAGTTTTTGTGAATCATGGGTAGGGACACCTGTGGAGGGTGGGGTCAAAAAAAAGCAAAGATGATCATCAACATCATGCAATCATCACCCTGCCTCTTTTTAAGTGAAAAGGATAGGGCTTTGATCAATGGCCTCTTTACACCTATTTCTTCAAACTTCATCTTCCTTCCCGTGTCCTCACCACTTTCTATAGAGGGACGATCAAGAGCATCCTGCCATATGCCATGACTCTCTGGCTTGGAAGCATTCCTGCTTCATACAGGAAGATGGAGCAGAGAGTGGTGAGGACAGCAAAAAAGATTATTGGTAGTTCACTTCCTTCTATCCAGACATGGCATATAAGCAATGCTTAAGCAGACTCCGAAGGATTGCCTGGGACACTACACATCCTCTTCACAACCTGTTTTCCTTGTTACCTTCTTGGAGAAGGCTTCGTGGTGTCCAAAGCAGAACATCTAGATTCAGTCACAGTTTTGATTCATATAGTATCAACCTTGTGAACTCTCAAGTTTCCTCTTTCCACTACGTATTCAAAATGGATGGATAGATGGATGGATGGATGGATGGATGGATGGATGGATGGATGGATGGATGGATGGGTAGATGGGTAGATGGGTAGATGGATAGATGGATAGATGGATAGATGGATAGATGGATAGATGGATAGATGGATAGATGGATAGATGGATAGATGGATAGATGGATAGATGGATAGATGGATGGATGGATGGATGGATGGATGGATGGATAGATGCATCCATGCATGGATAGGGGTAGGGGTAGGGGTAGGGGTAGGGGTAGGGATATACACTTTCTCTTGCAAACAGGCAACAGAATTTCATTTTAATGTGGGCCAGTGTAAAATGGCAATAAAGTTATCTTAGATTCAGGGCTAGATTACAAAGGAAAAATCAAGTGATTGAATGCCCTTTTCTAAACCATCATGAAAACAGAAGCATCTAACTAAAGACAAACTCTTGTAACAAAAACAACATCAGTTCTTCTCAAGTTCATTCAAAACATTTCAGATACTCAATTCAGATCATATTGCCTTAATGGAATAATTGGCGGGAAAGGGGCAGCATAAGCCAGCAGAAAATGAAATACAGTCATTAGTTTGCGCTCGATAAAGTGATTTTTCTGAACATTAATAAAGTAGCGAATACTCTTCCCTTGCGCAGACCACATTTGCTGGAGGCTTGCTGGGGAATGGAAGGCTTCGCGCTCACATGTTTCAGGCAAGTTGTTTAATTTTAACCCCAAACACAACGGTGCCGTGGGCCAAAGGAGCATATTTGCATCTTTCTTCCTTTTTTCAAAAAAAAAAAATCTGGGTTGTTTTGCTTCTTCTTTTTCTCTCTCTCTGCCCCCATAAAGGTCAGCAGTGAATAATTCAAAAGAAGTGGTGATATTATTCACTGAAGGAGAAACAGCAATGAGTTACACACCAGCAGAAATAAGCAGAGCCCTCGATGCATTGGCCTCTTTTGAAAAAGGGAGGATTGCAAAAGCTGCCCGACGGAGGTTTTCTTGAGGTGGTTAGGGACTGAAAGGATTAACCTGCTCTGTTCCTCTCCTTCCAGGACACAATCATCGGCTGAGAGGGGCAGCATGTCAGCCCTGGAATCCAACTTTAGCTTCGATCTTCAGGGCTGCCACATTTAGAGCTGTGGGGAAACGGGAGGGGGTTGGTTGGAGATATCTAGCCATAACAACATTCCTTTCTCTGGGAGTCAAGGACGTTCGGCCTGTACCTGGAGAGGCGTGGCTGGAGGACATCTCCGGTTGGGATGGTTAATTGATTGGGCCATGTGATGGACATGTGGGTACAGGGGAAGGAACTTTGACTTTCCTTTGCTGTTCTGACCTAGGCTTCCCAAAATCACGAATCCGACTCCTCATCCTAATAACACCCCTTTTAATTAGTTTAAAATGAAATCCTCTCCAGCAAAATCCCGGCTAACATTCTTTCAAGAGATTTTGCAACTACAAACCTTGATCAGGCTTGGAGAGCTGCCAGACCCATATCTTCCAAATGCCACGCTGTAGCAGACAATACTTGGCAAGAAGTCAGGAGCAGATCTTCACCCCGATAAATTGAACTAATTGTCTCCTGCAAACTCCCCTCCCCTTTCGCTCCTCTTCATTCCCTCTGGGAGGGGCCATTCACCATCCACCTGTGGCTTTACTCCCGAGTCAGCCCCTGTTCCTTAGCTGTTCTCCTGGCAACTCTGCGCACTGGGAACAGGCTCCAGCTGTTCTTCTGCCCCACTGCTGTCTGACTCCACCCCCTTATCCTTCCCCTTCTCCTCCTCCTCCCTCCTCCTCCTCTTCTTCTTCTTGTTCTTCTTCCTCTTCTCCTCCTCCTCCTTTCTCCTCTTCTCATTCTCCTCCTCCTTCCTTCCTCTTCCTCTTCTTCTTCTTCCTTCCCTTCCTCTTCTTCCTATTTCTTCTCTTTTTCTTCTAATTCTAATCCTCCTCCTTCCTCTTCCTCTTCTCCTCCTTCCTTCATTCCTGCCTTCCTTCTCCTCATCTTCTCTTTCTTCCTCTTCCTCCTCTTCCTTCTCTTTTTCTTTTTCTTCTAATTCTAATCCTCCTCTTTCCTTCCTTCCTCCTCCTCATCTTCTTCCCCTCCTCTTCTTCCTATTTCTTCTTTTTTCCCCTTCTAATTCTAATCCTTCTCCTCCTCCTCTCATGTGCAAACTTCATTTCAGCTTCTGTTTGGCCTTGGTGGGAAGAGCATGGTGAATTTGGCTTCATTCAGCTTCTCATTTCTTTTTGCAAAATATTCTTTAAAAGGGGACCTCCGGAGGCCATCTCTCTAAAAGCAGGGCCAGCAGCTGTGCCCTTCAGCCATGGCTGAAGGCGAAGGTAATTAAAAGTTATTTTATGCTGAGAGGTTACAAGCGTAGCAGACAAGACTCACATGGTTATCACTCTGCAATCTGTTCCTGGGGAATCTTGTGAATTCTCACAGTAACACGTTGTGACGACCTGTTTAAAGATCACTGAAAGATTTAAAAGCAAAAGGGGAAGAAGGGAAACATTTAACTAGGCAGGGATGGGGTAGGCTGGAGCAAAGGGGGAAGGAAGGAAAGGGGGAGGGTGGGAGAAAGGGAGGGAAGAGGGAAGGAAGGGAGTGAGAGAGGGAAAGCAGGAGCAAGTGAGAAAGAAATGGAGGAAGAGATGGAGAAAGGGAGGGAGGAGGGAGGGAGAAAGGGAGGAGAGGGAGGAGGAAGGGAGGGAAGGGAGAGAGAGGGAGGGTGGGAGGGAAGGAAAGGAGGGAGGAAAATAGATAAGACGAAGGAAGGGAGGGAGGGAAGGAGGAGAGGGAGAGAGTGTGGGAGGAGGGAGGAAAGGAAAGGAGGGAAGGAGGGAGAGAAGGGAGGGAGGGAAGGAAGGAAAGGAGGGAAGGTGGGAGAGAGGGAGAGAAGGGAGAGAGTGAGGGAGGGAAGGGAAGGAGGGAGGGATGAAGGAAAAGAGGTAAGTGAAGGAAGGAAGGAAGGAGGGAGGGAGGGAGGGAGGGAGGGAGGAAGGAAGAGGAATCTACATTTTCAAGTCCAAACGTGGAAAATATGCTGGGAATAAACAGGTTCAAATATTGCTATTTCAGCTCAATTAAAACCTTTCTGCCTCCTCACTGGTTCTGAACATCAGGGTGCCAACAGATCCTGCCTTAGTGGCATTTATATTTTATGCAAGCGAAAGGAAAGTACATTCCATGCCTCTAGATTATTCTTAGCCCCCAAGCATGCATTTAGGGGTCTCCTGCATAATAAATTGACTCCACGCTTCCCTAAAGAGAAAACACTGATTTTATTCTTTCCATAACAGAAGTGCAAACGTTTTGCCTCCTTCGGCGTGATGATCTGATATAAATTCTCCAGATCCTTCCTGACTTTTCAGCAAGCTGATTTTATGAAAGTCTTTCAAACTGAATGAACTTTATTAAAACTCACAAACTTTCATTCAAACATATTGAGATGAACCAAAATGATCTGATTCAGAATTTCTTTTCAATACGCTTGTTTTTTTCGAAGAAAGGAAACGAACATGGAAGCCGGGAGCCATAATTTATTTTAAATACATTCATTTGCTCTGAGTGGACACATAAAAATGTGGGTTTCTCTCCAGATACAATCCAAGATGGAGCTACTGTGATACTCCACATACCCCAGCAATATTAATTCCAAAATGGGGACTATTGTTTGTTATTATTAGTAATAGCCCTCTCTAAGCGGTTTACAGAGTCAGCACATTTGCCCGTAACAATTGGGGTCCTTATTTTACCCACCTCGGAAGGATGGAAGGCTGAGTCAAGTTGAGCCAGTCAGAATCGAACTGCTGGCAGTGGGCAGATTTAACCTGCAAAACTGCATTCTAACCATTGTAAAGGGAAGGAAGGAAGGAAGGAAGGAAGGAAGGAAGGAAGGAAGGAAGGAAGGAAGGAAGGAAGGAAGGAAGGAAGATAGCAATAGCACTTAGGCTTATATACAGTTTCAGAGTGCTTTTACAGCCCTCTCTAAGCGGCTTACAGAGTCAACATCTTTTCCCCAACAGACTCCTCATTTTACCCACTTCAGAAGGATGGAAGGCTGAGTCAATCTTGACCCTGGTGGTGATTCGAACTGCCAAATTGCAGGCAGTCAACAGAAGTAGCCTGCAGTACTGCATTCTAAACACTGTGTCACCGAGGCTCATCTTTATTATTAATAATATTTCCCTGAAAAGTAGCTCAAAACTAATTTCGGTCTAGAATGCTTATAGTTGAAGAACCGTCACTGACTTGAGTGTTTATTCCAAGAATAAAGTCCAATTAGTTTTCATTTAACAACTGCAATTGGAACTGGCAATTTGTTTATCAAGTGAAGCGGCAGCTAAGTGAAACTGCTACTCTGCTTAGCATTTGATTTCAGTTTCCTTTGCTTTACAGATCTGCAAGGGTCATAAATGTGAGGACTGTTGAGAAAGTTACTTTTTCATTCCCATCGTAACTGCAAATGGTCGATGTATGAAGTAGTCACTAAACAAGGACTACTTGAATAAACATTTGGATAGGTGAATGTTCATATCTTTCGAGTCCAGAATAGTATCGTCCGAGAACAAAGAACCTCTTTTAAAATATATGTGATTTCTCCTCCTAAGTAGATTTTTTTTAAATTATTTTCTTGGATGTAGGCAATCTGTCAATGGTTTGATGTAATGATGGGAGATGTAGAAGTTACTCTTCTGTAAGAATATCATTTCCTACATGAGTGGCTGCAAAGCGAATACTCTTAATGTTTTTCCATCAAGAAGTATTTGGAACTAGCCGATATACCGGTGTTGTCCGGGTATTTATTTATAGGGGGGGAATGTCTGGACCAAATGTAAATTCTAATTTTGGGTTTTTCCCCTTATCAGAGGGAGCCCCGTTGTGGAGTACTGTGAAGCTGTTACCATGGCAACTCCACTGCGCTGCCCAGTACAAGCCTTTTTATGGCAGTACAGTAGAATCCATTTTAAGGCACAACAGGATGTATCTTAACAGGTCACACACTGTGAGGGGTTTTAGAGGTGCCTTACCCCCATAGTATTTGTTTCCAGAGAGTATGTCCTCTGTGTACCAAGTTTGGTTGAAATTGCTCGAGGCGTTCCAGAGTTATGCTGAAACATACACACGCACGCACGCACACAAGTTTATATATAGATATAGATAGCTCTACTCCTATTTCATGTCAAGCAATGTAAAGGGTTAATTAATATTTGTTTTGAAAAGAGGAATTAAGTTTTGGGACAAGCTTAAGGTGTCACAATGGCAACCTAATAAAAAAAATATAACAAACCATATCTCTTTGTCTGACAGATTCAAAATAAAGCTTTCATTGTCTATCACATCTGACTGACCTGCCGTTTTGGAACGATGTGACTTTCTCCGTTGTGGCAATATGGCTTGGCTTCCTTTTAAGTAGAAGGCTTCATGTCTCTATCAGCCGAAGTTTAGAGAAGCATTTAGAAAAGTTGCAAAAGTCTTGACACTCGACACTCGGGTTCTGCTGGGGATGCAAAACGTCCCCGGTGTCTTCCATTTTTAATATCAGAGTCAAGCTAGTGGAAGAGATCAGTGTCAAATCAAGTCATTTGGAAGTAGAACTCACAAAGGCTCTGTCTTTCCTGCCAGGCGAAAACAAAGAATGGTCCTTACGATAGACAAATGGACACACCGTCCAATCGCACTGGGTGATGGAAGACGCAGCTGAAGGAGTGGCGGCAAATATTGGTAGGACCACCATAGCTTCCCAAGGAAGAGGCAGTACATTCCAGAGGAGACCCTCAAGACAAGAGACTGTGCAGTCCTGAAGTAGATTAGTGCTGTGGCTCTCCAGAAGCCAGCATATTCGGACAGTGAGGAGGTTGGGGAGGAACATGGGCCAGCCCTGGAGCCTGGGGAAGGCTCTGATGAGGGCTCTGTGTCAGAGGCAGAGAGGGAGGTAGAGCCATATGTCAGTTGTCAGCTGCCTTCAGAGTCAGACATCAGTAAGGCAGAAGAACAGCTGGAGCCTGTTCCCAGTGTGCGCATGTACAGAGTTGCCAGACGAAGGGAACAGCTAAAGAACAGGGGTCGACTTGGGAGTAAGGCCACAGGTGGACAATGAATGGCCCCTCCCAGAGGAGATAAAAGAGGACTGAAAGGGGAGTGGCATTTGCAGGAGACAATTTGTTCGCCTAATTGGTTCCTGACTCCCTGAGACTCTTTCCCAAGTTCTGCAGATATCGGCCTGGCAGCTCTCCAAGCCAAATAAGGTCTGTGACCATAAATCCTCCTTCGAAAGTCTTTGCTAGCTGTGAATGAGCGGAATTCACAATAAATTAATAAAAGGGGTTTTTGCCAGGACAAGAAGTTTGTTTTATGCTCTTGGGAAGCCTTGGTCAGAACAATTACTACTGCTTTTTTAAAGCCTTAGTAAGGCCACACTTCGAATGCTGCATCTAGTTTTGGTCACCACATTACAAAGAAGATGTTGAAACTTTGGAAAAAGTGCAAAGAAGAGCAACTAAGATGATTAAAGGGCTGGAGACTAAACCATATGAAGAAGGTTGCAGGATTTGGGTTTGGCTAGTCTACAGAAAGGGAGGGCTGGGTGGGGGACAGGATAGCAGTATTCCAATATTTGAGGGGAACTGATGGAACAGAAGTTGCCTTCAGAAGTTGTGGGAGCCTCATCCCTGGTAGCTTTCAAGAAGAGATTGGACTGCCATCTTTCAGAAATGGTGTAGGGTCTCCTGCTTGGGTGGGGAGTTGGACTAGATGACTTACAAGGTCCCTTCCAACTCTGTTAATCTCTCTCTCTCTCTCTCTCTCTCTCTTTCTCCCTCTCTCTTGCTCCCTTTCTTAATCTCTCTTTCTTTATCTCCCCCTCTCTCGCGCGCATGCACAGAGAGAGAGAGCGAGAGAGAGAGAGAGAAAGAGAAAGAGAGAAAGAGAGAGAGAGAGATTAACAGAGTTGGAACAGACATATTTCAAAGAAAATAAATGAGACTATATCACATTGCATGATTGAGAAGGTGGGGAAAGTAATTGTAATAAACAGAAACAGGATTTTACACAGGTCCTTCTCCTTTGCCGGTTTCAGCCCACATTCAATATAAAAAAAGAGACGGCTGGGCTGAAAAATCTCATTTCTCCCTTAAAACAGGAGATTTATTCAAAATCTCAGGAAGGGAAAGTTTCCAAGCTGTAATGGAAAAGTTGTAAGCCTCCAGCTGTTGCTCAGTTACAGCTGGCATCTGCTTCAGGCAGCCTGACTAATGTTGAATGGAGATGCTCAGGAAGGCACTCAATTTCACAATCCTTCAAAGTCTCCTCTTCTTTTTCTTCTTTTCTTCTTGTTCGGCAGGTTGCAGCGTGAGTGATATAATTCAGAACAGCTCATTAATGGAGAAGCTTTGCATTTGGCTGCTGTCACAAAGGCGGCGCTTCAAACTAATCTGTCTTCCCACGGCAGCGCTTACCTCTTTTAAAGAATAAAAGGCGATCTGTGTCATGGCCCGGAGCTAAAACTCAAGAGACGCCACTTTCCTACCTCACTGCAAAATTTTCTCGCTTCTCAAACACTTTCATTAAATGCTCTGGCCTGTTGCTAGAACCTTAATCAGCCAGGATGTCTTGTATTCGAACATTGGAATGGAATGGAATGGAATGGAATGGAATAGAATAGAATAGAATAGAATAGAATAGAATAGAATAGAATAGAATAGAATAGAATAGAATAGAGCAGAGCAGAGCAGAGCAGAGCAGAGCAAATTAGAGAAAATGAATGGAATGGAATGGAATGGAATGGAATGGAATGGAATGGAATGGAAGAGAAGAGAAGAGAAGAGAAGAGAAGAGAAGAGAAGAGAAGAGAAGAGAAGAGATAAAATTAATAGAATAGAATAGAATAGAATAGAATAGAATAGAACAAATTAGAGAAAATGAATGGAATGGAATGGAATGGAATGGAATGGAATGGAATGGAAGTGAAGAGAAGAGAAGAGAAGAGAAGAGAAGAGAAGAGAAGAGAAGAGAAGAGAAGAGAAGAGAGAAAATTAATGGAATAGAATAGAATAGAATAGAATAGAATAGAATAGAATAGAATAGAACAAATTAGAGAAAATGAATGGAATGGAATGGAATGGAATAGAATAGAATAGAATAGAATAGAACAAATTAGAGAAAATGAATGGAATAGAATAGAATAGAATAGAATAGAACAAAACAAATTAGAGAAAATGAATGGAATAGAATAGAATAGAATAGAATAGAATAGAACAAATTAGAGAAAATGAATGGAACGGAATGGAATAGAATATATAGTTCCATTTGTGTGGCACAGTCAGCACTTGCACAAATGAAGCTGGGTGTACGCATCCTCCTGTCCACTGTTTCCACGGCCCAATTCTGAACAGGTCCCTGGCCTGTGTAAACCATACACCCCAGAAAAGAGTATTTTTGTACCCCAGATCCTAAGTATTGACATTCTAGGTATTCACCTACAAGGATGATGCCGTCTCATTTGGACTTCACTGTGAGGAGGACGAAGAAATAATGAGTATCTCTTGCACGCAAATAACATTATAGTTACTCCTCACACAAAGCAACCCCTTGGAAATGAAGATTTACTTTACAAAACCTTTTTTTTTTCCAATGCAGTTTTTTTCTTCTTCTGTCAATTGGAGGGAAGGGATTGTTTCACCTCAGCTAAGAATAGATGATGCTGTTGAGAACGAAGGAATTAACATGAGGTGTAAAGATGATTGCTGAAGTGAAACTCATTCAAGCCTCTTCTTTCTTCTTTCGTTCCTTTCTTTCTTAAAGTGAACAGGGAGCTTAAAAAGAAGGGGGGGAAGAGAAACTCTTCAAAGCAAGACATTTTTCAGAGCGGGACATCCAATTCTAAGGATTTTTCCTTGTGTTCCTTTCTTTGAAGCGCTTTATATAATCCCTTCCCCCCACACCAGTGGTGGGTTCCTACTGGTTCAGACTGGTTTGGCAGAACCAGTAGTGGTTTGGCAGCCTGGGCTGCTGGAACCGGCAGCGACCCAGGCCTGCCACGCTCTCGAACCGGTTCTCGTACGGCAGCGCCATCTTGTTTTTTGTTTCTGCGCATGTGCAGAAAAATTTTCATTGCATAAATTTAATTTGGTTTTTCATTTTTTAACATTTTGGGCATGCGCAGACCTATTTAGGTGCAAATGTGCGCAAAATAGCGGGCGAGTGCAAAATTGCAAGTGCGCGTGTAAAATTGCAAGCATGCACGTGCAAAATTGTGAGCGTCCATACACAGAATTGTGAGTGCAAGCGCGCAAGCGCAAAATTGCACACACATCATGTTCATCCAAGGGGGGCATTAGTTCTCTTGACCAAAGAAATGGATGTTGTATTGCAATGTATACATTATAAAAAAGATGATGAGACTCTAGAAAGAGTGCAGAGAAGAGCAACCAGGATGATTAGGGGACTGGAAGCTGAAACATATGATGGACGGTTGCAGGAACTGGGCATGGCTAGTCTAGTGAAACTTGGACTGCAAGGCAATCAAACCGGTTAGTCCTAGAGGAGATCAACCCTGACTGCTCTTTAGAAGGCCAGATCCTGAAGAGGAAACTCAAGTACTTTGGCCACCTAATGAGAAGGAAGGACTCCCTGGAGAAGAGCCTCATGCTGGGAAAGACTGAGGGCAAAAGAAGAAGGGGAGGGCAGAGAAGAAGGTGGCTGGATGGAGTCACTGAAGCAGCCAGCGTGAGCTCAAATGGACTCCAGAGGATGGTAGAGGACAGGAAGGTCTGGAGGAAAGTTGTCCATGGGGTGACAATGGGTTGGACATGAGTTCTCTACTAACAACAAGCCTGGGAAGAGGCTGGCTGGGGAATTCTGGGAGTTGAAGTCCACAAGTCTTAAAGTTCCCAAGTTTGGACACCCCTGACTTATGGTTTATGTCCAGCAGAGGGGCTTGACGATTTTTCTACATGCTCCCGCAGGCATGACCCTTCTGCGTCAAACTTTGCAGCCTCCCCTTGGCCACGTGATCAAAATCCAGGCACTGTCTCCTATTTACGATGGTTGCAATGTCCCCATTGGTCACGTGATCCACTTTGGCGACCTTCTGACAAGCCCATGGCGAAAACAGATTCGTTTAACCACCCCGTGACTAACTTTACAAACCGCAATGGTTCACTTAACAACCCTGGCAAGAAAAACGGGATAGAATTCACTCAACAAATGTCTCACTCAGCAACAGGGATTAGGGGCTTGACTGTGGCCGTACGTCGAGGACTCCCTGTCCATGGTAGAGTTGGAACTGGTAGAGTTTCCTTACGGAGCACTGTAGCTCGATGATGGGGAATAGGGACTCACAATCTCACACTCATGTAGATACCCCTTGCTCTGACCGAGGCTTCCCCAAAAAGCACGAAGCACATTCCTGGTCCAGATAAAACCCCTTTTATTAAACGAATGTGAATTCCTCTCATTCACATTCAGCCAAGGCCTGGCAAACAGTCGTTCAAAGGTGAAGTTATGACTACAGACCTAATCTAGCTTGGAAATCTGCCATGTAAATATTTTCCAAATATGGTGCTGTGCAAGGAAAGACTGGGCACAGAGTCTCTGAGATTCATGGACAGATCTTCACACTCCTGAAACGCATTGTTTCCTGCAAAAGTCCACTCCCCTTTCGCTCCTCTTTTATGTCCTGTGGGAAGGGCCATTCACTTTCCACCTGTGGCTTTACTCCCAAGTCGACCCTCATTTCTGAGTTGTTCTTTTCTTCTGGAAGCTCTGCGCATGCGCACACTGGGAACAGGCTCCAGCTGTTCCTCTGCCTCACTGCTGTCTAGGTCCGTAGGCACCTGATCACTGCCAGACGGCCTCAGATGCGTCTCTGCCTCCGATACAGAACCCTCGTCTGAGCCTTCCCCAGCCTCCAGGACTGGCCCATGTTCCTCCCCAACCTCCTCACTGTCTGATCCACCCCTACACTTAATTTAAGGAAGATCTTTCACGAACCGTAATGCTTCTGCAGCTGCTAAGCATTGATACATATTTCATCTCCCGCCCTGAAGTTCTTGGTGCATGCAGATATTTAAAGGAATTCCCCACCCATTCACACACACACACCCCTCCATCTCTCTTCCTGGAGGGTCCTTTAACGCTTCCCAAAGAGACACTTAGCTGAAAGGGAAGCGCAACCTTTTAAAGCACCAGATCTCTCCCGTTTCATCAATCATTCGGCACAGGGGAAGGGATAACGCTGCCAGTGTTAATTTCATCAGACCGGAAGCTCACTCCCTTTGGGGGTTTCTGCAAAAAAAAAAAAACCCAACAACCCTCATTTTTTTCTTCTTCTTTACCATGACAGAAATTGCCTACAACGGAGTGTTCTGGAAAAAGGCGAGGGAAATGAGGGCAGCTGGTAGATAGCCAAAGCTGACATCTCTGGGTGTTTGATTATATGTGAATGCCTTTGGAAGGAAGAAGAAAGAGTCAAGAAATGGGTAGATTTGGAACAGAAGGTTTATGACACTGCTCAAGGATATGAGTTACTATTGTTGTCTGTTCGCAACCGTGTGAAGTTCTGTAGCCGGGGTTAGCCATCCTACGCATTGGGTTCTCCCCAAGAAATGTGGATGATGTAGTATTTCAGGGTTCCAAGTAGTACCCCCAATGAAAGAAGACTCCAAGGCTTGAGGTTCCTCAAAGCTCCATTTTATTAGAGATGTCCTATTGGCACATCTGGGAAAACCCGAATCTGAAAGCTTCCATGTTTTCCCCACCCAGATGAAAGTTCAAGTCCCTGCCCAGCACCCACATGGTCCAATCAGGCACCATCCCAACTGGAGATTCCTCCCAGTCACACCCCTCCAGGTGCAGGGCAAGTTGTCCTTGACTCTCTGAGAAAGGAATGTTATTTTGACTATATATCTCCCATACTCCATATAATTCCCCCTCCTGTTTTCCCAGAGCTTTAAGTGTGTCAGGCCACACTATTAGAGCAAGACTAATGGATCAAGCAATGGCACAATTAGCAAGATGAAACTTTTAAGGATGGATTTCTTCTATAACTAACGGATGAGAAAATGTCGAGTAAGGACAAAATAAGTTCTTTGCAAGTACTTCTTTCCTTGTACCTCATGAAGGACATTATTTTCTACATAACGTTGGGGAAAATTTGGACTCCCCCCCCCCAAAAAAAGCTCACTTTACTCACTTTCTTAAGCAATATTTAGGCCCACAATGAAACTCTTTGGATGGTGCAAGTCACTGCAAGCACTCCCCCCCAAAAAAATGTCTAGGGCAAAAGTTGAAAAGGAAAAATGATACATGGAAGCATTGGGCGTGGCCTGGCAGGATACGTCCAGTTGGAACCCTTTGAGCTCTATTCATGCAAGGACTGAATCAACATTCTTAAGAAAAGAAAAATATAAAGGATATACGGTATCAAAAGCAAACACTCCAGCACCATTCAAAATTAACTGAATGAACCTTGGAGACACCACGTCGAATTTCTGCCTTACATGAACTGCTCAGGATTTCAAGGGACACTGGAGGGAGCAGAGCTTCCTTCAGCTCCTGACACGTTGATTCTATGAAAGCCATGAAGCATTTGGGGAGCATTGATGACAGAGCTGGAAGTTTCATCCGTCGAAGCCTTAATGCGGCACGACACGCTTGGTGTTTCTAGAATCCGAGGGAGGGGGAGGGATGCAACGCACGTTTTTTTCCCTCCATGGATTTGTCGCATACCTGGAAAAATCCAGCCACAGTTCTTTTGCATGTTTGAACTGTTCCACTTAGCAAGAGTAAACGTTGCAAATGAAAGCAAAATTCATTTGTTAAATTAAAAGGCCGAGATTTTTTTTTTTTTTTAGGAAGAGTTAAAGATTTCCTACTAGAGTGCTGAATTTGGGTGGATTCCTTTTTTTTTAAATAGTTTGAATTGAACATTTTTATCTTTAAAAAACAGAAAGAAAACACACACGTACAAAAAGAAAAAAAACATCAAACATAACAATATAAAATAGTTATACAGACTTCTGTATTGGCATTCATGTTTAGCCTTTGTAGTTCTCCATTCTACATTGACCTGATAGCAATGTTCCAATATCTCAGGGGTTGCCACAAAGAAGAGGGGGTCAAGCTGTTCTCCAAGGCACCTGAGGGCAGGACAAGAAGCAATGGGTGAAAACTAATCAAGGAGAGAAGCAACTTAGAACTAAGGAGAAATTTCGTGACAGTGAGAACAATGAATCAGTGGAACAACTTGCCTCCAGAAGTTGTGAATGCCCCAACACTGGAAGCTTTGAAGAAGAGACTGGACAACCATTTGTCTGAAGTGGTGCTACAAAGGTCGTAACTGTGAAAAAAACGGTCGTACGTCACTTTTCTCCCAGCTTCCCTTTCCTTGCACATACAGCAGACCTAAAACGAGCCCCTGCGGTGGTGGGTTCCTACTGGTTCAGACCGGTTCGGCTGAACTGGTAGTGGTTTGGTGGCCTGGGTCGCTGGAACCGGCAGTGACCCAGGCCAGCCACGCCCCCAAACCGGTTTCCCGTCGGCAGCACCACCTTGTTTTTCAGTTCTGCACATGCGCAGAACAATTTTAATTGCACTGTGCATGCGTGCACAGCAAGCATCAACCTCTGGCTGGCCCTGCCCCTGCCTGCCTGCCTGCCCGCCTGCTCACCGCTTGCCTCGCCCAGTCACTCCTCAGATCGCTTTCCCGGCATAGCAACTTGTGTGGCTCCTCGCTTGCGTTGACCACACAGTCTCTGTGGCTTGCCTGCCTTCCCACGCGGTGCCTGCAGCCCAACTGAGCGGCCCTGGTCGCCTACCTGCCTGCTACAAAGAGAGCCAGCTCCATCCATTACAGGCAGTAGACGGATGCAACTGGCATCCTTTAGTTAGTTAGGTCAATATATTTGGCCCAGCTAGATGGCAGCATCGAGCAGTTTGGCTGATCTTAAAACCTATAGAGGTTGGGACCTCTATGGGTATATAAGGATGGAAGACCACCAGGTGATGGGCTAGAATGGGGGAAGCTGAAAAAATATAGTAGGAGGAGGCAACCATAAGTCTCCTGTACTGCTACCAAGAAAACTACTCAGGGCAGGCTTTACGTCCTTCCAAATGAAAGGAAAACCACACCGCCCTTCATTTTTTGGCAACTGTGCCATCACAATTCAACAGTTCAATCCAACTGCTCCAGGGGCGAAGCAGGGGAAGAGGGGAGGGGAGGGGGTTTCGCAGGGAGCTTGAAGTTGCTACCATGAGTCATCCCCGCAGTCAACATTTTTATTTCGAAGGCCATGTTTCTCTCAGTTTATTTTTTTTTTTAAAAAAAAGCGGATGCTTCGTTTCTCCTTTGCAAGCGGAATGAGGATGCTTCTCCTCGTTTAATCTCTTTAACCGCTTTTGACACGAGGAAAGCCTTTTTACTTGCCCCCCCCTTCCACACTCCCCCAGAAGGTTGGGCTGTCGAATGGCCAGGAGTAAGGAGCAGCTCATTGCACACCCAACCTTCTCCCCCTTAATCCTGGTGGTGGGTAGGGAGGGGCCTTCCCCCACCACTTGCACACACAGCCATGTGGTGAAACTTGCAGGCTGAGATTTCTCTCTCTCTCTCTCTGCTTCTCCCCACCCCGCCACCCCCTTCTCTTTTCTCCTCTTCTTTCTAGACATGCCAAATTACTCTGGCAGTTCTAGATTTGTCTCTCGGCTGCGCTGCTGCCTCTGACTTTCCCCTTCCAGATGTTGACAGGCTCCAAACTGAATCGGCAGCTCGAGAGGCACAACGGCTCTTCTGCTCCTCTCTGCATGGAAACTGAAAGGGGGATGAACGGCAGGAGGGCAGAAGAAACACACAAAAAAGCCAAGTTGGATATTTTTCCGGCGCACGGAGGCAATTACCCACAGCACATTCCAGAGGCGCTGCTTTGAATTTTGAGCAGGTCTGCTTGTCAGTGTTCCTGAGTGGGAAGAAGTGAGGAGGAAAGAAGAAGAGGAAGAAGGAGGAGGAGGAGGAGGAGGAGGAGGAGGAGGAGGAGGAGGAGGAGGAGGAGGAGGAGGAGAAGAAGAAGAAGAAGAAGAAGAAGAAGAAGAAGAAGAAGAAGAAGAAGAAGAAGAAGAAGAAGAAGAAGAAGAAGAAGAAGAAGAAGAAGAAGAAGAAGAAGAAGAAGAAGAAGAAGAAGAAAGGACTGTCTCACACACAGAGAGGCGGAATGTCTGTGCTTTTCATCCTCTTCCTAGGTAAGTTGGAGAATTTGATTTTTGTCCTTAATTTAATTCGGGAAGGCAGCCTAAAGTTACCCAATGCTACCATAAGATGCAAGGGAAGGGCACTCTGGGAGGGGAAACTGTTGGCATTAAAGTTTGCAAGAAGCTCATCTGCTTTCAATTGCTTGTTCTTTTACGATCCTCAAACGTTTAATGCGAGCATTAAAAAGTTAAAACCCCACTTTTCTTATCCCAGCCATTCCAGGCGTAAAGCTCTCTTTTCCAAAAGATTTGTGGGTAGGTTTTGCATGGTGGTTGTGGTTGTTTTTACACCAGAATCTGTTAACCAGGTTAACTATTTTGTAAAGGGTCTTTCCTTGCCTTTCTCGAAGGCACGTATAACACGGAAAGGGTGTTTAGCAGGGGGGAGGGGGGTGTTTTAAAAAATCAACATATTGAACTTATTTGTCTTTTTTGCAAACCTGAAACAAAGAATTTCTTGTTTTACGGCTGGAGGCGAATTTATTTAACTTTTTTGGAGAAGGGCGATTTTTTGCGCAGGAGTTATTTTTGCCTGTTTTAAAGGAGCGCATTGTTTCCAAGTGATACTGTGGAGAGAGAGAAAAAAGAAATCTAAATGAGAAACAGATGTGTCAAAGTGCCAGTTGGAAAGAGGTCCTGGGGAGGTGGGGGAGAGAGGATGATTGAAGGAAGGGGGATGAGAGGCAAAAGAGGGAACCCGAAACCCCAAAATGTCGACCAAAGAGGAAGAGAGGATGGTACAGAGGAGAGATGGAAGATAAAGAGAGTGATATATTATTTTTTAAAAATGGTTTCACGGACAGGAAAACAAAGGTTGCTTTAGAATCCAGAGAAGGGGAAAAAATGGCTCCTTGATGTGTAAAATCCATTCAGTTATGAAAGTGTGGCTGCTTCGTTTTCCATTTCAGGCACAGTGGGGTCATCTAGACCACCCTTAATCAACCCTGAAGGACTGGACTTATTTTATGGAAGATTGCACCCGTGCTTAAATTCATGGGGCTTTGAAGGGTGCCACTTTAGCTAGATAGGGCCCACCGTGGTTCATCAAGAAGCAAAAGAGAGAATAGCCAGATAGGAAGCAGCCAAATTTGACTCTGTGACAAAGGTTGTGAGCACAAAATAAGAAGCAGATGCCTTGCGGAGAGCAACATCTGCCAAATAATGCAAGACGAATCATCATTTAACACAAGCCAGCAATAAATAAAACGGTTCCTTCTGGTGCAGTTCTGATAGAAAGCATCACATCCACCAGTTATCCACCAAAGAAGGTTATACAAAATGGAGGAGAGAGGAGGAGACCAGGGGGGGGGGGGAGATGGAGACAATGATTAAGGAAGGTAGACTGGAGTAAAAGTCAACTGCTCACTGGTTGTGTGAGGTAATTAGCTGCTGTCGCTTTCAGACCTCTTTCGAAAGATACGCTCTCCTGAGGTATGTTATGTGGAGAATGAGCTCTTCCTTCTGTCCTTCTTACTACATTGGGCTGACAAGCAGGCAGCTCTACACACACATACACACACACACACACACACACACACACACACACAAATAAAACCCATGGATTCGGGCCTCAGAAGGGCTGCCAAATCCCGCTCTTTTCCACCTCAGACACATTAGAATTGACTCGATGAAAGACTCGCCATCTCCCTTAGGAGGAAAGCTAAGGGAAAGAGCACGTACAATTAAAGTCCTTGGAGCTTTTTTTGATAGGCACGGGGAAAAAATGATTGCAGAAGGTTGATACTCTACAAAGGATGAAGTAGATGGGTACCAGATCGTCGTCAGAAAGGATAACAACAGAGAATGAAGCTGGAAGCTAAAAAACATGTAAAGAACGGTTGCAGGAACTGGGTATGTCTAGTTTGATGAAAAGAAGGACTAGGGGAGACATGATAGCATCTTCCAATATCTCAAGGGTTGCCACAAAGAAGAGGGAGTCAAGCTATTCTCCAAAGCACCAGAAGGCAGGACAAGAAGCAATGGGTGGAAACTAATCAAGGAGAGAAGCAACTTAGAACTAAGGAGAATTTTCCTGATAGTGAGAACAATGAATCAGTGGAACAACTTACCTCCAGAAGTTGTGAATGCTCCAACATTGGAAGTTTTGAAGAAGAGATTGGACAACCATTTGTCTGAAGTGGTATAGGGTTTCCTTTCTGAGCAAGGGGCTGGACTAGAAGACCTCCAAGGTCCCTTCCAACTCTCTTATTCTGCCTGCCTGCCTGCCTGCCTGCCTTCCTTCCTTCCTTCCTTCCTTCCTTCCTTCCTTCCTTCCCCATTACTGGAAGTTTTTAAGAAGAGATTGGACAACCATTCATTTGAAATGGTATACGGTTTTCTGCCTGAGCAGGGGGTTGGACTAAAAGACCTCCAAGGTCCTTCCAACTCTATTATTCTGTTAAGCATGCAGGACACTCTAATTCATTAGCCTTTCCTAATTCTTCCAATCATCTGTGACCCAGTCTTTCATCTTTGCCAGTTCCAAATTTGGGGTCTCGTCTATAAGGAAAGAATCCCAGAGGCAAGAAAACGACATTGGACCAAATCTAGGGTGGAAACACAAGTAGAAACTTACTCCTTAAGATAAAACTATATTTAGCACCACAAAGAAACCAGCCATAACTTTTCTTGCAGAAAAGGCAGGTGAATGAAATAAACAGATTTAGGAAAGGATCCAAACGTCTTAATGAAGCAACCAAAGATCTTCAAGTCCTATTCTTAGGATTTTCGGAGGTGTTTGGTTGGCGACTGAAGGAAGGAAGCTGCCAGCCTAACCATATGATCTTTTGAACTGTATCTTGCATTTACAATTCTTCCATTCTTTCTCATCTTGTAATAATTTCAATCAAGGGTTTCAGATTATTTCTTCTCCTTCTCCTTCTTCTCCTTCCTCTTCTCCTCCTCCTCCTTCTCCTCCTCCTCCTTCTTCTTTCTCTTCTTCCTCTTTCTCCTCCTCCTCCTTGTCCTCCTCCTCATTCTTCTTCCTCCTCCTCCTTCTTTCTCATCCTCTTCTTTCACTTCCCCCCCTCCTCCTCCTCCTCCTCCTCCTCCTCCTCCTCCTCCTCCTCCTCCTCCTCCTCCTCCTCCTCCTCCTCCTTCTTGTCATCTTGTTCCCGTAAACAAGAACCAAGAAACTAAGCAATGCCCAAAGAATCACAATCTTCTGAAATTGCCAGAAGTCAGTCCATTAACATCTGGGTCTACAAATCAGATGTATTAATATAAAGATACCTAATCTATGACCTGATATGACAGTTGAGCGTATTTTATCTCTTTCTCCTATGGTTTTTAATTGGTAGAATGCTTCTATCAATACGTATCAGATACACTAGCAATGTTATTTTTGAGGTGCAGGAGCCAGTGAGTGTTTTCACTTCATGGCTGATGCTGTGTTGCAATATTGTCATGGATGGCTTATTTTCGGGGGAGGGCTTATTTAGTGCATGCTGTCAAAAGCTCGATTGGGCTTATTATCCAGGGAGGTCTTATTTTCAGGGCAACAGGGTATATTGCACTACTTTTTTTAATAAAAAGGTTTTTTTTATTTTTCCCGTTCACATTCATTCACAAATATACATTCTTATAATTGCTATTAACATTTATCTATTCATCATTAATCTTCAGCATTGTTTTCTTACAAATATATAGAATACAGTTTGGGTCACTTTCTTGCCACCCTGTGCCTCCATCTTATTTTGCAACAACCTTGCTCCTTCCATCTTCTCAACCTCCCTTCTCTGCCTTCTTCTTTCCTCTTCTCCTTCCTCCTTTCTTCTTCCCCTCTCTTCCCCCCCCCTCCTCCTCTCTTCTCCTCCTTCTTACCCTCTCTCCTACTCTTAATAGGGTATATTGCACTACTAATGGTCTGTGGAAAGATATCACAATTGGATTTCAGTTGGCACATAAACGAAGCCCAACTTGAGAAAAAGTAAACAGAGATTTCATTCCTTGGCTGTTTCTTCTTAGTCGGGAAGAACTTCATGGGTGGGGGAGGCATTCTTTCATCCAAGCCAGATGTATGAGACATATTCTGCTGCTGTAATATAACCCACACTGCCCAGGATGTCTCTTTTTTTATTTTTGAAAGAATGTTAATGGCTAGAGAAAAGTTTCACGCAGAACAAAATTCTACGCTAGAGCAAGGAAGCAGAGCACTGAAATGGTCTTTGTCCCACCAAGGAAAATATTGGCAGGAGAGTTGAAATGTATAGTCAAATATTCCTTCTCCCCACCCCTTTCTGACCCAAAAGCTTTTTTTTTAAAGATATGCTTTCAGCCTTGGAGGCAAATCGCTTTGTGACTGGTTTAAATCTAGAGGGTGGGGAACGGGGAGTGAGGGGTGGGATGGGGCTTGGAGAAGGGGAAATGTTAATTAAACTGCACGCTAAAGCTGCAAATCCCAGTGACTGTCATCCTGAATGATTTCCAGTGCCTTTCCAATTATTTTCCTATCACTATTCCAGAGACAAGAAAGAAAGAGGCTCTGAATTTCTCCAACGTGAGGCTGTAGTTGTTGGGGTATTTTCTCCCTGGAGCAAAAAGTAAAGGGGGATAATCAGAAGTAAATCTTGTCATTGACTGTATCTAGGATGACTCCGAGCAAGGTCAATCAAAGGAGAGTAAACTAGAAGGATATAATGATCCAAGGGCTGGGCCTGGACTCTGTTGTGTGAAGCCATCCCTCGTAGTAAAATCTTTAGCTTTAGCAACCCTCAATTTTGCAATTCAGATTAGATTAGAACAGAACAGAGTAGGAAACAGAACAAATAGAAAACAGAAAACAGAAGAGGAGAGCAGAGCAGAGCATAGAATTCTATTTTGCAATTCAGATTAGAACAGAGCAGAACAGAACAGAACAGAGTAGGAAACAGAACAGAACAAATAGAAAACAGAAAACAGAAGAGCAGAGCAGAACATAGAATTCTATTTTGCAATTCAGATTAGAATTAGAGTTAGAATTAGAATTAGAAACAGAGTAGAGTAGAGTAGAGTAGAGTAGAGTAGAATAGAATAGAATAGAATAGAATAGAATAGAATAGAATAGAATAGAATAGAATAGAATAGAATAGAATAGAATAGAATAGAATTCTTTATTGGCCAAGTGTCAAGGAATTCTTCTTTGGTGCATAAGCTCTCATTGTACATAAAAGCTTTAAGTGATAAATCATGATCATAGTCATCATAAAACGTATATATATATACACACACACATACATATACATATACATATACATATACACATACACATACACATACACATATACATATAAATTTATACGTTTATTTATTCATTTATAAATCTTGCAATTTAGATTGTAAGAAATGACAGCCTCACTCTCTTCCTTTAATCATGGGTTCATACATTATTATATTAATTAAAACTTCCATAACACAGGAAGATAATTAATACGGAGGAACAAAGTACAGTTTAAACTTGAGAACAGACCAAAGACATCCCTCCCTTCCTTGGATGAGTCAAATCCTTATATATCAAACTCTGGAAAAAATGAGCATAATGAGATTTTGAAGATAACAGTCTTTTTCAGATGGTCTTTCTTGCACAACTACCTTGCACAACTTGCACTGTTATTTCCCAAAACTTGCACATATCAATTTTGGGGTGAATTCTTGTCATTCTAAACCACATAACTCTTTCAGCAAAACTAACTTGACGAATAGATCACAGCTTCTGCTTACACAACTTCTCGAAGCTGGGCAAATGTACCGAGGAGGGTGGGAATAGCTTGGATCTCAAAACTCTGGGATGTTGTGGTATATCAGAGCTTTTCAAAACCAGCTAAACTCTGCCAGAATTGGCACTCATTAGAATGGGGGAAATCAAGCAGGGTAAAGAAGGCCAGAAGTTAGTTTTGACATCTCTTCAGAGAAAAAGAAGGACTGTTTAGATGTTATTATCCACCTATCCTTCATCAACTTGCTGATAAGTCGGGTACTAAAGAGAGCATAAAGATAACCCTAATAGAAATAAGGGACAAAATCTTTATCTCGACGATCTTTCTCAAGTGTTTTTATTGCCAGATCAAAGAGGAACTTCACATTTTGAAATCGGGTTATTAAGAAGAAGAGAGATTCCCAGAAAGAACAGCTGCTGGGGAAAAAAGCAAGAAAGAGGTGCATTTGAATGGACATGCGTTAGCATGTACATAATTGCCTTTCCTGAGAATGAGTTTCATCATCAGTCTGTCCAGCACAGCGATGGAAGCTTGGTATAACGGACGGAAAATTGGGAAATGTTTCTCATCCCACTCTTTCCAGCATTTTAAGTCTGAGTCTGCATCCTATGGTGGGTGGTTGTTGTTGGCTTTTTGGATAAAGATGCAAAATACATTCTTTTGTTTGGTGATGTGATGTGCAAACAAGCCCATAAGGACTGCTGATTGGATGATGATTGACAGTCCCAAATGTGCTTTTTCAAGGCGCAACTGGACTTTCTATTGTTTTTTTTTCTTTGAAGACGTTTTGCTTCTCGTCCCAGAAGCTTCTTCAGCTCTGAATGGATGGTGGGGAATGGAAGGATTTATACGCCTTGCAGACAGCTGGTCATTCGCATCCTTTTAGAGGGTCTTTGAGGCCACTTGGAGGTTTATCTCTGTCCTCAGGAACTCCTGAGTGATGCAAATGGGTGGGGGGCCTTCTTGGAGCCGTTGAAAGGACTGTGTTGTAGATTGGAGATAGATGATGTCATATCCCTCCCCCTCTGTTGAGAGAGGGCTGTTCAATTTTGACCTAGATGGTCTCTTTGACCCCTCTTTCAAACCGGCGATCCTCTCTGTCGAAAATGTGGACTTTGGTGTCTTCAAAAGAGCGGCCTTTGTCTTTAAAATGCAGGTGGACCGCTGAATCTAGTCCTGATGGGTTTGTTCTCCTACGTTGTGCCATGTACTTATGAAGTGGCTGTTTTGTTTCCCCAATGTACAGATCTGCCAACATATTTTACTGCATTGTACTGCCTATACCACGTTGCTCAGTTTTTGTCTGGGTGTTTTATCTTTGGGGTGGACTAAAGGGTCATTTGGAAACCACTTTCTCTACTTGTCCTCTTCTGTTGTGAGCCAATAAAGCAAGAAGTGACTGCTTCAGAAATTCCTCTGAAAATTTAAAGACCTGTCTTGACTACCATCCGGGGAGGGGCTTCAAAAGTTTTAGCAAGGGGGTTCTCTACGCGGTTACTGGATGGGTGTGGCCATTGGTGGGTGTGTAACGTCAAGTCCAGTTAAGGGCTTGGTCTTGTGACTTTCCTCTGTCTTTCCAGAGAGCCCAAGGCAAAAAACGGTCATCTAAATACATACAGGTCTTTTCAAATGTGACAGAAATAATACATTTTCACCTATGATACATCACCTCCGATGTTGTTAATGAAATATGGAAAGCAATTAAAAACTTATTTTTTTAAAAAAAAAATCTGTTTCCATTCCTGCAGTCTTAAATATCCAGGCTGTGCAGAAGATTAGTTTAATCAAACGAACGTTTTGAATAGAATTGTTGAGTCAATTTGATGCATCCATCAAGCCAAGAGCTTTTCAATTGATTCCAAAGGTCAGACTCCTTTCGATGGGCACAGTTGGACTTTCAAACTGGTCAGTCCTAGAGAGATCAACCCTGACTGCCCTTTAGAAGGCCAGATCCTGAAGAGGAAACTCAAAGACTTTGGCCACCTCATGAGAAGGACGGACTCCCTGGAGAAGAGCCTCATGCTGGAAAAGATGGAGGGCAAAAGAAGAAAGGGATGACAGAGAATGTGGCTGGACGGAGTCTCCGAAGCAGTTGGTGTGAGCTTAAATGGACTCTGGGGGATGGTAGAGGACAGGAAGGCCTGGAGGAACGTTGTCCATGGAGTTGCAATGGGTCGTACATGACTTTGCAACTAACAACAGCAACAAGTGACCTAAATATCAGTGAATTTAGGATGGCAGCAGCAAAACCAAAGTATTGAGTGACGAATCCGGGGATGATTTAAAGTTTAATCCATTTATTCCCCCAATATTTTGCAAGGGCTTTGGGGTGTCTGTGGAGAACAGATTCAAATGGGATATAGTGAAATCAGGAAAAGAAAAATCTCTTTGGAAGCTATCTGAATTGTCTGTCAAGAACGCAGCGGTGACCTTGAGACTAAAAAGACAATAATCAACAGACAATCATGCCAACATTCAAGAAAATAACCTCATCTGCATCATGTGAACTCCAAACTCTTTGGGGGATTTGCCATGACATTGCACAAACATCTCTGATTCTTGTGCAAGTGTAAATTTACTAAGGCAAAACCATTTTTGATTTATCTGTTCTTCCAATTTCCTGGAGCTGCTTCCCTCTCTCGGGTTTGCATCTGCAAAAATATATTTTTCCCCTTCCAAATTATGATTATTATGTTAACCGAAGCTGCCTTCTCTCTCTCTCTCTCAGGAGAAGCTTTCCAATGAAAAAGCTCTGCTAGAAGACAAATAGAGTATCTCTAGTGTAAAGGAACTAAGAGAGGCCACAATTTGTCAAAACCATTCAACTTGCCTATGATAAGCAGAGGAATCTTTTTCGGAAGAAATATGGTGTGCATGTTTAACGCATCAGATTTCAGATGAATATTATAATGCTGGATGTCAAAACAAGTCAAAACTGAAGATAGGAAAATTTGCAAATTTCCTCTTGCCCATTTCCTGCCTTTATCATTTTTTAAATTTTTTTATTGTATTTATTTGTTTGTTAAATATATACACGATAAAAGGTATAGGTATGAACATAAACATGAGCAAAGGAAGTAAATACAGATAAATGGGGACAGTAGGACAGGGACGGTAGGCACTCTGGTGCGCTTATGCACGCCCCCTTTATGGACCTCTTAGGAAAGGGATGAGGTCCACGGTGGACAGTTTGAGGTTGAAGCTGTGGGGGGTTTGAGGATGTAACAACGGAGTCGGGTAGAGCATTCCAGGGGTTGACCACTCTGTTGCTAAAGTCGTATTTTCTGCAATCGAGTTTGGAGTGGTTCACCTTGAGTTTGTATCTATTGTTTGCCCGTGTATTATTCAGATTGAAGTAGAAGTAGTCGTTGACAGATAGGATGTTGTAGCAGACAATTTTGTGTACTATGCTTGCGTCCGTCGCAGATGGCACAGTTCCAGATTGTCCAAGCTCAAAATTTTGAGCCTGGTGGCGTAAAGCGTTGAAGAGAGATGTTGCTCATTGGTACTTTTTGGCCAAATCAACATTTCTTCGCTTAAATTTCACTGGATGGTTAGGAAATGGGTTGTGGAAGAAACTTGTATTTCACCTTGAACTTGAGATATAGGGCTAAAACCTTTATGAGAAGAGTAAAAGAGACTTTTCATGAGAAGAGTACTCCATTCCTCTACTCACAATAAAATTGGCTCAGTGGCTAAGACGCTGAGTTTGTCGATCAGAAAGATCAGCAGTTCAGCGGTTTGAATCCCTAGCACCGCCTAACGGAGTGAGCTCCCGTTACTTGTCCCAGCTTCTGCTAACCTAGCAGTTTGAAAGCATGTAAAAATGCAAGTAGTAAAATAAGGACCACCTTTGGTGGGAAGGTAACAGAGTTTTATGTGCCTTCGGCGTTTAGTCATGCCGGCCACATGACCACGGAGACGTCTTCGGACAGCGCTGGCTCTTCAGCTTTGAAACAGAGATGAGCACCGCCCTCTAGAGTCGGGAACGACCAGCACATATGTGCGAGGGGAAGCTTTACCTTTACCTTGGGAGGAATTAACTCATATATACATGCAAGATTTCCATCTGCCCCACTCCTGCAAAATTCTGCATTGACGAGAAGACTGGATCACGACCTTTGTTCCATGGCTACATCTTTTCATTTTCTCTTGTGGCCTTCAGCCTCAGCCGATCTTACGGGCAAAGTATTTTTAGACTCTGGTGGCATCCTGGCCCTAAGAGAAGAGACCTTCTCTATTTTGGGAACATGTCGTTTCTCCGCAGTACTACTATACTGTCACTGGGATGTTGCAACATTGCTATAGGGTGGATTGGAAAATTAGCAAGTCTCTTTCCCGGATATTTGCATGTATAGCCAAAAGGTAAGCTTGGAAATGCAAAAAAGAAGAGAGATCTAGCAGGCCTTCACCCTTCTAGCTTCTGAAGAGGGCTTTAAAAGCAGACTCTTCCCCACCGCCCTCCAGACACTGGAATTGGGTAGGGCTGCAAACTAGTGATGGTCGTTGTTTTGGAGAGTGTGGCTTTAGGGCAGGGGTGTCCAAACTTGGGAACTTTAAGACTTGTGGACTTCAACTTTCAGAATTCCCCAGCCAGCCATGCTGGCTGGGGAATTCTGGGAGTTGAAGTCCACAAGTCTTAAAGTTCTCAAGTTTGGACACCCCTGATTTAGGGTATAGGGTGCTGTTTCTTTGTTTGGTTGGCTGTTGAGGGTTTTTTTATACTGGTTTTTATTTTTATGATTGTTGTTGCTGCTATGAACAGTCCAGAGTTACGGCATGGACAGCTATGTAAGTTTCCTAACTAAATAACCCAATTATAAAATATCATTTTAAGTATGACAGCCCAAGACAAAGCTGCAAAAGATTCACACTTGGAAGGGACCTTGGAGGTCTTCTAGTCCAACCCCCTGCTCAGGTAGGAAACCCGATACCATTCCAGACAAAGGGTTGTCCAATCTCTTCTTAAAGATCTCTTCTTAAAGAAGACAACCATTTGTCTGAAGTGGTGTAGGGTTTCCTGCCTGAGCATAAAATGGACAGAAGTTGTTAATTTTATCTGTGGTCCAGGATTGTCCCAGTATAAGTATAAGCAGGGGGTTGGACTAAAGACCTCCAAGGTCCCTTCCAATTCTTCTATTCTATTCTACTTTACTCTACTCTACTCTACTCTACTCTACTCTACTCTACTCTACTCTACTCTACTCTACTCTACTCTACTCCTATTCTATTCTATTCTATTCTATTCTATTCTACTCTACTCTACTCCTATTCTGTTCTATTCTATTCTACTCTACTCCTATTCTATTCTACTCTACTCTACTCCTATTCTATTCTTTTCTATTCTATTCTACTCTACTCTACTCTACTCCTATTCTATTCTATTCTGCTATCTATTTTTGTAACAGGGAAAAAACATGCACTACCTAATTTCTTTTGCATAATATTCCATTTACAAGGTCTAGATGACTTATATTGTTCCATATTCGTTATAAATCATATAAGGAACACATTACAAATTAACACAATGCAATAAGGTTACACCTCCAAGGGCTGCTAAATTATCTCCTCAAATTAACACATTTTATGCATATGAGCTTTGAAGGTAAAGAAATTAACACTCAGCCACACAACTCAACATTGTCATAATGGTGTCACATAGAGGAATTCAGATGACACAATTATTTTTGAGAAGACATATTAGAAAGGGTCTATAATAAAGATATATCTCTAATAAGTGCTCTTGACAGATATCGTTGAGGAGGTTGGGAGTTGCACTTCATTCTTTACATTTTTCCTCTATTCCTATTTTTCCTCTATTCTCATTCCCCGTTTTCACCCTTTGTAGAAGCAATGCATCTGTTTTCTGAAAATGTACCGAATTGCATGAAAAATTGTCCTTGTTGCTTTAAATTGTCCTTTTTATTTTTCTGTGCTGTCACTGCCAGTAGCGGTAAGCATCAATCCAGAGAGGTCACATTGTCCTACAAGCTATAGGTACCTGCAACTGTTACATGAACTTGAAAATATATACATATATATATTTCTGTAAAAGGTTGCTGACACCCACTTTAATGTGAGCTGCAAAGCAGGTACAAACCAAGCTTACTGCAATCCATAAACCCAGATCACATATTGGACTGAAGGGGAGGGGAATATATATGGAGGAGCAAGAAAGAATCTGAAAATAAGATGCTCACAGAGAGACAGTGGTTAGGCACATCTGCTACACAGATACAATCTTCAGTCCTAGGTAGAGGCAGATGTAGGGTCTCCTGATTGGGCAGGGGGTTGGACTAGATGATCTGTGAGCTCCCTTCCAACGCTGTTAATCTATTTCTCATCATGCAGCTGTTTAGGTTCCAGGGCCAAAAATATTTTCCCTCGGTAGTGTAGAAAGTTAGCACCCATCCTCTCTCTCCTAAAAGAATGAAATACTTTAAGGAATATTTTTTAAAAAGCAGGATAAAATATTTCCCCTAAAAAAAGAAATAAAAATCTTAAGGGAGACAGAAACTCAGAGCCCCAGGTCCCTCCCCCTCCCCCTCCCCCAGCAGATATTGTGTGCCCATTAAGAAAGACTGGGCCAGCCTATCTACAAAACGAAAGACTTTGTGATGGGATTAACTCCCTCCAGGACATAATAGGATTAACCCATCTAGCAGCAGAGCTCACTCTATTGCTCAATCTCCTAAAGACAGTGCATCAGAGTCCAAGCTTCAACCAAACTTATCTCAGCCAAACATGACCTCACATGGCCCCATGGGACTCAGACAAGAGCTAACAGAATACATGTTCTTGCACAGGAACAGGAAGCTCAAGTTCAAAGCCCAAGAGAAGGTATAAAAGACACCCTCTCGCAACTCCATGTGGTCAGCTGCCCAGAACCACCCATGTGCTTTTACTTCACCATTAAAACAGAGGTGGGTTCCTACCGGTTTGGACCAGTTCAGCTGAACTGGTAGTGGTTTGGCGGCATGGGTCACTGGAACTGGCAGCGACCCAGGCCCGCCACGCCCCCAAACAGTTTCTTCTGGCAGCGAAGAAATGACTCAATAGCATCAAATGCAAGTATCCAAATTCTTCCTCAGTGACTTATGAGTTGCACTAACATTTTAGAACATGTATCCAAAAGATTTTCAGTTCTGAGTTGGAGATGATAACAATTTTATTTATTATTTGAATTGATTTAATTTCTATAGCCATCCATCTGAATGCATAATTCTGGGCAGCATGCTTAATAAAACATCATAATTTACAATAATACTATAAAATAAACCCTAACGCTAACCAGTATAAAAAAACCCTCAACAGCCAACCAAACAAAGAAACAGCACCCTACACCCTGCATTTCCTTGTCTTTTGTGATGATGCAAATAAAATATCTAACTAAATCCATAATTTGTTAAAAAAGATAAAACAGTTGCAAAAACCTCAATTTGAAGTAGCAAAATACTTTTCTCAAACTGAATTATCCCACCATTCTTGCCTAAATAATATTTTTATTTGCTTCACTGGAGCTATTTATCCATCCCTTCCTTTTTGACAATCTGTTTTCAAATTCTCAAGAAACAGAATCCAGATGTTTCCATCTGGGGGTAAATCTGTTGGTTTTATTGTCCTGGCACCGAGTCAAGTCTATAGAACTATGTAAGGTATGTATCTTCAGAAAACAAACACATCTCGTACAGGGCAAAACTCTTAAACCATCAGCTCTTGTCTATCTACTTGTCTATCTCAATGAGACAATAATACACTCAAAACCGTAGAAATGGTGGTGGATTTTAGGAGAAACCCTCCCATACTACCACCTCTTACAATACTAGACAACACAGTATCAACAGTAGAGACCTTCAAGTTTCTAGGTTTTATCATATGTCAAGACTTAAAATGGACACCTAACATCAAAAATGTCATCAAAAAAACACAACAAAGAATCTTCTTTCTGCGCCAACTCAGGAAGCTCAAAATGCCTGAAGAGCTGCTGATTCTGTTCTACAGAGGAATGATTGAATCTGTTATCGGTGGTAAAAAAAATAAATAGTCATAAAATCAGATCCAGTCATGTGATGATAACCCCCTTAACTGCATCACTTAGTGTCCAAAGTTCTGGCCCCAATTGTGGTGGTAAGTCTGTCTGTAAGTCTATTCTCTCTTCCGTGTGATGATCGTTCAGAGATTTTAAGACTGCTGTCACCTCTCCCTTCCATCCGTTCTTTAGGCTAAGCATACCCAGATCCATCAACAGTTCCTCTTTGGATTTAGCTTCCATCCCTTTGGTTAGTTCAGTTTATTTTATTGTTATTGTGCCTCATGCAGCGAAATTAAATGCCGTCTTCAGTGCACATTATATCTATAAAAATAAAACCAGAACACACACCCTTCACATTCTATACAATTGTATTGAAAACCCCCCTGATATTGCATTAATATTGCACTATACAGTAGAGTTCAGTCCTATCTGCCGCTGGGCAATTGGCAAACCAGACACAGGTGCAGTAAGTTAAAATACCCTCTATGGTGCAGAGGTAGAAGGTCACCAGCAGTTTTCCATTCAGTTGTTGTTTCCTGAGAAGTCTCAGGTCGTATAATCTCTGCTGGGCCCTTTTGACCAGGGCTGCAATGTGAGCTAACCCAGGTCAGGTCCCCTTGTACAATAACACCCAGAAATTTAAAACTGGCCACTTGCTCCACTCGGTCTCCATTGATAAGCAAGAGCTGGATGTGTGATCTATTCCTTCTATAGTCCACTAAAAGCTCCTTGGTCTTATTGGTGTTAAGGACCAAGTTATGGTCTTCACACCACAAAAGCAACCTGTCCAACTCATCTTTGATAGGCAGACTCATCCTCATCCTCATTGGTATCCTTCTTCTGAGAATACTCTAAATCAAGGGTCACCAACCTTTTGAACCTCAGGGGCCACTAAATTCATAATTTTAAATCCCACGGATCACTAATACGAATCCAGAGCACTACTTGCTGAAGTGGCTGGACTCCCAGTGATGGGATGGGGTCCTTCTCCCCCCCTCTCTTTCTTTCTCTCTCTCTCCCCCTCTCTCTTTATCTCTTTCTCCCCCTTTCTCTATCATCTTTTTCTCTCTGTCTGTCTCTCTTCCCCCTCTCTTTCTCTCTTCCCCTCTCCCTTTCTCTCTCTCCCTTTCTCTCTCTCTCTCTCTCTTTCTCTCTCTGTGTCTCTCTCTTTCTCTCCCCTCCCTCTCTCTCTCTCTCCCTCTCTCTTTCCCTCTCCTCTCATGTCTCTCTCCCTCTTTCTCTCTCATCTCTTTCTCTCTGTCTCCCTCTCTCTCCCTCTCTCTGCAAAGTTGCAAGTTGCACATAGCTCCCTTTATGGCAGAGATTTCCAGCCCCACCACGAGCTGCCTGGCTGGTCCCATATTCCACAGCTCTAATCACAGGACTGGCCATTGGTCATCCCGGAGCAGCTCCTCCACCCAGGTGCTCCGAGGACCACCAAAATTTGCTCACTGTCCATCTGTGGTCCATGGACTACCAGTTGGTGTCCTCTGCTCTAAATGTCTTTTTTTTTTTTTAAAATGTGATGGCCAAAACCAGACAGACTTTTTTTTTCAAATGGAGTCTCACCAGGGCAGATTAAAGTAGATTTATTTCCCGTCAGCTAACTCTGTACTTCTATTAATGCATCCCAAGGCAGAAATTGCCATTTTTTGCAAATGCTTCATGTTGCTGCCTCATCTTGCTCTTGGGATCGCCCAGATCCTTTCTTGCCCGTTTCAGCCCAAACCAGATTTTTTTCCCCATCCTATACTCAATCTCATTAAATACATAAAAACATTATGCTTACACCTAGTGCTCAGAACAGTTTTTTTTTTCCTCCCTCGAACATTAAACAAGCTGCATGCACCCATCCACAGTGTAGCTGGAATGTTTTGAAATATAAATTTTTTATTGCCCGCAGGGTAAGTGGAATGCGAAGGACACGCAGGCCCTTGGCCTGTTTTCCTCTTCATATGATCTCTAGATTGCACACCGATGCGGCTGAAATACAGTTGATTTAAGGGTGTTCTTTTGTGTGTCTCATCATAGAAAAATGCATAAACAAGCAGAGTGTGGCGAGTGAGAAGCCTTCGGGTGGGATTGTGCACAGATTCCGGAGTTAAAATCCTGAGCTTGGGTTTCTTTTTCGTTTTGTTGAAACAGCCCTGCTGTGAATTTGGAGAGGTGGGCAGTGTAGACGGTGTATAACAATAGATAAATTTTTTTAAAAGATCCTTTTTGGTTTCTTTCAGCAGTTGTGCGTATTTTTTACCCCTTTACTATTGATGTTGAGTGTGTTTAGCGTGAATGGGCCGATGTGCCTGAACTTGTGTAGATGTGTTGGCAAGAAGGGAGCGGGAATTGGAAGTGGTTGGGCAGGATTCCGACTCCACAGAGCATCAAACCAGCTAATTAAGCAGGAAAGGGGCCTCTCTAATGCACACAGTCTTGAGTGAGCCCTAGAGATCCCGACAGCTGCGAAAAGGAGAGGCTCGGTGTGAGGCGTGGCCTGCTCCCTTCTGCAGTAACCCAACCTCTGGATATGGCCTGCCAACAGCAGAGAGAGCACAAAAGTCTGTAAAGCTTTTGGGTTAAAGAAATGGACAGAAGTTGTTAACTTTATCTGTGGTGCAGGATTGTCCCAGTTTAAGTATAAGCAGGGGGTTGGACTAGAAGACCTCCAAGGTCCCTTCCAACTCTGTTATTCTATTCTATTCATTTTCTCCTCTCCTCTATTCTCTCATAGCCTATCCTATGCTATCCTATCATTTCCTATCCTTCCCTTTCCTTCCCTTCTCTTCCCAACCCATCCCTCTACTCTATTCTACTCTACTCTCTATTTATTCCCTATTCTATTCTATCTGATCCTATCCTATCCTTTGTTATCCTTCCCTTCCCTTCTCTTCCCAAGCCATCCCACTCTACTCTACTCTACTCTATTCTCTATTTATTCCCTATTCTATTCTTTTTCTCTATTCTATTCCATTCCATTCCATTCTATTCTATTTTCTTCATTCCAATATCCTATCCTATCCTATTCTATTGTCCATTGCTCCACAAAGCAGAAGCAAAACCAATGGGTTCAGACTTCAAGAAAGGAGATGCAGGCTAGACATCAGGATGGGATAAGTTGAGAGCCAGTGGAACAGAATTGGTCCACAAAGTGTGAATTCTTTTCTAGTGGAGGCTGGATGATCATTTATCTGAGAATCATTTTACGTCGTCAACTAAAGTCAATTGGCTGTCTGATCCTCGCCTTAATTGCCAACATGCCTGGGAACTTAATTAAAAGCAAGGCTCAGAGAAACCATCAGAAAACATGATTAAACATAATTGACATTAAGATGACTTTGACGTTTAAATTAGCATTTCTGAGAGGAAGCTAAAAAGGGCACCAGATTCAGGAGCAGGGAGGAGCGGCTATGGTGACTTTCCGAGCATGGCTGGCTTAGGAATTATGGGAATTGAAGTCCACAGGTCATACAATTGCTATAGTTGTCCATCCCTGTTCAAGATTGAACACTTTCCTAAGAAAAGAATAGAATAGAATGAGAAAGAAGAGAAGAGAAGAGAATATAGAAAATTAATGGAATGGAATGGAATAGAATAGAATAGAATAAATATTGGAATATAGAATAAATATTGGAATATACAATGAATAGAATAGAATAATTTATTGACCAAGTGTGTTTGAACACAGAAGGAATTTGTCTTTGGTGCATATGCTCTCAGTGTACATAAAAATGCATTCATCAGGAATCTTATTTATTTATTCATTCATTCATTCATTCATTTTGTCAAACACGTATGAGATAACAGATATAAGTATAAACATAGACATGAACACAGGAAATGGATACGAATAAAAGGGAACATTAGGACAGGGATGGTAGGAATGCTGGTGCGCTTATGCACGGCCCCTTACAGGCCTCTTAGGAATGGGGTGAGGTCAACAGGAGACAGTTTAAGGTTAAAGTTTTGGGGGTTTGAGGAAGAAACAACAGAGTCAGGTAGGGCATTCCAGGCATTGACCACTCTGTTGCTGGAGTCGTATTTTCTGCAATTGAGTTTGGAGCGGTTAACCTTGAGTTTGTATCCATTGTTTGCCCGTGTATTATTGTGGTTGAACCTGAAGTGGTCGTTGACAGGTAGGACGTTGTAGCAGACAATTTTGTGTACTACACTTAGGTTCGACTGCAGGTGGCGTAGTTCCAGGTTCTCCAAGCCCAAAATTTCGAGCCAGGTGGCTTAAGGGATTCTATTGTGAGCAGAGGAGTGGAGGACTCTTCTCGTGAAATATCTCTGGACTCTGTCAATTGTGTTAATGTCCGATAAACAGTGTGGGTTCCAGGCAGAAGAACTGTATTCAAGAATTGGTCTAGCAAATCTTGCCCACAAGTTATTTTCCCTCTTGAGTCAAGATGGAAGGTGGAGAAATTTAAGTAGATGTTGATGAAAACCAGGATGAATTAACCAAAGCAGAGCTACCCCATTTGACAAATATTTAGCAACTGCAAATGCAAAATTGTGTATAAGATGGTGAGTGAATATACCTGACTCAGCCAACTGTTAGTTTATTCTGAGCTGTTTTGACTGTCTGAGGGATGTGTGGATTTGGTGAAGGGAAATGATGCAATTGATAAAAATTTAGAGCCACCTACACACTTCAGTCTGAAGTGGTTCGACTTTTGGGGCAGTTTTAATGCCACATTTTTTTAAAAAAAAATGCCTAAAACCTCAAGAATTGTTTTCCTCTGAATATGTTTTAAACCAGCAACTAATTTTATTTTGCGGCATTCTCTTTCACTCATTCTAGCCTTGTTTTTGGAAGGAAGTCTGCCCAAAACTTGTTTGTTCTCATAATGAAAGGAAAATGTAATCAAGATATATTTGGTATATAGAGTAACCAAATCCAAGACATTCAACACATGGAGTTTTCTAAACAGCTAAGCTCAAGAGACAGCCACTTTATTGTAGTGGTAAGGGCACCAGGTAGAAACTGGGAGACAGTGAATTCCCATTACAGATTAACAGAGTTGGAAGGGACCTTGTAGGTCATCTAGTCCAACCCGCCCCCCTCCCCACCCAAACGGGAGACCTTGGCTGCTGCTGAACACTGTTAGCTCCTATTTACTTGATTGCACACTAAGATTCCAAGATCCCTCTAACAGTTATTGCTAGTTCTAGTCCTGCCTTAGGCATGAAAATCAGCTGGGTAACTTTGGGCCAATCACAAGGAGACTGTGAGTTCTAGTTCCACCTTAGGCAGGAAAGCTATGTGGGTGACTTTTGGCCAATCACCAGGAGATAGTGAGTGCTAGTTCTCTTCCTGCTTTGGGCACAAAGGCAGTCTCTGGGCCAATCTCTCCCTCTCTCTCTCTCTTTCACTCTCTCTCTCTTTTTCACTCTCTCTCTCCCCTTCTCTCTCTTCCCCTCTTCCTCCCTCTCCCTCTCTCTCTCTCTCCATCTCTCTCTCTCCATCTCTTCCCCATCTCTCTCTCACTCACTCTCACTCTCCCCTCTCTCTCCCTCTCTCTCTCCCTTTCACTCTCTCTCACTTTCGCTCTCTCCATATCTCCCTCCCCCCCCTCTCTCCCTCCCTCTCTCCTCTAGGAAAAGGAAGGCAAGGAAAAACCTCTGCTAAAAACTTTTCCAAGAAGACTGCTGACCAGTCACTCACCGAAAGACAAACCTGACTCTAAGCCATACACAAGGGGAGAGAGAGAAAAATTGAAAGAAATCAGGAAGGTTCATCAGGAAAATCCTGCGGGGACAAAATTTGTAGGACGTCATTAGTCAAAACAAAGGGCTTTTTACGAAGAACAAAGATAAATGATTCACAAAGTTTGTCTTTTTAGCCCAAAGATTTGTCAACAGTGAGATTAAAATCATTCAAGAGAGGAGAAGACAAATGAGCAGCGTCAATACAATAACAACCAGAAAGGGTAGGAATAGAGATACAGGCAGTAAGAGGAAAAACACATACTCCCAAGAGAGAAAAGAGCGGAAATACATAACACACCCTTCCCAAGTGTTAATCTGGCACCAAATACACCCTTTTCAAACAGTCCTAGATTTATGTTAGGTCAACTGAACAGGAGGATGGAAAATGTTTACATGGAACTGCTAGGGAGATCATCGGTTTACAGTATAGTAAGCCCTTATGTTTAACAGACATTGGTTTAAAGGACTCTGGACCCAAAGGAACAACTTTTTCTTTTGACCTTCACTCCCCTTTAATTGTTGTTGTTAGTTGCGAAGTCGTGTCTGACCCATCGCGACAAGTTGCCTTGAGAAGTTATGGGAGCTTCATACCTGGTGGCTTTCAAGAAGAGATGGGACTGCCATTTGTCAGCAATGGTGTAGGCAGGGTCTCCTGCTTGGGTGTGGAGGTTGGACTAGATGACCTGCATGGTCCCTTCCAACTCTGTTATTTTGTCTGTTAAACAATGGATGGAAACCGATCAAGGAGAGATTCAACCTGGAAATAAGGAGAATTTTTCTGACAGTGAGAACAATCAATCAATGGAACAGAAGTTGCCTTCAGAAGTTGTGGGAACTTAATCACTGGAAGCTTTGAAGAAGAGACTGGACTGCCCTCTGTCAGAAATGATGTGGGGTCTCCTGCTTGGGCAGGGGGTTGGACTAGATGACCTACAAGGTCCCTTCCAACTCCTTTAATCTGTGCCTGGTCCTTCCCTTTGCCCCTGTCCATTTAACAAATGATACAGTCAAGATTTCAACCAATTTCTTTCTTGGGTTGTAGTACTGGTTTATCTTGGAAATAATTCAGAGCCCACTCGTCACACTGAGTTATGTTGTTGTTACGCATATAGATTTCATCTGTTGGACCAAAACAAAGAGAGATTCTTATCAAGACTCAAAGCCATCAAAAACAAAATTATGATAGCAATGACTTCTACTCCACATGTTCAGTTTCCAAGACCCACAAGGAGCAATTCAGTTGTTTTTTTTAGGCGCAATAAAAACTTCCTCCTAGGCTAACTCTCATGCACACTCCCTCCAGTCTTTATGGTCAGTGCCCCTTTAGAAAATAGATGGCCTTTTCACATCTAATTAGTGGCTGATGATATTTATTAGGCCACATGCAACAACATTTGTTTTGACTTAGCATGTTTAAAACATTGCATTCATTTATCAGATTTCTTCATGGATCTCAGCCAGGGCAGCTTTTCATTCAAGTTGTCTATTGATCTCAAGTTGTTTATTGATCTCAAGATGGTGTCAAAGGTCTCTGCAATAGCAGGCAGACTTAAGCCATAGTAAATGAGAGTCCAAACACCCTCCGATGTGCAGGAAAAGATGCCTACCATTTGCTACAACTACTTGACTTCCCACCACAGTTATGGAACAAGAGACATTCTACTTTTTAACAGAGAAGAATTAACAGAGGGATACAATCAAGATCAAGGGACGTACTAATACCACTCTATAAAGCCTTAGTAAGACCACACCTAGAGTACTGCATCCAGTTTTGGTCACCACACTATAAAAAAGATGTTGAGTCTCTAGAAAAAGTGCAGAGAAGAGCAACAAAGACGATAAGGGGACTGAAAGGTAAAACATACGATGAACGGTTGCAGGAACTGGGCATGGATAGTCTACTGAAGACGAGGACCGAGGAAGACATGATAGCAATCTTCCAATATTTGAGGGACTGCCCCAGAGAGGAGGGGGTCAAGTTATTTTCCAAGGCAACCGAAGGCCAGACAAGGAATAATGGATGGAAACTGATCAAGGAGAGATTCAGCCTGGAAATAGGGAGACATTATCTGACAGTGAGAACAATCAACCTGTGGAACAGAAGTTGCTTTCAGAAGTTGTGGGAACTTCATCCCTGGAAGATTTTAAGAAGATATTGGACTGCCATTTGTCAGAAATGATGTATATTCCCCTTTTGCAGGGTCCACTTTTCGGATCATTGAGCACCACTTTACAGGGTCAAAGGGTGCAAACCCATAGCTTGCATATCTTTATTGATGGTGTCTTGCCACCTCTGTTTTGGACGCCTGCGAGATCACCAGCCGTTGACTTCTAATTGGTAGGCAGTCTTTGCCATGATGGAAGGTGCTGCTCTCTTGACATGTCCATACCAGCAGAGTCAGCCTTCTCTCATCTTCTCTGTAATTGGATGCTACACCAAAATGCTGTCGAATTGTGTCATTTGTGATGTGGTCAAGGAGATCTTCTTGTTGTCTTCTACTTCCACTGAAAGCTTCTGCTGGTCCATTCCTTCCTCTTCTTTCTCTCTTGGAAGCTCCATCTGATCCCATAGTTGGGTCTAGCATATCTTACACTCTTTTTTTGATGGCATTCAAAGACATCAATTCTGTGGAAGATGAGCCAACTGCAAAGACCAACTTCCTCAGACAGCTCTTGTTCCACCAAAGTTCCCAGAATAGCAGGGCTGAGTGTTGTGGCCCACCAGCGGCCAGTGGAGCTGGCAGCACATTCAGACAGTGAGGAGGTTGGGGAGGAACATGGGTCTGTTCTGGAGTCTGGAGAAGGCTCTGATGAGGGCTCTCTGTCAGAGGCAGAGAGGGGGTCAGGGCCGTATACAAGTTATCAGCTGCCTTCAGAGTCAGACATCAGTGAGGCAGATGAACAGCTGGAGCCTGTTCCCAGTATGCGCATGCGCAGAATTGCCAAACGAAGGGAACAGCTAAAGAACAGGGATCGACTTGGGAGTAAGGCCAGACAATGAATGGACCCTCCCAGAGGAGATAAAAGAGGAGCGAAAGAGGAGTGGAGTTTGCAGGAGACAATTCTTTCGCTTCATTGGTTTGTGACTCTCCGAGACTCCTTGCCACGTTTTGCAGTTCTCAGTCTGGCAGCTCTCCAAGCCAGATAAGGTCTGTGATTGAAAATCCTCCCTTGAAAGACTTTGCTGGATGTGAATGAGCAGAATTCACAGTGAATTAATAAAAGGGTTTTTTTTGTCGGGACCAGGAGTTTGCTTCCTGCTCTTGGGAAGCCTTGGTCAGAACACTGAGTTTTGTTTCTTGGGTGGTGGTTGGGTTGGGATTTTTTTGTTTAGTTTTTTCCTGCAGTACCAAAATTCCTTGTGTCGATTCAAAGAGCGGACGCCTTAATTGCCAACTGAATTATTCATTATGTTACAACAACACCGGAGAGATTTTCCTGCCAGGCGACACAGGAAAGGAGGACATGACAACGTTTGAAAGATGAACATTCAATCAACCGTTAAAAGGCGAAGACAGAGAAGGCTGGGAAGTTATCATCTTCCTTTTAGTCTCCAGATTCCTTCCATCTGCCATCTTTCACTAGCAATACGTAACTGATAAGCAGACACTGCTTTTCACTCCCACTTTGCGGTCATTGTCTCTGTAAAACATTCTTCACTTTTCCCTTCATCTATACCTCATCGAATGATCTCCAATGTTTCAGTCCAAAAAAGAGCTTGAATTATGATACTTATTGACCGCAACTGGAGATAGAAGTTCCTTCTCTAAGACTCCACCTACATGAAACCTTACTGTTGTGGCCCACCAGTGGTCAGTGGAGCTGGCAGCAGATTCGGACAGTGAGGAGGTTGGGGAAGAACATGGGCCAGTCCTGGAGTCTGGGGAAGGCTCTGATGAGGGCTCTGCATCGGAGGCAGAGAAGGGGCCAGAGCTGTTTGCTAGTTATCAGCTGCCTTCAGAGTCAAACATCAGTGAGGCAGACGAACAGCTGGAGCCTGTACCCAGTGTGCGCATGTGCAGAGTTGCCAGATGAAGGGAAAAGCTAAGGACAGGCTGGCCCCATTTATCCTCTCCTATCCCCTTCTCTCCCTCAGGCTTGGCCCACAGAGGCCTCTCCTAGCTTATCCCCGCAATCTAACTCCTTAGCATCAGAGCATTTTCCCTAACCCTAACACCAAGTGGCAGTTGGAACAGAGTTCTTTTCAGGTGGGGAGGGGGAGTAGAATGTCTCACTCCTTAGCATCAGAGCGTGTTAATAATAATATAAGAAATATTAATGATCTGATGTCATTTCGAAAAAACCCTTTCTTAGCAAGCACCTAGAAGCCAAGAGGAACATACGTGCCAAATTTCAAGTTTGTAGGCTTTATAGTTCTGGAGATTTTGTGATGATCCGTGAGTGGTATTTCGCTTTTACATATAGAGATAAAGCCCAACATTCTGCAGCCAATTTCTTGCTGTTGAAATGGCTGCATTTTGGCAACTTTTCAGAGAGAGATAAAGGTAACAATTCATGTATTTTATCTTCCAGAGCTTTTAATTTTTTAAAAAAAAAATGGAAAATTTGCCACAAAATTTCAGCCACCAGATATCAGGGTGCAATATCTTATGCATGGGACGATAATACCGAAAGTTTTTTAAAAAATGAATGTAAGAGACACATTTTCTTATATTTTCTGGGCTTTCTACAGCAAGTAACCAGGATATGGTTCACAATTTTTTCTCCCCACCTACACACCTTCGGACGATCCGTCTACATTTCGGGCACAGCTCAGCAATTATCAGATCCTTAAAGGGCTGACTTGGTGTTGTGATGATGTGGCACTTCTGTGTAAATCCTCCATTCAGCTTTATTTTTGCCTTCTGCAGTTTGACTGGCCTTTTATACAGGCTTTCATCCTACGGATTCCAGCTGCTTCTTATCCTCTGAAAGAGGAAAACAAGGGGTGGGGGAAAATGCACCCCCCTCACACACACACACACACACACACACACACACACACACACACAAATCTAAGAGAGCCTCCCAAAAGCTTTATCGCAAACGCATAAGAGTCAAATCAAGCTGGGCCTCCAAATCCCTAGATTTCTTGGCCAACCTCTTTGCTATGATGAGCCCAGTCAGCTGGTCCCCCTGGGATCTGACAGGCTTCAACTACTTTTCAGGCCAGACACTTCTGCCTCCCCACCGAATTCCTGAAACGGAAGAGCGGCTCAGAGCAAATGTCTTGCAGGCATCGTGCTTGTGGGACTGAGCCTCCCCAGTTCAAAACATCGGCGGCCCTTGAGACGAGGTGACCTCTAGCCTCTCTCCCGCTCCGAGCCAAAGAAAACACAAAGCAGATGTGCAGAACCGGGCAGGATGGATAGAAGGGATGACAGAACGGTCTAGCCGATTCTTTCAGTGCAAATGGAGTGCAAAATTCAACCCCGTGTTCTACGGGCTCCATTTATGAAGCCGCAGAGGACAGTTGGGACAATGAGAGGTCCAGAGGTTCTGCATATGCTCCAACACTGGAGGTTGGACAACCGTGTCTCTGAAATGGTATTTTCCTGCCTGAGCAGGGGGTTGGACTAGAAGACCTCCAAGGTCCCTTCCAACTCTGTTATTCTATTCTATTCTATTCTATCCTATCCTATCCTATTCTTCCCAACCCATCCCACTCTACTCTTCTCCACTCTATTCTACTTTATTGTCTATTTATTCCATATTCTATTCTATTCTATTCTATTCTGTTCTGTTCTATTCTAATTCTATTCTACATTCCAATATTTATTCTGTTCCATTCTGTTCTACCCTATACTATACTATCCTTCCCAACCCATCTCGCTCTACTCTACTCTACTTTATTCTCTATTTATTCCATATTCTATTCTATTCTGTTCTATTCTAATTCTATTCTACATTCCAATATTTATTCTGTTCTATTCTGTTCTGTCCTATCCTATCCTATGCTATCCTTCCCAACCCATCCCACTCTACTCTACTCTACTTTATTCTCTATTTATTCCATATTCTATTCTATTCTATTCTAATTCTATTCTACATTCCAATATTTACTCTAGTCTAGTCTATTCCTATTCCTATTCGTATTCTTTTATTATTATTATTTTTATTTACAAACATACAAAATACATACACACAGAACTTAGACGAATACTACATTTACACAGTATATTGGAACTTCCTGTTCCTTCTAACAGCAGTTTCAAATCAGTACAATTCTCCTTATGTTATTTCCCCTATTCCTATTCCATTCCTATCACAAATTCTACCACCAATCCAGGTTTCCCACATTCTAAAGCACCTGAGGGCAGGATAAGAAACAATGGATAGAAACTAATCCAAGAAAGAAGCAACTTAGAACCGAGGAGGAATTTCCTGACAGTTAGAACAATTAACCAGAGGAAGGACTTGCCTGCAGAAGCTGTGAATGCTCCAACACTGGAAGTTTTTTTTTTTTAAAGAGATTGGACGACCATTTGGTCAGATGAGCAATGAGCAAGCCAGAAACCAATACAATACAATAGTAGAGTTGGAAGGGACCTTGGAGGTCTTCTAGTCCAACCCCCTGCCTAGGCAGGAAACCCTACACCGTTTCAGACAGATGGCTATCCAAACCAAATGGCATGGCAGCTCTCTTTACAACTAAAAAATTCTGGGATTTCCCCCCCCCCCCCCCAATTTCTATGAAAGGATTATTTCATAAATAGCACTGAGATAAAGCTTACCTGCCAATGCCATTAAAAGGATGAAGTAAATAGTTACAATTAGTAGCGTGCGGTAGGTTATAAATTGTGGGTGGGGAGGGAACCTAGTAACTCTAATGTACTTTCTCTAAATGGAAATGATAGCCTAATATTAAAGTCAGATAATCGGCTGAGAGAGTAAGGTGGCGTTTGCTTCTCAATTAATCTCAGTTTTTTATGGGATGTAGTAAAATGCTACAATCCAGGAAAGACCTGTTGCAAATATTATTTTCGGTGGTCCTCTTCTGTATGCTTCCTCTTTGCTGATAATGATTTGCAGCTCTGTAGCTAAATCCAATAAATGGGAAGCTTTGCAAATTTTTAAGTTTTAAACTTTTTTTCATATAGACATGGGGGTGGGGGGAATGTTTTTTTTTCCCCTTAAAAAAAAGGGAGAAGTCACACTTTTATCTGCTTCTTAGATTTAAGAATTTCCAGCCAAGTACAACTAACTCCAAAATAATTTCAAAAGTTACCAGTTCAAACGCTTGCAGTGACATTTTTCTTTGAGTAAATTCTGCCCTCTTGCGGTGCAACTCACCAATTGTGTTCATTTCTTTTTTTAAAAAAATATATGCTGTTATTGATTTCCATTTTCATAGAGGGAGGTAACTGTGTCAACAGTGCTTTGTTTTCAAAGGCAAGAAATCCCAGTGGGAAAAGTAAGGCTCAAATCAGTGGAGAATATAGACTGCATTGCTTAGCTACTAACACTTAGCACATTAAAAAAAAACCTTTTCATGCATATATTGCAATCCAAAGTAGAGCAAAAAAAATGTGTATACTTGGTAGGGACTACTTCTTTGATACTATTCATTTTTAAAGAAGCTTCTCTTTTGGTGAGTACAGATTAAGAGCAGCCATGTTTCCTTCATGTAGTGTATTTTGATGATATCAAGATCAAGGGAGGTACTAATACCACTCTATAAAGCCTTAGTAAGAACACACCTAGAGAACTGCATCCAGTTTTGGTCACCACACTATAAAAAAGATGTTGAGACTCTGGAAAGAGTACAGAGAAGAGCAACCGAGAAGATTAGAGGACTGGAGGCTAAAACATATGAAGAACGGTTGTAGGAACTGGGCATGGCTAGTCTAGGGAAGAGAAGGACCAGGGGAGACAGGATAGCAGCCTTCCAAAATTGCCACAGAGAGGAAGGGTCAACCTGTTTTCCAAAGCGCCTGAAGGCCAGAGAAGGAATAATGGATGGAAACTGAGCAAGGAGAGATTCAACCTAGAAATAAGGAGGAACTTTCTGACAGTCAGAACAATCAATCCATGGAACAGAAGTTGCCTTCAGAAGTTGTGGGAGCTTCATCACTGGAAGCTTTCAAGAAGAGACTGGACTGCCTTCTGTCAGAAATGCTGTAGGGTCTCTTGCTTGGGCGGGGGGTTGGACTAGAAGACGTACAAGATCCCTTCCAACTCTGATAATATGTAATCCTGTCAAGGTTCTGACTGACGAACTCAACCAAAGCAAGCACAATCTAGACGATCCAATCTCTTTATGCAAAACCTTATGGAGTACATCACTTCAGCACGTTTGAAGGCAAAATTAGATGGAGGTCTTTCCCGCACTAACTCCTAGAGTTAAAAGTTCTTCCATCTCCCAATTAGCTCAGGTCTCGTCCAATACAAACTCCGAATATTGTTGTGGGCAAGCCTTTTTGGCTCTTGTAAACAACTGCCAAAAGGTCCTTGGTTCTCACACTGAGATCTAGATGTCTGGCCCATGTTCTATCTCCCACTCCCTCTCCCCCACCAAAAAAAAATAGTTCGTTGGCAAGCTGATAATAGAAGCAACAGTAAGAAGTATTTTGAAGCTTGGCATATATACTCAGGACTTGAGAAGTTATTTAGCCCTTCTCCAGCAGGGGGTGCTGTAGAGGAAAGAAAGAAAGAAAGAAAGAAAGAAAGAAAGAAAGAAAGAAAGAAAGAAAGAAAGAAAGAAAGAAAGAAAGAAAGAAAGAAAGAAAGAAAGAAAGAAAGAAAGAAAGGGGAGATAAATATTGCTGGGTCAAAACAGAAACATTCAAAAGGAACTCAATATTCATAGATAACTCCAAGTACATGGGTGTGTTCGTGTTTTCTCATGCTTCCAGAATACTTGACTCTAAAGACTAAAATGGGGATCCTCCCAGAGGTGGGAGAGATTCACAGACGGTTACCACCAGTTCGCAAATGTGAGCGCATGTGTGCTTTCTGTGTCTCTTCCGCGCCTTCCGTGCATCACATACGCACCTCCCATGCATAGAGACGGCCTTCCACGCATGCACTTTGCTCGCATGCAGGGCGTCTAAAACAAGGCTACATAGGCAGTGGTGGGTTGTAAATATTTTTACTACCGGTTCGCGGGTGGGCGTGTAATGCTTCTGCGCATGCGCAGAAGCATCCGAGCAGGGCTCCTGCTGCCGCTACTACCAGTTCGGCTGAACCGGGAGCAACCCACTACTGTACATAGGACATCATGGAGCTGGGGGGGGGCACCTCACCCCACCCACAGGTCACCATTACCGTTTCACCCGAACCCATCTAAACCGGCTGAATGCCACCTCTGGATCTTCCCCATTGATGTCATGTGTGTTTGATTTTTTTTTTAAAAAAGCAATCCTTTTATGTCTTTGGAAATGCAAACAAACTCGAGACAGGGAGCTGCACCCTAAATGTTGTATATCTGAATATTAATCTACTAACACGTAATTACATGAAAATGCACTCCAAAGATGTACTGTTTTTTTGGGTAAACAAAATACATCATTAATCATTGAGCATCGGGTAAAGCAGTGTATACACTGTTGTTTTTGTTAAAACGCACCTCCCAAAAGAAAGATTTTCAGCATGCCTTCTAAGTTATGTTTCTGGGGCGGCTGACAAAATGGCCAAGTGAGTAAATGAATCTTTATCAGTTTCTGGGGTTTGGGGGTTTGAGATGCTCCAGGGGGTTGTGCAATGTAGTCAGCCTTGTGTCTTTTCTTATTTCAAGGGTGGTGGTTTAATTCTATGATGTCCTACAGGTCATGTCCTGTCCTTAGAATTTGGGTGTGGGGGATGTAGATTTTAATCCTATCAGCTCCAACCTTCTGTGAGTTTTGTTTATGAACAGATTGGCTCAGTCTTCCTGAATGGATACGAAATCGTCTTGAGACTTCTACTTGAAGCTGTTAAGAAAGGCCAGGGGTACTTTCTGCCTTTAAGAACGTATTTCTCCATTTCTCCTTTTGGGAAATATCCTATCCTGCCTCTCTTAATATTAGGAATAAAGAATATTTTAATCTGCGAAGGGGGACTTCCTACACCACCAACTATACACAACAAAATAAAAGAGTACTGATTAATTTCTGGTTCTTTACTACTCTTCCACATTCCCTCCACCCGCCCACTGCCAAAGCAAAGTTCTTGGTATACTGGCCCATATTGCGACCAGAAAGGTAACTAGAAAACCAATATTGATGAGATCAGATACCAGTGAACTGACTTAATTCTTCTTTTTCAGCCTCCTGTTGTACTTGGATGTCACAAGCACAGACCGAATTTAAAAGGGTGGCCGAAGGAAACGTAACTTTGCCCTGCCACCATCGCCTCCATCTTCTGGAGCCAGCGAGTCTGGATATAGAGTGGCTGCTAAAGAATTCTGAAGCTAAACCGAAAGTGGTAAGGTCCAACCTCGTGTTCCAACTTTAAGACACAAGGACTTCGACTCCCAGAATTCCACATGCTGGCTGAGGAATTCTGGAGTCTGAAGTCCAAAAGCTTTAAAGTTGCAAAGGTTGAGGGACATTCTTCTAACCGCTGAAACGCATTGCCTCTAGTTCATTGTTGCATGTCTCGTTTTCGAGGCTTCTCAATATTTATAGAATGAATATTTATAGGTATGAGAATGTAGAAAGGTAGCATCCAACCCTCCTAGAAGAATGAAATATCTTGAGAAATATTATAAAGGCAGAATATTATATTTCCCTAAAGGAGAAACATGTTTTTAAAGATAGAAAGCAGCCCCCAAGTCTTTCTTAATACTTTATTTTATTGTTGTTGTACGTATATACACAGTAGACACATACAACGAAATTCACCAGGCCCAACAAACATAACAATCCCCAAACACACCCCTACCCACCAAAAATTGCTCACTGATGGTGGCCCTTTAGTTCATTGTTGAGTGCAATTATAGCTCTGGGATAAAAGCTATTCAGAAGACATCTGGTCCTAGTTTTAATTGTTCTGTATCTTCTGCCAGCAGGCAACAGTCTAAAAAGATTGTAAGCAGGATGGGAAGAGTTTCTGAGAATGTTATGCAACTTCCTCAAACAGCAAGATGCAAAGATGTCATCCAGGGCTGGTAGCTGGAGTCCGGTGATATTCTGGGCAGTTTTAATGATTCTCTGTAGAGCTTTTTTGACCGCTGCAGAGCTGCTCCCATACCGTGCAAGAATGCCGTATGTCAGGACACTCTCAATAGTACTATGATAGTAGGACAGAAGTAGATGCTGAGATAGATTTTCTTTTCCTGAGCATTCTCAGGAAGTACAGCCTCTTCTGTGCCTTCTTCACAAGCATGTTAGCATCCATGGTCCATGAGAGGTCCTCCAAGATATAAATGCCCAGAAATTTAAAACTACCAACCACCTCGCAATTTATGTATAAAGGTAAATGTAGCCCCAGCAGGACTGGGCCAGCCTATTTACTAGACAATTAGACCTTCAGTTCCAGGGTGATGGGATTAAAATGTGACCCTCCAGGACATTATAGGATTATCAAGCAGCAGGGCCCACTGCATTGCAAAATCTCCTGGGGACATTACATCAAGGTTCAATCAAACATGATTGATTCAAACATGACTCCACATGGGAGTCTGACAACAGCCAATAGAATACATATTCTTGCACAGGAACAGGAAGCTCAAGTTCAAAGCCCAGGAGAGGGTATAAATACCTCTCACTCTCCCCTCCATGCGGTCAGCTGCCCAGGACTTCAAACCCTTGTGGCCCTGTCCATCAATAAACCATCTTTCCAATCAGCCTGCATGTTTCCAGTGTCTTTCTCCCCGCTTGGAACTGAACTAGATGGATATTTCTTCCAACAATTAAGAATGTGGGTTTGTAGGACTCTGGGTCAGGTTTTCTTGCAGATGCATCTTGCAAATACCTTCTTTATACACGCTGTTGTATCAGGAGTAGTTAACACAAGACCAAGCAGAAGGCAAAAAGTTGTTTAAACATTGTCTATAACTCTTTAAACCAAGTTAGTCTTGTTATGCCCCCCCCCCCCCATTTACTACAAATCTCCCTTTGGCACAGTCCTGGATAATTGTGATTTGCCTTCATTGTGATTTTAGCTCAAAAGGAAAGAAGGCGCTTATACAAATGTGAATCACACACTGGTTTTCCTACCAGGCTTACCAAAATTTCACAACAATCATCTGAGCGTTGAAAACATATTTATTTTTTCAACTGTGGCTCAAGATTGTCAGATAGACGGTCAAAATTATGAGTCATGACAAGCCATCAAATATACCAATTAGTGGTTACAGCAGGAATTCCAGTACCCAACAGCCATCTTAAAATTTACCTCTTTTCCAGTCTTCTCAATTAAGAGGACTGGATATCTTTCTTTCCTTTTTTTCATACAGTGCAAAGATAGCAGAAGATACATGGATGAATGCTGAGGTTTCAAAGGAATTAGAACTGATCGCCCAAGTGTTTTTTTCCCTTTCTCAATTGCTTTGCAAAAGCAGCAGTTAAACTTAACTTTCCTCCCAAACACGCAGCTTTGGTGATGAAATGAAGTGTGAGATAATCCTTTAAACAAACAAACAAAAACCATTATCAGGTTGTGATCAGTTCCAGATTACGGCTTGGAGGTTTAAGGTGCTACCCTGTTTCCCTGAAAATAAGGCCTCCCCAGATAATAATCTTTTGAACGCATGCGCTAAATAAAATAAGCCCCTCCCCAAAATAAGCCCTGCCCTAAAATATTTAAATGCATGCGGGTCCGATCCCCACCATTTCCTGGAGGGAAAGGGGGGAACATACCTCACGCACCCCACATGCACTTGCCATCCTCATGGAACGGCCTCGCGGAAGCCACTCCCACAAACCCAAGTTACCACGCCCCTTCTTTTAGTGGCGGACGCAAAAAGAGTAGCTGGCCCAGCAACGCTAAGGCTGGCAAGAGTGTGCCAGAAACAGAGACAGAACTTCAGCTGATCCACAGGCCATGGGCCAAGGTTAAGGGGCCTCCTGCACCTCAAAAATAATAAGACCTCCCCAAAAATAAGACCAAGTGCTTATTTCAGGGGTCAAACGAACATAAGACCCTGTCTTATTTTGGGGGAAACACGGTGTTCATTAAAAACAGAGACATATATGATTTTTTAAATGGGAAACTGTCCAAGGAATAGAATGCTAAAATCAGGGACAAGAATATAGTTTACTGCCTTAATCCCATCACCCTGGAGCTGGAGGTCTTTTGTATTGTAGATAGACTGGCCCAGTCTTTCTTTGTTGTTGTTGTTAATTGTGAAGTCGTGTCCAATCCATTGCAACCCCATGGACAACATTCCTCCAGGCCTTCCTGTCCTCTACCATCCTCTCGAGTCCACTGAAGCTCACGCCGACTGCTTCGGTGACTCCATCCAGCCACCTCCTCCTCTGTCGTCCCCTTCTTCTTTTGCCCTCCATCTTTGCCAGCATGAGGCTCTTCTCCAGGGAGTCCTTCTTCCTTCTCCTTAGGTGGCCAAAGTCTTTGAGTTTCCTCTTCAGGATCTGGCCTTCTAAAGAGCAGTCAGGGTTGATCTCCTCTAGGACTGACCGGTTTGATGGCCTTGCAGTCCAAGGGACTCGCAGGAATCTTCTCCAGCACCATAGTTCAAATGTTCATAGTTCAAATGGGAACTGCTTTCTGTCTTTAATAGCACTTAGACTTATATACTTCTTCACAGTGCTTTACAGCCTTCTCTAAGTGGTTTACAGAATCAGCCTCTTGCCCCCAACAATCTGGGTCCTCATTTTACCAACCTCGGAAGGATAGAAGGCTGAGTCAACCTTGAGCCTGGTGAGATTCGAACTGCCGAACTGCTGGCAGCCGGTGATCCGCAGAAGTAGTCTGCAGTACTGCATTCTAACCACTGCGCCATCACGGCTCACCCATTTAAAACATGTTTCTTGTTTTATCATCCAGGGAAATATAATATTCTGCCTTTTTAATATTTCCTAAGATATTTCATTTTTCTAGGAGGGGAGCGGCTTCCAACTAATGTATGGCCAAGAGAACCATTAAGGCATACGGTAATTATGAAACTGAATTGGTGCACACTCTTATGGGCCATTTTGGAAGCTTGTTTTTTTTATTGGTTATGTGACGTGAGTAATCATAGCTGGGGAGGTTAGCTGGTGAACAAATAAATGCTGCCATAAGTTTGATATCATCTTGTTTGCAAAGCTGATGAGTAACCTTGTCTCCCAGGTGATCACTTATGCAGGCGGCAACATCTATCATGACATGATCGAAGAGCAAAAGGGCCGGGTGTCATTCGCCTCCAATTTTCTCAGTGGAGACGCTTCTCTGGAGATTTCTCTTCTGCAGCCAAGCGACTCCGGGCAATATACGTGCAAAGTTAAAAATGCTGGCCAGTACGAATGGAGCCATATCACTTTGAAGGTTCTAGGTAAGACGGCCACCATACTTTCAAAACAAGTCTAGAAGCCAACACAATTCTAGGCTACATCAACAGAGGGACGGAATCAAGAATTATAAAAGCTAAGAAGGAAAGCCGATAGAGAAAGGTGTACAATTATTGTATATTGTTATGTGTGTCCTGTGTTTTGTTTCGTCTTATTGTGTTTTTCTTTTTTCTTTGCTGTGTCTTCCCTATTGTTTTTAAAGATCAAAGCATTTAATAAAAATTATTTATATAAAAAAAAAAGATCACGTGAAGTGTTAATACCACTTTATAATGCCTTGGTAAGGCCACACTTGGAATACGGCATTCAGTTTTGCTCGCCACGATGCAGAAAAGATGTGGAGACTCTACAAAGAGTGCAGAGAAGAGCAACAAAGAAGATTAGGGGACTGGAGGCTAAAATATATGAAGAATGGTTGCAGGAACTGGGTAGGTCTAGTTTAATGAAAAGAAGGACTAGGGGAGACATGATAGCAGTGTTCCAATATCTCAGGGGTTGCCCCAAAGAAGAGGGAGTCAAGCTATTCTCCAAAGCACCTGAGGGCAGGACAAGAAGCAATGGGTGGAAACTAATCAAGGAGAGAAGCAACTTCGAACTGAGGAGAAATTTGCTGACAGTGAGAACAATTAATCAGTGAAACAGAAGTTGCCTCCAGAAGTTGTGAATGCCCCAACACTGGAAGTCTTTAAGAAGATGTTGGATAGCCATTTGTCTGAAGTGGTGTAGGTTTTCCTGCCTAGGAAAGTTAGAAGGAAAGTTAGAAAGACAGAAAGTTACTGCAAATTCCCCATTTCCTCCCGATCAGCTGGGATTCGGGAGGCAGAGAATAGATGAAGGCAGGGTCAGTCAAGGGTGGTATTTACTGGTTCTCCGAACTACTCCAAATTTCCGCTACTGTTCTCCAGAACTGGTCAGAACCTGCTGAATACCAGCTCTGCTACAGAGGTAACCCTGAGGACACAGATAAGCCTCCAAGTGGCCTCAATGACTGCCTAAAAGATTGCAAATGTCCAGCTGTCTCCAAGGAATATAAATCCTTCCATTCCCTCACCATCCTGTCAGAATGGAAGAAGTTTCTTGGATGAGAAGCAAAAGGTCTTCAGAAGCAAAAGCAAGATAATCCAGTTGCCTCCTGAAATAAAAGCACCTTTGGGACAACCATCACCTGGATATCTGAGAACCTTTACAGAATCTCACTGATCGTTTTTTTTTTTCTTCCTTTCCAGAGAAACCTTCCAAACCCAAATGCTGGAAAGAAGGGGTAGCGTCTGAAGGAAAAGAAATCACTTTACAATGTAACTCCGTCTCTGGCACATCTCCTATTATGTACACATGGCAGCGCGTAGACGCAAAGGGAAAATTTGAGTCTCTGCCACCCTCGACACGTCTCAGTGAGTTTTGCCGGTTCAATCCATCCCTCTGCTCCCTCGTAAATTATCCTATTTCTGTTTCTTTAAATGCATTTTCCTTTATTCTACATCACATTTGCAGTTTTGCAAGAACAGTGTGGGCTGTATCAAATCCTTTTTAAATATACATAGTATTATTTACCCTGACCATAATCATCATTCTCATGGTTATACAGCATAATCTCTTTTAAATAATATTGTACATCATGGTTATATCCCTTTTCATAGTTGTACAATAACGCTCTGTATATTTCACATTCTATTCATTTTAATAAATAGTCAAATAGAGTCTGATATGAACATTGCTTACAGTATATAATATACTGTAAGCAATGTTTATTGTCTGTGTGTGTGTGCGTGTATTTATTTCTAGTTTGTTGAACTTCTTTCGTTATTACGTTTCTAATCTCTGCATCTGTTATCTAGCCATTTATACAATGTCCCATGTTGAGTAATTCTCTGTTTCCCCTTCCTTGTCTTTTAAGGTCTAAGTTAACCTGTCCAGTTCGGCACATTATAATGTTTTCTTTATTACCATTTCATCTGTAGGGATACTTCAGTTTTTCCAGTTTTGTGCATGTGTAATCCTAGCTGATCGGGACACAGTGGCTCAGTGGCTAAGACACTGAGCTTGTCGATCAGAAAAGTCGGCAGTTCGGCGGTTCGAACCCCTAGTGCCGCGTAACGGAGTGAGCTCCTGTTACTTGTCCCAGCTTCTCCCAATCTAGCAGTTCGAAAGCATGTAAGAAATGCAAGTAGAAAAATAGGGACCACCTTTGGTGGGAAGGGAACAGCGTTCCGTGCGCCTTCAGTGTTGAGTCAAGCTGGCCACATGACCACAGAGATGTCTTTGAACAGCGCGGGCTCTTCGGCTTTGAAACAGAGATGTGCATCGCGCCCTAGAGTCGGGAATAAGTAGCACATATCTGCGAGGGGAACTTTTATCTTTATCTTAATCTTAGCTGCTGTTATTACATGTAGCATTAGGTATATGATTCTTTTATTGTATTTCCCTGGTAGAATACCCAATAAGAATAGTTCTGGTTAGAGATCTATTTGTCGTGTTGTCATCTCTTCTAACCACCCATTTTTCTTTGCCCAATTATCCTATTTCTTATTTAAAAACCATCACTGTATATTACACTGGCAAATTAATTCTACAGTTTAACGATACCGTTCTGCTGTAAACGTCACTGAATCCTGCTTCTTCATTTATTTTAGATCTGTCTAATCCTGCCCAAATTATTATGAAGAATCTCACATGGATGTTCACAGGATCATACCAATGCACTGCCTCCAACGAAGCAGGAGAGGACAGCTGTGCCATACAAGTGACAGTGCAACGTAAGTATGGAAGAGACCTAGGAACATTTGAATGGAGCTTGGAAAACTACTGATAAATCAAAGCACCCAAAGGCCAGACAAGGAATCATGGATGGAAACTGATCAAGGAGAGATTCAACCTAGAAATAAGGAGGAATTTTCTGACAGTGAGAGCAATCGACCCATGGAACAGAAGTTGCCTTTGGAAGTTTCATCCCTGGAGGCTTTCAAGAAGAGACTGGACTGCCATCTGTCAGAAATGGTGTAGGGTCTCCTGCTCGGGCGGGGGGTGGACTAGATTACCTATAAGGTCCATTCCAGCTCTGTTAATCTGAATCAGTGCAGGAATCAGAATAGAAGTATTCTGCTACAATGGTAGCTTCCCCTGGTAGCCAATTGGCTTCTGCAGCAGTCTGCAGAGAGGCAAGGAAGGGGCTCTGAAGCAAATATTCGGGTACCCTTACAGAAATCAAAAGAATAGAAGGATTTTCTCCAAGAAAATTTCACATAGATGTTAAATAACACAGAGATGGTAGCTGGCCCTGTGGGACTTAAGAGCTTTTTCCCACGAGTACCAACTGGAGCTGCTCGTTTAAAAAAAGAGCAAGACAATCTTAAAAACAACTTCCTACACTGACTCCCAATATGCAGCCCAGAAGGGTGCCATGTTTGCCAGGTATCTAGAAAGGACTGGGTGGGAAGGGTGTGCTTCTTCCTTCACTCGGAACTTCCTTATATTCAACACCGGAACTTAAGTTTTAAACAAATGAAAAGTCTAATGTACAATATATGCGAAGGCCAAAACATTTTAAATCTAAGCTTGGGGAGTCAGGTATGTGAAATATGCAATGCAAAAGAAAGCGGAGGCAACGTGGAGTACATTTAGAGCAATTAATGGCCTGTACGCAACAAGGCAGATTGCACCACTGCCGAATATCTGAAGTGATAAACTACTACTGTTTGCATAATCCGAGATGCGTTGGCTGAGGAAAAACTGAGAAGAAAACAACCAGCCCACTGCTCCAGGGTAGAGTTAATTCAGTTTAACCTGTGTTGTAATTTTATTCACCGTTTAGCCATGGAAAATGAAGTCTCCCTTGAACCGAGCTCGTTTCCTGGGGACAACGCAAACATGTTCATGTTGTTTTCTTGCTAACTCTACAGAAGTGGTTTGTTTTCAACTTCTACCAGAGTAATTTTGCAACTTTCCAAAGTAGTGCATAAACCCAGGGACTTCCTGCCGATCTCTGTCTCAATCACAAAATCAAGTCCAATTTGTTTTTATTTTTTTCAAGGTCACCCAAGGTGTCCAGGGCTTTACCTCCTGTGGCATAAAACAATAAGAATATATATATACTACACATTTTGAGATAAAAGAAGGGAATTGAAAATGTCTATGCAACAGACGCCAGAATTACAAGGACAGTATTTGGCTGTAGATAGAACAAATAAAACCTAGCATTTGTTTCTAAATCGACAGATCCTCCGAATGTCGGCATCGTTGCCGGAGCAATCTGTGGAGTGATGGGAGTATCCTTGCTCGTTGTCTTGGCTGTGTGGCGAACTATCAAAAGGAAAGAAAAAAATAAATACGAAGAAGAGACTCCAAATGAAATCAGGTAATTGCTTCTGTAAAAACCACTCTTTTAAGCATTCAAAAGTTGCAAAGCCTCTTAATTTTATTACAGAACAGCCTCAGAACTGGAGGGGAGAATATAAGTCAGCGATAAAGGGAATGTTTTATGTGCGATTCCAAAATCAATCACCAACGTTCAGTTTTAAAGGAGATCACGTAGTAGGGTTCCAAATCATCTTTCTGAAACCATGTCAAGAGAATCTGAGCTGTGAGGAATCTCCTAGTGTGAACTAACAGCCAAAAATATATGCTTTGTGCTCTCTTTAAAGATTTAATACATTTACTCTACCATTTCTTTTCCTGGATTACAACAGCAATGTCCTTTGGAGAAAACAAGGCTCTTGATCTTCTATTTAAAGCAAATTTACATTTTCAAAGATGGAATGAGGATTTCGTGTTTTGAATTGTTTAGTCATTAGCATATATGGGAGGGTGCACCCACTTTTCATAACTTGCTTTCTGTAAGATGACAATATATTCTCTTGTGTTGAATCTACTCTACCATAGCACATCACTTTTTACTAGATGTTTCTTGAACTTTCTTTGTGGGGCATTTACGGGAAGATTTCAAAAGTATGACTCAACTGGTAACACACCCTTATGACTCAAAGGAATCCTGCTGGTTAATCCTATTTGAATTACATTTCCCACCTTTATATTCCTTGACATGTTGCAATCCAATCATGCTGACCTCTGCAGTTTTTGAGCAATCATTAAAGATCCTCAGTAAATCCTTGATTTACCTAAATTGATTTTCCTAAAATCAACAACTCCAGAGGTTTTTTTTTAATTGCATGAAAACTTCCCTGTCCCTGTCTCGTCTTCTCCTTTTTTTTTTTTTGCTTATCCTTTGGGCGGCTTCAATATCTGGATTTTGTTCTATTTCACTGCCAGTTCCTGAAAGCTATATAAAAGGGTTATAAATTCATTGGCACAGGAAGTAAAGGATGCCACAAAACAGCACAATTGATTTCTTCATGTTTAACACAGGAAAATCCGGCGGTGGGGGGGGGGGGGGAAACTATCACACTTGAGGGAAGTTCAAGAACTGCATCCTGAAGTAGATGGATCTTGGACAAGTTTTTAAAAATTAGACAAATCCGTGGAAGATAAAAGTATCTACACAACTTTTCAGTAGCAGACATCCTGAGCGCTTCTGCTGGCACCAATTTTAGGTCAACTTGCAGGTCTTTATGGAAATAGAATTCTGAACAATACATAGACCTTTTTAGTCTGATCCAACAACCCATTGTCTTGGAAGGATGAATACTGCGTAAAAGGTACATGATATTCTGTGTAGGTGTGAAAACAGGGCAATTATGTAGGTCACATACAGCAGTCTTAAATTCACTCCCAGAATTCAGACAAGGTCTAGAACAGTGGTGAAATTTAAAAATCCTGTGGGCGTGGCTTGGTGGGCGAGGCAGGGGAAGGATACTGCAAAATCTCCATTCCCAACCCACTCTGGCGCCAGCCAGAGGTAGTATTTGCCAGTTCTCCAAACTACTCAAAATTTCCGCTACCGGTTCTCTAGAACCTGTCAGAACCTGCTGAATTTCACCCCTGGTCTCAAAGGAGAATCCATTTCTAAAGGCAGGGCTTAAAATCTGAGAGTCAAAGGCTCCATTTGTACATTGGCCCAGGACTGACTAAATTATGGTTTGCTGAATTAACCCAAATGCCAGATTCATACAAAGCAGAGTCATAAAGTAACTTCAGACAGTGTTTAGGTTCCTAAAACTCTAAATTAATCTATACATTAGTCAAATGATCTTAGTCTAGCTCTAGCATGTCTGGGAAAATCAAACTAAGCCCAATGATCAATCATGAGGGAAGAACCAGGACTACAGAAAAGGCATTCCTGGAAACAATCAAGAAATTGAAATAAATGTCTTTTAAGACTCCTGGAGCTCTGACTAAAGGTCAGGAGCACTCCTGTTCAAATGCAGAAGCTCATTTCTAAGTATAATTTATTCACAAGATTTCTACTTCTCAGTCTAATGTTCCTTTACCAGCTAATTAGTCATGATATTATATAAAAATACTATGATTCAGGAATGGTTAGGAAGAGATCTCTCCAATCTCTGGCCTGGCCTGAACAGAATAAAATAAATTATTAATTTTAAATTGTCAATTTTAATTTAATCCTAAATTTGATGTAAATTGTCAATTGAAGGTTATTTGATTTTCCATTTAATCTTTTTAAACTTTTGTCATATGTGTTTTTATGTTGTACGCCGCCCTGAGTCCTTTGGGAGAAAAGCGTCCTATAAGTCCAATAAAACCAAACCAAACCAATCTACCTAGGTCCTAGAACAAGGTTTCTCAAACTGTGAGGTAGACACCCTTGGGCGACACAGACAAAGTCCAGGGGTGGAATGAATAACCTTTCAATTACATTGTTATAATTAATCCAGCTGTCCAAAGTTTCATTGTACTGTTTTCATTGTTCATTTCCGTTCATTTTGGTGTCTGATTTTTAAGGGAGGTGTGCACACATTAAGATCACAAAATTAAGAACAATTAGGTCACTTGCCAGACAATACTTTATTTTCTAGTCTAGAACTTTCTTGTTCCTTAGTCATGAATAAAAAAAGAGGTTCAAATGCTTTGCCTCCCTGAAGCTTTCAAAATAATATTACCATTATTACAAGTTTCTTTTACCATACATCAAATAGTTCTGGTTCAACAGTTTAATAGTAACAATAATAAAAAACAATGCTAATCTGACTCCAAAAATCTGGCTGTCAGACCTGGAAGCCATCTTTTACATTGGGCCTTCAGGCCTGCCAATTTTCTGCTGTGGAAAAATGGGAGGGGGATTATATGGTGTACGGGTGATATTTATAGTCAAAATAACATTCTTTTCTCAGAGAGTCAAGGACATCTCGACCTTCAGCTGCGAAGGTGTGACTGGAAGGCAACTCCTGTTTTGGATGGTGCCTGATTGAACCATGTGGGTGCTGGGCAGGGATTTGAACTTTCATTTGGGTAGGGAAAACCTGGAAACTTTCAGATTCGGGTTTTCCCAGATGTGCCAATATGACATTTCTAATAAAATGGAACTTTGAGGAAATTCAAGCCTCTGAGTCTTTGTTCCTTGGGCATGTTACTTGGAACCCTGACATTGGCTTGTGCAAGTTACAACCAACAAAAGTAAAGTAACAGCAGTGCAGAGAAAAGTTTTTAAAAATGCTACTTCTTTTAACCATGATGGGTGAAAAGTACTTTGTCAACAGGAGCAGCTGAGATAATGTAGTAATTTTCACTGGTCTTGGCTTAGAAAAGCTATCTACAAATAGCTTATATGGCTAGACTGCAGGCAGGTAGCTCAAGAGATTTGCTAAATCTCAAACACACTGTTGTGGTACTGGTCAGTAGTATATATACTACTCTGGTCCTTTATTACTCAGATTTTTAATCATTTTTGCTTTCTTTTAATCCCAGGGAAGATGCAGAGGCACCCAAGGCCCGATTAGTCAAGCCTGGCTCTTCCTCTTTGGGCTCCAGAAGTTCAAATTCTGGTTCTTCCTCAACAAGATCCACAGAAAACAGTGCCTCTCGCAGCCAGCAAACACTGTCAACAGAAGCTACCCCACACCTAACACCGACGCAGCGCAGCCACCTTGAGATGAATGGCAGGAAAACTGAACCAAAGAGAAGTAACTACACCAGTTTGATCAAAACGGAAGAAGCCCCTACAATGATGCCTGCTCAAAGTCGAGATTTCCAAACCGTTTGATTACTGTTCCATCTATTTGGGCTCTACCTATATCCATAAGTTACATGCGCTGCCAGCATTATGCAATTATTTTATTTTCCAATGCAATATTGGTTTTCTATAGTCATGCACATACACGCAAAGAACAAAAACCCTCAGTATTTTTTTAATCTTTCTGTTTTGAGGTACAAGCAGACTTGGAAAAGAGAACTCGTAAAAACAATTATTTCTATTTTTTAAAGATTTTTTTATTTTTATTTTTGCGAGTAAAGCTTGGAAGGAGAAAAGGGAATGCTGACCCAACAGGAATAGCATTTTGCAGTTTTGGGCCAATTTGATTTTTTTTAAAAAAAAGAATACTGTGGAATAGACATGCTCCAGCAGAATTCTTAAGGGAAAATGAAATGCATACATATACAATTGTCTTCTCAGTTGTGACCTCTGTTTTTCACTGCTAATGTTAAGTCTGATCAGCTTCAAGAGAAAACTGACAGGACTTTGCATGTGTCCTTTTCTTGAATTATCAATATTTGGACACATCACCACCAACGAAGCAGAAAACAGTAACTTTGGGGAAAAGCGAGAAGCAATATTAGACTTTAATTGGTCTTCTTTACTGGAGGGACTTTCTGTGAACATGGAAGTGCATTAATTTAAGAAGGTACGTACGACTGAATACGGCTAAAGAATATAGACATTAGCCCACTGTGACCAAGCTAATGTATTTGTATGTATGTATATATTCATAAATAATAAGCAATTCCACTAAAGGGAATTATATCCTAATGGATCATTAGAATGTGAGATCAGCATCAAATCCTGAATTCCATTTACAAGTTTTTAAAAATGGTGTTTTTAAAATACTGTTCTCTATGCTGGACATAGTGACATTCATTTTTAGGATGAGTAGTGCCAAAGGGTTTTTTGGGGGGGAGCATTTTTGATGGGAATACAATGTCATGATTAGTAAACATTTTGAGGTAATAATCTAGGAAATGTGATCATTTGGATGGATGCAGCATACTCAAACTTGTGAAACTAACTGCAAAATTTAAAGAATGGAAATGAGCTGGAAATGTAGATTTCAGCTCTGGTGTTAAGAATGCTTTCATCTCTCCAAAGTGGAAAGTCTCATCTATGGACAGAACTAGTATCACCCAGCTTTAAGGATAAGAAAATGCAAGTTGTTTGACTTCAAGTGCCAACTAGATTGCAAAGATGATGAGTTTTAAACTGATATTATTCCAGGGGGATTATTTCACATCACATTCTTAAACACAGTCAGGAAGGAGGAAATAAGAGAACCCACTAGACTCATATATTATAAGAGTAATTTATAAATGGTGACTTAGGATTCAAAAGTAGGATGCGCATTGCTAATACAGGACAGTCAGTATTACTGATCTTATAAGACTGTGACAGAAAGCTATTTTCACAAGAAATAAGAAGTAGGTTTCCAGCTATACAGCAGACACACTTAATTTAGAAGTCTCCATAACAAAATTTCTGGAGCATCTTGAAGCACATTCAACTATGATTAAAGTCAGCATTGCATGAATTCCTCAGCTGAGTCTTATATATGCTCACTCAGAAGTTAAGAACCAGGCATGGCAGGTTTCCTGTCTGCTTGTTTAGAATGTTAGGATTATTTCATCTCTCTCAACCAAGCTAGTTTATCCCTTCATCGACCTTAACTGAATATTAAGAAAGCAATTCAGCTTACAACCCATCATCAAGTCCCATAATGCAGAACTCAACAGAAAGTAAAATCCAAGGCAGATGAACTATTCCATCATTTTATTTATACCAAAGCTCAGAATGCAGGTTATCAAATCATGATAGTTATCCCAAGTTGTTTTCACCACCTTTTAAATTAAAAAGCTATTTAAATCTTATTTTAAAATTGATGCTTAATGAACGAGATATAGAAATCAATTAGTTAGGACAATTTGCTACAAAATAGAGCAGATCTGTCTTAACTCTTGGGGGGGGGGGAGCTATAGGCACTGTTAATTTTGAAAAAGTGGCTGGCACCATGACAAAATCCCCATTGGAAAGAATAGGGAATCATAAAATTTAGTATATGGAAACAACAAGCTCCTTGAAAGATAAATTGGCAATACACACTCAATTAGTTTTCTACTTTAATAAACATACACTGCACAGGAAGTGAAAAATGTTTCCCTAAATCACATGCAAATATATACCAAATACAAGAATGAATTACTCCCAACACCGCCTCAACCATTAACACAAAAACTATGCTCAACAATAGTAAAATGCAACAAAACTCAAACAACCAATTCTATAAATTCATACAGGCAAAAACGATTCTTTACAAAATTCTGAAAGTTCTGCCAGTTAAATCAGCGAACAAATATGCACGCACCCCATTCACCAATTAAGCACATCTTCACCTCTTCAATGTTGTTTATGCTTATTTTTTTTCAACCTGCCTGGTTTGTGTTCTTTCTTCTAAAACCATCTACTCTACCCTTATTATAGCTACTTTAAATCATCCACATTTCATTTACTTTCCTAACCCACTCCCTTCCTCTTAGGTCAGAGTTTTGAAAGCTTACCCTGCAGCATCCTGTTTCCTTTTTCCTGATAAATCTGTGGCCATCACCTATCCAATCTTTTATTTCCTGAAGCTGTACTTTATACATGAGGATACAGAAGTACGTTGAAAGAAAATGGAGTTGGGCCTCCCAAATGCCCAAGTGCTGATTTTGTTGTTTTACAAGCCTTTAAAACATTTTCCATTTCAAAAAGAACAATCCATGGAAGGCATAAAGAGGGACCTGTTTTAGGGCATACTTGGACAATGACTAGATTGGCAATCCCTCTAAACTCTGAAACATGATAGTAAATTTATTTATTATATACACAGATGTTCTCAACCTCCTGTTTATATTCACTAGCCAAACTCTATTTCTCAGATATTAAGCAGGGAAGAAATTATGGTGCAAGAAAAAAACAGTATGTCACATCACTAGGATTTCACTGTACAAGGGAATATTTAAGCACAATGGCTTCCAATTCATGACCTTAAATAGTATCTCACAAGGGAAACACTATACTCTAAAACAGCCAATTGTTATTTTGTAAAATAGCCTTTAAACATTGTTACCTTGTATGCAATTTACTATGTAGTACTATGTATTACTGTTGTACAAATTCCTACTTTTGTTTTTTATTTTTGAACTGGTAAATTGAGGACACCTTCTTGTCTGCTGCCATCCATGATTTGTGCTCAGCACAAGCAAAGCAAAAAAGGGAGTAAATATTTATTTTAAACTGTCCTGATTCCACCATTTTAAGGCGTCGTTGTTTTTAAATAAAGGCTGCCAAACTGCAGTTTGGCTAAACTGAAAGATTAAACTACTCCGACCAGTTTTTTTAAAAAAAAATTCAGGGAGAGGTGAATTCAACAATATTTAATGTTAATATGAAAATGCAAGGATCAGCATCTTGGATAAATCCAGACACGAGGGGGGGGGCTGGCTGAACAATATTTCTGAATGACCAACTATGGCCTGGTCTGCTTTTTGGGTTGAAAACCAGTCTTTCATTGCCCACTTGGGAGGGTGGGAAAGAAGCATGGCCCCCTCCCAATTTTTCCATGTCTCTGCAAATTCTTGGAGAAAGGGAAAAGGGGGAAAGGGGAGGAGGACAAGGGGGAGGAAAAGAAGAAGGGGAGAGGGAGGAGGAGAAGATGGGGAGGGGGGGGAGAAGATCTGCCTTTGCTTCTTGGAATAGTTTGGCCAAACACCTCCTATTCGGATTAAGGAGGAGGAAGAAAATCCTCTCAGGGTCAAAAGAGGACATGAGGCCTGTCACCTCGGCAGATTTGACTGAAGGAAATCGATTGCGCAGCAACTCTTGACTCCCTGCAGTCCAGCGCCCCCAGCCTGCATTAAAACGCCTCTAGGGCAAGAGTGTCCTTGAGCATGAGCAGAGTACAGCCCTTGCTTTACAGCTACGGGGGCTTTTGACAATCCAAGCGAGTTTAACCCCAGAGGTGCTTTTTCAAGAGGCAACTGGGCTTTCCCCCACATCATCTTGCCCCTACCCCTTTGCTGCCGGGGACTATGGGGACTGTAGTCCAATATCAGGCGAGCAGGGATGGGCGATTCAAACGGCGTGAACCGGGAAAGAGGCGTTCGCGGGCTTCGCTCCCCAAAGGGTTTCTTTCGTCAAGTCGCTTGGCTCGCGTCCTCCGCTAACCCCAGCCATGGCTTTTCGCCAACGCCCTGCAGCAACTGCAGCTCGCTCGGCCGCCATTTTGTCCAGCGGTTTTTCTCCTCAGCATTCCTTCAAGGAGACGGCTTGACTGGGCCCGCCCACCCCCTTCCCGCGCGCCGGTTCCCCCGCGCCGATTGGCCGGCCGGCCTCTCGGTTTCACCCACGCTATGTTCGAATTGGCTCCTTTGTCTCTAACACGGAACGTTCTCTTCCCTCCCACCCCCGCGCCTTCCCTTCACCAAAGGGGGCTCTCATTACACCCCCCCGCCCTTGGGGCAAAGTATGCAAATCGTGGAACGCCACTCTGGGAAGCGATTGGCTCCCGCTCGGAACACAAAGGGAAGAGCAACCCGAGGCGACGAGCGTCCTCTCCCTCTCGTTCCCTTTGTCTCGCTTGTTTATGCAAATAAAGCGCGCCGTGAGGGAAAGCCATTGGCCCCCGGAGACGTCATCGAGTTCGAGACCGCCTCCTTTTCCTCCCTCCCTCGCGCTCTGGGAGGGATGAAAGTTCTAGAAAAAAGGAAAGAGGAAGAAAGAAGGGGGTAGAAAAAAGCCGGCCGGCTCCCCTTGACTCACGCGCCTCCTTGACCCGCCCTCTTCCTCCCCCCCCGCCTTTGTTACGTCACGGGCGGCGGCGGCTATTGGCAGAAGGCCGGCCTGCGGGCCTAGGGGATTGGCTGGGTGGCCGGAAAGAGGCGTAACTCTTCTGGAAGGTTCTCCAGAGGTATATAAGGTCCGGGGCCGGCCCGGGAAAGCCGCTTTGTACTCTGGCCGGTCTCGTGGTACCTTTGGTTTCGATTGGTCCGCGCGAGCGAAACAGGTAATTCTTATTTTCCTTTTTCTTCTTCTTGCAGGCTTGGAAGGAAAGAAGCAGCAATGCTTTTGAATTCTTAAGTGAGAATCTTAATTTTTTTTTAATTTTTTGCTGGGATTTATTTTATTTTTGCTAATGAGAAACGAGCTGGGTTCTACGGGGTGCAATGCAGGCAGGGATGCAATTCATTGGGGAAGGTGACCTTCCCCCCCCCCCTCCTACGCTGCTTCTCAAGGTGACCTGCATTTTCCCGGCCTAGATCATCTTCCTCCCCTCCCTCTTCTTCCTCCCTCCCTTCCTGGCCGAGCCTTTGTCTGAAACCACGCAGTAAAAGGAGGCAGATTCTGGGGAAAGGTTTGCCTGGAAAGAATTGGGGGGAAAGAACCTGAGTTGGGAAATTGCATTGCATTACATTGCTGTAGGACTTGCTTTTCAGCACCCCCCTTTTTTTTCCCCAAAAAAGGCTTTTTAACACCCCCCCCACCCTACTTGCAAATCATTTGGCCAAGGCGTTGGAAATTGCTGCTTTTGCGCCCCCCCCTTTTTTTTTTAAATTCATGGCAGTTAAGGCGATTAACATCTCCTTTTGTCGCCTGGAGTGGGGGAAGAAGTCAAGCCATATTAGTGGGGGGAGGAAAGGGCTTCTTGGGGGTGCTTGGTGCTCCTCTTGCTGACGTTTCGTGACCCAGTTAGGTAATATCAGTGCTAAGAAGGGAAATGGCGGGGTGGTTAATCCTATGAAATATGTACTACATATCGCAGCGCAAGGCTCTTGCCTTCTAGCCCTGATGAGGCCACCTTGTTGGTTCAGGAAACGAGGGAAAAAAACACATGCTCAGGAAACACTAAGGACCCCATAATCTTTATTCCCCCCCCTCCTTTCTCTCCGCAAACTCCACCTTCCTCCCCTCCCTTGCCCGGATGATGTCACCGAGTTGGGTAACGCAACGTCTGCAAGAAAAGAAACCCGCCAAGCTGCTTTTTCTTTCTCCTCCTCTTCCTTCCCCCACGTTGAATCCCGGGCTACAAATCTTCCCCTTTTCTCTCGGGGAAGGAAGGCTGCTTCTCTTCACCCGCCATTGGGGAAGTTTAAAGCGAGCGAGGAACGCAGGAAAACACAGCCATCTCTCTCCCCACCCCCATTTAAGTGTTTTCAATGGGCATTAAGCGGTGCGGCTGTAAAGGGGAAAAGCAGGCGCGGATTAGAACAAGGAAAAAAAATTGGGGCCCGGGGTGGGGGTGGGGGCTTTTATGAACGACCTTCCCCCGTCTGCAAACCCGGGTCCTCGTCGGCTTTCGAGGCGGGAGAGGAAGAGAAGAAGTAGCTCCTCGCGGGCCTCCTTCCGCCTAAGCAGCGAGGGGGGGAAGCGCCCTGGGTCTCGCAGCTGCTTGCTCTCGCTGGCACGTGCTCAACAGCGCGCTCTTCCGGTCCGCAGCACGTGGTTCGGCCCAAGCCCCGCCCTCTTCCACGGGGCTTCCTTCCCAGGGGCGCCGCCACGTGGTCGCTCCCACCGAATGAATGAATGAAACTCCATTCAAGGAAGGGAGGGGGACAAAATGAATGGAATTGTTGCCTGTTCTCCGAGGTTATGAAATTTGCTCTCCCGTTTGGATGGGCTGCTGCGGGGAGGGTTGTATATATTTTTTTATTTTTTGTCTAGTTGTTAGTTGCAAAGTTGTGTCCAACTCATTGCGACCTCATGGGCAACGTTCCTCCAGGTCTTCCTGTCTTCTACCATCCTCTGGAGTCCATTTAAGCTCACGCCTACTGCTCCTCTGTCGTCCCTTCTTTTGCCCTCCATCTTTCCCAGCATGAGGCTCATCTCCAGTGAGTCCTTCCTTCTCATTAGGTGGCCAAAGGATTTGAGTTTCCTCTTCAGGATCTGGCCTTCTAAAGAGCAGTCAGGGTGGATCTCCTCTAGGACTGATCGGTTGGATGGCCTTTCAGTCCAAGGGACTCACAGGAGTCTTCTCCAGCATCTTAGTTCAAAGGCCTCAATGCAAAAATACTGGATTGGGTTGTCATTTCCTTCTCCAGTGGAGCACATTTTGTCAGAGCTGTCTGCTATGACCTGTCCGTCTTGCACAATAGTTCATGGATTCATTGAATTACGCAAGCCCCTTGCCCACGACAAGCCAGTAATCCATGAAGGGGTTTGCCTACTTTGCTTAGATGGGAAAGGTGGGCGGGGCGGGATTTAGGTGAGTTTAGTTTTACTTTTATTGTTCATTGCATCTGGTATAACAAAATTAAATGCCATCTTGGGTGTACATTATAATTATAAAAATAAAATAACACCACCTTCACATTCCATGCAATTGAATTGAAAACCCCTGATGTTGCATTCATATTGCACCATGCAGTAGAATTCAATATAGTTGCTTTGTGCACTCTCATAGATTACATAAAATTAAACGGTTTTTTAACTTTAAAAAACGCGTTTTCAACTTCATTGAAAGAGGGACTCTGGTCAAGATAGTTTCAACCAAACTGTCCTTTTTTAAGCGGTTTTGGGCTGCAACGCTCAGAATTTCCCAACCGCCTTGACTGGGAAATACTATGAATTGAAGTCCAGGCATCTTTAAAAAGGTGCAAAGTTTGATTTAAGGGGTTGCGTTGCTGCCTGGGAATTCTAGGCGTTAAAAGTCTCTGACCTCTTCTTAGGTAGCCCACGCTGCTTTAGGTGAGGGACAAGAGAGGCATGGTTCCCTCTGAATGAACTAATTTTTTTAATCTTTGCAGTTCACCATGTCTAAGGGACCATCCGTCGGGATTGATCTGGGCACCACCTATTCCTGCGTTGGGGTCTTCCAACATGGCAAGGTGGAAATCATCGCCAATGACCAGGGCAACAGAACTACGCCAAGCTACGTGGCGTTCACAGATACCGAGAGGCTGATTGGTGATGCTGCAAAGAACCAAGTGGCAATGAATCCCACAAACACAGTCTTCGGTAAGGAGACATGTCCCCCCAAAAAGGGTTACCGTGTCGGAAAAGTGCAGCATTTAAAAGGACGGGGAGGCTGCCTTTGTACATATAAGTGGGCTGCCTTAAAAAGCCTCCAGCTTTTTATTGCTTGCAACAATCAATATAGATTGGGAACTCCCAACCTTTTCTATACCCCACAAATAATTATAAATAATAATATGCATATACACAATTGTTGAAAATCCTAAACCCATGTTTTCTCACCCCCTGTTGGGAACCTTTATTTAGATAATTGCAGTGACTGATCTTCACACTATTCTAACATTTGATTGCTAAAAGTGGTAATCTGATTTGTGTTTGCTGAAGCAGTGGCAACTTCACTTATAGCACTTAGACTTATATACCGCTTTAGAAGTGCCTAAGCGGTTTAGAATCAGCCTCTTGCCCCCCCCAACAATCTGGAAACTGGTGGGACTTGAACTACCAACCTGCTGTCCGTCAGCAGAAATAGCCTGCAGTTCTGCACTCTAACTGCTCTTATAATACTTCAGGGCCTCTGTGAACGTAATAATAGGTTTTGAAAATTGAATATTTCAGAGTTAGGTTGCTTCCCCGCCTTTGTCAATTATAAAACCACAAAATTTGCACCGTTGGCTTGATTTTAAGAGGTGCAGTTTTACCTTGAACAACATTTGTTTTCATTTGCACATTTTAAACAAGAGATTAAGGAGCAGTTTAAATTAACAGTATAACCATCTTCCCTAATAGATGCCAAGCGTCTGATCGGCCGCCGATTTGATGATGCCGTAGTTCAGTCGGACATGAAGCATTGGCCTTTCACAGTCGTGAACGATGCCGGCAGGCCTAAAGTCCAAGTGGAATACAAAGCAGAATGCAAAAGCTTTTATCCAGAAGAAATTTCTTCAATGGTGCTAACAAAAATGAAGGAGATTGCAGAGGCCTATTTAGGAAAGGTGAGCTCTTCCAGCGGAATGGGGAAAGCAGAGTCGCAATGCAAAGTTGCGACACTGTTTTATCAACTTTTAAGGGGGTGTGGACTTCAACTCCCAGAATTCCTCAGCCAGGAAGTTTGACGTCTACACCTCTTAAAAAGTACCTCAAAGCCGTTTCCCCACTCTCATAACTTACTTTTTTTTTCCCCTCTAGACTGTTACAAATGCCGTGGTCACAGTCCCAGCTTACTTCAATGACTCCCAGCGCCAAGCTACAAAAGATGCCGGAACCATTGCTGGTCTCAACGTGCTCCGAATTATTAATGAGCCAACAGCAGCTGCGATTGCTTACGGCTTGGACAAAAAAGTGAGTGGTTGAAAGCGACTCTGAAAGTTCCCACACTTTTTACCTAATTGAAAAGTTTCCACTTCCCCCTCAAGTCACCAGTCACATTGTCCAATAGAGGTGGCTGGCTGGTTGCTTGGTTACTCTACTCCTCTTTCCACCCACCTCTTGAAATGTCCTTGGTTCCCACAAGGTTTTGACGGGGCCAAGCTGACCTATCTTAATTTCTTTTCCTCCCCCTCCCTCCCGGCCTTCTGGTAACCATGAAACGGCCAAGATGGCCCCAGCCAGGTTCACTTCTGGGTTTGACCGTTCCCTTTTCCTTACCCCCAGGTTGGTGCTGAGAGGAACGTGCTGATCTTCGATCTGGGCGGCGGCACTTTCGACGTCTCCATCCTGACGATCGAGGACGGCATCTTTGAAGTGAAGTCGACGGCGGGAGACACCCACTTGGGGGGCGAAGACTTCGACAACCGCATGGTCAACCACTTCATCACCGAGTTCAAGCGGAAACACAAGAAGGACATCAGCGAAAACAAGCGGGCCGTCCGCCGCCTGCGCACCGCCTGCGAGCGGGCCAAGCGCACCCTGTCCTCCAGCACTCAGGCCAGCATCGAGATCGACTCCCTGTACGAGGGCATCGATTTCTACACGTCCATCACCCGAGCTCGCTTCGAAGAGCTGAACGCCGACCTGTTCCGCGGCACGCTGGATCCCGTGGAGAAGGCGCTGCGGGACGCCAAGCTGGATAAATCTCAGGTGCACGACATCGTGCTGGTTGGCGGCTCCACCCGGATTCCCAAGATCCAGAAACTCCTTCAGGATTTCTTCAACGGCAAAGAACTCAACAAGAGCATCAACCCCGATGAAGCCGTAGCCTACGGTGCAGGTAATGGGGGTGCAATTCCATCTTGCCGTTTGGGAACAGCCAAAACGTTTTGCAGAGTTGGTGGCTGTTAACCCAGCCCCCTTAATATTAGATAACCGTATTTTTCTGTGTATAAGACACTACTTTTTCTTTAAAACATTGATTTGAAAATTGAGGTGGGCGCCTTATACACCGGCTGAGGAGAAGGCGGCATGTGCCAGATGAAGTGTCTATCTTAACATGCAGCTCTTGTCATTCCCCTCTATTGTAGTTGTTTCCGTAAGCACATTGCCCCTCTAGGTTTCATCTCTCTTTCTCCTGTGATGCATTTCCTGTTCTTTTATTACTCCTAACAAGCTGGTTTCTGCATAACGGTGGTTTGTTAGTGTGCTTACTACAGTTTCTATCAGCTTCTCCCAAGGAATCCTTCAAGCAAGGATTTAATAAGGAGAGAAGCCTATGCGAGGAAGCAAAATTGTGTCGGGATAAACGGGACATTTTGAATAGGATACTCACGTATGTTAATATCTTCTTTATTTCCTTAGCCGTTCAAGCTGCAATTCTCTCGGGGGACAAATCTGAGAACGTGCAAGACCTGTTGTTGCTGGATGTGACTCCTCTCTCGCTGGGTATCGAGACGGCTGGGGGGGTCATGACTGTCCTGATCAAACGCAACACCACCATCCCCACCAAGCAGACTCAAACTTTCACCACGTATTCTGATAACCAGCCAGGGGTGCTGATTCAGGTATGTGAAACCCACAGCGGTCTTTGTGAATGGGGGAGAATCCGTTATCACGATTGCTGAAACGTGCTTAAGAGGCCGTTCATTTTCTCTTGGAGCTTCCCCAATTGGGGGACGGGGGGGGGGAGTGCACAGACCAAGGTTTGGTTGCGATGATGAAGGTTCCAAAACCATTCGTAGTTTCCACCAGAGGTTGAAAAAAACCAGTGTTGGCTTAAATTACCTTCCTTGGATGTCTGAGCGACCAACTACCTTAAGGGCTACATCTTTTTTTTAAGCACTAAGAACTGGGAAATTGGAGGCAGCTTATTAATAGGTATTTCTAGTCGGTGGACTTAACAATTTCCATCTTCTTGTAATGGTTCTGGCTAGACTTCAAAAATGGGGACAAAGGCTTTTCTCTTTAAAGTATTTTAATTGTACAGGGTTTTTTTTTTTTTCATTTTACATCACAGTTTCAACTTCGCAACAGCTATATAGTGGTTGTATCCAGAATTTTTTTACAATACACATATTATACCTCACATCTATTGTTCCCATACTTCTAACAAATCTATATATGTATCATTCTAAATATTTTATTTTATACTTTTATGCTATCTTACCGTACTGTTGCTTACAGTAAATAATATTCTATCTATCATTATACTTGTACTTATTTCTAATTCGTTAGAATTGGAATTTCTCGTTAGAATTTCTCATCAGTGGGGAAATTTCCCACAATTGGAATTCGGCTTAGCTTTAGCTCAGGCCTGCCTTAAACCTCCCTTATTTTTTCTGCTTGCCTTCTCAGGTGTACGAGGGGGAGAGAGCAATGACCAAGGACAACAACTTGCTGGGCAAGTTTGAACTGACGGGCATCCCTCCGGCTCCAAGGGGTGTCCCTCAGATTGAGGTCACATTTGATATTGATGCCAATGGCATCCTCAACGTTTCGGCGGTCGATAAGAGTACCGGCAAGGAGAACAAGATCACCATCACCAATGATAAAGGTGAGTGCTCCATAAAGAGAGAGACGACCGAGCATTGCCTCCAGATGTTGTGGGCATTCTGTCACTGGATGCTTTAAAGAAGAGTCTACAGCCACTTATCTAATAATGGCATAGGTCAACATTCTTTTACCCACCTCAGAAGGATGTCAACCTTGAGCCAGTGAGATTCAAAGTGCCAAACTTCTGGCATCCGGGAATCAGCAGAAGTAGTCTGCAATACTGTGCTGTAACCACTGCACCACCATGGCTCATTAGGTGCCAGACATGGAAGGAAATTAATTATTGATGACCCTTGTCTTTCCATAGGCCGTCTCAGCAAGGAAGACATTGAGCGTATGGTCCAAGAAGCTGAGAGGTACAAGGCGGAGGACGAGAAGCAGAGAGACAAGGTGTCGTCCAAGAACTCCCTAGAGTCCTACGCTTTCAACATGAAGGCCACCGTGGAGGATGAGAAGCTCCAAGGGAAGATCAATGACGACGACAAGCAGAAGATCTTGGACAAATGCAACGAAATCATCAACTGGCTGGATAAAAATCAGGTTTGTGGCCAAACGGGGGGACATTCTTAGCTGAGGTTTATTGGCATCGCCAATGACGCAGCTGTCAAAAGAAGAAGGGGATAACTTTGAAGGGGTCGCAAGGATGAAGGTTCCAAAACCATTCGTAGTTTCCACCAGAAGGTTTGAAAGACCAATGTTGGCCAGAATACCTTCCTTGGATGTCTGAGCGACCCTTTCGTAGTTAATATCACATTTATTTCCAATTAGGTTGAAAATGGCTGAATTTTGGACCTGGCCTCTCTCCCTCATTTTACCTTTTTCTGAGCCATTGCTTGAGACCCAGCAACACTAATTAAGAGATCAATAGTATGCTGTGTCAGAGTTTGTTGCATAAATTCAAATCCAGAAGCTCACAAGATAACTGATGCTCAACAAATAATATGATTGCTGTATTATTCGGAGCCTTCCTTGTAATAGGGATGCTGTCGAAATTTCGGCTTTTCCTAAGATGTTTGTAAGGTGATGGGCAAGTCTAAGTAAACACAAGGCAGGAGAATTACAGGCAAACAGCTTCATTTTCAGCAGACAAGCCCAGAGTGCTAGTTTACTTCTCAGAGCAACAGACTTTCTGTTTCAATTCTCTGCACAAAAAATCGGATCTGTTTAAGCTCCCATTGGCTGACTTAGTTGCTATGCCTATTCATTGGCTGACTTTGTTCCCATGTCTCTCCCGGCCATGAATATTTTAACTTGCTGGTCATTCCTTGGTTTCTAAAATATCTTCTCAAAATTGCAAACTCATATACACCAGTCCTATCTGCCTTCCTGAGGTTTTAACACATTTCTCCTTCCCTCCCCTGTATCTTTATAGACGGCTGAGAAGGAAGAATTTGAGCACCAGCAGAAAGAACTGGAGAAGGTCTGCAATCCCATTGTAACCAAGCTCTACCAGAGTGCTGGAGGGATGCCCGGGGGCATGCCAGGCAGCTTCCCTGGGGGTGGCGCACCCCCCTCCGGAGGGGCATCTTCTGGACCAACCATTGAGGAGGTTGACTGAAGGTCCCATGACGTGGGCACTCCACGGGGGGCCACCTTCAGAACTTGAAGGACTGAAGACAAGTGACAAGGGCATTCTTGATACTTTATGTGCACAGGGGAAAAGGGGAGCAAACACTGCACTTTACCAGTATGAGTACTGTACAAGGAACAAGTGAACATGTAACTCCAATCCCAATAAAACTTATTTAATTGGCAATGTGGAACTTGTCTGCTTTTTTAAAAAAAAAAAAAACCTTGCTTTGGGCACTTTTAACCTTTAACCACAGACTTACTGTTTCAGCTACTCTATTACAGAGGTGAGGTCATAATGACTGCTCATACAATTTTCTTAATCTATGAAAATGATAGGTGGGGTATGTTGTTAAATTTACTTTGTACAGTTACAATACAATAGCAGAGTTGGAAGGGACCTTGGAGGTCTTCTAGTCCAACCCCTGCCTAGGCAGGAAAACCTACACCACTTCAGACAAATGGCTATCCAACATCTTAAAGACTTCCAGTGTTGGGGCATTCACAACTTCTGGAGGCAACTTCTGTTCCACTGATTAATTGTTCTAACTGTCAGGAAATTTCTCCTCAGTTCTAAGTTGCTTCTCTCCTTGATTAGTTTCCACCCATTGCTTCTTGTTCTACCCTCAGATGCCTTGGAGAATAGTTTGACTCCCTCTTCTTTGTGGCAGCCACTGAGATATTGGAAGACTGCTATCATGTCTCCCCTAGTCCTTCTTTTCATTAAACTAGACATCCCCAGTTCCTGCAACCATTCCTCATATGTTTTAGCCTCCAGTCCCCCAATTTTCGTTGCTCTTCAATTTTCATTTATTGATCAAGCTAACAAATTTTATAAATTGTATTGGCCACCAGAACAGTCCATTTCTTAAAAATAGGTGTTCCCAACATTTTGGAAAACTTGTGGTCCGTATGACTTCAGGTCTGGTTACGGAAGGTTCTACTACCCCTGACGTTGAATGAATGGTCCTGGCAGTTGGGGTTGTGCAGCCATCCAGGTGCTGGTTTGTCCCAAAGGTACTTTTTTCAAGAGACAACTGAACTTTGTCTATGAAGACGCTTCACTTCTCATCCAATAAGCTGCTTCAGCTCTTCAGAAGCTGCTTGGATGAGAAGTGGAACGTCTTCCAAAAAAAGAAAAGTCAGAAAGTCCATTTGCCTCTTGAAAAAGCATCTTTGGGACAGCCATGACCTGGATGACTGAGAATCTCCATAAATCTAGATCTGTGTTTCTCAAAGCTGGCTTAAACTTCACTCTCAGAATCTCCTAGCCAGCCATGAAGCCATACTGTCAAAAGAATTCTGGGAGTTGAAGTCCGCACAGGTTGAAGCTTTGACGAACTGATCTCGATTGGGATAACACAATTGGAAGAGATGTTTTGCTCTTCCACCTTATCAGAAAAAGGCCACAATACTAAGGATCTCGGGCTGCAGATAAAACCTCCCTAGTGCATGATTTGGGTAGAACTGCCAAACCTAGATAAGGTGATAGTAAAGTCATAAATTTGTGCCAACGCTGGCTCAAGTTCACTTGAATTTGGGCAATAAGGATCAGCCTGCCTGATTTTTGAGCAGGAAGTAGCTTGATTTCACTGGACTGCAGTTGGGAGAATAAATTTCAAGTTTGCACATTTTGTTGAGAAAAGAAAGCTCTCCGTGTACCCCTTTGTGTTAGTCTGAAATAAGATGACTGACTATAGCAGGGGTGTCCAAACTTGGGAACTTTTAAGACTTGTGGACTTCAACTCCCAGAATTCCCCAGCCAGCAAGTTTGGACACTCCTGGACTATAGAAAAGTAAATTAACCCCTTTTGGGATGGATTTCCAACGAAGCTTCTGAATGCTAAAAGTGCATTGAATGGGATTATAAGAACTGGAAATGGAATACCGGATCTATTCAGGATGCGATGAACATATGAATGGGAGTTTCGTGGCCTGCTCCAAATTAGAGAATAGATACAGAGCCACAGATTAGTTCCCCTACACCAGGGGTGTCCAAACTTGGGAACTTTTAAGACTTGTGGACTTCAACTCCCAGAATTCCCCAGCCAGCCATGCTTTATCTCTTCTTTTGGTTTGAAATGGAATTTTTTTCACATAATGGGGAGTCCAAGAAAGTTCAAAGCAGGAACAAACAGAAAATGGGTTTGCCTCCATTTTTGCAACATCTCTTCTTGAACTTGCAACTGTGTCATTTCTACCCACCTAGATAGAATTCAAGTCTTAGTGCTAGAATCAATACATAACTAGAAATGCATGAATAAGCAAGATGATTAAATAGAATCTAAACGGGATTTTAGAAATGTGCTGCTTAATTCCCTGTCCCCACAAGTGGGAATGACTTTGTAGAGCTTCAAAATACTCCATAAAATACAGTAATTTAGGGTGAACCGGAGGCTTAAACATAAGAATGGTTGGTGGAATTATGTCTAATTTAATGAAAAGAAGGACTAGGGGTGACAGGATAGCTGTGCTCCAATATTTGAAGAGCTGCTACAAAGAAGAGGGAGTCAAACTATTCTCCAAAGCACCTGAGGGCAGGACAAGTAGCAACGGATGGAAACTAATCAAGGAGAGAAGCAAATTAGAAATGAGAAATTTTATGTCCAAACAATCAGTGGAACGACTTGTCTTCAGAAGTTTTGAGTGCTCCAACACTGGAAGTTTTTAAGAAGACATAGGACAGCCGTTTGAAGTACAGGTTGTACAGGGTTGGACTAGAAGACCTCCAAGATCCCTTCCAACTCTTGTTATTCTGAGTTTTGAGCCATTTCCTTCGTCCCGAATTTTTGTTTTTCCCAGTCTAGCTTCTAAACCCAAACCAGGTCCTGTCCCTTTCTGGGACATTTAGACCTCAACTTACAACTGTTCATTTAGCAACGGCTTGGAAGTTGCAGCAACACTGGAAAAAAAGTGACTTAACAACTGGTCCTCACCCTTGTGACCATCGCAGCATCCCCCACAGACCCATCATCAAAATGCAGATGTTTGGCAACTGGCATGTATATGTGACAGTTGTAGCATCCTGACAACACATCTGTAACCCTCCCAGCCAGCTTCTAGCACGCACAATCGATGGGGAAACAACCGCGGCAAAAAAAGTTGTACAATCTTTGTGATTCAATTATTTTCCTTAACGACTCATAATTCTGTCCCTAATTGTAGTTGGTTCTAAATTGAGGACTCCTTGTATTGTACGGGCCTACTTAAACTGCTCAGAAATGAAGGTGTACAGGAGCTGGTTTAATCTAGCTGCAACCGTTCAGGCCAAAATGCTGCTTTTGTCCACCAGAGGTCAGCCGTTGTTAATTTATGGAAGCCTTTTGGTAGTATTTTATTTTTGAATAAATAAACCTTTTTCCTGCCTCCTTTTTTGTAAAGAAAATAAAATGCCAAGGAAATGAATCTGTGGGGATTAGCTATGGAGAATCTGAATATCGGCAGGAGCAGAAGAGGCATTAAGCAATTTCCCCCCCTTTTCTTTCATCCTCAACTAAGTTCTTTAGCTTTTTCTGCAGCCTCCTAATTTTCTGAGTTAAACTACTTTAAATTCCCTGTCTCCAGATACTGGCTGTCAAGATGCTTGATCCTGGGGAGGAAAGCTAAGGCAAACCTACACAGCATACTAAAAAGCAGAGACATCACCCTGCCAACAAAAGTGTGTCTAGTCAAGGCTATGGATTTCCCAGTTGCAATGGATGGCTGTGAAGGTTGGACCATAAGGAAGGCTGAGCACCAAAGAATGGAGGCCTTTGATCTCTGGTGCTGGAGAAGACTTCTGCATTGAGTCCCTTGGATCACAAGGCGATCCAATCGGTCAGTTCTACAGATCAACCCTTTAGAAGGCCAGATCCTGAAGAGGAAACTCAAATCCTTTGGCCACCTAATGAGAAGGAAGGACTCCCTGGAGAAGAGCCTCATGCTGGGAAAGATGGAGGGCAAAAGAAGAAGAAGGGGACGACAGAGAATGAGGTGGCTGGATGGAGTCACCGAAGCAGTCGGCGTGAGCTCAAATGGGCTCCAGAGGATGGTAGAGGACAGGAAGGCCTGGAGGAACATTGTCCATGGGGTCGTGATGGGTCGGACACGACTTCGCAACTAACAACAACAACCCAGATGGATTTGATTACACAGAAACCCATTTGAACCTAAGGATGTGCCATTCTGCGTCTTCAGATCAAAATAATCAAATCCTAGTTCACTACAGTACCAGGAATTGTAAGTGAAATTAGCAATAGCCCTCAGACTTATATACCGCTTTACAGTGCCTTATAGCTCTCTTTGAGCGGTACAGAATCAGCATCTTGTCCCCAACTCTCTGGGTCCTCATTTTACCGAGCTTGGGAGGATGGAAGGCTGAGTCAACCTTGAGCCTGGTGAGATTCAACCTGCCAAAGTGCAGGCAGCTGATAGTCAGCAGAAGTAGCCAGTAGTACGGCACTCTAACCACTGCGCCACTGCGTCTCTTACCCCTCTTGAGCAGGGGGAAAGGGGTCTGGTGGAAACTGAGAATTACAGGTAGACCTTCATTTAGGAATTCTTCAACATTAAAGTGACACCGAAGAAAGGGATTTATGACCAGTCCTCACACTTATTGTCGTTGAAGCATCTCCCTAGTTGTGCGATCAGAATCCAGGCACTTGGCCACATCATTTGAGACCTTCCCATCAAGCTTCCAACAAGCAAGGTCAACGCAGAAAGCGGGATTCACATAACAACCATGGTGAAGAAGGTCACAAAATTGGGCATGGCTCACTTGATAATTGCTTCCCATTGAAACAGTTATGGACATCGTTTGAATCGTCGTTTGAAGAGAACAACCAAGATTCCAAGAGCACCAAGGAACCTACAGTGCTCCTCCTCCTCCTCCTCCTCCACTCTACAAATTCCGCTCCTTTCTAACACTGATGATGTTACCTAGTTGGGTCATGAAAGGTCTACAAGAAAATCACCAAGCTCGGAAAGCATCAAGGACCCCACAGTCCTCCTCCTCCCTCAACCCCTTTCCCTTCTAGCACTGATGATGTTACCTAGTTGGGTCATGAAAGGTCTGCAAGAAAACCACCTCTCTCTCTCTGGTTTGCCATCCAGATTTCTTTCATGAAGACGCCACAGGCTGGGCTGAGTTATGATTTTGGGAGCATTTTCGTTCTTGGCTTTTTTGTGTTTCTACAACTGTTGGGGTTGAGCTGCCAGAATTCCCCTCCACCCTGTTACTCGATCTTCCCACCCAACCCAGCCACATTAGGTTGAGAGCCGTTAATTTTAGATTGCAGGCAAAACAGCCTCTCAAAGCAGAGCTCAGCTGGGGGACAAAAGAAAGCGGCAAGAAAACTGCGTCTTAAATTAGGACTTGACTGGGAAGTAAATAATTCTGCCCAACATTAGATGCTATTAGCACAATCCTTCCCATTATCAGACTCCAAACTCTGCCTGTTCCAGGGCCTCGGGAAGGACTCGATAGATGGACAAAAAGGCCAAACTGATCCTGAACATCTGGCTGGCTGTGAAATGATGCACATTCATCATCATCAAAGGTAGTACGAATAGTAACAGGTGCCCAAAACAACTGGAGCACCCCAAACACCGTCGGCATTGAAAAATTTCCCATCGGTCAATTGTGAAAGGCAGCTTTACTCAGAATACCTTACATCCTGCAACAATTTTGCATGCAAAAAAAAAAAAAAAAAAAGCAAAAAGGCCAGGAAAAAATCTACCATTTCTTCTAAGTTTAACTATGGAGTAAAGAGTGTGTTACCATTATTCTTCTCATCTTTCCTATTTCCTTTCATCTTCCTACTTATGACTATAACCTTGCTGCTTGTATCTTTACGGTCTATATTGTTTTGTTTAGTTTCCTAGGATGATTTATGTTGATTCTATCACTAAGGGTTGTATCTTATCATTTATGACGAATGTATTTTTATGATGACTATGGCCACATACCTTTTGTGTACAATGAGAACTTGTGCACTGAAGACAAATTCCTTGTGTGTCCAATCAGACTTGGCCAATAAAAAATTCTCTTTCTGTTGTGTTCTATTCTATTCTACTCTACATGCCAATTTCTATTCTATTCTACTCTATTCTATTCTATTCTATTCTACTCTACGTGCCAATTTCTGTCCTGTCCTAGCCTAACCGATTCTATCCTATCCTATCCTATTCTATTGTATTCTCTATTCCAATATCCTATCCTATCCTATTCTATTCTACTTTCCAATTTCTGTCCTATCCTCTTCTGTTCTCTTCTGTTCTACATTCCAATTTCTATTCTATCCTATCCTATTCTACATTCCAATTTCTATTCTATTCTATATTCCAATTTCTATCCTATCCTATCCCAGTCCATTCCATTCATTCTTATTCTATTCTATTCATTCTTATTCCATTCTATTCAGATCGCAGCAAAAAAAAAAAGTTGATTTCTAATTCCTGCCATTTACTTTGATTTATTAAAAAGCAGCCCTTTAATTCGCCCATAAAGAGGGGGCCTGCGAAGGGGATGGGGAGAAAATAATAATAATAATAATAATAATAATAATAATAATAATAATAATAATAATAATAATAATAATAATAATAATAATAATAATAATTTTCGTATACAAACAGACAAAATACTAGCGCATAACACACCAGACATCACACTGGTTGAGAAAAAGAAGGTTACAATCATAGACATCGCAATACCAGGTGATAGCAGGGTTGAGGAGAAGGAACATGAAAAAAGTCGCAAAATACCAGGACCTAAAAATTGAAATTCAATGATTATGGCACAAACCAGCAGTGGTAACTCCAGTGGTAATCGGCACACTGGGTGCTATTCCAAAAGCACTGGAATTACATTTAAAACAGTTAAAACTTGACAAAATCACCATCAGTCAAATGCAAAAAGCTGCACTGCTTGGATCTGCACGTATATTAAGAAAATACGTTACGACGTCCTAGGCCCCTGGGTGGGGCCCGACTAGTAATCAATGCCAAATCCGGCGAATCAACTGGCCGCTGTGATACAATCGAATAATAATAATAATAATAATAATAATAATAATAATAATAATAATAATAATAATAATAATAATAATAATAATAATATATTTTAAAAAAACACTCCGTGCTTTTCTGGTGTCAACTTGCTTTGGATTGATTTCCCAACAATTGCTAATTCTATTATTCGGAGTGATTTCCCTACGGGCGGGCAGTTTATTTCTGTCATCAGCCATCCGATGAAATCTTTAAACATGAAATATGAAGCTCGGGAGGGAAAAATCGCAGCTTGGGCTAACAAGTCACAAAGCTTCCGGAGTTGGCCGCGGCGTGTAATTTTGAAAGCGAGTGAAGTGAGCAGATCACGTGCCTGCCTTTTGTGAGCGTGCATTAATGTCACTTTGACTCGGGTTGCCCATTGACAGTAAATTGACTTGTGCTAATAGTGTGCAAAAGGAGAGAAGGGAGCTGGAAGGAAGGAAGGGAAAGGGAGGGAGGGAGGGAGACGGCCCAGGAAGGATTGATGGAGCCAATAAAGAATATCGACTGGGAAACTGTGGTGTCCTGCTCGCCTTTAATTACGCTGGCCCTCAATGGGAGTGTTTTAATGCAACTTTAGCATCAATTGCATTTTGAGGCCGAGGGCTGGGCCTTGCAGCCTGCAGTGCAAACGGCAGAACCCGAGGTGCACGGCGGGTTTGGAGCTCATGGCTATTGATTGCTTGGGACTCGGGCGCCTGGCTTATAATTATTTCATTAAGCCTGCTTAATGGTTATCAAATATGAGCCCTTGGATTGCTCTGTCGAGGACATTTAATCAGCTGAAGTTGGGGGCACTACTGCAGACTGGAGCTTTGCTGGATGGTGGATCCCAACCTTAGTTGTCTTTTTTTTTTTTTTGAAAGTTGAGTGGACTACAGCTCCCAGAATACCCCAACCAGCAATTCTGGGGTATTCTGGGAGTTGATGTCCACTTATCTTTAGATCAGGGATGCTAACCTTTTCCGGGCTGAGTGCCCAAAAGGTGTACGTGTGTAAATGCGTGTGTGTGCAGCCAAACCCCCCAAATGGAATGTGCGCCCCCATTCATGCGCCCCACCCGTGTGCATGCATGCACATGTGCTGCCCGTTCCTCCCCCATGCATGCACGTGAAATCCTCTCGCATATGCGCACGATCTCTTTGCATGCACCCCGTCTCCGGGGCATGCAGCTAGAGGTGGCATTTACCAGTTCTCCGAAGTACTCAAAATTTCCGCTACCGGTTCTCCAGAACCGGTCAGAACCTGATGAGTACCAGCTTCTTCCCCCACCTCTTGCTCTGCAGATCTTTGAGGTGGCCTCTTGTCAGCCAAACTGTTGTCCAGTTCTTGGCCTCATGGAGCCACTGGCCTACTTGTTTTCCCCATCCCTCATGGCAGCAAAATAATAAAAAAGACATTTGTATTCAGGTTCTGCTTGAGAGCCAACGGCTTCATTTTCACCTTGATGTTTTTAAAAACCCCGGACTCTTGGGAAAGGCATCGCTTTCATTTGAGCACGCTGGTTTTTCCCTTCCGTTGTTCATCTTCGAATAGACTTTGTTATCAGTATTCCTTCCCGTCTTCCAACAGACGCTCATTTTCTGTTGCCTCAACCTGTGCTGACCTCATTTCTCCACCTTGAGCTGGAAGGAGTTGGTCAAAATTAGCTGTATTAGCAGGTCCCGATACCCTCCGTTTATTTGTGAGGCGACAAAAATTTCAGCCATTAAGATCCATTCCCTCTCTTATCAGCTTAAATGCACTCACATGCCAAATCACTTCCTAATTTAAAAGCCTGTTTTCTCGAATTTGTCGCAACGAAGGTGAGGAGGAGGAGGAGAAGGAGGAGGAGGAGAACAAATAGAATAAATAAGTAAACAAAAAGCCAAATGCTTTACTCGTCGTACTTTTATGGGCAAAAAAAGTCCTTATCATTTCGTCTTAGGTGCTGCCCACAGTAGCTTTCCCCGCTATAAGGCAACGAGGAGAGGAAGGCAATCAGTGCCTCAGTTTCCTCTCCCATGCAATGGGATCAAAGTGGCTTGTACTTTTAGTTCGATGCTTCAGCATCGATCCAGAAGAGTGGGAAATGTAAGAATCAAAGCACAGATTGTAGCTCAGAAAGTGTGCTGGGTTCAATCCTTATAGGCCTGTGTGGTCAAGATCAGAGGTCACCAGCTGGTGGTCCATGAGAAAATTTTGCTGGTCCGCAGAAAAATTATTTGCATTTTTTATGTTGCACTAAATCAGAGGTTCTCAAATTACGCCCCCTTGGCTGGATACATGCAATGAATGTTTGTGTTATTGCAGAGAGTCTCCCCCTTCGGGGTCTTTTTGTGCGGGTCGGAGGGGGGCAGATATTCTGACATGGGGTCTGTTTTGGCCTCCTGGTGTGGGGCTTTGGGCGAAGGCTGGAGGGGAACGCCGCTGGTAGCAAATACCCGGAAAGCCTCGTTCCAGTGGGACTGCATCATGGCCTGGAACTGGCTGACCATCTCAGCCCGCTGAGTCTCCAGGCGCCAGCCGCTGGCCTTGCACTACCTCTGGTCTTCCCTATGCTCGTAGTCCTCAGTGAGGAGCTTCTACTGAGCCTCCTTCTCAGCCAGATCCAAACTGAACTGAGCTGTTTTGTCAACTCTTTCTCATGGTGGCTGCTTAGCTCCAACAACTGATTCCTGTTGGGGCTCTAAGGAGCTCAAGTGGGCAGGGGAGGAGTGGCTGGGGGGGATGGGGATGAGAAGGGGCCAGCGAGGCACCCCTCAACATAAGTGACATCAAGTTGGCCACATCCACCCAATCACATGACCCCTGAGCCATGCCTACCCAACTGGTCATTAGGCAGATCATATTAGTGCTCCGTAGGATTTTAAATTATGAATTTAGTGGTTCCTGAGGTCCGAAAGGTTGGTGATCCCTGGTCTAGTGGTTAAGGCACCAGGCTAGAAAGTGGGAGACTTTGTGAGTTCTAGTCCTGCCTTAAGCATGAAAGCCGGCTGGTGACTTTGGGCCAATCCCACACCTTGCAGACACTTCGGACTACAACACCCATCGTTCTCAGCCATTGGCAGATCTGAATATCCACTCGTGTTTGCTTATCTACAGATAAGTCTCAATTCAAGAAGAGAACTTGGGTGGGAAGCTGAGTGTAAGTTATAAGCTAACCAAGTGGAAGGACATAATCAATTGGACTGTGAACAGGGAATCTCTGATTTCAAACATTGTACTGTATTAAGACAATTTGTTTCAAAAATGTGGTTAAAATAGCTGTCTAGCTGGGAAGGAGGACAAGATTGACCTTGGCTGATTCTGAAAAAAATGATAGATAGATAAATGGATGGATGGATGGATGGATGGATGGATGGATAGATAGAATAATAGATAGATGGATAGGATAGGATAGGATAGGATAAATGGATGTGGATGGATGGATGGATGGATGGACGGACAGACGGACAGACAGACAGACAGACAGACATAGAGATAGATAGATAAAAATTGTGTGTATATACACACACACACATATATATATATACACACACACAGGGTGTAAGCTGGACAAGGGTATACCAGTATATATCCTTGAGATAGACTTAGAGACAGAGACAGAGACAGATATATATTGGAAAACGAGAGGGAAAAATCAGTCATGTTTTTTCCTAAGAAATTTGCATGACTATATCCATGCAGTCAGTCTCAACTTAAAGGCGATTGTATCTTCTTAAAAGAACTGGTGCATATGTAATGTTTCTCAACCCTTCCTTATTGCAAGAAGCCAATTTAGATATACCAAATACATTTCTTTTGCCATCATTCTTTAATCCAAGCCTTAAAAGGCGCTTTTTTTCAATAGTATTTTCTTTCTGGCAGAAACTACCCACTGCATGCTTATATGTTCACATCTGTTGCATTAGGCTGGAAAATAAGTAGGAGTAAAGCTGGAGTACCAATTAGGAAATAAAAACCCTTTCTTTGTAGCAGGAATAAAAAATAACAACAATAGCTTCAGAAGTAAACGGTTTAAACCAGAATGTTGGAACATTTTTCCTTAGCACTTACTTATATATTTTGTCTTTATTCTTTATTCTTCCTTCTCTCCTTTTCAAACTGCTTAATGAACATTTCTATAATCTACAGCTCTTATCTTTATGTTCTCATTCTATCACCCAAAGAGGGTAATTTCATACACACACACACACACACACACACACACACACACACACACACACCAAACTACATTGTATTTGTTAAGTTTCAGTATTTGGCTTACAAAAACACTAGGAGATCAACCCTTGATGGAAATGTATTGATTTTTGTTCCCCTTCTGAATGCTTCAGAAAGAACAGAGAAAAGAAGGATGGCATCGCCTCTGGTTCCAATTAAAATCACCTGTTAACTTTAAAAAGTCCCTTTTTAAAAAGGGTTTAAAAGATTTTCATTTAATTGATTCCCATGTAAAATGCCCTTTACAATTACCAATATAAACTAGGAGTTACCTGCTGGGTAAAATCCTATTTGTGATGTTGATCAAGACCTCTTACCCTTGCCCCTTTTCATACTGAGTTTTTAAAATTTCTTATTGATAGCTTGCAATCTGTCAGCAATGGATATTTTTCGAGGGGCTGGAGGGGTGGGAAGGAAAGAAGGGGGGGGGGAAGGAAAGCTTTTAAAAGATTTGACGGGTCTCTTTTGATTATGCTTGCAAACCTCTACTAAACTATGAGCGACCGGTAAAAGTAAATTCAACATAAGCAACTTTGGTGATAGATAGATAGATAGATAGATAGATAGATAGATAGATAGATAGATAGATAGATAGATAGAGATAGAGATAGAGATAGAGATAGAGATAGAGATAGAGATAGAGATAGAGATAGAGATATAGGTAGGTAGGTAGGTAGGTAGGTAGGTAGGTAGGTAGGTAGGTAGGTAGGTAGATAGATAGATAGATAGATAGATAGATAGATAGATAGATAGATGATAGACAGATAGTTAGATACATATACACATATACATACATACATACATACATACATATATATATATATATATATAGAGAGAGAGAGAGAGAGAGTTGAGAGAGAAAGAGGGAGAGAGATATGAGAGGAGAGAGAAAGAGAGAGGGGGGGAGAGAGAGAGATGAGGGAGAGAGAAGGAGGGGAGAGAAAGAGAGAGAGAGACTGAGAGAGAGAAAGAGATGAGAGAGAGAGAGATATGAAAGAGAGAGAGAGAAAGAGAGGGGGGAGAGAGAGAGTTTGGAGAATCGGTTGTTGGAATAAATCTCCTTTTGATTTTTCCACTTTCCAGGGCTAATCCTGTAAGGAAGGCAGGAAGGAAACATTCTGGTGTTGCTTTTAGCCGAATCTTTATTGCCCTGCTTACAGAAACTGCCTCTCCGGTTAACCCTTATGACATTGTCACAGCTAAGGCGAAGCACCCATCGACCTGAGTGATGTTGAGTTGGCCATGCGCACCCAGTCACACGACCACTGAGCCACGCCTACCCAGCTGGTCATTAGGACAAAGAACCAGTTGTTAAATTATTTGAATCCCACCACTGGAGGGAGGGAAGAAGAAAGGAAGGGGAAGGAGGGGAGTGAAGGGAAGGAGGAAGGACATGTAGCAATGTCACAACATTGCCCAAAAGGCATTCAGAGTTGTCGACATTATTTTACGTAGTTTTTTCTCTGTAATAACGCTATGCTGCTAACGAGGGCCTACAAAACCTTTGCCAGACCTATCCTTGAATACTGCTCACCTGCCTGGAACCCACACTGCATTTCAGACATTCAAACCTTAGAGAGGGTCCAGAGGTATTTTACAAGAAGAGGACTCAATTTCTCTGCTTGTAACAAAATTCCTTACACCACCAGGCTTGAAATTTTAGGCCTGGATAACCTTGAACTACGCCATCTACGTTCCGACCTGAGCTTAGTTGCACAAGATAATCTGCCATAATGTCCTACCTGTTAATGACTACTTTGACTTCAACTGCAAGAACACAAGGACTATCAACAGATACAAACCAAATGTCATCCATTCTAATCTTGATTGCAGGAAAAACGATTTCAGCAATAGAGTATTAAATGTGTGGAACATCCTACCCGATCCTGTTGTTAGTTCCTCTAACCCCCGTACCTTTGACCTTAAGCTGGACCTTACGCATTTCTTAAGAGGTCCCTAAGGGGGCGTGCATAAGCGCACCAGCGTGCCTACCATCCCTGTCCTACTGTCCCCATTGATATGTACTCTTTTTATGTGTTTATGGCTATGTTTCGCTTATTTATATCCATTTATTTGTGCCACTTTTTCATGTGTCCATGTCTATACTGATACTTGTTTCCTTGTACTTGTTGACAAATAAATAAATAAAGGGAGGGAGGGAGGGAGGGAGGGAAGAAGGAAAGGAGGGAGGAAGGGGGAAGAAGGGGAAGGAAGGAAGGGGAGTGAAGGGAAGAAGGAAGGGAGGGAGGGAGGAATTCACATAACCCATCTCAACAGAGTTCCAGTAATTTCCGAGGAGGCTACAACCTTGAAGGACAGACAGTCTCCAACACAAGTCACCAAGTGTCACCATGTGACACCAAGATGGCCGCTGCCTCAGATCTCCATCTTCTTCCATTATTCAAAAGCCATCCAGTTCAGCAGGGTAGAAAAACAACATATCCTAAAGTGCCCCAAATTGGATGTAAATAAATAAAAATGAATACATAAATAAAAAGGGGAAGAGGGGGAGGAGAGAGAGGGCAGGTGAACCAAAGAAACAACTCGGGGAAAGATGCCAAAGGCCGTATTAAAAAGACCATCAAAAGATGCACTCATTCCTTGTGGTGGTCCATTACGGGCAGGGAGTAAATATTGACGCTCGGTTTTCAATGACTTCTGAAGCATTTGTACGTTTTGCCCAGAGTCGGTCCCCAGGAAGCGTTATTAGAAAGTTGTTAACCTAATTGGGAGAAATAATGAAATACAAAACAAATAAAAACAATCAAGGCTTAATGGATAGATTAGGTGGAAGCAAACAGCACATAAGCCAAGCATTTGCTCTCGCGCTCTCTTTCTCTCTCTGCCTTTTCTATAGCAGGAGATAGCCATGGCCCCCACCCACCCACCTACCCACCCACCCACTTCTCCATCCTGGTGGCTAAATTAGGCGAGGCGGGTTTTCTTAATTCCTCCAAACAATCACTTAATGAGCGCTATATTATCCAGCAAATAGGCGGGTGGCGAAGGGAACCGTTTGATAGGCCACCGATAAATGAAAGCTTAGCTGCTTTTAAGATTAAGCCCCACAGAAACCTCCTATCCGAAGTGGGGGAACTTGGTGGAAATGGAAAGAGAGGAGGGGCTGGGGGTGGAAAGCGTGTGTCGCATGCGTGTGGAGTGGAAGACGGCGTTTTGTCCTTGCACAAAAATTTGCGCGCCCGCCCGAAAGTGCAGGCAGTGAGAAGAATTTCAATTATTTCATCAGCAAGAAAATGGAAGCGGCCTTTAAGTGATTGGAACCGCAGAAAAATCCAATGTGGGCTGCCTTGCAATATGAACAGAATGGGCAGGAAATTAAATACGCTCCTACTTAAATCATGAGGTTGCAAATGATAAATTAGTGTCTCGATGTTTGCGTTCAAGTATTTAAGTGAAAGGGTTTTTATTCTTAATGTTTGCGGTTGCCCAAAATAAGGCCCTTCGCCGAGGTTGTTTTGCCTCCTTCTTTTTCAGTTGTGTTTGGATTAAGAGTAAATGGGGAGGGGGGGAATGTTGGCCAGCCTCTGTAGCATTTAATATTCTTTTGTGAATGCTGTCCAGCAAAACGCTTTCCCCCCCCAAAAAACCCAAACTCATTATAGTGGGGAATAATGTTTGTTAATGTACAGCAGACTAAACACATGCAGTGTGCCGTTGGCCGGGATACACAATTATTTGAAAATATAGGGATGAAGACCGTATGCATATTTGGTCCTTGTTTGTAATCCGAACAGTTATTTAGAGAAGTGATTATCATTAGACTGAGAAAAGATGATGTAATTTTACATCAAGGGTGGCTTAATTTCGCCTGCAGTTCAAAGGTTATGCCGCGGTGGTGGGATTCAAAATTTGTAACGATCGGTTCTGTGGGTGTGGCTTTGTGGGTGGGCTGTGGATTTGTGGGCGTGGCATGGGAAGGTTACTGCAAAATCCCCATTCCCCACCCCCACCCCACTAAACGGCTTTCCAGCTCCGTTCTCCTGTGCAGGGCAAAAAAAGAAGATCAGCTGGGAGGCAGCTGGGGCGGGGCCAGCCTATTTGCCGGTTCTCCGAATTACTCAAAATTTCTGCCACTGCCTGAATATCGCCTCTGTTATGCCGGCCTACCTTAGATTGTGAAAAATTTAAAAATGTATTCAAAGTGTACTTTAGTCCTGTTGTTTGGCAGAAAAAGCTCACTTTTTAAATACGAATTAAAACTAGTAACTATCAAACTTGGTAACTGTCAGATGTGTGGACTTCGATTCCCAGAAATCCTCAGCCAGTCATGCTGGTTTAAACCATCTTGACTTCTGTGGATACTTTAACCATCACTGTCAACCCAACAAGACAAATTGCCTGGAAACCTTTTATGGACTTTTTGCTAAAAAGGAGGGGAAAAAATTAACTTGTGATGTATGGGTTTAATGATTAAAAAGAGTTTAAACTGTCTTGACTTCTATTGGTGTTTTAACCATTACTATCAACCCAACAAGACAAATTGGCTGGAAACCTTTTATGGACTTTTTGCTAAAAAGGAAAAAATAAACGTGATTTATGGGTTTAATGTTAAAAAGAGTTTAAATCGTCTTGACTCCTACTGATATTTTAACTGTCACTGTCAACCTAAGAGGCAAATTGGCTGAAAACCCTTTATGGACTTTTTGCTAAAAAAGAAAAAAATAAACTTGTGATTTATGATTTGATGATGAAAAAGAGTGGCTTATGGAATGAAGGGAACCATGATGTAACCTGAGAGGGGTGGGGGAGAGGGAGGGAGAGGGAGACAAAATGAATGTACAAGTGTTGTAAAGAAGTTTGGAATCCTATTTTCTTTTTCTTTTCTTTTTGTTTGTTTCTTTTTTTTCCTTTCCTTTTTCATTCACTCCTCTTCTCTTCTTTTTCTTTCTCTTTTCTTTAAATAGATATGGCTTTTATTCTGTTCAAGAAGTTTGAAACAGAAATCAGTTGAAAAAAGAACCCAAAACAAACAGCAGAAGAAACCTAGAGTGGGAAATGGGAGAAATTATGTGAGCTAACATTTCCAGATTTAATTTGCTGGTGGTGTCTGTTAAAATATTCATGACTGGGAGAGACATGGGAACAAGGTCAGCCAAGGAATAGGCATAGCAACTAAGTCAGCAATGGAAGCTTAAACAGATTTGTGTTTGTGCAGAGAACTGAAAGAGAAACCTAAGAAGAAAGCAGTCTGCTGCTCTGAGAAGTAAACAAGTATTCTGTCTGCTGAAAATAAAATTACCTAGGAAAATACTTATAGTATTTTTCAGACTATAAGCACTCTGCAGGCCTTCCAAACTCTCTGCATGCCCCATTTTTATGGAGCATGTAGAGAGTTTGGAAGGCCTGCAGAGTGCTCCTGGGGGCTGGGGAGAGCAAAAATGCAATGTGTGGGGTGTTTGGGAGGCAAAAAACAGGCCCTTATTTTGCAAAAACGGGGCATGCAGAGGGTTTGGGAGGCCTGTAGTGTGCTCCTGGTAGCTTGGGAGGGCAAAAAACACCTCTTTTTAATGAAAAACTGGCCCATTTTCACTCGTTTTTGCCCTCCCCGTCCCCCAGGAGCACTCTAGAGGCCTCCCAAACCGTCTGCACACCCAGATTTTCACCCTCTTTGGGGAGGGGGGGGGGAAGGTGCATCTTATCCTCCAAAAAATATGGCAACTGCTTGTGTTTGCCTGTAACTCTCCTGCCTTATGTTTACTTGGAAGAACCACCTGTTGGTACTGTACATTTATTCATCTGTTCTTATGTATACGAGAAAGTTAATGAATCCCGCTGCACCAGTTATCTGTGTGTGCTTTCTGGATTTGAATGTATGCCACAAACTCTGACAGCGTCTCTGTTCCAGAGCTTTTATTCCATGTTTCTGGTATTCTATTTATCTTGCCCATCACCTTACAAACATCTTAGGAAAAGGCGAAATTTCTACAGCATCCCTATTACAAGGAAGGCTCCGAATAATACAGCAATCATATTATTTGTTGAGCGAGCAACATATCAATTTAACTTCTGGAGTATTTTGAAGCACTGTCAGTGAAGATCACAGGACGTTTCTTTTCAAATGTCAAGGAAAATAAGCCTCCATGTGTGAAGCCCCCCTCCCTTTTTTTTTTGAGAAATGGACAAAAGCAGCATTTGCCAAATGTAATCTCCAGTTTAAAAGCAGTCGCTGGGTTTCCTTTGTCCTGGTGTGGAAATACGTCTTCCTGCCTCTAAAACATATCATCCACTTCTGGAGGCCTTAAAACTGAGTGCCCACATAGGAGCAAGCTGAAACGGTGAAGAAGCCATCTAAAGGGAACAGCCACAAACATTTATTATTATTATTATTTGAAAGTTTTTTAAAAAAATACAGTGTGTAAAAAAAAGTGTGCTACTCGGATCTTTCTAAAACGTGCCCCATCCTTCTCGCTGAATCCCCAAGGGATAGGAAAGTTCAGAGGATAAAAAATAAAATTTCCTTTTGATCCTCGAAGAAAGCTTAACTTCATTTTGGAAAACGACATAAGACAGTGATGAATTTTGATGCTTAGTTGTAGCACTGCAAGGATCAACTGACATCAAAGCAGTTTCATAGTTGGGCAGGCAGACATTGGATTGAGATTATTGGGTGACTCTACGACTAATTTTGCAGAGTTAATTAAGACATTAATCTAGAGTCCAGAGGTGGTATTCAGCAGGTTCTGACCAGTTGTCGAGAACCGGTAGTGGACATTTTCAGTAGTTCAGAGAACTGGCAAATACCAGCTGTGGCTGGCCCCAAAGTGGGGAGGAAATGGAGATTTTGCAGTATCCTTCCCCTGGAGTGGTGAGAGAATGGGGATTTTGCAGTATCCTTCCCCTGGAGTGGGGGGGGGGGGAATCAGTGGTGGGTTCCTAACCAATTTGCTACCAGTTTGCTCGTGCTTGCATGCAATGCTTCTGCGCATGGGCAGAAGTGTCCGGGCGGGTGGGTGGAATCACTACCCCTTTGCCCGTACCAGGAACAACCTACCTCTGGTGGGAATTGAGATTTTGCAGTATCTTTCCCCTGCCACACCCACCAAGCCATGCCCATAGAACCAGTAGTAAAAACAGTTGAATTTAACCACTGCTAGAGCCAATATGTTCCCACAAATAGCTCTTGAATTCCTTATCATGGTAGAAGTATAGGGTTGCCTGGAAATGGTATAGGGCTTCCTGCCTCACCATGGGTTTGATTAGAAGACCTCCAACTATGTTATTCTGTTATCTGGTGCTAATTTAGTGTTGAACTTTAGTTGCCCATATTCTTGTGTATGGGCTGGCCCAATAAGCATTCTGAACTGCAGCTTAACATGGTCTTGATTACTTGCGTATTTGACTTCTAGGGAAATGGATACTAGTTCCTGTCATGGGGTGAATGAGGAATTCTTGCCCTTTGCTCAGCTCTGAAAATCAGTTGCCAATCAAATGCATTAAAAAAAAGAACGTTTGATTCATTCTCTCTGCAGGTGACACTTCTGTATGCAACTGTCAAGGCTTCCTCCTGTAGGTTGAGATCAAATGGATTGCCAGTTGACATAGAGTAGAGTAGAATACTAGGGAGTAGATAGAATAGGGTAGGGTAGGGTAGGTTTGGATAGAATAGAGTAGAGTAGGGTAGGGTAGAAGAGTAGAGTAGAGTAGAGTAATAGAGGGTAGAATAGGGTAAAATAGGGTAGAGTAGGGTAGGGTAGGGTTGGATAGAATAGAGTAGAGTAGGGCAGGGCAGGGTAGGATAGAGTACAGTAGAATAGAATAGGGTAGAAGAGTAGAGTGGAGTGGAGTAGGGTAGGGTAAAAGAGTAGAGTAGGGTAGGGTAGGGTAGAGTAGAATAGAGTAGAGTAGAGTAGAGTAGAGTAGAAGAGTAGGGTAGGGCAGGGCAGGGTAAGGTAAGGTAGGGTAGAGTACAGTAGAATAGAGTAGGATAGAAGAGTAGAGTGGAGTGGAGTGGAGTGGGGTGGGGTAAGATTGAGATCAAATGGATTTGCCAGTTGACATAGAGTAGAGAATACTAGGGAGTAGAATAGGGTAGGTTTGGATAGAATAGAGTAGGGTAGGGTAGGGTAGGGTAGGGTAGGGTAGGGTAGGGTAGAAGAGTGGACTGGAATGGAGTGGAACGGAACAGAACAGAACAGAACAGAACAATTATTGGAATGAAGAACAGAGAATAGAATAGGATAGAAAAGAAATATTCTATTGTGCAAAGTGTGGTTGGACACCCCAGAATTGTCTCCATTGCAGAAGTTCTCAGTGTGCATGCAAAGCAACAAGGATACCAGATTCCTCATGTGTGCATTACACCACATGTGAAGACTTGACCTTTGGCTAGGATTCTGGAAAAACCAACCCTGAGCACGCATTCCAAATCTGAATTCACCTGGGACCTATGAAGCTGGCTGTGTGTTTTAAAAAGTATTGGGGTCTCTTTTTGGTAGAGGAAATATTTGCCTGACTCTGAGTTTTAACCAGACACTTGAAACTTGAGCTGACCAACAAGCCCTTGGTTGTCAGAGAAGTCGGTCAAACCACTTGAACTCTCGCTGTGCATACACTTCCTTCATCATGCGAGAAAGGAGGATAATTCAATTTCTCCCTCTCGTTTAAAAAGCATTTGAAGATCTTGAGTGCATTGATTTATTACAGCTCCCTCTTTGTGGAGGCCATTTGATGTTTCATATACTTAAAGTGCAAACGGCTACGAAGGAAACTGCAGAAATGAAGGAGGACCTGAATCCTTAGATAGGGCCTTAAAGGTAATTCTTCCCACGTTACAGGTCGCCCTCGACTTACAACCGTTTAGTGACTGCTGGGGTGGCGCAGTGGTTAGAATGCAGTATTGCAGGCTGACTCACTGCTCGCTGCCAGGAGTTCGATCCTGACCGACTCAAGGTTGACCCATCTTTCCGAGGTGGGTAAAATGAGGATGCAGATTGTTGGGGGTAAAAGGCTGACTCTGTAAACCGCTTAGAGAGGGCTCTTAAAGCGTTATGAAGCAGTATATAAGTCTAAATGCTATTGCTAACTACTAAAGAAGGAAGAGAGGGAGGGAGGGAGGGAGGGAGGGAGGGAGGAAGGAAGGAAGGAAGGAAGGAAGGAAGGGAGGGAGGAAGGGAGGAAGGGAGGAAGGAAGGGCCGTGATGACACAATGGTTAGAATCAAGTATTTCAGGCTAACACTGTCCACAGCCAGGAGTTCAATCCTGATCAACTCAAGGTTGACTCAACCTTCTATCCTTCTGAAGTAAAATAATGACCCAGATTGTTGGGGGCAATACGCTGCCTCTATAAACCACTTAGACGGGGTTGGAAAGCACTATGAAGTGCTATATAAGTCTAAGTGCTTTTGCTATTGCTTGAAGTTACAACAGCACTGAAAAAAGTGATTTATGACCAGTCCTCATACCTATGACCATTGCAGCATATTCCCAAATTCACACAATCAAAATTTAGGCACTTAGGAACTGGCCTGTATTTAGGTTGGTAGATCAGCTAGGAATCCACATGTTTAACAGAAGAAAGGTTTATATGAGCCAAGACACCTGTCCTCAACGTGATGTCCTCCAGATGGGTTGATAAGTGGTGAGCTGCAGTGGCGCAGTGGTTAGAGTGCAGTACTGCAGGCTACTTCTGCTGACTGCCGGCTGCCTGCAATTTGGTAGTTCAAATCTCACCAAGCTCAAGGTTGACTCAGCCTTCCGTCCTTCTGAGGTGGGTAAAATGAGGACCCAGATTGTTGGGGGCAAGAGGCTGACTCTGTAAACTGCTTTGAGAGGACTGTAAAATCACTGTGAAGCGATATATAAGTCTAAGTGTTATTGCTATTGCTATGCTCTCCTTTCTCCCCTTCCCTTTTTCGGAGTACAAGTGAGCTTTGTGCCTTTTTCCTTGCTTCTTTTAACATTCGTCCTGTTTTTGCTCCATCTCTCTTTCTCTCCCCATCTCTTTCTCTCCTTCCCTCCCTCTCTTCCGCGCGCTCTCTCTTCTTCCTCCTCCTCTTTTTTCCTTGCTTCTTTTAACATTAATCCTGTTTTTGCTGTGTCTTTTTGTCTCTCTCTCTCTTCCTCTCTCTCTCCTTCCTTCCTTCCTTCCCTCCCTCCCTCCCTTTCTCTCTCCCCCACTCTCTTCATCTCTCTCTCTCTACTCTTCCTCCTCCTCCCGCTAGGGTTTCTAAAAGTCCCCTTTCTTTAATTTCTCCGGTGGCTAAAGAGAAGCTGCCTTCTGCCCAAAGAAGCAATTGCATGAGATATACAATGGTAAAGTGATCCACTTAGCTCTCCGGCTTGCTCTCGCTCCCTAAACCGGCTACATTAATAAATTGGGTTTTTTTAAGCTGGTTTCCTCGCAATTAATCCATTTGCTTTAAGGTGAAAACTTTTCAGCCCCTCGGCTTTTTTGAAGCATCGAGTCACAAGCCTAAAGGAAAACAAGAACACGTTTTCAAGGAAAAGAAGATTTGCTTCATTGCAAGATGTATAAATATATACACCTGTATATGGCCGTATGAATATGATAAATGGGTCAATGAGTCTGTCTGTCTGCCTGTCTGTCTGTCTGTCTCTATCTATCTATCTATCTATCTATCTATCTATCTATCTATCTATCTATCATCATCTATCTATCTATCTCCATGTCTGTCTGTCTGTCTGTCTGTCTGTCTGTCTGTCTCTATATCTATCTATCTATATCTACCTATCTATCTATATCTATTGATTGATCAATCAATTTCTCTCTCTCTCTATCTCTGTATCTATCTCTATTTATTTATCTATCTATCATCTCTTTCTCTATCTATCTATCTCTATGTCTGTCTGTCTGTCTGTGTCTATCTATCTATCTATCTATCTATCTATCTATCATCTATCTATCTATCTATCTATCTATCTATCTATCTATCTATCTATCTATCTATCTATCTATCTATCTATCTAGCGCTGCGTGTGTGTTTTCCAGCATAACTCTGGAACGCCTCCAGCAATTTCAACCAAACTTGGTACACAGATGACTTACTCTCTGGAGACAAATACTGGGGGGAAGGGGTAAGACGCCCCTAATATGCGTTCTGTTAAGATACAGCTTGTTGTGCTTTAAATGGCTTCTACTGTACTGCAGTAAAATGGCTTTTACTGTACAGCGTGGTGGAGTTGCCATGGTATGGCTTCACAGTACTCCGCACGTTGGCTCCCTCTGAAAAGAGGGAAAATCCAACATTAGAAATTGCATTTGGTTTGTACATTTCCCTCCTGTAAATAGATTCCTGGGCAACTCTGGGCTATCAGCTAGTTATGAATAAATAAAGAACTTTTTCCCCAGATACCTGTCTAAATCCTTTTTTGCACATAAGGACCTGAAAGAAATCTTTGCAAGGAAGAAGTCCAGGCCCGCATTTATTTATTTTAGACTTGTGGTTTGAAAAATGCTGTTCTCCTCTTCAAATGCTTACATATCATTTAGTGTAACTAACAACTATTAAACCAGAGAAAGAATGATAGAATAAAAGCAGGGGCAGATAAAGAGGCAGATAAGAAGAGGGGTGAATGAGTCATGATGCCTAGCCATTAGTGATAATGACATCCTGTTATAGCTACATTTTCTAAATTATATGTTTTAGGGCTCACATATCATGAACGATGGCTTGCTAATTGCAGCCAAAAATTCCAGGCTGAGAAAGCTTTGACATCTCAACAGCATGGTGTATATTCTCCTTTAGTATGCACGTTCTACAAAAAAGCATGCCTTATGACCTAAAATAGGTTAGAGGTTGCAGGAACTGGGCAGGGCTTGCCTAGAGAAGAGAAGGACCAGGAGAGACAGGATAGCAGTCTTCCAATATTTGAGGGGCTGCCACAGAGAGGAGGGGGTCAAGCTGTTTTCCAAAGCACCCGAAGGCCAGACAAGGAATAATGGATGGAAACTGATCAAGAAGAGATTCAATCTAGAAATAAGGAGAAAGTTTCTGACAGTGAGAACAATCAACCCATGGAACAGAAGTTGCCTTCAGAAGTTGTGGGAGCTTCATCCTGGGAAGCTTTCCAGAAGAGACTGGACCAGAGGTGGCATTCAGCAGGTTCTGATCAGTTCTGGAGAACCAGTAGTGGAAATTTTGAGTAGTTCGGAGAACCGGTAAATACCACCTCTAATTGGCCCCACCCTCATCTATTCTCTGCCTCCTGAGTCCCAGCTGATTGGGAGGAAATGGGGATTTTGTAGTAACCTTCCCCTGGAGTGGGGAGGGAGTGGAGATTTTACAGTATCCTTCCCCTGCCACACCCACAGAACCAGTAGTAACATTTTTTGAATCCCACCACTGGACTGGACTGCCATCTGTCAGAAATGGTGTAGGGACCCTGTCTCCTGGACTAGGTGACCTAAAAGGTCCCTTCCAACTCTGTTAATCTGTAATCCAATTCATTGGACAGCAATGTCAGCTAGATACTCAGCATTGGAAAACTAAGGAACAAGCCAGAGAGTGATACAAGGAATTGAGATGTGAGCAGGATCATGTAGTCCTCAAAGTCCAACTGAAGCCAAAGACACCATCAAATCAATCCGGACTTAGTTCTGACTGTAGCCAAGAATTTTTGGAAGTTGAACGACATTGTCTTCTTCTAGGATTTTTGTTCCACTTCCCAGTCTACAATCCTGGATTGTCTAGCCTGTCAAGATAGTGAGCCCGATGCCTGCCATACATAATCTAGAAATATGCCAATTCAGCCAGAATCTTTAGCAAGAGTCCTTTTTTAATCTATTGATAATGGAGACTCTAATGGAGTCATGACTTGGCATGGGTCAAGACCAGGAATCCAATAACCAAATGGCAAAGCCAAGGAAGAAAGCAAGAGGCCCAGTGAGGTGGCCCTCCAGAGTTCAAAGCGTGGTCAACTCAACCCAGCCGAGGTCTGCAAAGTTGTCTTCACCATTTTCTGTTGGGTTGGGAAGCCAAGAAAGAAGCCAGCTGGGCTTCCATCCAAATGCACAACTGAGACACTTGACTCGTGGGAGTCTACTTTTTCACCAGCCTGCTTCTATCTGACCTGTAGAGCTGAGCCCTCAAACGTTGTAGTGGGTGGGTGAACTTCAGAGCCTAAGAGATTTCAACTGGTGCAGGCAGGCAGTTCTGTGTGCTTGCTGGATCTTCCTCACTGTTGGCACCAACCCTTCCAGTATCATCATACCTGGAAACACCTGCCTCTACTTCCTCTTCCTTCGAAGACAAATCCATGAAGGCCATAGCATTGAAGTTCTTCAGAGGTCTCCCAATCCAGTCCTAACCAGATTTAACCCTTCTTACCCCAGTCAAGGTCCACCAGCTGTTGCCTCCTGGTATGGATTCCAGTTAGACCCAGGTTCAGCAGAAGGAAGGAAGTATGGATGGATGGATGTGTCAACCTTGAGCTAGTGAGATATGAACTGCTTAACTGCAGCTAGCAGTCAGCTGAATTAGCCTGCCGTACTGCACTCTAAGCACTGTGAAGGGAGGGAGGGAGGGAAGGAAGGAAGGACGGAAGGAAGGAAGGAATGAAGCTGAGTCAACCTTGAGCCAGTGATATTTGAACTGCTGAAGTGCAGCTAGAAATCAGCGGAGGTAGCCTGCAGTACTGCACTCTAACCACTGCACTACCTCGGTTTGTTAAGAGAAACAAACTGGAAACAAACAAACATGGTCCATGCATCAACCATCAAACTTACTCCATTGCAAATGCCACCATGATGGAACGATGGCCTCACCAGCTCATGGCCATCCCCGGAGGTTGGGCGCCCAGGAGATAATTAAACCAATATCAATTCTGCAAAAGGAACCACAGGCTGCTATCACAAAGCACCCTCATCTGTAAGTTCCACCAAGCTCATGGTCTGGTTCTGTTTTGTTTTAAACAATAGTTTCATTGACAATGAGCTCCTTTAATAATCCAATAAGACAGAACAATGAAGTGATGTCTGAAAGATTGGAGTGGGCAGACTGCAGCCTTTTCCATTATCCCACAGACGAGCATGAGGGAGTTAGAGTAACATTAACTCATGCTCTCCAAGTTCCTGTTCATTAAACTATCATGATTGCCGCTTCTATTATTTCCAGGGTTTTGCCATTTATTTACCATTTACCAGCTCATGCATATGGAAGGCATGGTTTACAGTTCCTGGAGAACTGCACATTTCATCCTAATTGATTCTGGTAACTAATTTGTTCTACCTGCTGGATTAGATGGAGCTGCTGTCCATGTGCCCAAGGATTACCACTTGTCTTTCTAACATCTCTCCTAATTATCTAATAGCATGGGTTGCGAGAATTCTGGCTCTATTAAAACATTTTGACTATTAACAGCCCCTGACTGGAATTGTGATGACAACTCAATTTTGACAAATTAGAGCTTAAAATTGGGAGATGAAGGAGAAGTGCCTTCTTTTAATTTCCCTGAATTTAACATCAATAATTAGAGCAATTTTCCAAGATGCGAGCTGAAATTACCTCGGCTGTGATGTGGAGTATCACCCTAATTTTAGCAAATTGACTCTGGGGAAATGAGTATTACAGATTAGAAGGGGATAAAAAAAAACAGAGAAACAAGAAAAAAAGAAAGGGAGGGAGGGAGAGAGAGAGCACGAAGAGAGAAAATAAGAAAGGACAAATCATAAGATTTTAAAGGAGTGAATGGTAAGTAAAATCACAGCAAGATCGTGGATCAGCCATGTTTAATGTTGGCTCAGTGAAATCAATAGGCATCTTCAGATGTCAATGCCTGTCCTATAATTGCATTTGTCCAATTCAATATTAAAGGTAAAAGTTCCTCTCACACATACGTGCCAGTTGTTCCCAACTCTAGGGGGCAGTGCTCATCTCTGTTTCAAAACCAAAGAGCCAGCATTGTCTGACCCGTATCAACCCCCCCCCATCAAGTGTGGTGTTTGTTCTCTGCAAAATGATTTACACCGAGCAATACTTGTAACCTGTTTTCTTGTGTCTCAATATATCCTGTGATATCCCCTCCTTCTTCTAATTGTTTGGAAACCATGGTTTATGGCTGAGCCAAATGATTATAGACAAAGGGGTGTTGAATTGTCCCTGGACAGGTTTTTCAAGGTGAGTAGTCCATCATCCTAAATGATAAAGGTAAAGGTTCCCCTCGCACATATGTGCTACTCGTTCCCGACTCTAGGGGGCAGTGCTCATCTCCATTTCAAAGCCAAAGAGCCAGCGCTGTCCAAAGACGTCTCCGTGGTCATGTGGCTGGCATGACTCAACGCCGAAGGTGCACGGAACGCTGTTACCTTCCCACCAAATGTATTTCCTATTTTTCTACTTGCATTTTTATGTGCTTTTGAACTGCTAGGTTGGCAGAAGCTGGGACAAGTCACGGGAGCTCACTCCATTATGCAGCACTAGGGATTCGAACCATGGAACTGCCAACCTTTCTGATCAACAAGCTCAGCGTCTTAGCCACTGAGCCACCATGTCCATAAATGATACCTTCGTCCTAACTGCAACTTTTGCCCATTGTGGGCCTTCCCACCTGCAAACAGGTATGGTGAACTTTGCATGACATGCTTCAGTTGGTTATTGGATGGATCCATTTGTGGGGGCTCATATAATCCAATGAACTCGTAAACTAACTGGCTTCCCTTCATCTAGTGGGACCACCCAAAAGCTTACTTACTAAGCTCAGCAACTGCAGCCATCGTTGAGCTCTTGAACTCAAGACTTCCACGGGGAAGCCAACCAAGCACTGTTTCTCTTCTGGCTTACAGGTATCGAAATAGCAAGGTGGATTGTCCCATTGAGTTGCAAGCTTCCTGTCTTCACCAGTGAGCTCACACCTGTAAAGGAGAGAAGACATGGGGGAGGAGGGAGAGACATCGAACCCATTTTATCCTGCCCCACCGCCCACCCACCCCCCACTCCCCGGGGTCCGCCGCTTCCAGCCCCCCGCCGCTGATTCTCTCTTTCAGCACCACGGAGAGCAGCCCCGTCACTTGCCATTCAGGTGGGCGACTCGATGCCCAAGGGTGCGTTCCCTCCGCCCTGCTAATTCGCCATTGGCTGGTTGGAGATGCCCCTCTCGAAGCGGCCCTCAAAGGCACATGTCTCTCCCTCCCTCCCCCCCCGCCCCTCGACTCCAAAAGATCTTGAAGATCGCGGCGCGCTTCTCGCCCGGCTCATCCAGGGCGGCGTAGGAGAAGGTGTGGATCGGCCCCTCCTCGAGCTCCGAGGACAGCGAGCGCCCCGATCCGTCCCCACGAGCAGAGTTGGGCGAAAGGGACGAGATGAACCTCAACTTCACCTCGCCCGCCGTGGCCCCCAGGCCGACCTCCTTCTTCATCGAAGACATCCTGCTCCATAAGCCCAAACCTATGCGAGATGGGGGCCCCGAGGCTTTCCACGGAGCCCTGGCCTCACGGGTGCCTCTGCTGGACTATGGGTACCCGCTGATGCCGCCCCCGGCCATTTTGGCACCTCACCCGCACCATCCGCTCCACAAACCCGACCACCATCATCACCCCTATTTCTTGACAGCTTCGGGTAAGCGTCTCTTCTCTCCGGGGTCAGTTGGGCAATGGCAGCGGGGAAGGTCTTCGGGTTAGGAGTTTGGGGGGAGACAGAAGCTGGGGTTCAGGGCAAGAAAAACAAGGCAGTCAGCAGGGGTAAAGGGCCCCTTTGTGGGGGGGGGGGGAAGAAGCAAAGAAGGGAGTAGGGCCTCGGAAAGGAAACCATGGTAGTGTCTGAAATCGCCCAGCCGTGGCTGCGCGCACGCAGGATCTTAGACAGAGCAGAGGTGACCTGCAGAGATCCGAGTCTGCAACCTGTCGGGGTTGCGGTCCAGGTGAGCGAGCTACCCTCTCAAGTAACAGCTTGCCTCCCGCTCCATCCGCCACGGGTGGAAATTCAGAGTCCTGTTTTGAGGTCTCTGAAAGAAAGAAAGAGCGATTTTATTTCTTTAAGGGGCAGTTCCGTTGCTTCCTCCACTCCTTGGGGGTATTTTCAGAGTATCCTTAAACGCAGCGATCCTCCCTGGAAATTTTTGGACAAATGCAACTTTCAAAAGAATCCTTATTTGTGATATTCTTAAATTAACAAGCAAGTTAGTTGCGCTTGCCTTATGCTTGGTCTCTTTCCTGCCATCAGGGAGGCTAATTTTGTTTTGTTAATTTCGAATTAAACATCAGGAAGTTAGTTTTACAGAGTTAGGAAGGAAGGAAGGAAGGAAGGAAGGAAGGAAGGAAGGAAGGAAGGAAGGAAGGAAGGGAAAGGAAAGAAAGAAAGAAGGAAGGAAGGAAGGAAGGAAGGAAGGAAGGAAGAAAAGGTAAGAAACAAATAGGAAAAGGAGAGAAAAAAGGAAGAAAGGAAGGAAAGAAGAAAGGAAGAAAAGGATAGAAGGAAATAGGAAAAGGAAAGAAAGAAGGAAGGGAGGGAGGAAGGGAAGAAGGGAAGAAGGAAAGGAAGGGGGAATGAAAGAAGGAAGAAAAGGAAAGAAGGAAGGAAGGAAAGGAAGGAAGGAAAGGAAGGAAGGAAAGGAAGGAAGGAAAGAAGAAAGGAAGGACTTCTATGAAGTATTTAATAATTTTTAATCTTTCATTCTATCCCAGAAAATACTGGATTTTCCCAATTTCCCACACAATAGGTGACAGCTTAGAATCTGTTCACAGAGAATTAGGAAAAAGGCCGTTCATTTGGAAGGCGACCAAACCATTTCTTTTATTTGCTTTGACAGCATTCCGATCTTTAAACCGCTGCGGGGTTTATATGCTGCATCTGTATCCATCTGCCGCCGCGACTCTTTTTTTAAAAAAAGGAAAGGGGAAAACAAAGATATTGTAAACAAAAACAAAAAAACGGGGAGGATAAGCGGCCGCTCAGCAGCGCAAACGTATGTTTTGGGAAGGAAGGAAGGTGCAGGCGGAGGTCAGCGGGACTAACTCTCCAAAACGCGCAGGATTATAGCTCAAGGCAGTCAGGGTATATACTATGCTTCCTTAATTCATTTAAACTCAATGGAATTATTTCACCAGCACTGATGATCGTCCCAAAGTTGTTTCCCCCTCCCCAAGAGGCAAACTGGGCAAGTCTAGTTGCCTTTTGGAAAAAAACGCATCTTTGGGACAATCATGACCTGGATGGCAAAGAACCTTGATAGACACGGAGCACTGATGATGTTACCTGGTTTGGGTAGTGAAACGTCTTCAAGAATAGAAAAAAGTTCAGAGAGCATCAAGCAACCCCTCAATTATAACTCAGCATTTTTGGTAAAAGAAAATCACTTTTCAATAATTGGGGGGGGGTATAAATAGAGAAAGAACACCCCCACACACATTATCCTGCCACACTGGCCAAGAATTTAGAGTTTCACCACTTCCGAATCAAAAAACGGTTGACTTGGGTTTATTTCCCACTCATTCCGTCAGCTTTATTCCAAAATAGAGGAGTCATCCCCCCCCCCATCACAAGCAATGCAAAGCCAACCCCCCCCCCCAAAAACGGCGAAATTGGGAACGGCTATCCTGAGCCCATTTTCCCCCCGGAATCAGCCCAAGAAGCAGGGACTTGCTTCCCTGCCCCTTCCCCAAGACCCGTTCAAATTACCGGGAAGAATAATCGAGGATTAAAACGTAAGAGCACGGGGAGTAGATCCTCCCCCGCAAGCCCGTAGTTGCGATCCTATAGATAAAACTTGCATGGACGTAAGCTCCACCGAAAAATCAAAATTGCCCTTTGGAAGGTGCAAAAAGGCGGGATTGGTCAAACAGGAATCCGCGGGTCAGAAGTCCAGCCGCGGCCAGGGCCGTCCCCACGTAACCCGGGACACGCCTATAGATGAACGAGCTGTTCTTTTCTCAATAGCTGGGGGTGGGGGTCCTATAGCGAAGACCCGGGTCCTTTATTTGGTCCTAGCGCCAAACCACGCTCTCAGTTCCAGGACATTCCCCTTCATTCCATCCCCGACGGGGTCGGCTAGCAAGGAAGCGCTTCTACGGGGCGCACAGCCGCAAACGCGTCTTTACTGAGGCCTGGATGGGCAGGAGTGTTTTCCTTTAGAAAAGGAAGAGAGAGTCGGTCCGAGAAAAAGTGGAGCATTCTCGGGCTCGAATCAGCAATAATAGTAATACTGAGAGTAATAGTCAATGGTGTTTGTGGCACATCTTTAAATGTTCAGATGACTGAGTTTCATGTTTAATGAATAAAGTAAACAACAACCACCACCATCACAACAACAACACATAAAGAAATTGCAGTTTCCTGCAATAACACCAGCGGAACTGGGGGAAAATGCGCTACTCGGAACATCTTATATTTTAAGAAGGTCCTTGGTTGATCCCTAGGACGCTGGCAGCAACCCGTATCAACCATTAATACCAGTCAATGGTACTTGTGATGCATTTTTGAATGTTCAGTTGACTTCAGTTGACTTGAATTTCATGTTTAATGAATAAAGTATATAATCATCATCATCACCTAGATTATTATTATTTCTTTTATTCATTAAGACTGAGTTTCATGTTATAATAATAATAATAATAATAATAATAATAATAATAATAATAATAATAATAATAATAATAATAATAATAATAATAATAATAATAATAATAATAATAATGGATGAAGCATGTAACAGTGGTACCCATTGTCATCGGGGCAATTGGCACCATGTCCAAGAATTTTACAAAATACATCAACAAATTGCAGCTTCCTGCAATCACACCAGCGGAACTGCAAAAAACTGCGCTACTCAGAACATCTTATATTTTAAGAAGGTCCTTGGTTCATACCTAGGACGCTGGCAGCAACCCGTATCAACCATTAGCACCAGTCACTGGTATTTGTGGTGCACTTTTGAATTTTAGTTGACTGAGTTTCATGTTTAATGAATAAAAGAAATAACAATAAACCGCCTCCACGGCGGCCGACCCAAACCCCGGGGCGTTAGAAGCCTCGATCGGTTCCTCCCAAGAAGTTTCTTCTGTAGACTTTTTCTGGGGGTCCCGATGCCCTGGACTCCCGCAGTCTGCTTCGGGGCTGCAAAGCTCTCTGAATTCAGGCGTCCGGAGTGAGTGGATAGGTGAGGCTTTGGATCCCACAGCGGGCTTCCCCAGCCTTAGGGCTGCCAGGCGGAGGGGAAGGCCTCCGGGGTCTCCTCCGCAGGGTTGTTGTAAGGAAGGTAGTTGAAAAGGATACCAATGGCATGGTCGGGCGACTACAACAGATCCGGCTAAGACAGGGTCGGGGCCAGCCGGTAAATCATGCCCTCGGCCCAAATAAGCGAACTCTCCTTAGCTTGCACATTATCAACTCCGTTACTCCGCCGTGGGGTTTGTCCGTAGCTCAGGCTGCTGGAGGCAGAAGCAGAAGCCGAGGAGGTGAGGAAAGGTTACTCAGAGCCTTCGGGGGAGGGGGGGAACGTCATTCGGGCCATTTTACAGAAATAATTATAACAACCCGAAACAAGCGACTTTCCACGTCTCCACTATAGGTGAAAATACAGAACAAGACTCAAGGGCGTAAAATAGCTCCGGTTCCATGTGGCGCTCTCCAATGTGGTGGGAGTACAGTGCCCATCATTCCCAGCAAATGGGACCGTGCAGCAGCCCAGGGGGAGGGGGGGGGTACCAAAGGGCCGAAAACGCGCGTCTTCTCTTCCTCCGCGCAAGCATTTGAGAGAAAAGGGCTTCGCGCGGCCTCGCGAGCAGGGATTTCCTACCGGCGCCTAAATATTTAGTTGTCCGAAGAAAGTTTCTAAAGGAGTCTCGTAGGGTGGGAGGGACGGGGACGCGGCTGGGGGTGGGGGTTACCCAAAATCATTGCAGGATCGTGGGTACGTAAAGCTGCGTGTGCTTTATGCGTGTCTGTGAGCTGCTTAGGCAGGGAGGCAACGCTGACTTTCTATCTTGGTTTTCAACGCTTCTTAAGTTGCCGCTGGTTTTTAACCATGTTCAACTTTCTCTTCCTTCCTCGACTCGCGGAATGGACTCAAAGGGAGCCCGGGCTGGCTTTGCACAAAACCCGAAAATAAAACTAAGATTTGTACTTTAGTTGGTATAGTGAACACCGCCCTGGTGTCCCTGCGGCCTTTTATCATCTTCTTCTTCTTCTTCTTCTTCTTCTTCTTCTTCTTCTTCTTCTTCTTCTTCTTCTTCTTCTTCTTCTTCTTCTTCTTCTTCTTCTTCTTCTTCTTCTTCTTCTTCTTCTTCTTCTTCTTCTTCTTCTTCTTCTTCTTCTTCTTCTTCTTCTTCTTCTTCTTTTCTTCTTCTTCTTCTTCTCCTTCTTCTTCTTCTTCTTTTCTTCTTCTTCTCCTTCTCCTCCCCCTCCTCTTCCACCCCCTCCCCCTCCTCCTCTTCCTCCGCTTCTTCTTCCATCTCCTCTTTTTTCTTTCTTCTCTTTCTCCTCCTCCTCCTCCTCCTCTTTCTTCTCTTTCTCCTCCTCCTCCTCTTCCTTTTCTTCTTCTGCATCCGTCCTCCGGAATGCAGAGATGGGGGTGGCTGGCTGGGAATCCCCAACCCGGCCCCGACCCAACCTGGGCCACGAGAAACCTAGGAGGGAAAGGGGAGAGGCGCTTCCGATGGAGCTGCCAAAGCCAGAGATAATCTACCCCGATTGGGGGAAGGGGTAGCCCGTGATTGGCCCGGGGAAGCCCACTCGGGAGTCCAGAACTGGGATTCCCCTCTCTTTTTAAAAAAAAAATAAATCCTGGGTGTAGACGCGGGGAGGGTGATGATTTCAAGGTCTCCCCCCCCCCTCCGACTACTAGGTCCTTGTCTTGTTCCCCGCAGGGGTTCCTATGCCGGCTCTCTTCCAGCCTCACCCGCACGCGGAGCTGCCGGGCAAGCATTGTCGCCGCCGGAAGGCCCGCACCGTTTTCTCCGACTCGCAACTCTCGGGCTTGGAGAAGCGCTTCGAGATCCAGCGTTATCTCTCCACGCCGGAGCGGGTCGAGTTGGCCACGGCGCTCAGCCTCTCCGAGACGCAGGTAAGGGCACGAGATGGACGGAGAACGCCGCACCCCCGCACCCCCATCTTACCAAGTCGGGGAGGAGAGAGACGGGACAAAACAACCTTTATTATTTACTAATTCATTCTATTTTAATGTATTTATTAACATTTTCATGCCGCCCGTCCGGGCGTCAAGCGACTCTAGGCGGCTAACAAACAGTCGCTCTTCACTGGGAGACGGCCTGAACTCCCCGGCTTCTTCTTAGCATCAGGCAGGGACCCCAAAGCAGACGGCACTGCCGGGCGAACCCCTGTCCGATGCCAAGTTCGTACTGACTGGCTACTGATCCCCTCTCTGCAAAGGGGTTTGCAACTGAGGTCCCAAATGAAAGCGTGCATAATGTGAAGCCGCCGTATCGAAGCAAATACGGGGAAACACGATAGTAACGGTGCATTAAAGGTTTGGGCAAAATTCAGAAAAAGAGATTCAATCTCCCTTCCAAGATATTTTTATATCAAGGTCTCTTGTAATGAGGGTGAATCCCACTGGGGTTGGGATCGAATAGGACCGGGCAAAGGAAGCACCGACGGTTTCTATGGAGATTCTCCCTCATCCAGGTTACGGTTGTCCCAAAGATGGTTTTCTTCCCCAAAGAGGCAACTGGACTTTTTTTTTTTTTGAAGACCTTTCACTTTTCATCCAAGGAGCTTCTTCAGCTCTGACTGGATGGTGGGGAATGGAAGGATTTATCCCCCTTGCAGACAGCTGGAGGAGGAGGAGAAGGAGGGGAGGAGGAGCAAGAAGAGGAAGGCTGCATTTGAAGATATTTGATGCCCACTACCAAAACTCCCCCTGGATTTACTTTTGAGAAAAACGGATCTGAGAAATTAAACGCCTATGGGGAAAAAAATTCGAGAGGCCCCTGAACGTGCGAAACGGCTTTCTCCCGCTGCTTCCTACCCAGTAAGTCTGAGAGGAAGGGGAGTAGAGCCACTGTGGCGTGGAATTCAGCAAGCGAATCTCTCCCTCCCTCAGTTTCCCCGAGTGTAACATTTCATAATTTCCTCTACTGAGTTCAGGAGAGAAGGGGCTGCGTCGACAAACTTCCATTCTTTTCCAGTGACTTGAAGGAAAGTCCCGTCCTTTTCCACGCTCTCGCCTCACAAATCGAAGTTTGTACATCTCTGGGAAGGCGCTTGCATGGACACGTGTAAACGTGGCCACACGTGTGTGTGTGTGTGGGGGGGGGAATGTTAGGCCGAGCCCCTCGTTCTGTTCCCGGGGCTCTCTGGCAGAGGAAGGCAGCGCCCTCTAGAGATTGCAAGGACCCGGGACGGGGGGGGGGGGAGGGGGGAGAGTTGGGATGGCGGGGGGGGGGGGTTGGCCGGTTGGGGATGATGGGAACTACAGTCCAATAACACCCGGCCGGTCCCATTTTGTACTGACTGGAAAATAAGATGCTCTTAAATAAGGCTCCCCTCCCCAAAGAAGATTTTAAAAAAACACCCCACCCCTAAATTATTCTGCTCATTATTCTGGTCTCTTCAGGTGAGTTCACAGGACGCCAATACCTCAACTGGACCGAAAACCCACAAAAGAGTTGAGTTGGCAAAGTGATGATGATGATGATGATGATGATGATGATGATGATGATGATAATAATAATAATAATAATAATAATAATAATAATAATAATAATAATAATAATAATAATAATAATAATAATAATAATATCAGCCAAAATACTCCTGATATCGCTGTACCAGGAGACGCCAGAGTTGAAGAAAAATAACTGGAAAAAAAATCACAAAATATCACGACCTGGTCAACAATTATTTCTTCTTCTTCTTCTTCTTCTTCTTCTTCTTCTTCTTCTTCTTCTTCTTCTTCTTCTTCTTCTTCTTCTTCTTCTTCTTCTTCTTCTTTTTCCTCCTCCTCCTCCTCCTCCTCCTCCTCCTCCCCCTCCTCCTCTTCTTCTTCTCCTTCTTCTTCTTCCTCTTCCCCTCTTCGGCTATCGATGAAACATGTGACAGTGATACCCATTGTCATCGGGGCACTTGGTACCATGTCCAAGAATTTTACAAAACGCTTCAAGAAATGACAGCTTCCTGCAATAACACCAAAGGAACTGCAGAAAACTGTGCTACTAAGAACACCATACATTTTAAGAAGATACCTGGTTGATATCTAGGATGCTGGCAGCAACCCGTATCAACCATTAGGACCCTTCAATGGTATTTGCGACACATCTTTAATTGTGTACTTGACTGACTTTCAGGGTTAATGAATAAAAGAAATAATACCTGAGTCAAAATTCTCCCGAATCCAGCTCTGCTTCTACCTGAAATGGCTGAAGCCAGGCTTCCCGACTCACTTCTCTTCCCCCGCCCCCCTTTGCAGGTGAAAACCTGGTTCCAGAACCGAAGGATGAAACACAAAAAGCAGCTACGGAAGAGTCAAGACGACGCCAAAGCCTCCGGGCCCGAGGGGGCGGAACTGGCTCCCGGAGACTCGGCGCTGGACCCGCCGGGGCAAGCTAGCGTCGCTTCGACCTCCGACGCATGTCCAAGTGGCTCCGCGCCGGCCTTCCTGCCGGAGGACCCCGAAGACGAGGTGGACATAATCGAGGGTGGGGAGCTGTGCGGTCCTCAGCACCTCATTTAGGGCGCTGGGGGCGCGGAACGTCGGAACTGGAGACGGTGGCCCAAGCCGGGAGGGAAGGCGAGTGGGCGGCTGCTGAGAAAGAGACTTCGGGGGTCCCAGCGGGATCGGAGGGCCCTCCTTCCCACCTCTTCCTCTCCCCTTCTCAGGACGAGGAGGGTTGCTTTGCCAGCATGTCCCGCCCAAACCCTCCTCGAGGCTAGGAAAACGTCGTGTGAACGGGATGGGAGGATGGACCCGAGTTTGGAAAACACAATACCCATAGCCCTGCTGTTCTTTCTATCTCACCTTTCCACTCTCAACATCCCCAGTAAGAAAATGCTAAGACCGGAAAACAACCCGCATCGCCTCTTTCGGTTGGGCTGAGTTGTGTGAATGGGAAGTTGTGTAAAGTTTTGCTGGAAGGCCGCGCGGCTTTTCTCCAGGTACCCACAACCTGTAGGGAAAAAGCCTAGGACGCGTGGAAAGGCCGGAACCGGTAAGGAAACGTCCACATACCGGCCGTTCTTCCCCTCCCCTCCCCCCCACCCCAAACTCACGTGAAAGTGGGGACATCGATTCGGGTCACAGGGTCGTCGGAATCACTCGGGTGACCTGATTCTGGGTGTTTTTAATCCCCAAATACAGATATACTCCTCCTGCAAGCCTCCTTAAGATACGTGTTGGGAAAAAGAAGGGGAGAGCGTTCGCGCCAGTGGTTAAAGCGCTGCGGAACCCCGTTTCTTTGAAGCAGGTTAAAAGGGGCTTGACGCGGGTCGAAATTTGTTCCCGGTTTGTAGGTTTTCAGGGCTTTCTTTTTTTACAAATCACGGGCGGCTAATTCTCACGAACCCGCGCTAGAGGAATCGACGGTCCTTCGGTCGGTTCACAAATCGCTTTTTGAAGCCGAAGGAAAGTTTTGCCATCGGGGGAAGATCGTGAGAACGGGAGGGAAGGGGGGGGGGAACCATCACCAAAACGGAGCGGAGGGGGAAGGTCGGTCTTGAATTTCCCCCGAAATAAAACAAAACCCTGCGGAAGAAATTCAGGAAGAGAACTGATCATTTGAAACCTAAAACGGGGCTGGGGCAAAAGCGAGGGGGAAACTTAAGAGCAACCGGCGGGCCTCTCCAAATCATGCGTGTCAAACGCCTCCCTGAAAGGAACCCAAAGGGCATCGGTGCTAGGAAAGCAGGAAGAGCGAAGTTTCCCAGCGCTTAAAAACTGGAAGTGGTTGGGGTGGACGCCTTAGATCCCGTTATGTGAGAGGAAGCCCCGTTGCTTTAAGCGGGACAGGTTGGGCTGGAATCATTCAAGAAAAGTCGGCCGCAGATGGATGGGGTCTTCGCTGGGGAGGAATTTCATGCACTATAGTGGGGAGGGGGCGTTCTTGTTCTCCAAACCCGGCAGCCCTTTAAGAAACCCGTTCTGCTGATTCCAACGGGACCTTGTGCTCGCTCACTCCGGGCAAAAAATTAGGCATATTAATCTGGACACCGTTCCGCCATCCTTACCTCGTCTTCCTTAAAAACGGGTCCTAAATTTGCAAGGGGCCACTGGACTTGGCCTGATGTGATTTTGGTTTTTTTTTGGGGGGGGAGGAGGAGGGTGAGCGCTTTGGGATCCTGGCCGCTCTGGTGTGTAAACCTCACTGGTGTGATTTGGGTTGAAGGGTGTGTAGGGTGACATCTGAATTTGCCCAAGTCTGGCTTGTACCTATGGGGAAGCGGCTTCTGCCTTGGTGCAACGGGAGGACTGGGTCACTGTGTACATATTGAAATGACCTCTCTCAAAACGGTTATCTTCCTCATGCTTCTAATTATATTTACTTTTAAAACTATTGAACTTGGGATCTTCAAAATATTTATTCTAGAGAACATGGTGAACTCAATCATAATTTTTTCTTTCTTTCTTTCCTTCTTTCTTTTTTTCTTGTCTTTCCTTTTTCTTTTTTCCTTTCTCCTTTTTCTTTCTTTTTCTTTCTCCATCACCTTTCTCCTTCCTCCCTTTTTCCATCCCCTCCCCCTCCTTCCTTCTTCTACTTCTACTTTTTCTCCTCTTTTTCTTCTTCTTTTCCTCCCTTCCTTTCCAGATTTTTGAGATGCGTCAGCTCCTATTACAATAAAACCCTGATGGCGAAACTATGGCACAGAGCCATATTTGCTGGCACGGCAGCCCCAGCTGATTTTTGGTCTTCCAGAGGGCCGGGGGATGCCATTTTCACCCTCCCCAGCCTTCGGGAAAGCCTCCGGAGCCTGGGGAGAGTGAAAAACAGGCCCAATGGGGCAACCAGAAGTTCATTCCAAAACTTCCTGTTGGGCTGTTTTTTGCCCTCCCCAGGCTCCGGAGGCTTTGCTGAAGTCCAAAGTCCAAAGCACTTCCTCCAAAACATTTTCTGAAGCGTGCACCAACCTTAGAGTACAAGAATATGGACCTGAACGGAAGGCATAATACAATTTAATTCAGTGGGTCTTTTTCCTCCCTGGAAATAGGCTGCAAGTTAGTTGGTTAATACAGGTATTAACCAATCAGTTGCCAAGCTCGCCAATTTGCTCATATATGCAGAGTGGGGGCCAAGGCCATCTGGTAGTTATTTGCTGCCTCTGGAGTCTGACATCAGTGAGGCAGAAGAACAGCGGGAGCCTGTTCCCAGTGTGCGCATGCGTAGAACTGCCGGAAGGCAAGAACAATTAAGAAAACAGGGTTGACTTGGGAATAAGGCTTGGAGATGATTGGCCCCTCCCATAAGACATAACAGAGGAGCGAATGGGACGTGAGCTTTTGCAGGAAGCAATTAGTTCATCTGGTCCGTTCAAGCTTTGAAAAGTTCTGTTTGACTCTGTGCTAAGTTTGGCCTTGCTCTGCATCTGGCAATTAGGTCTCGGGCAGCATTTTCAGGGAGATAAGGTGGGTGTTTATCAACATTCCCCTGAAAGACTGTGGCAACTCGAGCAGACATCTGTCGGAATCTTCACAAACTCTTTGTGAAGCCTTGCAGACTGTTAATGACCATAATTTGCAGCCATATAAATAAAAGCCGGTTTTGGGGACTAAGATTGTGATTTATGCTTTCTCAGGAAGCCTAGGTCAGAATAATATGGACTTCAACTCCCAGAATTCCACGGGCATCAGAATTCTGGGAGTTGATGTCCACAGTTCTTCGAGTTACTAAGAACCATTGATAGAAGAAGCTACCTGTTTTCACATCCACCTTGTATTCCCACGAACTCATTCTTGTTAGACCTCATCTCTTCATGTCATACTTGTTCTTCTGCCAAAGGTTTTCAACCACAGCCTGCATATTTCAACAGTCTCCCATCAATTTTAGAAAGAGGGAACCTCTAGAGGTCCCCATGGCAAACGTAGCAATAGCACTTATATACTGCTCCACAATGTTTCACAGCCCTCTCTAAGCGGTTTACAGAGTCAGCATATTGACTACAATGATCTGCGTCCTCATTTTACCAATCTCGGAAGGATGGAAGGCTGAGTCAACCTTGAGCCCGATAGGATTTGAACTGCCAAATTGCAGGCAGCAGAAGTAGCCTGCAGTACTGCACCCTAACCACTGGGAAGGAAGGAAGGAAGGAAGGAAGGAAGGAAGGAAGGAAGGAAGGAAGGAAGGAAGGAAGGAAGGAAGGAAGGAAGGAAGGAAGGAAGGAAGGAAGGAAGATAGCAACAGCACTTAGACTTATATACCACTTCATAATGCTTTAAGAGCCCTCTCTAAGTCGTTTACAGAGTCAGCCTATTTTCTCCAACAATCCGGGTCATTTTACCCACCTCAGAAGGATGGAAGGCTGAGTCAACCTTGAGCCTGGTGAGATTTGAACTGTCAAATTGCAGGCAGCCGGCAGGCAGCAGAAGTAGCCTGAAGTACTGCACTCTAACCACTGAGAAGGAAGGAAGGAAGGAAGGAAGGAAGGAAGGAAGGAAGGAAGGAAGGAAGGAAGGAAGGAAGGAAGATAGCAATAGCACTTAGACTTATATACCACTTCATAATGCTTTAAGAGCCCTCTCTAAGTCGTTTACAGAGTCAGCCTATTTTCCCCAACAATCCGGGTCATTTTACCCACCTCGGAAGGATGGAAGGATGAGTCAACCATGAACTGGTCCTTGGCTGTGGGCAGAATTCTAACCCCTGTGCCACCACGTAAAACATCATAATATTGTAAAGTCCTCTTTGTGTTCTCCTAAGTTCCACAAATGATGATAGCAGCAATACTAAATTCTGGTATGAAGAGATATTCAAAAGAGGATTCGATTCCGTCTTGATTCATCCGAAGAGAAAAATATAGATTAGGCTTAATTAATTATGCAGCTAGGAGCGTCATATTTTAGATCGATCCACTGTTATCCATTTAATTCACATTTCTGATATTTCTTCTGGCTCTGCTCCATTGTCTCTCAGTCAATTACTCCCAACTCAGCGTCATTCGCATCTAATCAAAATTCCACCCCTCTGATTTATATTCCAATATTTTCAGGGACACGGTGGCTCAGTGGCTAAGGCACTGAGCTTGTTGATCAGAAAGGTCGGCAGTTCAGCGGTTCGAATCCCTAGCGCTGCGTAACGGAGTGAGCTCCCATTACTTGACCCAGCTTCTGCCAATGTAGCAGTTTGAAAGCATGTAAAAATGCAAGTAGAAAAATAGGAACCACCTTTGGTGGGAAGGGAACAGCGTACCGTGCGCCTTCAGCATTGAGTAATGCCGGCCACATGACCACGGAGACATCTTCGGACAGCACTGGCTCTTCGGCTTTGAAACGGAGATGAGCACCGCCCCCTAGAGTCGGGAACAACTAGCACATATGTACAAGGGGAACTTTTACCTTTACCTATTTTCAGACTATCCCTTTTTCCCCCAACCTGTCCTGGCAGGAAAATCCTAAAATGCATAGGATTTAAATCCAGATACAGTTTATTTTTTTTGGAGTAATGTATTTTACCCTCAAAAGTTTAGCCGTCTGCATCCAAAGGTTTCTAACTGAAATTCCTCTTCAAGTTAAAAAGCTTTATCCGTAAATTTTTAAAAATTGCCCTGCCCTCCAGGTTGATACAGAAAGCATTATCTGATTCTGAAGGTGAGCAATTAAGACATTAAGCATTGTCAAACCCATGGCTATATTTGCATTTTATCCTAATAATAAGCCCATCAGCTCATTTTCAGGAGACTGATGCTCCTTCAACTAAATCCTCTGATCAAAGCAAAAAAAAAAAAAAAAAGCCACTTGCATGAAAAAAAAAAATCAGAAAAGGAAATGCTAATTTAGACCCCTTAATATATGATGGTAAGAGAGTCCTTCAATTAACTCAATTCTATGGCTCAGGGAAATAATAATAATAATAATAATAATAGGTACAAAGAGTCAGATTGGAAAGGTAGAAATACTCATTAAATCCAAAAAGGTCCAGCATCCATTATTTCTAGCATCTGGGGCTAACCAGGCACATATAGGCTGCTCATCAAAGAGATATCCGTGCTTGTAATGGGTTAAATTGAGAATATAATCTAATTAAAATATTAGGCAACGAATAAACAGGTCTTTGATGATATCCCTCTAAAGGGTGGTATTAAAAAATACGTTCTTGAGCTTTGCCGTGAAAGAAATTATCACTTTTAGTTAAAAAAACAATAGAGCTCATCAGAAATACTTCAAAGTCGTGCCTTTTCAGTCGCCTTCATTGCTATTCAGAGGTGGGCTCCTACCGGTTCGGCCCGGTACCGGTAGTGGTTTGGAGGCCTGGGTCGCTGGAACCGGCAGCGACCCAAGCCTGCCACGCCCCTGAACTGGTTCTACTGGCGGCGCTGTGGCTGCTGCCATCTTGTTTTTTGCTTCTGTGCATGCGCAGAGCAATTTTTATTGCACTGCACATGCACGCATAGTGTGTATCATGCAAGTGGCTATGAGCAAACTAGCAGTAGGCAGTTGCTTGCCTCACTGACGTCTGACTCTGAAGGCAGCTGATAACTGGCATACGGCCCTGGCCCCATCTCTGCTTCCGACACAGAGCCCTTGTCAGAGCCTTCCCCAGACTCCTGGACTGGCCCAGGTTCCTCCCGAACCTCCTCACTGCCCGAATGTGCTGCCAGCTCCACTGGCTGCTGGCGGGCCACAACACTAGGTTCTTCCTGCCTTTAAACCATCAAAAGGTTTTGTTTTTTTTTTTAAAAAAAAGGTTGCCCTAGAATGGAGGGAAGGAAAGAGAAAGATCACTTCTAGATCATCGTACACCCAACGTTTTTAATGATCAACAATAAACTCCCAACAAAAATAAGTAAGGCTGAATGCAACTCATGGAGAAAACATCCCAGATCTTGCAGAAGTTCATGAAACTCATCACGGTACGCTCGTCCTTTTCGGACCACGGGTGAACGCGGCGGGAAGAAAACAGGTGAGCAGGAAGAGCGCGGCAGGCCCACGGAGATCGACGGCGACGGCCTCCTCAGACGATATGGAGCGTTTTGAAGGCTGCGACCACCTGCTTCTCCTTCTCGTGCCTGTTTTGCAGGGACTCCAGAGAGGAAATTGGAGGAAGGTTCTCTCCGTTTAAAGTCCGCGCCAGGTTTTTCTCCTCTTTGGACTCTTGCTCTGACGATCTCGAGACAAAAAGTCGAGGCTTGGGGATTGTCTTGGCGTATTCAAGGGCCTGGAAAGAAGCAAGGAAAGAAGGCCACAACGACTGGCCGTGAAAAACCTCGAAGCCCAGATTAGACAGAAGGCCATTTGCAAGGAAGATGCAGTGAGGTTCCTTCACATCAGCACCAGGGGTGGGATTCAAAAATTTTAGCAACCAGTTCTCTGCCTCGTTGCTGGCTGCAGCCAGGTTCAGTTCTAAGTTGACACTTCCCCAATCTACACAACCACCCTCAAAAATTTTCTTTTCATCAAACTGAAATTCTAGAAGTGGGGAATCACTCATTTCCCCCATGTTTGGCTTAACATCCTCCCAGAGGTGGTATTCAGAAGGTTTTGCCCGGTTCTGGCAAAGCAGTAGCAGAAATTTTGAGTACTTCGGAGAATGGGCAAATACCACCTCTGGCTGGCCACGCCCCCATCTATTCGCTGCCTCCCAAGTCCCAGCTTTATTGGCTGGGTGTTCTTTTGTTGCCCTGCACAGGAGAACGGAACTAGAAAGCAGGTTAGTGGGGTGGGGAGGGAATGGAGATTTTGCAATATCCTTCCCCCAGGAGTGGGGAGGGAATGGGGATTTTGCAGTATCCTTCCCCTGCCATGCCTACCAAGCCACGCCCACAGAACTGGTAGTAAAAATTCTTTGAATCCCACCACTGGAATAGAACCATGGCAGAAAAAAAGAAGCAGAAGGGAAAATTTTAAGAAGACATAAAACCAGCAAGTAACTAGATGCATTCCATAGTCCTAGCAAGGGAAAGTTTATCACTTCTCTCCCATCTCAAGAGAAGAGATGCCAACCTCCTCTCATACATTTGGCAGGACTTGTTCTTTGTGAATTCGTACCCAACTGGCAATCTTCTGAGGTGATATGATCATGTTTGAGGGTACACACACATGTATATGCCCCTTCTGTCATAAACAGAAATCTGGCAAGATTTTTGCAATCTTGCCCGCTTAGGATTTCAACCAAGTAGGTTAAACGATCAAAGAACGGTTGCAGGAACTGGGTTTGTCTAGTTTGATGAAAAAAAGGACTAGGGGAGACATGATAGCAGTCTTCCAATATCTCAGGGGTTGCCACAAAGAAGAGGGAGTCAAGCTATTCTCCAAAGCACCTGAAGGTAGAACAAGAAGCAATGGGGGGAAACTAATCAAGGAGAGAAGCAACCTAGAACTGAGGAGAAATTTCCTGACAGTGAGAACAATTAATCAGTGGAACAACTTGTCTCCAGAAGTTGTGAATGCTCCAACACTAGAAGTTTTTAAGAAGATGTTGGATAACCAACCATTTGTCTGAAGTGGTGTAGGGTTTCCTGCCTAAGCAAGGGGTTGGACTAGAAGGGACCTTGGAGGTCTCTGTTATTCTATTCTATTCTACATTCCAATATTTATTCTATTCTATTCTATTCTATTCTATTCTATTCTATTCTATTCTATTCTATTCTATTCTATTCTATTACTCTACTCTACTCTACCCTACTCTATTCTCATAAGGGAGGAACTATGTTTGAATCACTGATAATGAAAGCAATCCAAATTCCAGACGATTCATGTTAAGACAGAGAACCAGGAGAATTCTGATTATCCAAGAAAAAGTTCAGTCTTGATCCTTGAAGACCACTATTTCTCAACCTGGGACAACTTGAAGAAGGATGGAGTTCAACTCCCAGGATGCTGTTGGGGGATTCTGGGAGCTGGAAGTCCACACATCTTTGTGGTTCAGAAACACTGTTCCAGGCAGTCTTCTACTGGCCACTGATTATTATTTTTTGACTAGTTCCTACCTTCTGCCTCGACACGACCGATTTGTTCTCCGTTTTCGACTGAGGTTTCCGTGTACTTGACATATTCTTCAGATTCTGTTCATTTACTTGCTTGGCGTATACTTTTTGGTGCTTTACCTTTTCTGACTGTCAAAAGGACAAAGAGGAGGAGTTCAAGGGCAGGCTGGAGATGATCGCATAATGCATTTTATTTATTGATTTAAATTGCTCCATTTGCACGGCCGCCTAGCTGAAACCGGTTGAAAAGTTCAAGTATGATCTTTAGAAGGAAGAGTGGAAGAGGGAGGGGTGGACTCGAAACTCTTGCTTGCAAGGTAAAGCGTTTCAGCCAGGTATGATTTTGTGAGTTAATCTCTCCTGAACTTCTTACAGGAAAGGTAGCATGTGAATAGGATGATTCCTTAATTAGGCTGTTGTTTATTGTTACCTTGCTTGACTGAGTTGGTAGGTCTTTGGTTGGGGATTGTCTAAAAAGATCAAAACATCGCCTCACCAGCAATCAACACTCAAATCATCATCATCATCATCATCATCATCATCATCATCATCATCATCATCATCATCATCATCTTTTAATGACCCCATAATCCCTTGTGGGGTGGAGTCTTTGCAACTGAATGGAACTGAGTGTTTACTGGCCAGATGCCATTCCTGTTGCCGATGCGGAGTTATATTCAGCAGATATATTCTCATAGGTGCCCAGAGAGAGAAATAGCTGCCTCTACCTAGGATCGAACTCACAGCCTCCTGACTGTGAGACAAGAGCTCCACCTCTGGGCCACCACACTGGGTTATGTAATGTCTGTAAGAAAAGTAACCAAGCCCAGAGATCACTAAGGACCCCACAGTTCAATCTTGAGCTACAAATATTCTCTTCTATTGGTAGGTTGAAGATTGTGCATTGTTTCCCCTCCTTGCTGTGCAGCAGGATTGGGTGCTACAAAATCACCACCACAACTTGCTAAAAACAATTGAGTTGTTCTGATCTAGGGTTCCCGACACAGGTAAAAAGCACACGCTTAGTCCCAAGAACCCTCTTTTTATTTCAACGGCTGTGAATTATGTTCATTCACAGCCCTTAATGAGTCAAAAATAGTTTGTGACGATTCCGACAGAAGTCTGCCAGAGTCTTTCAGGGTAAGGCTGATAAGCACTCACCTTTCTCTCCCTTGAAACGCTGCCGAAGACCTAATTGGCAATTAGCTTGCAAGGCCACACGGAGCAAAGAGTCAAAACGGAGCTTCAGAATTTGAACCAACCAGAACGAACAAAGTTGCTTCCTGCAAAGACTCATGTCTTCTTTGCTCCTCCTTGATGTCCTTTGGGAGGGGCCAATCACCTCCAGCCTTGCTCCTGAGTGCTCCCTTTTGTCTTAGCTGTTCTTGCCTTCTGGCAACTCTGCGCATGCGCACACTGGGAACAGGCTCCCCCTGTTCCTCTGCCTCGCTGATATCCAACTCTGGAGGCTCCGGAGGCAGCCCATAACTCCCAGATGGCTCTGGCCCCCTCTCTGCCTCCGACGCAGAGCCCTCATCCGAGCCTTCCCTTGGCTCCAGGACTGGCCCATGTTCCTCCCGAACCTCCTCACTGTCGGACTCTATGGCCAACTCCACAGGCCGCCAGCAGACTATAACACGAGTGTAAATTGAGTGAATGTACACTACTGACCCCTGTTGTACTAGTAACATGGAAAATACCTACCCTTTTCCTTTGAAAATAAGACCTCCCCGGATAACAAGCCCAATCTGGCTTTTGAGTGCATGAGCTAAAATAAGCCCTCCCTGAAAATATTGCAACACAGCAGCAGCCATGAGGTGATCACGCTCGGCGCCTCCTGCACCTCAAAAATAATAAGACCTCCCCGAAAATAAGGCCAAGCGCTTATTTCGGGGGTCAAAAGAAATAATGTTTCAATAATGGAGAAGGAGAAGCATCAGACATCAGATTAATTTTTCCTTCGGGCCAAAGGAGAAGCATCAGGCATCAGATTAATTTTCTGATGTTTCCTAACCTGGGCATTATGTGCGTTCTGCTCTTCACAACTAGATTTTCTCGGTTGGGTTGGTTTCCATTCTTTTTTATATTTTAAAATCCTTTCGTGATAAAGCCAGGACCGTCTAAATTCCCCAGAATGGCTCAACTGCATTAAAGCAACACACCCTTGGACACACTAGAAGAGAAGGGATTTGTATGCATCCTGATCTGCAATTGGAATTCTCTGCAGGAGTACACAGACTAATGGAAATGTCCAAAAAAAACCAACCCTACACTTTGGAAACCTGATCTACTCTGAACGCAGCCAGAGGTTTTCTGGACATTGATTTATCTATTTAGGTCATGAAGGACAGAACTGAAGGGAGCTTAGCCTGCAGAAGTTGTAGGAGCTTCTTCATCCTTGGAAGCTTTCAAGAAGACACTGGACTGCCATCTGTCAGAAATAGTGTAGGGTCTCCTGCTTGGGTAGGGGGCTGGACTACCTACAAGGTTGCTTCCAACTCTGTTAATCTGAATCTGAGATAGCGAGGAAAGGAAGGAGGTCCAATCCGGTTAAGATCTGACTTTTTATCTTTTCTCCCCTCAATTTCTGAGCTTAGGTGGGCCTAGTGCTGTCATGGCGAACCGATGGCACATGTGCCATCGCCAGCTGGTCTTCTGGTTTCCAGCAGCCTAGCCAGCTGGTCTTCACAGGTGCCAGAGCCCCAGAAAACAGCCTGAAAACGGCCCGAAAAGGCCATTTTGGGGGGCTTTTTTGGGCTGTTTTCAGCCCGTTTTTCAGGCCCGAAAATGAGTCAAAAATGACCCCAAAATACATCCTGAAAATAGCCTGAAAACCGGCCAAAAAACCCAGGTGTGCATGCTCCAGCCAGCTGGTATTCGGGTTTCTGATGCCCAGCCGGTGCGCAAGCTTGTCTTCGCATTTCCCGGCATATCAGGGCACGCGCATACACATACATTCTGGTTTGGGCACTTGGTGCCGAAAAGGTTCGCCATCACTGGCCTAGTTCCATGATGGCGAACCTATGGCACGCGTGTCAGAAGTGGCACACAGGGCCCTCTCTGCTGGCATCCGTGCTGTCGCCCCAGGTCAGATCTCAGTGACGTTTCTTCCGTGAGCTTTTGTTTCCCTGCAAACGACGAAACGGAAGCTGGCGGAAGAAAAAGATCTGACCTTCCTGATTTCAATTTGGTAACTCAGCCCAAACCCTCCGCTGGCAAAAACGCCACTCAAGAAGAAGATATCCGTAAACGCCGTTCCTCTTACTTTTTCTTTGATGGTTTCATAGTCAGGGCCAAGTCCTCCAAGCCTCACATCCATCTTCGTGTAACCTTTTGCCCTAGAGCCCTGAACAAAGAGGCAACGTGAAGTTTTGAAAGAAATAATGGAGGCCGAGAAAGAATCAACCACAGAAAGAGCACATAAAGCAGAGTGAGAATCAGGGAGAAGGACATCACACAAAGGATGTTTATACCGTATTTTTTGGAGTATAAGACGCACCTCCCCCCCTTTTAAAAGTGGGTGGAAATTATAGGTGCATCTTATAGACAAAATATGGGCGTTTTTGGCCTCCCAAATCCTCCGCGCATCCTGTTTTTGCCCTCCCTGACACCCAGAAGCGCTTTGCAGTGCTCCACACGTCCCGTTTTTGCCCAAAACGGCCCCATTTTTGGAGTCCCAAGCCCTCCGCGCGATGCATTTTCGCCCTCCCGGGCCCCCAGAACCACTCTGCAGGCCAAAAACGGGTGCATTTTTGGCGAAAACGGGCCATGCAAAGCACTGCAGAGTGCTTCTGGGGGCCTGGGAGGGCAAAAATGCAACGAGCCAAAACTATTTTGTTCTTGTTGTCCTCCTGTAAATTAAGGTGTGTTTTATAGTCCGAAAAATACGGTCTGTCTGATACCACACAGGAAGAACCAAGGTCAAGGATCAGCTTAGACATAATGGGTAACTGTAGGTTTTCTACCCGAACTGGAACCTCACGGCCCTTGTCCTCTCTCCTCCTGAGCTTGAAAAAGAAGCTATGAAGAATTTGCTTTGTTTTTAAAGTAATCAAAAGTTCTCTGCGACTGAGAGAAACGGATTCCTTTCTACACTAACTAGAATTCTACAATTTGATCTTGGCTTCTTCTTCCCTCATAAACACACCACATGTTTCAACACACCACAGGTTGAACCGCTTATCATGGGGAAATGTAGCTTCTTTTAAAGCCAAGAGGAACTGTCAATCTCCTTCTGACGTCAGCTTTCCCAGGTAGAACATACAGATGTGGTGATTTTGGCTGCCAAACTACAATTACATACTATCTGTCTATCATCCATTATCAATCTACTTTCATCATCATCTATGTTCTCTCTCTCTCCTAATCTCTCTCTATCTCTAATTAATCTATCTATCTCTCTGTCTGTCCATCCATCCATTTATCTAATCTATCATCTATCATCCATGAATCATCCATCCATCATCTATTATCAATCTTCATCATTATCTATCTCTATCTATGTACTTTCTCTCTCTCTCTCTCATCTATTTATCTATATACCTATCCATGTGTCTGTCTGTCTGTGTCTGTCTGTCTGTCTATCCATCCATCCATCCATCCATCCATCCATCCATCCATCTATCTATCATCTGTCTATCTCTATCTATCCATCCATCTAATCTATCTCTATCATTATCATCCATGCATCATCCATCCATCCATCATCTATTATCAATCTTCATCATTATCTATCTCTATCTAGGTACTCTCTCTCTCATCTATGTATCTATACATGTGTGTCTGTGTGTCTGTCTATCTGTCTATCTATCTATCATCTATCTATCTATCTATCTATCTATCTATCTATCTATCTATCTATCTATCATCTATCTATCTATCTATCTATCTATCTATCTATCATCTATCTATCTATCTATCATCTATCTATCATCTATCTATCTATCTATCTATCTATCTATCATCTATCTATCTATCATCTATCTATCTATCTATCATCATCATCTATCTATCTATCTATCATCTATCTATCTATCTATCATCTATCTATCTATCTATCTATCATCTATCTATCTATCTATCTATCTATCTATCTATCTATCTATCTATCTATCTATCTATCTATCATCTCTCTATCTATCTACCTACCTGTCTGTCTGTCTATCTATATCTCTATCATCCATGCCAAATCCATCCATCCATCCATCCACCATCTATTATCAATCATTATCTATCTGTCTATGCGCTCTCTCTCCCTCCCTCCCTCCCTCCCTCCCTCCCTCTCTCTCTCTCTCTCTCTCATCTAGGTATCTATGTAACTATCCATGTCTCTGTCTGTCTATCCATCCATCCATCCATCCATCCATCCATCCATCCTCTGTATTTATTTTTATTTATCTATTTTGCTTTATGGTCACTGTACGCATATACACAGTATACCCATACAACGAAATTCATGTAACACCCCGAGACCTGGCCCAACACATGTGACCCTCCCTTCCCTCCGCCGTGGGTTACTCGTCTTAGCTCACCTTCCGGTTCTCTTTTTTCCCTTTCCTTTCTTTTTGCTTTTCCATCTGAAGCAAGTAGCCCTCGGAATTGCTGCGGCTGAGAACGGGCTGGGCCTCTTCGCCGCTCTCCAGGTGGAGCTGCGAGTCGCTCTCCCCTCTCTGGATTATGGGGGGAAACATGCTGGGCCACGGATTCCTAGCAAGATGGTCATTTGCCAGCCAAGAGAATTCTCGATGGTGCCGTTCGACCGCCTGGATGAGCTGCGCCGTCGGAGAGAGGCTTCTCTTCACCGGGTGAGGACGAGCAAGTGGCTGCGAGGACCTCAAGGAACAAGGGCAAGTAAAGAGGGGCGCCAGGGGGGAAAAAGAGACACGGGAAGCAATGAAAAGGCACCAACCTTTGTGAGCTCAACACACAGTGTGTCCCCCCCCCCCTGGTCAATGTGCACCTTTTTTAGAACCCTGCAACCCAAATAATCCAACGGCACCATTCTGACCCAAACCAATAAAATATATCCAATAAAGCTATTCCTTGAGGAATTCATGAGCCTTGGAGTTTTGCTTAGTTATGGGTCTATTACTTGGAACCCTGACCAGTGGTGGGCTCCAGATTCTGTCACAACCGCTATGCTGCGACAGGGCCGGGAGGCTACGCAGGCGCCGTACTCTGAACGTGCGTACGCAAATGGCCCGGTTAGCTCAAATCGTGGTAAGGAATGAGGGCGAGAGGGCGGGCCCTCCAAAGCACCGTTCCGGTACGGTGGCTGCTGCTCCCAGCTGCCACCGGTACACCCGTACTGGGGCGTACCGTCTGAACCCCACCGCTGACACTGAAAATTGGTCTAACGGGTGGATCAATAAAACAAGGAGGTGTCAACAGACCATCCCATTGAGTACTTCTTAAAACAGTATGCATAAAACATCATCTTTACCCTGAGTAATCAAAAGCATAGTTGTTAGGGATCTCTTCTGTATGAATGTGCCAAGCTTTGCAAGGTGCAACGGCTCCGTTTACCGGCTGTTTCCGGCCGCCGTTGTGGGCATACGAAAGACACTTCTCCCCTAAAGGATTCCAGCATTGGCCATGACAGGGGAAAGGCAGAGGCTCCGAAACAGTACACCTGTAGGAGGATGGGTGATGGAGTCCAGAGGCGTTTTCAAGGCCGGCTTGGCACTTCTCACCCGCGCATGGCGAAGGAAACCCTGGAAAGTGGTGGTATGAGCTCCGCTGAAGAGGCTTCGCAGCAAGGGTAAAATTCACGGACCGTTTCTTGGCATGGTGCTGAAGAAGGTTTGGACCTTGGGCAGAGAACGGGCTGCTTCCACCGGAGGGATCGGCAACGGAAAAGCAGGCAGGTGGATAAAACTCACAATGCAGAGCGCCTCTGCTGTCCTGCTCCACCCTGGATGTTTCTATGTAAGCACTGGAACCTGGACCAGCATTCTCAAGTTCTAGCAGATTGTTACCACCGCTTGTCCGGCTTCTTAGTTCCACTTGGGTTCCTAAGGGATGTTGGGTCGATCCCTTGCTCGAGGGGGTTACGTCTAGCCATGCAGCTCGGCTGGAGTCCACACCATCCATTGGACACCTCGCAGATGGGTGAGCCTAAAAGGAGTAAATCGTAGGGGAAACGTTGAGATTCAGTTCTACGTTGGCTGGGTAAGAAGGAGGTTGGGCAGCTTGGCGGCCTGACAAGTGGGGAAGAGGGGAACCAGGGTTGCACGAGCGGTGGGTTGGCGCCAGAGGTGGTATTTAGCCGGTTCTGACTGGTTCTGGTGAAACGCTAGAGGAAATTTTGAGTAGTTCAGATAACTGGCAAATACCACCACTGGCTGGCCCTGCCCCCAATCTATTCACTGCCTCCCAGCCTCCATGTCCCAGCTGATGGTCGGTCTATTGCTGCCTCCCATCCTCCCAGCTGATTACTGAGTCTTCTTTTATTGCCCTGCACAGGAGAATAGAGCTGGAAAGCAGGTTAGTGGGGTGGGGAGGGAATGGGGATTTTGCAGTAACCCTCCCCAGGAGTGGGGAGGGAATGGGGATTTTGCAGTATACTTCCCCTGCCATGCCCACCAAGCCACGCCCACCAAGCCACGCCACGCCCACCAAGCTGCACCCAGAGTTAATCCATTTACTTAATCAGTACTCTCATTCCAAAAATTGTTGTCTTACAATGCAGCATTGTGCCCAATTGAAGTTTATAAACAGACAAGAAGTTCCCTCCCCGGGGTTCTGAGTTTATTGTGCCAAATATGAATATTTATACACCGTTAACCATTAAATGGGAAGATTTGTTTTTGGCCAAAAGGATAATTTTCTTCTCTGTAAAAAGTACAGGCATCCATTTTTGGTTCTTGAATAAATATGCCAAAGGGTAGTAAACTATATTTGGATTTCTTCCCCAAGTTCTAAGGAAACCCACTGCAGTATTTATTCAGTTCTTATCTGCCTTTCTCTGAGCTAACTGCTGTCTGGCAAAAGCAGAATAACAGAGTTGGAAGAGACCCTGAAGATCTTCTAGTCCCACCCCCTGCTCAAGAAAGGAAATCCTTTTTGCCCCTTTTCCTGAAAGGAAGAGAGAGAAAAAAAAGAAAGGAAACCCTATAACATTTCAGACAAATGGTTGTTCAAGGAAGTTCCATTCATCCTAGGTGACATGGTAGGTTTCCTCACATTCTGAGAAGACAGGCTGGGCTGGGGAATATGATTTGTTTGGCCCCCAATCTTTAGTAACACATTTCTGAATGTTGAGAAAAGGTTTACTTATTTTGAAATGTTTATATCATGCTAACTAGACACTAATAGCATGAGTTTGGGAAGAAAACTGCTGTGCTACAATGCCCAAAACTCTTAGCTTCAAATGCAATGACAAGAAAGTTTTTGGATTTTATTTTATTCTTCAAACTACCAGAACCTGGTATTTATTTATCCTAATCCATACATTTGTCCTCAAAAATAATCCCGGACCAAATGTAATTTCTAATATTGGATTTTCCCCCTTACCAGAAGGAGCCCCCTTGTGGAGTACTGTGAAGCAGTTACCATGGCAACTCCACTGCTCTGTACAGTAGAAACCATTTTACGGCAGTACGGTAGAAGCCATTTTAAGGAGCAACAGGCTGTATCTTAACAGAACACACACCCCAAGGGTTTTTTTGGGTGTCTTACTCCCACGTTATTTGTTTCCAGAGAGTAAGTCATCTGTGTACCATGTTTGGTTGAAATTGACTGGGTTAGAGAGAAAAAATTGGGTGCTCCAAAAGACATTTGAATTTCAGGGGGACAGAAATATAAAATAACAGAGTAAAAAAATGCCCGTAATCATTCTGTGTTTTACTGCAATTTAAATGCTCTACTTCTGGTGCATTTGTGGGTGTTTATATAGGTGTGAAAGTGGTCTTTTTGCAAAATAGTTGACATCATATAAAGATAAAGGTTCCCCTTCCACATATGTGCTAGTCATTCCTGACTCTAGGGGGGGTACTCATCGCTGTTTCAAAGCTGAAGAGCCAGCACTGTCCAAAGACATCTCCGTGGTCATGTGGCTGGCATGATTCAACACCAAAGGCGCACGGAACGCTGTTACCTTCCCACCAAAGGTGGTCCCTATTTTTCTACTTGCATTTTCACGTGCTTTCAAAGTGCTAGATTGGCAGAAGCTGGGACAAGTCACGGGAGCTCACTCCGTTATGTGGCGCTAGGGATTCAAACCGCCAAACTGCCGACCTCTCTGATCGACAAGCTCGGCGGCTTAACCACTGAGCCACCGTGTCCCTCTTGACATCATATACTTTGCTTAATTAGGAGGACTCGGGTTTTAGGGGATTTTGATACTAACCCTCAGAACATCCCTCCGGCACTAATAGGATTTTGTTCTCGAGGTGATTAAAGAAATGCTTGCTTGCTTTAGTTCTTCAAGCTAAGAAGATTGGTCTGCGAAGGAGAACATTCCTCGCGGAAGAGCTTGTTTTGAACCAGAAATAAAATCAGCTGTTTTGAAACACCTAAAACAGTGGAGACTCTCTAAACCTGGGGTCACCAACATTTTGGACCTCAGGGACCATTAAATTCATAATTTTAAATCCCGTGGACCACTAATATGAATTAGTGACGGGATGGGGTCCTTCAGGCACTTAGCCTGGCCGTCCGTTAGCAGAGAGAAGCGCCCGGGGTCAACACTAGGTTTGCTGTCCATTGTAGCTAGGCATCTCGATGATGGCCAAGAATGAATGTTTGTCTTGTAGCCAGCCCGGGTTCTAGATTGGCCCCCTGCGAACTCTGTCTTTCAAGTTTCATGCACCGTTCACTGAAGCGCCTGGACTCCCAGAGAGGGAGGGAGGGAGGAAGGGGAGGATTGGAGCTACTAAACAGGCAGCCAAGCTAAGTGCCTGAAGGACCCCATCCCGCCAGCAAGCAGGAGTAATTGCTTTGCAGGGGTCATAGTTTGAGGATCCCTGATTTAGTGCAATATAAAAAATGTAAAAAAATTCTGCGGACATCCAAGATTTTTTCGCGGACCAGTTGGTGACCGCTGCTCTAAACCATTCCCCCCCCCATCCTTTGGGGCACTAGAGACAGGTTCTGAGGAGAGGGGTTTTTTTTCACGGAGGGTGGAAGTTTTGTATGCTGCCTGCATCGCCAGACGGGGCTTAGCTTGTTTGTGGGGCCCGGTACTGGTCCATGGACCAGAGTTGGGGCTGCAGGCTCCTACTGCACTCCTTAACATGCCAAAATGTACCCTGCAAAATCAAGGTTTGTTCCTACTTATTTTTGGAGTGAAAACCTCAACCCACCACCCAAAGTTTGGTGTAGACCTTGAACCAACCAAAGGCAACAGTTGTTTTCTGTGGAAAGCAAACCAGCTGTTGAAATTTGAGGTACCGTATTTTTCGGAGTATAAGACGCTCCAAAATATAAGACACACCTAGCTTTTGGGGAGGAAAATAAGTATAAAAAATCTGCCTCTGCCTCCCAGCAATTTGCCTCCTTGCAGAAAACAGCGAACAGCCTGTTTCAGCTTCAGCACAGCCTGATTAGCACAAGCAGCTGATTGTCGGTTGGATCAGCCTCGCGACAATCAGCTGTTTCGGGCTGCAGGGCTTGCCATTGCCTATTGCCGCCTCCACGTGCCCCATTTTTGGCCTCCACATCCCATTTTCAGCCTTCGCACCCCCCATTTTCGGCGTCCACACGCCTCATTTTCCGCCCATTTCAGGCAGTGGGGATCGGAACGGGCAGAAAATGAGGCATGCAGAGGCCGAACACGGGGCGCACAGAAATAAAAAATGGGATGCAGAGGCAGAAAATGGGGCACGTGGAGGCGGCAATAGGCAATGGCAATCCCTGCAGCCTGAAACAGCTGATGGTCGGGAGGCCGATCCAACCGACAATCAGCTGCTTGTGCTAATCAGTCTATGCTAAAGCTGAAACTGAAAAAGACTGTTTGCTGCAAGGAGGCAAAATCCTGGGAGGCAGAGGCCAAATGGTGAATGCCGGTGGGTGGCTGGGGCTACATTCAGTATGTACATTCAGTAGGCACACCCAAATTTTCACCCTCTTTTTTTTGGGGGGGGGGAGTGCATCTTATTCCAAAAAATACTTGTATTTTAACTTGTGTCTTAAGAGCATATATGGAAGGTAGGCCAGGGTGTTTACTTGGGTCTTGATTATGGTAGCATCTTCTAGCCCCCTCTTCAACTTTGACCTCTTGTCTAGTTATAATTGGGGTCTCATATTTGGGCCTCTCATGGTATGCTATATTTTCTGAAGAGCAACATTTGCGAGATTACCGACTCGTCTTCAATTACAGACATCAGAAGTGGAAAAAACTTTTGCTTCATGAAGAAGAAAAGGAAAGAAAAAAAAGAAAGCAAATTAGATTTTATTCGGACTGAAACAAATTAAGGGCAGGCTTGGTTAAGTGGGCCATCTCTTTAAGCCAGAGGACCGTTCACTGCCTGCCTTCCTCTCGGCATAATGCTTCAGAACAACAGTTGGGGGGAGGGGGGGGATTCAGCCTCAGAAGGTCTTCCCTTAATTGCAACTTCTGGCATTAATAGAACCGTACTGGGACTTCACGAGAAAAAAGAGGACAGAGAAAGCATGTAGAACATGGTTCCTACATTCCTTCTGATCCCTTGCCGTAGGTCAGGGGTGTCAAACCCAAGGCCTGGGGGCCAGATCTGGCCCGGGGGGGGGCTTAGATCTGGCGTGTGGGGCCCCCTTGGAAACAGCGAAGGTGTCAGGCCTACAACCATCTTTTCTTTTGGATCTTTGGCCTGCCACACTTTCTATGCATTTTCTATGGTGGGAAAATGGGTAGGGAGATTGTACGGAGTTAGATGCTATGTAGCCATAACAAAATTCTTTCAAGAAAGCCAAGGTCATCCTTTGTCTTTGATGGGTAAAACTGCCGGCATGGCAGTGGGAGACTGGACCATGTGATGGGCTTGTAGGTGTGGGGGGCAAGTTTATTTGATTTGATTTAGTTTGATTTATCTTGAATCAAGATTTATCTTGATTTATCTTCAAGATCTTGAACTGGGTGGGGGAAACCAGGAAGCTTTCAGATGGCTCTCTTAATAAATTGGAACTTTCAGCAATACTTTGCCTTGGGCTCTGATTTACTTTTGGATGCTATTTGGAACCCTGACAAAAGGACCAGACTGTAGTGCTTCTGCCAGGAAAAATGAAGCTTGGGAGGGCCGCGTGCTCGGCTTTTGCTGGCAGGAGGCCGTCCCAGCTGAAAACGGACCTTAGGAGCCTGTTTTTGCTGGCAGAGAACTTGTGCCACCACTAGTGCCCCCAACAGGAGTGATGTCGAGCTGGCCATGCCCAACCTCCACCCTGGCCCCTCCACTCTGGCCCCCTGAGGTCAAACACAACTCTGACTCGAATTTGACATGCCTGCTTTAGATGTATAGAAGAAATCCTTCATCCTAGTCTTCCACTCCAGCTGCTGGTCTGCTGGATCAATCTCTAACTGAAGATTCACAGATTAACAGAGTTGGAAGGGACCTTGTAGGTCATCTAGTCCAACCCCCTGCCCAAGCAGGAGATCCTACACCATTTCTGACAGATGGCAGTCCAGTCTCTTCTTGAAAGCTTCCAGGGATGAAGCTCACATCACTTCCGAAGGCAACATCTGTCCCATGGGTTGATTGTCCTCACAGTCAGAAAATTTCTCTTTATTTCTAGGTTGAATCTCTCCTTGATCAGATTCCATCCATTATTTCTTTTCTGGCCTTCAGGTGCTTTGGGAAATAGCTTGACCCCTTTCTCTCTGGGGCAGCCCCTCACATATTGCAACGCTGCTATCATGTCTCCCCTGGTCCTTCTCTTCACTAGACTAGCCATGCCCAGTTCCTGCAATCGGCCCTTGGAAAGCACCATCAAAGCTGAAAGAGACGTTGCGTTCCGGGTTTTTCTTTCTTTATTTCGAAGTTAAAGCTTCATCAACTTCCAGTTAAGGCCTCAGGTGCTACTCCTCACGAGGTGAGATGGGGATCTCCCGGGGGTAGGACACAAAGCCATCCACACTCCGTTTAATCTTTGCCCACAGTGGCCTCCTCCATTTCATCCGGCCTTCACCCCAGGCCTTCTTTGTTAACCACACCGGACGCCGGTGTGGAGAATATGCACTCAGAGTAACTGCTTAATGGTACTTATTAAAGTCGCGTACAGAGCAGAATGTTGCAGTGAAAGGTTTAACCCCGGGGAATTCTCGATTGCAGGTGGCAAGACGATAACTTGTTAGCCGGATCCTTTTATACTAGTGATTAATGTTTGTGTGTCGTGACTCTTATTCCGGACTCCTGAGTTTCTAGCAGCCGTTGGGAGTTAGGCCATTATTGCCCTGCTTGCATAGATCAAGCGGTGGGTAAAATAACATTTTAAGGAGAAACTTCCTAAGGGTGAGGACAATTAACCCATGCAACAGCTTGCTTTCAGGAATCGTGGGAGCTCTATCACTGGAGATTTTTAACAAGTGTGCAGCCCAAAAAGCCAATGCAATCCTAAATTAAGTAACTCAGAAAGGTCGGCAATTCAACGGTTCGAATCCCTAGTGCTGCGTAACGGAGTGAGCTCCCGTGACTTGTCCCAGCTTCTGCCAACCTAGCACTTCGAAAGCACGTAAAAAGGCAAGTAGAAAAATAGGGACCACCTTTGGTAGGAAGGGAACAGTGCTCCGTGCGCCTTCGCCATTGAGTCATGCCGGCCACATGACCACGGAGACGTCTTTGGATAGCACTCTTTCCAAATAACAAACCAAGCAAAATTCAACCGTGCAACTTTTAGCAACTGTAACGGTTCTAGAAACAATCCTCCTGCTGAGTTGCATTGAACCAAATATTAATTAACGACCGAGACAATCGGTTGCAACACAGAGGAAAGCAAAAAAACACGAAGAAGGTCTGAACTTTTCCACGAGTGGCTTACCGTTAGGGGAGAGAGAGAGAGAGAAAAAAAAATGTTTGGGCTTGTGCGCAGCTCCGCCGCCGTCTGCCCGGCAGAGGTAGAGCATACTTCTGCATTAGCTCTTTGAAAAGGAAGACAGGAGCTACAACTTCGACCTGCAATTTTGTTTCCCCCCCCCACTCCCCGCGAACTGTTCTATTAATGCCAATCAAATTGAGAAAATGATCAAATGAAATTGCATTTTGAGCATCGTAAGCTGCGTAATGTCTTCTTCTATTAAATTGAGGCCCGTAATTGCTTCGCTGCTGGGGAAGGGGGAAGGAAAAAAAAGAGAAGACAACAAAGGCTTGCAATCATGAGATGTCATTATCCCCGGACCAGCAAACCGGCTTTTGCAAGGAAAACTTCAAAGGCTTCTGGGTTCTTGAATTGCATTTGGCTGCTATTGTGGGAGCCCGGGCAATCTTGATGAGGTGTTTACACAGAGGTAAGGCGCAGTGGCACAGAGAGCCTGAGTGCTTTGGTCTAGAGCCATTAAAAAATTGTACATTATGTTTCTGGCTTTGAAGTAAAGGGGGATAGAGGAGGGTTGTGTGTGTTTTTTTTTTAAGAAGGGAAGCAACTGGCTCAGAGCGCAGCTGAGTGAGAGAGAGGCCAGCTCCTTTCTCTCAAAAGGAACTCATCATCCTCGGATGCTCAGAGAATCAGGCAATCCTTCGCGCAAAGAGAAACCGATGCTTGAGAAAATGCGCCGGGAATTAAGGGGACATTCAACTATCCAACCAGGTTTAGGCTATCTACAGCGCAGGTGTGCACCCATTTAAGGACGGGGCCGCAGCCGTCATAATGGAGAGCGTTAATAGAAGGCTCTTTCCCGCAAAGGCTGAGAGAGGCTTTAGCCGAACGCTGCTTTGTGCAGCCGAGGGTTGTGTTTTTTTTTTTTTTTAGGGCATCTGGCTTGAGGCGGAAGCCGGCAACGCGGCGATCGCGGGCGCCGAGATGTTCAGCAAGCTCTCCCTTCGATGCGCCTCCAGTCCTAATCCCGCCTGGCTTTATTTCTGCCTCCGATTTTTCTCCCCCCCCCAATAAATCCACGGAAATCGGGGAAGGCTACACAAGACACCGTCTTCTCTCAGAATTCCGGATTTCCCCCAAATGACACATAGAAGTTCCTAAACCGTCTTGGAAATTAAAAATAGAGAGTGACTCCGGTCCCCGTTTTGGGTGGAAGGATCATTTCTAGCCAAGGACAAGGAACTAAAATGTAAGAACATATAAAATATAAGAAAATATAAAATACAAGAAAGGAGGTGGGTGGTAGGGAAAGGGCAACTTCACTCACTGACTTATTTATTTATAAATTGTTTCTGTCTTTATTAAATTTTTGTGCCACCCATCTCCCCTATAAAGTGCCTCTGGACAGCAATAACATATTATATTTTTATCCTGCCTTCCGGACGACTTCTTCCTCCCTCCCTCCCTCCCTCCCTCCCTCCCTTCCTTCCTTCCTTCCTTCCTTCCTTCCTCCCACCCTCCCAATCTTCCTCCCTTTCCCCTAATCATTTTAACCATTCAGCAATCAATTTCTTTTTTTTCTCTCCTTCCTTCCTTTCCCTCCCTCCCTTCTTTCCTTCCTCCCTCCCTCTCCCTTTCCCTTTTCCTCTGTTTGAATTTGTGACTATCTATTTTGTTACTAAGAGAGGCCTCTCAAAGGCAGCCTTTACGTGAGGGTACCTACCACACACTCTCCACATAAACAAGACTTTTGGAATTTTAAGTTGGGAGGAAGAAATGGTCAGCTTCCCACAAGCCATACCTTCCAGCCTGCTCATGTTGTGGCCAGCCAGTAGAGCTGGTAGGAGATTCGGACAGTGAGGAGGTTGGGGAGGAACATGGGCCAGTCCTGGAGTCTGGGGAAGGCTCTGAGGAGGGCTCTGCGTCAGAGGCAGAGAGGAGGCCAGGGCCGTATGCCAGTTATCAGCTGCATTAAGAGTCAGACACCAGTGAGGCAGTCGAACAGCTGGAGCCTGTTCCCAGTGTGCCTATGTGCAGAGTTGCCAGACGAAGGGAACAACTAAAGAACAGGGGTCGACTTCGGAGTAAGGCCACAGGTGGACGATGAACGCCCCCTCCCAGAGGAAGTAAAAGAGGAGAAAAAGGGGAGTGGTGTTTGCAGGAGACAATTAGTTCATTCCTGTATTCTTGCCAAATATTGCGGCGTCTGAAAGATATCGGCCTGGCCACTCTCCCAGCCTGATAAAGGTCAGTAATTGTGAATTATCTTGAAAGACTGTGGGAGAGGAAAGACTTTGCTGGAGAGGAATTCACTGTCAATTAAATAAAAGGGGTTTATCCGGATAAGGACTCAGCTTTGTGCTGCTGGGGAAGCCTAGGTCAGAAGAGTTCAGTGCTTACTGTGATTTTATTTTTACTAGCAATAAAGAGGGGGGGGGGGGGGAAACACCCATAGCTATTTAACAACACAACAGCCCTGGCTTCATCTCGGCCTCCTTACCTAAGACGGAAGATTAAATACAGTGAAGCAGACTGGCTCACCTCTTTTACCTGGAAAATGTGTCTGAATATTGGAGTGTCGTCTGTAAACATTCACAAACGGATCGCCTACAAAAGACACCCATTCACCACAAAGCAAACCGATAAAACCTTTCTTTCCCAGCTCTGCCTTCCAAGATCCTCCCCCACCCCCACCCCCTCTCTGGGACCTAAATTTGATTTTAGACTTTGAAGATGTGTTAGGCAAAATCTAAAAGGTTCCTGTGCCATAGCCACCTCCTGTTCTGACCGAGACTTCCCAAGAGCATGAAGCAAACTCCTTGTCCCGACAAAAAACCCTTTTATCAATTGACTGTGAATTCCTCTCATTCACATCCAGCAAAGTCTTTCGAGGGAGGATTTACAGTCACAGACCTTCTCTGGCTTGGAGAGCTGCCAGGCTGATATCTGCAAAACTTGGCAAGGAGTCTTGGAGAGTCACGAACCAATTAAGCAAACTAATTGTCTTCTGCAAACTCCACTCCCCTTTCACTCCCCTTTTATTTCCTCTGGGAGGGGCCATTCATCATCCATCTGTGGCTTTACTTCCAAGTCGACCCCTGTTCCTTAGCTGTTCTCTTCGTCTGGCAACTCTGCGCATGTGCACACTGGGAACAGGCTCCAGCTGTTCTTCTGCCTCACTGATGTCTGACTCTGAAGGCAGCTGATAACTGGCATATGGCCCTGGCCGCCTCTCTGCCTCTGACACAGAGCCCTCATCAGAGCCTTACCCAGACTCCAGGACTGGCCCATGTCCTCCCCAATGTCCGAACCTCCTACCAGCTCTGCTGGCCGCTGGCAGGCCACAACACCTCCCCCTTTTTCATTTCCCAGCCTACGGGGCCCAGAAACATTCTTGTCAATAAAAGGAAGCTAATGTTCTGCTTTGCAGGATGCCAGCTCCCCATTCCATTTTCTAATGAAAAGAATCTTGCTAACAATTACCTTCACTTCAGAGCCTTCTTCTCTCTGCTTTTTGCCATGGAGCCGAAGGTAGGACTTGTTCTGCTGGGTTGCTAACCCCAGCGTGTTTATGTTTTTCTCGATGAAGTCTTTTTCAGGTCTCAGGTTCGGTTCTTTGAACCGGACCCTGCAGCCAGAGCTGGCCAAACTGTCGTTGCTGTCATAGCGATGGATGACCCCTGCTTTACTTCCTTTCTTATCCAGCCTGGAAGGTCTGCCTCTGCCATCTCCAGGTTCATCCCCAGAAGGGCTCCAGAGTTCTCCCGCAATTACTGACGAGATATTTCGAGGGCTTTCCTGTAACGGGAAGTTTTGGGAGGGGATCCCGCTCTGGGAAGGACAGCAGGACAGATCAAGGGACGTCAACCTGAAGTTTTCCAGTTCGTCCCGATGGGAACCTTCTCGCTCGAGAAAGTGTCTTCCTTCTGGGCTGTCTTTCCAGTTTGGATTGTAGCGCAGCTCGGAATACGCATCCACGATGTTTTCCCGAGTGCTAAAAACAAAGCAAAAGGTGAAGAAAAGGTATTTAAAAGTTGGTCAAGAGGGTCACCGTTTATAAATTTTATCTCCTTAGGTGTCCCAGAATAATTCATTCTGGAAGCCACCCAGAGTCAGCTTGTGGCGAGCTGGACATCAACCAAATTTGAATAGAGTAGAGTAGAGTAGAGTAGAGTAGAGTAGAGTAGAGTAGAGTAGAGTAGAATATAGAACATAGAATATAGAGTAGACTAGAATATAGAGTAGAGTAAAGTAGAATATAGAGTAGAGTAGAATAGAATAGCAATAGCACTTAGACTTACATACTGCTCCACAGTGCTTTACAGCCCTCTCTAAGTGGTTTACAGAGTCAGCATTTTGAATACAATGATCTGGGTCCTCATTTTACCCACTTCGGAAGGATGGAAGGCTGAGTCAACCTTGAGCCTGATGGGATTTGAACTGCCAAATTGCAGGCAGCCGGCAGGCAGCAGAAGTAGCCTGGAGTACTGCGCTGTAACCACTGCACCACACAATAGAATGGAGTGGAGTGGAATGGAATAGAATAGAATAGAATGTAGAATGGAACGGGATAGGATAGGATAGATATTGGAATGTGGAATAGAATAGGATAGAATAGAATGGAGTGGAATGGAATAGAATAGGACCTTGGAGGCCTTCTAGTCCAACCCTCTTCTCAAGTAGGAGAACTTATGCCGTTTCAGATATGTGACTTTCTAGCCTCTTCTTAAAAACCTCCAGTGATGAAGCACCTCCAACCTCTGGAGCCAAGCCATTCCCCGGATTAATTGTTCCAATGTCCGGAAGTTTTTCCTTAGCTCTAAGTTGCTTTTCTCTCTGATTAATATCCATCCATTGCTTCTCGTCCTGTCTTCTGCTGCTTTGGAGAGTAATTAGACCCCCATTTCCTTTGTGGCAAATAAATATGACAAGCTCCTGAATTTTGATCATGTGTCCACGGGGATGCCGTGATGGTCATGAATACGAGGACCAGTCACAGGTTTTACTCAGATGGTCACTAAACAAATGATTGTAAGTCAAGGACTACCTGTACAATTCTGCACTTCCTCCTCCTTTAGAACTATCGCAGCATCCCCATGGGTGTGTCACCAAAAGCCATTAGGTAAGGTAGTCTTTGATTTACAACACTTCATTTAGTGACCGTCCAAAGTTACAACAGTGCTGAAAAACGGGAATATCACCGTTTTTCAGAGTTATGACTTTATGATAAAAATAGTTGAGAGAAAGAGAGATGATGGATGGATAGATAGATGATAGATAGAGGATAGATAAACATGATAGGTAGATAGAAGAGAGATACATAGAGAGATGATATAGATATATAGATGATAGCTAAGATAGATAATAGAGATAGATAGATAGATAGATAGATAGATAGATAGATAGATAGATAGATAGATAGATGGATAAATGGATGGATGGATGGATGGATGGATGGATGGATAGATGAGAGAGAGAAATGATGGATAGATAGATGATAAAAATAGATGATATAGATAGATAAAAAGATAGATGATAGATAGATAGATAGATAGATAGATAGATAGATAGATAGATAGATAGATAGATAGATGGATGATAGATGGATGGATGGATGGATGGATGGATGGATGGATGGATGAGAGAGAGAAATGATGGATAGATAGATAGATGATAAAAATAAATGCTATAGATAGATAAAAAGATAGATGATAGATAGATGATAGAAATACATGATAGGTAGATAGATAGAAGATAGATACATAGAGAGAGAGATGATGGATGGATTGATAGATATAGATGATAGCTAAGATAGATAATAGATATACAGAGATAGGTAGGTAGGTAGGTAGGTAGGTAGGTAGGTAGATAGATAGATAGATAGATAGATAGATAGATAGATAGATAGATAGATAGATAGATAGATGATAGATAGATAGATACATTAGTTCGCCTTAATGGACTCCATCTGAATTAGCAGTGTGCTAATTTGGAAATGCATCAAATTAAATTTCCCCTGAATGGCAAGTCCAGGATCCTTCCTGCCTTCTCTCCCCAATGCAGGCCTGGCTCTTCACCCAATTAGCATCCTTTCCTGCTTGCGATAAAAACCATTCAGAACGCTTCCCACTCTGCCCGTCGGAGAGGTCTATGGGAAGCGTGCCGTTCCTAATGAGTCCCCTTTTCTCTCTTTGCGATGTTTGTCTCCAAGCAGGGCATTAAATGGGTACATGTTTATCATTTTTCAATTCGGGGCTTAATTTAATCCTTTGAAACCCCGCCATTATTTGGCATTTATGTGGCATTAATGCTCCAATGAGCATAACAAATCCAATTTTCCGTCTGCACAGAAGGGGAAAGTTAATGCGGCTCTTGGAGCAAGTGAGGAATGTTTTAATTTTGCACTTAGGCAGTTATTGAATAAAAAGAGACAACCGGTGCACTGATGCTTCCCCTCCGCCTTCCCCTCAAATCCTTCAAAATAATAATGTTTTCCAGAGTGATATAGTCTAAGATCTCTTGAACATGGCAGCACTCCGTTCATTATTTGAAATCAATGAAATTTATAGCCATTAACTCGCCACTTATTCAGCTAACTGCTTCTAAAATGATTATATCTGCATTTTTCCCCCCCCTTTCAACTCGGGGATGAAGCAAACGCTCGCTTCATGAAATTGGCAAATGATGAAAAACAGAGAAGAGCATCGATACAAAAGCAGGATTAAAACATAAGGCGGATATACAGATCAGTGAATTAAAACACAACTCAGTAAAACCATGTGCCTGGTATTACAAAGGTTGAAAAGTAGCGAAATGGACAACCAATTAAATATGAGCCAATGCAATCCTAAATTGCATTAATAAGAGGGACACAATCAAGATCAAGGGAGGTACTAATACCACTTTATAAAGCCTTGGTAAGACCACACCCAGAGTACTGCATCCAGTTTTGGTCACCACACTATAAAAAAGATGTTGAGACTCTGGAAAGAGTACAGAGAAGAGTATAATAAAAACTCCGCTCAAGCAGGAGACCCTACAACAGGGGTGTCCAAACTTGGGAACTTTAAGACTTGTGGACTTCAACTCCCAGAATTCTGGCTGGGGAATTCTGGGAGTTGAAGTCCACAAGTCTTAAAGTTCCCAAGTTTGGACACCCCTGCCCTACAACATTTCTGACAGAGGGCAGCCCAGTCTCTTCTTGAAAGCTTCCAGGGATGAAGCTCCCACAACCTCCGAAGGCAACTTCTGTTCCATGGGTTGATTGTTCTCACTGTCAGGAAATCCCTCCTCATTTCCAGGTTGAATCTCTCCTTGATGCATTTCCATCCATTCTTCCTCATCTGGCCTTCAGGTGCTTTGGAAAATAGCTTGACCCCCCTCCTCTCTGGGGCAGCCCCTCTAATATTGGAATACGTCTATCATGTCACCTCTGGTCCTTCTCTTCACTAGATTAGCCACGTCCAATTTCTGCCACTGTTCATTGTATGTTTTAGCCTCCAGTCCCCTCATCATCTTGGTTGATCTTCTCTGCACTTTTTCTGGAGTCTCAACATCTTCTTTATAGTGTGATCACCAAAACTGGATGCAGGATTCTAGATGTGGTCTTACCAAGGCTTTATAGATTGGCATTAGTACCTCCAATGATCTTGATTGTATCTCTCTGTTAATGCAATTTAGGATTGCATTGGCTTTTTTGGCGGCTGCTGCACACTTTTTGCCCCTATTTAATTGGTTGTCCACTAAGACTCCAAGATCCCTGTAAAGCTGTATATAAGTTCTATTGCGAAGTGCTGAAGAAGTATGAAGGAAGGAAGTGGTTCAGTGATTAGAGTGCAGTACTGCAAGCACACTCTGCCCTCTACCAGGAGTTCGATCCTGACCGGCTCAAGGTTGACTCATCCTTCCGAGGTGGGGAAAATGAGGACCCAGATTGTTGGGGGCAATAGGCTTAGAGGGGGCTGTAAAGCACTGTGAAGCAGTCTATACGTCTAAGTGCTATTGCTCTTATTTTACCTTTCATTTTCCGGATTTCCTCTTTCATCCTGGTCCTCACTCAGCCTCGGTGTTTCTTCTCCACTGGATTCTTCCTCGCTCAGGTGAGTGTCTTCCAGACTGTCCTCCTCCATGCTTTCCTCTGCCTCTTCTCCGTAGGCCCAACTGGCCCGTTCTTGAGTTTGGCAGATCCGTTTCTGCAATTCGCACTGGTACTGGGCTTCTTCAGCAAGACTGTCCGAATCTGATTCATTCCGAGCCAATCCTTCGGAGGCAATTTGCAAGAAGGAGTAACGGCGGTGTGCTTCGGTCAGACCTTTTGGCGAGGGGCTACTAATGTTCATCTTGCAAAAAAAAAAAAAAAAACCCAAAAGGTCAAACTTCAAGGATGTCCAGCCCAGTTTTCTGCCAAAGCAATCGTATTTGAAGAATAATTTCCAACGAGTTTAATCCTCGGGATGTTTTCAGCGTATGCCTCCTGATAATAAATATGATCAAAATATTAAGAGACGTGAAAAGTTCAAAGTTCTTCTAAATGCCAAAACTCTGGCTTTTGAAGGGTGGTGGACTTTAAAATGTATTCTGCATTTCTTCTGAAAGTGTAAAAAAATAAATATTGATGGAAACAGATCCTGGAGAAATCTAATAGGGTCAGGAAGTTCAGATGAGGCAGCTATATAAAACTCACTGAATGAATGAATGAATGAATGAATCCATCCATCCATCCATCCCTAAATAATAATTATGGGTGAATGTTTAATCAATCAAATAATATTTAAATAACTGACATGGATCAATAAAATGAAATAATAATTAAACAAATGTTATGTTTCAATACCTAATTAATTCATCAAATAATAAATAAACACCTGTTTTGGGGTCAATTCCTAATCAATAATCAAATAATAGTGAAATAACTTACTGATAAATAACAAATCAATCAATCTTTCAATCAAATAGTAATCTGTATCTTTATCTAAGTAAATCAGTTGTGTGAATTAATAAGGGACGCGGTAGCTCAGTGGCTAAGACCCTGAGCTTGTCAATCAGAAGGGTCGGAGGTTCGGCAGTTCGAATCCCTAGTGCCGCGTAACGGAGTGAGCTCCTGTTACCTATCCCAGCTTCTGCCAACCTAGCAGTTCGAAAGCACGTAAAAAATGCAAGTAGAAAAATAGGGACCATCTTTGGTGGGAAGGGAACAGCATTCTGTGCCCCTTCGGCATTGAGTCATGCTGGCCGCATGACCACATGGATGTCTTTGGACAGCACTGGCATCGCCCCCTAGAGTTGGGAACGACTAGCACATATGTGCAATCCATGACACCAAATACAAACAACCTAAGTAGTATAAAGCTGAATCCCAATGCAAGTAATTAGGAAAAGAAAAAGACAAAGACAAAGAAAAAACTAGTCATACGTTTCAGAGTGTGCGTGGAGTGATTGTGGTTGTGTTTAAGAGTCTGACAGCCCAAGGATAGAAACTTATTTTTAAACCTATTGGTTCGGCTGGCTATGCTTTGGAACACAGTATTATTTACAACTATAAAACACAGAATTACACTAGTTTTGGGATCTGGAGTTTTTAACTCTTTGTATCTGCAACCCTTCCGGGATGGCATCTTTTCCCCAACCTTGGGATGCAAGAGCAGAAGTCCAGCATGCATCTGGATGGAGGGGGGGGGGGGAGGAAATAAATCAGAATAAAAACGCATTTTTCAGCCTTTGCAAGAAATACCTCTCTCTCTCTCTCTCTCTCTCTCTCTCTCTCTCTCTGGGTCAACCCCCCCCCCCCCAATGCAAATATCCACCCCATAAACGTTGCAAGGAAAAGTGCAGGATTCTCTTCACCTGGGAATCCCATCCAAAGGCATTCCCTTTTTTTGGGGGGTGGGGGTGGAAGTGCACAGCAGAGAGAATCTTGGCTCCTGCAGGTAGAAATTCAACAGGGGAAGCCCAGTGCACCTATATAGCCCTGTGGAGCCACGCCATTCCTCTGGGCGGGGGAAGAAGCAGCTTGCAGCCCTCCTTCCCAGCCCCTCCACCAACCCCCCAGACCAAGCCCCCCCCTGCCCATCTCGGGGGTCGCCCCCCCCCCCCATTGAGACCTGCTCAGTACCTTCCACCAGCCTCAGCGCTGCGGGGTATTCACAGACCGCGTCTCCGCAGCCCCCGCTAAGCCACCAGCGTGGCTCTTTAGACCTCCTAGCAACGGTATCCAGATGCACAAGCCGCGCCGCCCCTGGCTCGGCGCGAACCAACTGGTAAGCTAAGAGAGGGGGAGCATGGGGGGAGTTAAGCAGCGTTCTGGAGTTTCCGCCTTGGGCTCCGGCAAAATGGTATGGTCCAAGGTTTGTTTGTGGTTTTGCTTTGCTTTGCTTTGCTTTTTTTTAAAAAACAAACAAACCAGAGGTTTAGGATTTCAAACCAAGTTGGCAGTTTTCTAATTTTAGGAGGAGGGAGGGAGGAGAAAAGGAAGAAAGAGAAGGAGGGAGAGAGAAAGGGAATGGAAGGAAGGAAGGAAGGAGGGAGGGACTGGTGATGTTACCCAGTTTGGTAATGAAACGTCTGCAAGAAAACAACGAAGCTCAGAGAGCACTGAGGTTCTCAACAGTTCAACCCTGGGCTACAAATATGGATGGAAGGAAGGAAAGAGATGGAAGGGAGAGAGAGGGAGGAAAGGAGGAAGGAAAAAAAAGATATGGGTGGTAGGAAGGAAGGAAGGAATAGGTAGGGAGAGTGAGAAGGAAGGAAGGAAAAGAAATGGAATAGAGGGAGGGAGAGAAGAAGGAAAGGAGGAAGGAAGAAAAAGATGGGAGGGAGGAAGGGAGGGAGGAAGGAAAGACTAGGGAGGGAGAGTGAGAAGGCAGGGAGAGAGGAAAAAAGAGATGGAAGGGAGGGAGAAAAGGAGGAAGGAAGAAACATGGGAGGGAAGAAAGGGGGAGGGAAGGAGGAAGGAAGGAAGAAAAAGAGATGGGAGAGAGGACAGAAAGGAGGAAGGAAAGGAATAGGGAGGGAGAATAAGAAGGAGGGAAAGAAGGAGGGAGGGAAGAAAGGAAAGGAAAAAGAAACATGGGAGGGAGGAAAGGGAGGGAGGGAAAAAGAAAGAAAGAAAGAAAGAGAAAGAAAGGAAAAGGGAGAGAGAATGAGAAGGAAGGAAGGAGGGAGGGAAGCAAGGAAAGGAAAAAGAAAAAGATGGCAGGGAGGGAAGGAGGATTTTACAGGGCAATTTAGTCAACAATGCTATTTCTCTCTTTTTTTTTTTTCATCAAATCTGCAAATGACCTTTCTTATGACAGACCCTCTTTCTTCACTTTGGCACATTTGAAGTGTATGCTTTTTCCAAAAAGGAACTGCGTTTGTTGAAAATTAAGCTCTAATTAATAGAAGATAGGTTGCAAACCTCCACATGACTAATAGGGGGCAGTTTTATCCCAAAACCTGCTTCCCTCTACTGCTTATCTTGATCTCTGCAGCTTCGATGCACTACAGTATTTGGCAAATGGATACCGGACTCCACTGCACTTGCAACCTAAGAGGTTGCAGCGTGGGGGTTATTGTTCTAACATTCCTTTTGTAATGTAAAAATAATTTTGCATAACCCGAAAACTGGTTTTCCCAGTTGCCATGGATGGCTGTGAAAGTTGGACCATAAGGAAGGCTGAGCACCAAAGAATGGAGGCCTTTGAACTCTGGTGCTGGAGAAGACTCCTGCGAGTCCCTTGGACTGCAAGGCAATCCAACCGGTCAGTCCTGGAGGAGATCCATCCTGATTGTTCTTTAGAAGGCCAGATCCTGAAGATGAAACTCAAGTACTTTGGCCACCTAATGAGAAGGAAGAAGGACTCCCTGGAGAAGAGCCTCATGCTGGGAAAGACTGAGGGCAAAAGAAGAAGGGGATGACAGAGAATGAGGTAGCTGGATGGAGTCACCGAAGCAGTCGGTGTGAGCTTAAATGGACTCCAGAAGATGGTAGACAGGAAGGCCTGGAGGAACATTGTCCATAGAGTCACCATGGATCGGACACGACTTCGCCACTAACAACATCCCAAAATCATTAAGTTCACACAAGGAATTTCACTGCTAAATAACAACTGGCACAGATTCTCAAGGGCCTTTATCGTGTGGTTATCGCTTTATTTGCAATATTGTTCTGAGATGTATCTTGGTCTAAGAGGGTCTTATCCAAAATCCTCTCCAAAATCTGGAGTTTTGAAGATTATTTTTATTTATTTATATATATATATATATGTTGTAATTGTACTGATAAATAAATAAAGGGAGACTAGGATAGATCTATTTCGAGCTAATTAGCTCTCATCAGCTAGCCATACCCTTACTGGGATTAGAACCCGGGCTGTATATATCTTAGGCAGGAGTCTTAACCACTAAGCCACGGGTTCTCTTCCTTATCAGTTGAGCAATATATATATATATATATATATATATATTCAGCGCAGGAAGAAAAATGGGAAGAGAAGATGGTTCTTGCCGTTAAGCACAGCACAATATTGTCCTTAGTGTTACATATCCGTTTCTTTAAATTCTTTTTCGAAGACTGAAGAGTCCTGACTTCCTTCGGAAGGTTTTGGCATCCTGGCACATGATTCTTGGATTATATACTTCTCGCTGTTCCGGCAGGGCATCACTGTGTAAAATGAAGGCACAGGTCATTGCTACTTTGAGCTCATTTCTTTTTACTTCTGATACTAGCTCATATTTCAGCCCCAAAGAGCTGGTAAAAAAAAAGATACAGTTTAACAGAGTTGGAAGGGACCTTGTTGGTCATCTAGTCCAACCCCCCACCCAAGCAGGAGACCCTACACTATTTTTGACAGATGGCAGTCCAGTCTCTTCTGGACAGCTTCCAGGGATGAAGTTCCCACCACTTCTGAAGGCAACTGCTATTCCACGGGTTGATTGTTCTCACTGTCAGGAAATGTCTCCTTATTTCTAGGTTGAATCTCTCCTTGATCATTTTCCATCCATTATTCCTTGTCTGGCCTTCAGGTGCTTTGGAAAATAGCTTGACCCCCTCCTCTCTGTGTCAGCCCCTCAAATATTGGAAGGCTGCTATCCTGTCTCCCCTGGTCCTTCTCTTCTCTAGACTAGCCAGGCCCAGTTCCTGCAACCGTTCGTCGTATGTTTTAGATTCCAGTCCCCTAATCATCCTGGTTGCTCTTCTCTGCACTCTTTCTAGAGTCTCAACATCTTTTTTATAGTGTGGTGACCAAAACTCAATGCCGTACTCCAAGTGTGGCCTTACTAAGGCTTTATAGATTGGTATTACCCTTAATCTTGATTGTAACCTCTGTTAATGCAGTTTAAGATTACATTGGCCTTTTTGGCTGCCAGTGCACCCTGCTGGCTCCTATTTAACTGGTTGTCCACTAAGACTCCAAGATCCCTCTCCCAGTCACTGCTATTAAGCCTGGTTTCACCCAGTCTATATGTGTATTCCACAGCAACGGAGCTGCACAGTTGTTCACCCTTGCTTTTCTTAATTCCAACCTCTGCCCTGCCTGCAAACCTGAAGAAATCCCATTTATACATACCACATAGATTCTTCCCGAGTCTGCCAATGGCTTCGTTTGCTTTAGGCCTGTAACTCTCAATGGGTTGCTCAGGAGCATTTTTATTTTCTATATTAGGGAGGGACAAGAATGAGGTGCAGAGTATTAGTCCAGATATCTGTTCCTATAAACGCATCGTTATTTTTAAAATCTGCTATGCACATTCAATTCAATTCAATACAATGCAGTAGCAGAGTTGGAAGGGACCTTGGAGGTCTTCTAGTCCAACCCCTTGCCTAGGCAGGAGACTCTATAGTGTTTCAGACAAATGGCTATCCAACATCTTCTTAAAGACTTCCAGTGTTGGGGCATCCACAACTTCTGGAGGCAAGCTGTTCCACTGGTTAATTGTTCTCACTGTCAGGAAATTTCTCCTCAGTTCTAAGTTGCTTCTCTCCTTTATTAGTTTCCACCCATTGCTTCTTCTCCTGCCTTCAGCTGATTTGCAGAATAGTTTGACTTCCTCTTCTTTGTGGCAACCCCTGAGATATCAGAACACTGCTATCATGTCTCCCCTGGTCCTTCTTTCTATTAAACTAGACATACCCAGTTCCTGCAACCGTTCTTCATATGTTTTAGCTTCCAGTCACCTAATCATCCTTGTTGCTCTTCTCTGCACTCTTGCTAGAATCCCCACATTCTTCAGGAAAGTGAAATATGGCTGACAAGATCTACTGTTCTATGAAGATGTTGAAGATGATTTCCCTCAAAGAATGCTTTTCAAAACCTTGGAGCCCCGCAAGAAATTGAATACAGTCTTGAATACAGGCTTTTTATAAACTTTTGGACACGGGGTGGGGGTGGGGTGGGGTGTGAAAGAGGAAACTATTCCAAATATGTACTAAATGCTTCTTTCCCCCCCCTCCCCTTGTTACCTTTTTTCCAGACGCTGTGTGCTTTCCACAGCTTCATCACAAAGAGAAGGACCATGATCAAGAGAACAAGCAGGAGAATGGACACAAGGCCCGGGAACAAAACGAGGGCTTGTTCCTCCACAAAGCCTCTGTAAGTCATATTTGTTTCTGTTTGGGATGAAAAGGAACAGAAAACATTTGAGTTTTGTCATCTTTAGCTTCTACCTCCTAGCAGAAAAAATATTGGGGGTTTTGAGAACGGGGAAATTGTATTTCTCCACCAGCTGAGGTTCCGTGGAGTAAGATGTCTAGGTCCACCACACCAGCCTTCTCCAGCTTGCTATTTCCCAGAAAGTTCTTGGCTACACACAGAATTTGTTAGAATATTCATGACTGGGAGAGACATGGGAACAAGGTCAGCGAATGAATAGGCATAGCAACTAAGTCAGCCAGTGGGAGCCTAAACAGGTCTGAGTCTGTGTTGAGAATTGAAACTGAAACAAGACTGATTCTGTCTGCTCTGAACTGCAAACTCCTCTCTTCTGTACTGCTGCTTGTGTTCTGCTTGTAACTTCTACCACGTTGAAAGAATCGATTATTGGTATTGTACATTTATTCACCTGTTATTATGTATATAACAAAGCAGTTAATGAATCCAGCTGAATCAGTTATCTGTGTGTGCTTTCTGGATTTGATTTTTCTGTAACAAACTCTTGAGAGTTTGTATAGTCTTCCACGGGGTCTTGAAGGTCATCTAATCTGACCCTCTGCTGAGGGCAATTCCTATACTAGGAACATCACTTGAAATCAATTAATAAGAACAATATGAACCCACCAGGAATGCCATTAGTTTTGCTTTGGCTAAGTGTCTGAATCCAAACTTTGATTTATAGCTTAGTGTACACTGAGTGTACCTAGCCAAGAAAGGCTATTTATAAACCTATTTACCTCTGTTTATAAAGAATTCCATGCCCATATACACAGTGCGCTTAATTCCAGGAAGTTGACTAAAGGTAAAGGTTGCACATATGTGCTAGTCGTTCCCGACTCTAGGGGACAGTGCTTATCTCCGTTTCTAAGCCGAAGAGGCACTGCTGTCCAAAGATGTCTCCATGGTCATGTGGCCGGCATGACTAAACACCAAAGGTGCACGGAACACTGTGCCCTTCCCACCAAAGGTGGTCCCTATTTTTCTACTTGCATTTTTTACATGCTTTCAAACTGCTAGGTTGGCAGAAGCTGGGATAAGTCACGGGAGCTCACTCCGTTACGCGGCACTAGGATTCAAACCGCCGAACTGCCGACCTTTCTGATCGACAAGCTCAGCGTCTTAGCCACTGAGCCACCATGTCCCCTTATAGGAAGTTGACTAGAGAAACAAAAAAAAAGAGCATATCTTTTAAGCAAATACTCTGAAATGAAAACTCCATCGTCTTCCCTAACCTGTTCCGTGTCACCTCTGGCATCTGATCAGGAAGGACAGCAAAGAATTAAAAGCGCATCAGTTGAACATTAGGAGTAATGTGGGAGCAACTTACGATTGTTTGTCCAAACTTCTGTATCTGTACTTGGGAACGATGTTTCCGTGGTTGGGTTTCCTTCTGTCACGTTGAAAGTTGGATTGGATTCTGTGGAAGGGTTGAAAAAGAGGGTTATGGAAAGACCAGGAGAAAATGCAACTGATGTTTTGGAGAAGAGCTAGAAGCAAGTTGAGGGTGATGTCCAGAAACACCAGAGAGGATCAATGTTGTAGTCTTACCGTTGGTGGCGTTAGGATGTTGAACTTCTGCTTTCCTGGTTGGGGATAATGTTGGAATGCTAACCGTTCCTTCTGTCTTCTGTTTTTGTTCTGAATGTGTGGAAAAGGAAACAAGGAAGGCATTTAATAGTCAGAGAGTCCTACTAGATTAGAAGATTCATTTAGATCAGATATGGCCTTCCGCTTCACAGTGCTTTTATAGCCCTCTCTAAGCGGTTTACAGAATCGGCATATTACACCTAGCAATCTGGGTCCTCATTTTACTGACCTCGGAAGGATGGGAGGCAGAGTCATCCTTGAGCCTGGTGAGATTCGAACTGTCAAATTGCAGGCAGCTGGCAGTCAGCAGAATTAGCTAAAGTACTGCCTTCTAAGCACTGCGCCACCACAGCTCAAATAGTCGCAAGTCATTTTTTTCAGTGCTGTTGTAACTTTGAACAGTCGCTAAATAAACTGTTGTAAGTCGAGAACTATCTGCAGTGCAAACCGTATAAGTTTCCCATGAAGCATACTGCAGATGTAAAATGATTGTGTAATTCCTAGGTAAAGGTAAAGATTCCCCTTGCATATACAGTATGTGTTAGTCATTCCTGACTCTAGTGGGCAGTGCACATCTCTGTTTCAAAGCTAAAGAGTCAGCGCTGTCCAAAGACGTCTCTGTGGTCATGTGGCCGGCATGACTCAATGCTGAAGGTGCACAGAACGCTGTTACCTTCCCACCAAAGGTGGCCCCTATTTTTCTACTTGCATTTTTTACATGCTTTTGGACTGCTAGGTTGGCAGAAGCTGGGATGAGTAACGGGAGCTCACTCCCTTACGCGTCACTAGGGATTTGAATTGCCGATCTTTCGGATCAACAAACTCAGCGTCTTAGCCACTGAGCCACCACGTCCCTGGTAATTCCTAAGAGGGTCTTATTTCTCCTGTTTATTTTTTAAACACGTTTTCCATCCTGCCCTCAAGATCTCCACTTACTGGCATGTTCCAGATGCAAAGTCACAGTTAAATTTCTCCTTCCTAAGGCTTTGTGGTGTATCACACAAGAAATGACAGAGCCTTGGGGGAATGCGTAGATGGCCAAGTTGCTTATGGAATGGAACTGCTTGCCTTCCAGTTGGTGTTGACTGTTTCCTAAAACGCATTGAGGGATGCAAAAAGAAATAATAATAACAATGATAACAAAATATCCTGTTTCCCTGAAAATAAGACCTCCCCGGATAATAAGCCCAATCAGGCTTTTGTGCGAAAATAAGCCCTCCCTGAAAATATTGCAACACAGCAGCAGCCATGAGGTGACCACGCTCGCCGCCTCTTGCACCTCAAAAATAATAAGACCTCCCTGAAAATAAGGCCAAGCGCTTATTTCGGGGATCAAAAGAAAATAAGCCCCTGTCTTATTTTGGGGAAACATGGTAATAATACAATTCTTTAGTGGCCAAGTGTGATTGGACACACAAGGAACAGACTAAATAGACACAGAAACTTTTGAAAAGTTCTTGCTACTTTCTGCTGCCCTCTCCCCGCAGTCTGATGTAGCTGCCTTCATCGACTCTAAACATAACCCTGATGCTAGGATTCTCCATGAATACCAAGCAAGGATAAACCAGATTTAAATCCTACTTGGTTGTGCCATTTCCACAGTTGTAGTTTGAAGCCAGGTTCCCACAGAACATTTAAAGTTCCTAGAAAGATGCTGACCTCACTGAGGTTCTGAATGGAGATGATGCTGAGCTTATACCCCAAGATAAGAATTCAAGGTAATACAAATACTGTGATCTCACTTCAAGGAGTAGAGTAGAAAAGAAATAGGAATAGGAATAGGGATAGGAATAGAGTAGAGTAGAGTAGAGTAGAGTAGAATAGAATAGAATAGAATAGAATAGAATTCTTTATTGGCCAAGTGTGATTGGACACACAAGGAATTTGTCTTTGGTGCATGAGCTCTCAGTGTATAGCTAATAAAAGCTATAAGTAATAAATCATGATCATAGTCATCATAAAAATACATTCACCATAAATAATAAGATACAACACTTAGTGATAGTCGTAGGATACTAAAGAAGCAATCAACATAAATTATACTAGGAAACTAAATAAAACATTATAAATAGTAAAGATACAAGCAACAATGTTATAGTCAAAAGTAGGAAGAAGATAGTTAATAGGATGAAAAGAATAATAGTAATATAGCCTTAATGAATAGTTCAACAGTGTTGTGGGAGTTAATTGTTTAGCAGTGATGGCATGGGGGGAAACTGTCCTTGTGTCTAGTTGTTCTGATGTGCAATGGCATACAGCGTCATTAGGGTAGAATTTGAAACAATTTATGTCCAGGATGTGAGGGGTCTCTGGATATTTTCATTTCTCTCTTTTTGACTCGTGCAGTGTACAGGTCTTCAATGGAAGGCAGGTTGGTAGCCATTGTTTTTTTCTGAAGTACTAATTATCCTACTAGAATATCATAGTAGGATAATTAGAACTGCATAAGCAAGATTAAAACATCTGGATAGTGGTTGTGGTATTACCTGGAGGCAGCAGAAGAGAAGAGAAAGAACTCTCTAAACACAAAGACCAACAAATAGAAATAGAACGACAATGGCAAAAGAAAGCAAAGATAATACCGACAGCAATTTGATGCAATCCCAAAACATCTGGAACAGATATTTTTTTAAATGTTTAGTGCTATTTTTGTCGAATGCTGATTATAAACCAAGTTCACTGCTTAATACAATGGACCCAACTAGTAAATAAACAACCAACCAACTTGATTTTAAAGCAGGTAATTGCTTAGTGGTTTTTTCAGTGTTATTGAACAAGAAGCTGTTAAAAGGCAAAGTCCAGGAAGAAAAATAAAGTTATTTGAAACATACCAAAGATTTCCATTCCGTTCTGTAGCAGCCAGGTGATTTGAGGAGCGGGCCAACTTCCCTGGGTGGAACACCTTAAGAGAATACTTTCTTCTGTGTGGTTTACTGTGGTTTTCAATGCTTCCAACAAAGGTTTGGAAGGTGGAGCTGTAAAAAGAAGAGAATTCATTAGTGATGGCTAACGTTTTTCTAAAGGCATGCCAAAATTGTGCACGTACTCGCTATCGCGCATGCATTCGTGCCCACCCACCTGCGCATGCGAGCATGACCCCCACCTGTGCATGCGCGTGGATGCCTGCATGATCCCAGCACATGTGCAAACACCCCATGCAGGGGGGAGTTTTTGCCCTCCCCAGGCTTCAGTAAAACCTCCGGAGCCTGGGGAAGGCAAAAAACTTCCAGTTGGGCTGTTGGGCTGTTTTTCGGCCTTTGTCCCCGGAGGGTGAAAAACGGCCCAATGGCCCAACCGGAAGTTTGGGAACTTCCTGTTTTTTGCCCTCCCCAGGCTCCGGAGGCTTTTCTGAAGCCTGGGGAGGCCAAAAAACGGCCTCCCCCTGCCCTCCGGAAGGCCAAAAGTCAGCTGGCTGGCGCGTGCATGCGTGCCAGAGCTGAGGATTGCCATGTGAGCAAATATGGCTCCGTGTGCCAACACATGCCATAGGTTTGCTATCACAACATTAGGTTGTAGTCTTCCTGTTGGAATTCTACTTGCGTTGAATAGAATTGGGACAAGGTCAAGGTGGATTTGATTGAAATTCAAATCAGTAGTAAAAAGGCTTGATTTAAATCAACTCGGTTTAAATCATAATTTTTAATGAACACTGCCACCTCTGTCCCGCATTGGCTCCCTCTCTGACCTGCTGTTGAGTCACCGACAATCCCAATATTGCAGAATATACAGCCTCATGCTACATAACTACGCTCCGTTTCATGCTGGATAAACTGAATTATTAATGTATCTTAAAACTATCTTTAGATAGATTTTTTTTTTACCCCAGAAGCATTTTATTAAAATGAATTTGATTAAAAAAAATCCGATTTAAATAGGAAAAAAATCCATTTTATTTTTTTATTTTAAAAAATCATTGATTTTTATCCACCTTGGACAGGATCAACTCGCCCGCGTATTTGGAGGGGGAGATATAAGCAAATTAAGATTACTTGTGGCCCTCGATTTATGACTACAACTGAGCCCAACGTTTCCGTTTCTAACTGAGACAGTTAAGTGAAGCTTGTCCCATTTTATCACCTTTCTTGCCACAACTGTTAAGTGAAACATTGCAGTTATTAAGTAAGTAAAATGGTTGTTAAGCAGTGGTAGTATTCAATTTTTTTTACTAACAAGTCTGTGGGCGTGGCTTGGTGGGCATGGAAGAGGAAGGATACTGTAAAACCTCTATTCCCTCCCCACTCCAAGGGAAGGATACTGCAAAATCCCCATTCCCTCCCCACTCCAAGGGAAGGATACTGCAAAATCCCCATTCCCTCCCCACTCCAAGGGAAGGATACTGCAAAATCCCCATTCCCTCCCCACTCCAGGGAAAGGATACTGCAAAATCCCCATTCCCTCCCCACTCCAAGGGAAGGATACTGCAAAATCCCCATTTCTTCCCAATCAACTGGGACTTGGGAGGCAGAGAACAGATGGGGGCGAGGCCAGTCAGAGGTTGTATTTACCCATTCTCTGAACTACTCAAAATTTCCACTACTGGTTCTCCAGAAATGGTCAGAACCTGCTGAATACCACCTCTGTCACTAAGTGAATCTGCAACGACCTGTGCTTCAGCTTAAAACCATCCTATCCATCTCCGCAAGCCGTCATCCGTTGAAAAGTAGGAATTTCAGATCTTACCCCAAATTGTGACGTTGACTACTTTGGTTCCGATATTCTCGCTGTAGTAGAGACAGGTGAATAAACCCTCATCGTGTCTTGTTACGTTGGAAAGACGAATGGACAGGGAATCATCGGAGTAGTGCAGAAGTTTGTATCTTCTATCTTTTGTGACTGTTTAAAAGAGAGAGATAAATGTTGGTAAGTGAAGGCCACACTTGGAATACTGCATCCAGTTTTGGTCACCACGATCTAAAAAAGATGTGGAGACTCTAGAAAGAGTGCAGAGAAGAGCAACAAAGATGATTAGGGGACCGGAGACTAAAAGATATGAAGAACGGTTGCAGGAACTGGGTATGTCTAATTTGATGAAAAGAAGGACTAGGGGAGACATGATAGCAGAGTTCCAATATCTCAGGGGCTGCCACAAAGAAGAGGGAGTCAAGCCATGCCTGGAACATAGCTGGACCTCAACACAACTGAACATCACACATAATGCTTTCTTGTTGGAGAGAGTGAATACTTTTAAGTATTTCTTAAAAGAAAGAAAGAAAAGAACATCTGTGGAGGCAGCCATCAAACTACCGGAATTGCCCTATTCACACATCCTAACCGCGGTGTGGAGGTCTTGTGGCTTTGAAGGAAGAGGGCAAGTTGTGAAAATGGATTTATGTCAGCCTGTGACACCTGAGGCCTGTAGGAAAAAAACCCTTCTTGTCTGCTTCCAGTGGAAAAAGTTGAAGGCGCCACCATCCCACCCTGACCTACCTTGCCAGTCGTTGAAAAATATGGCAAAGCCGCTGGGATCCTTCCATTCTAGAGCGGAGGTGTTGCCTTTGCTGTTGACGCAATGGAGATCCAGATTCTGACCTTCCGCCAAGCTGAGACGTTCCTTTAGGACTTGGGAAGAAATCCCTAGCAAAGAAAAGGATTTGTAGAGGGTTAATCCAGTGGTTGAGTCCTTTTGAGTAAAATACAAGAGTAACCTCCCATTGGCCTCTTACAGAATTACTACATTCCTCCAATCTCTTGGGGAAACATATCTTTGACACAATATGTATTCTTCTTTCTCTCCACCTCTCTCTGTCTCCCTCCCTCTCTCTCCCCCTCTCTGTCTTTTTCTTCCTTTCTCTCTTTCCGTCTCTCTCCCTGCCCTCCCTCTCTTCCTCTCCCTCCCTCTCCCTCTCTCCTTCTCCCTCTTCCTCTCTCTATTTCTCTCTCCCTCTCTTCCTCGCTGTCCCTCACTCTCTCCTCCTCTCCCTCTCTCGCCTTCCCTCTCTCTCCCTCCCCCTCTCCCTCTCTTTCTCCCTCTCCCTCTCTCTTTCCCTCCCTCTCCCTCCCTCTTTCACTTTCTCCCTCCCTCCCTCTTTCCTTCTCTCTCCCTCTCCCTCTCTCCTTCCTTCCCTCCCTCTCCCTCTCTCTATTTCTCTCTCCCTCTCTTTCTCGCTCTCTCCCTCCCTCTCTCCTTTTCTCTCCCTCTACTTCTCTCTCCCTCTCTCTCTGTCTTCCTCCCCCTCCCTCCTTCCCCCTCTCCCCCCCTCCTCTGTCTTAAACACACACACACACACACACACACAGTATATTGCGGCTGAATTCTTATTTTCTCCTAACACATCCTACATAGTGGCTGGACTTAACGCCTTGTGTAAACCAGACAGATATGGACTTCCTTAAAATGGTATTTGCTCAAAGACACTTCAACACGCCAGGGTTAGGTCCAAATCCTGATGCCAAGGATTCATTTATTCATTTTCATTTATTCTAAAAAAAAACAAAACTATTCTCCAGGCCACGAGATTCCAAGCTGTTCACAATAAAAGAACATTAAAAACACCCCATTTATCCCTCAACTCCTCCCAATTAAACCCATCTTGCCAGTTAAGCTAAAACACAGCCCCAGTCTAAGATCTAATGAATCCAAAATGCAACCAGTCCAGTGTGGGTGCTGAATTTTACCCACCCAAGGGCCGCTTCCATTCCATCTTTCTGTTTCATTTCACCCACCTAAAATAATGTTGCACTTCTACAAACATGGGAGTTTCCCGAAAGCTGGTTGATAACCTCCACCTTATCTGTGAAAAGTATCACTGAGCCTGGAACGTGGGCTTTCCCTAAGATGGAATAAAATGTTCCAAAATGCTCGCACGAAGGGGAAACTGTGTGAAGTTTTCTCCTGGGGGCTGAAAGGCAGAATTTGTGGTCTTCCTGTGAACTCATCTTTAGCTTCGCTGTTTCCTGCCGCAGGTCGGTTCACAAACTATGAAAGGAGGCCGAAAGGAAACGTGCACGCCAACAGAGAATGGGCTCCAGAGTCAATTATGCATTTCCTTTCCATTTGAGGTCTTAGAAAAACCGAGAGTGAAAACAAATGCAGCAGGCGTGGCCGAAATACATGTAAATGTGTATTTTAAATGGAACCAAGTGTGTAGAGAAAAGAAGAATTAGGGGGTGACATGATAGCAGTGTTCCAGTATTTGAGGGGCTGCCACAAAGAAGAGGCAGTCAACTTATTTTCAAAAGCACCAGAAGGCAAGACAAGAAGCAATGGATGGAAACTAATCGAGGAGAGAAGCAACCTGGAATTTATGAGAAACTTCTTAACAGTGAGGATAATTAATCAGTGGAACAGAGGTTACCTTCAGACATTGTAGGTGCGCCATCACTGGGGGCTTTAAATGGTATAGGGTCTCCTGCTTGAGCAGGGGGTTGGACTAGAAGACCTCCAAGGTCCCTTCCAGCTCTATTCTGATTGGTTGATTGATGTTGGCGAACAAGAAATGGGGAATCACTCATTTCCCCCACGTTTGGCTTAGCATCCTCCCACCTACTCAACATTGGCCCCAGGAATTCCCAGGTTGAGTTCAGACATTGCCCTAAGCCGGGGTTCTCCCAAATGGTCAATATCGGCTCACTAGGGTTGGTCTATTATGGTTGCTATGGTTATTATTATTATTCATAGTATTACCACTGAATGTAATGATTGTTAAACGATCTTCATCTAGGAAATATTTGGAGGTCAATGAACAAATGGAATTTCATGACAGGGTGGATGGCAGTGCGAGAAAGACTTTGAGAAATGGAGCGAAGAGATGCCACGTAGGGAAGGATCAGATAAGAGATGGTGCAGCCCGCAGCTGTATAGTAGGCAGAGAAAGAAAGAGGGAAGAAACCTTCCCTAACTTCTCAGAGGAAACACTAGATTGGCTCTTTCAGGCTTGCAAGACTGTTAATGTCGACTCACAATAAAGTAAGAGTTGCCCCAATAATGGAGAATATTTGTAGCTCAGGATTGAAATGAAGGGTCCTTGGTGCTCTCTGAGCTTGGTTGTTTCTTGCAACCAAGAGTAACTTGATTACTTGGATCCCTAAGAGTAACTCAACTCATCATAATCATTATCATCCCAACAACTGGAGCAATTAATAGCAGTAACTGTGAGAGGGATCTTGGAGTCTTAGTGGACAACCAATTCAATAGGAGCCAGTAGTGTGTGGCGGCAGCCAAAAAAGCCAATGCAATCCTAAATTGTATTAACAGAGGGATTTAATCAAGATCAAGGGAGGTACTAATACCACTCTATAAAGCCCTAGTAAGACCACTCCTAGAGTACTGCATCCAGTTTTGATCGCCACGCTATAAAAAAGATGTTGAGACTCTGGAAAGAGTGCAGAGAAGAGCAACCAGGATGATTAGGGGGCTGGAGGCTAAAACATAACAATGAAAAGTTTCAAGAATTGGGTATGTCTAGTGACGAGAAGGACCAGGGGAGACATGATAGCAGTCCTCCAATATTTGAGGGGCTGCCACAGAGAGGAGGGGGGTCAAGCTATTTTCCAAAGCACCCGAAGGCCAGACAAGGAATAATGGATGGAAACTGACCAAAGAGAGATTCAACCTGGAAATAAGGAGACATTTCCTGACAGTGAGAACAATCAACCCGTGGAACAGAAGTTGCCTTCAGAAGTGGTGGGAGCTTCATCCCTGGAAGCTGTCCAGAAGAGACTGGACTGCCATCTGTCAGAAATAGTGTAGGGTCTCCTGCTTGGGTGGGGGGGTTGGACTAGATGACCAACAAGGTCCCTTCCAACTCTGTTAACCTGTATCTAACTCCTGTCAGAGAAAAATGAGCAACCTAACCATTTGACCATGAAGATCTCGTTCGTTGAAGGAATCTTCATCCTTGAGAAGACTCCTTGCAATTAAGCCACCGCCAGCTGGCCCTACTCCCTGAAGACCAGGGAGAACGCTGGCTTGGTCTCAACACCCATTTGAAGGAAGTGAAGCTGAGCCGAGCCTGATCCTAAAGATGCTGCCGGATCCCTTACCCTGCTGGCTTTCTGAAAGCCACAAAGATGTCCCAGAACCGAGCACTTGATATGGAATCCGAGCAGATGCTCTGGTGTTACTTACCTTGCAGGGACAGGAAAGCCAGCGCCCAGACCCAAGGAAGGCAAGTCATCTTGAGGTGATGCCTGATCGACTTCCCCTCCACTTTCGATCTCAGGGGGTTCCTGACGACTTCTCCTTTTCAACAGAGCAGCAAAAGTCATGTACCATGACTTCATCAGGGGTGGGTCGGCCCTCTTCCTCTTGACTCCTTCTCCCCACTCCCCCGTATCTTCACAGTTCCTTCGCGGCAAGGGACAACTGGTCTCCAGGCTTGTGCGTGGGGAGATCTGCACCTCTCTCTTTAGACTGCTCCAAACTTGGCTTTGTGGTGAATGCTGAAGTGCAGCTCAACCACTGGTTCTTGCAAGGCGCCTTGTGCATGCATCTCATAGCTTTCTGGCAGTGTTCCGACCGAAGCTTCCCAAGACCATGAAGCAAACTCCTTGTCCCAACAAAAAACCCTTTTATTAATTGACTGCGAATTCTGCTCATTCACATCAAGGGAGGATTTTCAATCACAGACCTTAGCTGACATAGAGAGCTGCCAAGGCCGATCTCTGCAACTCTTGGCAAGGAGCCTCAGAGAGTCACGAACTAACGAAGAGAACTAATTGTCTCCTGCAAACTCCACTCCCCTTTCGCTCCTCTTTTATTTCCTCTGGGAGGGGCCATTCATCGTCCACCTGTGGCGTTACTTCCAAGTCGACCCCTTTTCTTTAGCTGTTCCCAGTGTGTGCATGTGCAGAGCTGCCAGAAGAAAAGAACAGCTCAGAAATCAGGGTCGACTCGGGAGTAAAGCCACAGGTGGAAGGTGAATGGCCCCTCCCATAGGAAATAAAAGAGGAGCAAAAGGGGAGTGGGCTATTGCAGGAAACAATTCGTTCATTCATTTCAGGAGTGTGAAGATCTGTCCCTGAATCTCAGAGACTCTGTGCCAAATCTTTCCTTGCACAGCACCTCACTTGGAAAATATTTACATGGCAGCTTTCCAAGCTAGATGAGGTCTGTGGTCATAAATTCACCTTTGAAAGACTGTTTGCCAGGTCTTTGCTGAATGTGAATGAGAGGAATTTGTTTAATAAAAGGGGTTTTGTCGGGACCAGGACTTTGCCTCGTGCTTTTTGGGGAAGCCTAGGTCAGAACAACCCCCAGGACTTATCTGTTTCATTCCCCCTCCTTGTGCATCCCCAAAAAATCATGGACCTTCTTCCAAGCGGCCGTGTCAACCTTGCCTTAACATTTTGACTAGCAGAAATGTGGTGTTGCACTTACCTGATTGATTCTGCTTCCAGCACAACCTCTTCTGAATAGTGCTACCTAATTCCTCCTGTTATTCAATGTTTATTCAATGTGCTAGCTAGGGCAATGGTGGGGTTCCATTGGTTTTCTAGTGATGGACTGTAGAGGACGTGAAAACAGGACTCTACTTGCAAATTAGAGAATGCATTCTTGCCAATCCCAAAAGAACTGAAAACCATATTTATTTGGATGATTCAGGACAAACCAGATGATGCGGGGACTGGAGGCTAAAGCATACGATGAACGGTTGCAGGAAATGGGCATGGCTACTTTAGTGAAGAGAAGGACCAGGGAAGACATGAGAGCAGTCTTCCAATATTTGAGGGGCAGCCACAAAGAGGAGGGGGTCAAGCTATTTTTTAAAGCACCTGAAGGCCAGACAAGGAATAATGGGTGGAAACTGATCAAGGAGAGATTCAACCTGGAAATATGGAGAAATTTTCTAACAGGGAGAACAATCAATCCATGGAACAGAAGTTGCCTTCGGAAGTTGTGGAAGCTTCTTCCCTGGAGGCTTTCAAGAAGAGACTAGACTGTCATCTGTCCGAAATGGTATAGGGTCTCCTGCTTGGGCAGGAGGATGGACTAGATGGCCTCCAAGGTCTCTTCCAACTCTGTTAAACTTTAACCATCGTCTTTTTAAATTCCTTTTTGCTCTGTGGGACTCCCTCCCTCATAAATATTATGCAACTTGCAATGTGTGTTCCTTAGTTACGATGGGAAAGGGAGAATAATATCCCTATCTATTTGTTATGTACCCTTTTAGAAAGAGTTTAGAAAGGATCTACCAAATCCTGTTTTAGTTGTCCTTTCCGTCAAATTGGAAACCACCGTACGTTAACTCAATTAGGGGACTGGAGGCTAAAACATATGAAGAATGGCTGCAGGAACTGGGTATGTCTAATTTGATGAAAAGAAGGACCAGGGGAGACATGGTAGGAGTGTTCCAATATCTCAGGGGTTGCCACAAAGAAGAGGGAGTCAAGCTATTCTCCAAGGCACCTGAGGGTAGAACAAGAAGCAACGGGTGGAAACTAATCAAGGAGAGAAGCAACTTAGAACTGAGGAGAAATTTCCTAATAGTGAGAACAATTAACCAGTGGAACAACTTGCATCCAGAAGTTGTGAATGCTCCAACACTGGAAGTTTTTTAAAAGATATTGGACAGTCATTTATCTGAAATGGAATAGGGTTTTCTGACTGAGCAGGGAGTTGGACTAGCAGACCTGCAAAGTCCCTTCCAACTCTGTTATGCTATGCTATGCTATGCCGTTCTAATTGTTCCCAGACTTTGCCCCAAATAATATTGTGGGGAGACAGTGAGAGCCCTTTTGTGGAAGGAAAAATAAATAAATGTACACTTTAAATAATGCGGTTGTGAGAAACTGAGACCAATTTCTTTTATTGAGATCAATTTCTTTTCAAATGACAACATGTGGAAATTGAGCAGTAACAGAAAGAAAACATACTTTAAGCAGCAATTCTCTCCTTTAACACACACACACACACACACACACTTCACATCCAAATGAAAAATCTGCAAAAGGAGGCATAGGATTTCCCTTCCATACCAGATAACACTCCCAAAAACTTAAAAGCAACAATGAAAAGGACGTTGCTTATTTAGCACCAATCCCTTGAACAGAAAATCTTAGTTCACGCTAAACTCCCTGCAAACTCTCTTTAAAACAAAGCAAAACAACAACAAGAAAGCACAACAAAAAACTAACATTTGGTTGCGGGAAGGAGATTAGCTAAACCTTTCCCAAAGATTCCCAAAATATATATTTTGGCATGTCATTTTTTTTTAAAAGTTTCTTTGCTTCCCATTTTCCCTGAATTCAGCAGTTTCCTTTTGAGAGAAGTGGGCTGGCTGAGAAGCCAGCTCTACCCCAAACTGAGAAGTTTCTCTTCCCCAAATCAGTGCACGAGTCCACTAACATGCTAAAAGAGCTACTTGGTGGGGGGGGGGGAGCGGAATGGACATTTATCCAATCATCTGGGACATAAGCATCAATAGTAACACAATGGAGTAAGACCCTGGAATGTGTACTTCCTGAACGAGTTTTTGATACATTAAAAGACCGACCTACTTTGGGGATGGGTGCTACTCAAACGTTTCCCGTTATCTTTTTGTACAGTACATCATGAAGTGCAAAAAAAACAAAAACATTCCTGCCCCAATTAAATACATATCAGTCAACAATAAGTTGGCGTTGATTGTCAAACGTGTTTCAAAGATCGCAAAGACTCTTCCAGAAAAACCAGCCTGAAGAAGCTAAGACCCTCGGTTCATTTTTAGAATATCTGTACATAGCCAAAAATATTTTAAATTACATACCTACCTACCTAGGTGTATGTATGTATTTACAGGTGTGTGTGCGTGTGCGTATATACACATATGTATACATTTCCAAAAATACTAGCAGCAACCAGCAGCGTAATACAAGGCCTGCAATTGCTCTCCCTCCTGCTCTTGGCTGCTCAACTTCTCAACTTTTCACTGTACATCCCTGGTTACAAAAAAAGAACGCTTTCCCAGAATGCCTTGCTTACTTTTATAGGAGTAGAATGTACATAATTTTTAAGTCAATTTACATATTGCACACAAGGAGCTTTCGGGGATTGGCGTAGCGCCCTCTGTTACCCTTGGCAGAAAGCTCCTTTTTTTTTAAAAAAAAAAGCAAAGCTTATCTTATATACCGTATTTTTCTGAGTATAAGATGCACCGGAGTATAAGACACACCAAGGTTTTGAAGAGGCAAATTAAAAGAAAAAAAAAGTTTTTGTACTCTGCAAACTTCCCAAAAACGGCCCGTTTTTTTGCGAAAACAGGCAGGCCCATTTTTTTTTTCAAAAAAAAGAGAGCTTGAATAGCCTTTAGGAGGCTTGTAGAGTATTCCTGGGGGGGTGGGAGCCCCCCAAAATGAGCAAAAGAACAGCCTGTTTTTCACAAAAACTGGCCCTTTTTGTCAAAATGGCCATGCATTGCCTTTAGGAGGCTTATAGAGTGTTCCTGAGGGGGGGGGAGGCAAAATTGAGCAAAAAATGGCCCATTTTTTCACCCATTTCTGCCCTCCCCAGCTCCCAGGAGCTCTCTGGAAGCCTCCTAAAGGCAGTGCACGGCCATTTTGGTGAAGGGGGCAGGGGTTTCGGGAGGCAAAAAATGCTATATTCAGTGTATAAGATGCACCAAGATTTTCAGCCTCTTTTTTGAGGGGAAAAGATGCGTCTTATACTCCAAAAAACACGGTATGTAAGATGCAAATGGCATTATTGTTTATTTGTACCGGCCATGTGGCAGCTCTGTTCGGGGCCAGCCGGCCCTACCCTTTGGCAGAATTCAGGAAGGTGCCAAGCAAGGTTTGGAGGCGTAAGCTCTGCGCCCAGAGAACCGGCGGGGTGCTACCTAAACTAGTCTTTGAGCCTTTTGAGGTGTAGTGATGAAGGCAGTGGCGCTGGGACCCTATTGCACCGGGGCCCTATTGCCACCGCGGTTGAAGAAAGATTCATCTTGGCAGTTGGGTTGACTTTGGTACGTGGATTAAAAGGGAGCACCGTTTCGATTGTTACTGTGGCTTAATGACCATGTGATTCACTTAACAACCATAGGAAAAAGGTAAAATTGACCGTGATTCACTTAACAGCTGCGTCACTTAGCAATAGAGCAGGGGTGTCCAAACTTGAGAACTTTAAGGCTTGTGGACTTCAATTCCCAGAATTCCCCAGGCAGCATGGCTGGCTAGGGAATTCTGGGAGTTGAAGTCCACAAGTCTTAAAGTTCTTAAGTTTGGACATCCCTGCAACAGAGGATCTGGTCCCACTTGTATTCGTAATTTGAGGACTACTGGTAATGTATGAACCATAGTTAACCAAGTTAGTGTTGGCGTAACTTATTTGTAAGAGACTGTATCTGCTAGGGTCAACTTCATGTCTGGTGAAACTATCTTAAGATACTTATTTCCCCAACCAGACACACACAAACACACACACACACAAAACCCTTCCTTGGAGTTTTTATACTGGCCTTGAGTCGGGGATAAAATGCTCTGAAGTCTGCTACTAGTGAATCCATAGTAAAACAGCAAGGATGGGGAACAGCTGTTCTGCATGATTTATATTCGCTAGAAAGCAGGATTTCCTGCTTTCTAGTGAATATAAATTGTTCAGCACAGCCAATTGTCACACAGCTGATTGTTGAAACATTTTTAAAAAAATAGCATTTTTTTTACTAATGGTTCGGGCGAACCAGTGGCATTTTTTACAACTGGTTCGGGTGAACTGGCCCGAACTGGTAGCATTTCACGCCTGCCTTGAGTGTAGTTGAAGGTAAAAGCTGCATCTTGAAGCAGCCTAAACGGATGAAAAGTATCCCATTTGTCCAACCATTGGATAAACCAATTGTTTATCCATTCAACGTAGCATTTAAGCATACCTTAAAATGACACCCAGAAACAGGAACCTTAGGGGACACCCCCCCCCCCCAGTTTCTATGAATTCTGAACTCGCATTTTCTGGGTCTATTTTTAACGATACAACCTCTCTTACATCACGTTGTTATTAAATAGATTTCCCCCCCCCCTATTTCTGTTAGCAAAAGCTCCCCTCTTGAATTCCTGGTCCCCAAGTTCACAGCAGGAAACCAAGAGGCACCATCATAGTTTAATCCCATGACTAGATCTATCCAGAAGCTGGTCTTGCGTGCTTCGTGGTCTTATCAAGAGAATTGTTCCAGTAGCAACCATGTGTAGATCTGCCTCTAGGATAATAGGACCCTTTCTCATAATGTCTAAGAGTCACAGATGGAAGCCCTTCTAAGGTGGCTGCTTCCCTCTGCCTCAGGATACGGCCGGCTCTGGATACAAACAGCCACAAAGTGAGAACTCTTTCAGTTGCTTGCTTGCCCAAGGGACGCTGCATGCTAATTGCCCCCCCCCAAAACCACTTAGGACAAATATGCAAAAAGAACAAAACGAGACCCTCCGAACTTTTGCGGATACCGATCGTCGTAAGGGACTTGTGAAGTTTGAAAAATCGATTTTCTGAAGCATAAGGGAAGGCGGGGAAATGGAGGGGGAAGGATAATGAACGTTTATAGTCATCGTCCTGCAGGCGAAAGCCCAATCGCTTAAAAGAGTAACTTAACAGTGACTTTTTTGAGAAATATTTATGGTGTGGGGTGGGTGGGGGCAGAAAAACGCATGGAAGAGCAGTCTCATGAGGTAAGGAAACCATGAAACCCCACGTTCAAAACTGTTGAGGAACATCAAGAGGTTCTGATTATGGTTGAAATACCGTATTTTTTGGAGAATAAAACGCATCAAGGTTTTGAAGAGGCAAATTTTTTAAAAAAGTGTTTGCACTCTGAAAACCTCCCCAAAATGGCCTGTTGTTTGCAAAAACGGGCCCCAATTTTTTTAAAAAAGGGCATGAAAATCCTTTAGGAGGCTTATAGAGTGCTCCTGGGGGCTAGGGGGGGGGGAGCAAAATTGAGGAAAAAATGGCCCGTTTTTCGCTCATTTCTGCCCTCCCAAGCCCCCAGGAGCACTCTGGAAGCCTCCTAAAATCTATGCATTTTGGTGAAGTGGGTGGGGTTTTGGGAGGCAGAAAATGCTGTATTCAGTGTATAAGACGCACCCAGATTTTCACCCTCTTTTTTGAGGGAAAAAGGTGCGTCTTATACTCTGAAAAATACGGTACATCATTACAAATAAACTAAAGAGTTTCTCCAGTCTCTAACTAGACCTGGGCTGTCAAAATCAAGGCCCGGGGGGGGGGGGGGCGCATCCAGTTCACAGGGCGTTTAGATCTGGCCTGCGGGCCTGACCAGTAAAAAAAGGAACAGACCATTGCCTCTGCTGGTGAAAAGGGAGCAGACCCTTTTCCAGTGAAAAGGGAGCTCAGGAGGGCCTCGCGCAGCCCTCCCGGGCTCTGTTTTGGGCTGCAACAGCCTCCTGCACCCCTCTGCCAGTGAAAACAGAGCCCGGGAGGGCTGTGCGTGGCCTCCCCAAGCTCCCTTTTGGGGAGGTGGTCTGCAGGAGGCCGTCGCAGTTGAAAACGAAGCCCGGGAGGGTCGCTGTGGCTGAAAACGGAGCCTCAATGAGTTACATTTAGCTGGCCATGCCCATCCTGGCCACATCGACCCAGCCCCGAGAGATCAAACACAACCCTGATGTGGCCCTGAATGAAATCGAGTTTGACACCCTTGAACTAGGCAACTGTTTCACTTGAGGTTTTTCAGTATGGCGAGATAACGCAGCTAGTCCTTGACTTACCACCATGTGTTCAGTGGCCGTTCCCAGTTGCAACGGCGCTGGAAAAAAGTGACCCATGACCATTTTCCACGGTTACGACCATTGCAGCATCCCGGTGATCAACATTCAGCCTCTTGGCAACTGATTCTTATTTATGACCGTGGCAGTGCCCCGGGGTCACACGATCCCCTTTTGCGACCTTCTGAACAAGCCGAGTCAGTGGTCAAGCCAGATTCACTTAACGGCCGTGGCAGGGATTCACTTAACTGTGGCAAGAAAGGTCGTAAAAGGGAGCAGAACTCACTTGACGATTGTCTCGCTTAGTAACAGAACCTTTGGGCTCAGTCATGGTCGTAAGTCAAAGATTACCTGGACATCTTTAGTGTGCAAACAAGATTTCCCTGTACAAAAATCTCTCTCCTTTTTTTTTTGCATTCTGATTTCTTTTGTTCATTTCAAATATCAAATCATAAACCCTGTCCTGACAATGCTAGAAAAATTAGATATACTGTTATGTTAGGCAACCTTCTCTATTTTGACCTGAACTTTTCTTCCACAGAAAAATAAATTTCTTTTCAGACACATCCCTATACGGGGATGAAATCTTGCTCGATACATCCCCGTATAGGGATGTGTCTGAAAAGAAATTAATTTATATATATAAACTAACATTAAATGAAATCCAGAGTTTACGACTTTGTTGCTAACAATTATACAGAAGGCAGTGAAAACAAGTTTTCCTTCCTGGACCTTAATTCCAAATTTAAAAAACATATATATATATATATATATATATACACATAAATACATACATAGAGATATACATTAAAACTCAATGGCTTACATCAGAGAGACTTATCTGCTGGACAGAAGAGACAAAGAATGAAAATAAGTTGGAATAACATTATATTTTTCCACAATCCAAGCAGATGCTATATTTGCTAATCCCCCCCCCCCCCAAAGTGCCATTTGGTGGCAGATATGCTTAAATGTTATTTTTAACGCCATTTCCAGGGCCAGGAATAATTTTCTCCACCATCAATATTTTCTGTTTTTGTTTGTTTGTTTGTTTGTTTTAAAAAACCTCTCAAGGAGGTGAGAGACGAGCTCCAGTTTTTAAGAAACGATTTTTCCCTGTCCTTCTGACTTTTCCCTCTCCCTTTTGGCCTTATTCTTGGAGCAGAGTTTCTCTCCAGTTAAATCCACCGGTGGGTCCGTGAGTGAGCGGCAGGATAGGTGGATCGGTCAGTTGCCAAAGTCCAGTGTCTCCAAGTTCTTCACAACAGCAGAAGCCCAGGTAGGGAATCTGAATTGAAGGAAAAGAAACATCAGCGAGAGATTTAACAGAATAAATTATTCTCCAAAGTACCAGAAGGCAGAAGAAAAAAATGGATGGAAACTAATCAAAGAGAGAAGCAACCTGGAATTAAGGAGAAACTTCCTAATAGTGAGGACAATTAACCAGTGGAACAGCTTGCCTCCAGAAATCATGAGCGCTCCATCATTGGAGGTTTTTTAAAAGGAGACTGGACAGTCACTTGTCTGATATAGTATATATTCTCCTGCTTGAGTAGAGGGCTGGGCTAGAAGATCTCCAAGGTCCCTCCCAACTCTATTCTATTCTATGCCAGGCCAATGCTTTATGAGTTGACATTCTAACTTATTCTATTCTAGCCAAGAAGTTGCATCTCTGTAACTTGATTTCAGTATTATTGGTCAAATAACATTATTTAGGTTGTCTTTGGAGAGGGGTGCGAATACCTTTCAGTCATGCATTTCCTCTCCACAATTAGAATTTTGTTTCAGGAGCGCAAAAGCAACATATGTATTGAAAATAGAAGTGCAAAAGAGAAGCGAAAGCTGAAATAACCTTTTCGAAAGGCTAAGTCTATCGTGCACAGTCTGGATTAATTGCTCTCCAAATGTGCATATCTGTGCCCAATTTCACGGGCACCGTCATGGGTTGTCCAAATGAGGTATGAGACAATCCTTTTTCCAGCAATCGTCCCTCCTCATGTGGTTCTTGTGCTCAGACAATAAGCTTAGGGATCACGCCTGACTGAATAAAGCATGTTTGGACGCGTAAGAAGATTTTCATCTGGGCGCAAACAAAACCACATCTAAGGAGCTTTATCTTGTCAGTATGTCAATCACCTTCCGGACCATCTGGATAAAATCCTTCGAATTCTGCGGCGACAGTCCTTGTAGCTGGCAAGTGCAGGCCTCCAGGGAGGATGCGTGCGCAACAATCAAGATGTTATTTCCTGCAGTTAAAAACAACAACAAAACAACAACAGATAAACACAGAATCACATGGGTTTAGGTTTCCCAGGGATGAGCTCTCCAGGACGCAAAAGCAAAGCTTTGACGTGCGTTTGATGAGGCTGGTGGGTTTTCCAGTCCAATGCAGCTCCAAGATGCTGCCTTTTTGAGCTGAAGATAGTGAGAAGTTTAGAAAGTAGAAAACTGTTCCACACAGACACCGGTGTTTTCATCTACTTAGAATCAATTTCTTTCTATCCTGCTTTCCCACAATCTCTGGTGGAATTTCCTTTCTCTCCTTCCTTTATTCAACATAACTATTTCCATAAGTTGCCTTTCCAACCCAATGCATTGCAAGCCAAGCCAAGCCAATGCAACCCAACCCAACACAATCCAACCCAACACAATGCAACTCAACCCAACCCAACACAATGCAACCCAACCCAACTCAAAGCAATGCAATCCAATGCAAGACAACCTAACTCAACTCAACCCAACTCAATGTGGAGGTAAGCTTTGAGACATTTGAAAAGGAGAAGAAAACAGGTATCTAGTCATTACTTGGATGAATTCCTTTGGCCAAAGTTAAATGAGTTTAAAACAAGAGCCACGTAGACTTTGAGAGGAGATTAAGCAACAATAAATTCTCGTGCCATCTTTCCCCAAGAGTGTCTCTTTACATGGGACAGGCCTTCTTATTATTTTTTTCTTAACTTTGTACGTAATAGAATACAGAGGTTTGCTGTTTGCAAGAAGAGCCAGCGCTGTCCGAAGACCTCTCTGTGGTCATGTGGCCAGCATGACAAAATTCCTAAGGTGCACAGAACGCTGCTTCCTTCCCACCAAAGGTGGTCCCTATTTTTCTACTTGCATTTTTTACGTGCTTTCGAACTGCTAGGTTGGCAGAAGCTGGGACAAGTAACTGGAGCTTACTCTGTTACGCGGCGCTAGGGATTCGAACCGCTGAACTGCCGACCATTCTGATCGACAAGCTCAGCGTCTTAGCCACAGAGCCACCGTGTCCCTCCCCTGCGTCATGAGTTTCCTATCGTAAGCCAGGACGATGGTTTCCCCTTCTCCCTTGTCTTTACAATCCTATCCCACTGTATCTTGAGTGGCAGTGTTACATACACAGGTAGTCCTCGACTTACGACCACAATTGAGCCCCACAATTTCGGTTGTTAAGTGAAGACACTTGTTAAGTAAGTTCTGCCCCGTTTTATGACCTCGCTTGCCATGGTTGTTCAGCGAATCACTGCAGGGGTTAAGTTAGTAACTCAGTTGTTAAGCGAATCTGGCTTCCCCGTTGACTTTCCTAGTTAGATGGTTGCAAAAGGGGATCATGTAACTCTGGGGCACTGCGACCATCATAAATTCCATTGTCAAGCATCTGAATTTTGATTGTGTGGCTGTGGGGGTGCTGGAACGGTTGTAAGTGTGAAAAGTGGTTGTGCGTCACTTTTTTTCAGTACCATTATAAACGGCCATTAAATGAACAGTTGTTAAGTGAAGGACTGCCTGTATCTCTTAATCTATTGTTACTGTTCTTCGCTTCACCAAAGGAATTATACTTGCCTTTAGCTTTGCATTCACTTAGAATTTCCTTGGTGACCTGGAAACTTCTGCTGATGTAAGTCTCATAGGATTCCGAAATTCCTAATTTGTTCACGGCTAAATGAGGTCTGTGGAGGTAAAGAAGAAGAAGAAAAGAATCAGAAGGCAAAAGAAATCCAAGTATTATAAGAAGGAAAAGCTCAGCTGCCAGGGGCGAAATGCTACCGGTTTGGACCAGTTTGCCGGAACGGGTAGTAAAAATGCTACAGGTTCACTCGAACCGGTAGTATAAAATACACTAAAAATGCTTTTCCCACAATCAGCTGTGACGCCTGATTTATATTAGCTAGAAAGCAGGATTTCCTACTTTCTAAATTGCTAATCTAAATCGCGGGGCACAGTGGATTCCCCCTCCCCCTTCGCTGTTCGCTTACCTTGGCAGGCGCACTCGGTAGGAGGCTCCGCCCACCTGCCCGAACGCCATCACATCCTTTTTTGACCCTCTGCGTATGCGTGGAAGGCCCTGCGCATGCGCGGAGGTGGCGTGTCCAACCACGCGAGAGCATGCTCAAACGCCAGGACGCTCTCTCTCACATTGCTACTGGACCCGTAGCAACGGTAAGTTGATTTCACCCATGTCGGTTACCATTCTTTGTTCTTCTCTTTCTGCCTTTAGGGGGTGCTTTTTTTTCCTTATTATTTTGCACTCTATTAACCTCCCAGAATTGGGCTTGTGAGATGGGCAGATGCATGAATCAATCAAAATAAATAAGTAAATGCAAACGGATAAGAGAATAATGGAATTGGAAGGGACCTTGGAGGTCTTCTAGTCCAACCCCCTGCTTAGGCAGGAAACCCTATATAATTTCAGACAAATGGTTGTCCACTCTCTTCTTGAAAACCTCCAGTGTTGGAGCATTCACAACTTCTGGAGACAAGTCATTCCACTGGTTTAATTGTTCTAACTGTAGGTTGGTTTTGATTAGTTTCCTGATTAGTCCTTCTTTTCATTAAACCAAACAGACCCAATTCCTACAACTATTTCTCCTACCTGTATGTTGTATCGACACTCAAACTGGCTGCAGCTAAATCAGGGGGTGGGATCCAGGCTGGCAGAGAATTCCCTGCTACCCATTTGGTCCATTCAAACAAGCCTGGCTCGACTCGAATCTTCAGGTTATTTTCTTGTTGCAAGCCTATTGAAAAAAGGAAGGAAGGAAGGAATGAAGGAAGGATAGAAAGGGAGAGAGGGGGAAGGAAGGAAAGAAAGAAAGAAAGAAAAAGAAAAAAGAGGGAAGGAAGGAAAGAGGGAAAGGATGGAAAGAAATAGAGGAAGGGTGGTAGGGAGGAAAGAAAGGGAAGGAAGGAAAGGAATGAAAAGAAAAAAGAAAGGAAAGGAAGGAAGGAAGAAAGAAAAAGAAAAGGGAAGGAAATAAGGGATGAAAAGAAGGAAGGAAGAAATAAGAAAAAGGAAGGAAGGAAGGATAGAAAGGGAAAGAGGGGAGGAAAGAAAGAAAGATGGAAGGAAAGAAAGAAAAAGAAAGAAAGAAAATAGGAAGGGAAGTAAGGAAAGGATGGAAAGAAAGAGGGAGAGAGGGAGGAAAGAAAAGGAAGGAAAGAAAAAAGAAAGAGGGAAGGAAGGAAGGAAGAAAAAAAAAGAAAAGGGAAGGAAATAAGGGATGAAAAGAAGGAAGGAAGAAATAAGAAAAAGAAAGGAAGGAAGGATAGAAAGGGAGAGAGGGGAGGGAAGAAAGAAAGATGGAAGGAAAAAAAGAAAAAGAAAGAAAAAGAAAGAAAGAAAATAGAAAGGGAAGGAAGGAAAGGATGGAAAGAAAGAGGGAGGGAGGGAGGAAAGAAAAGGAAGGAAAGAAAGAAAAAAGAAAGTGGGAAGGAAGTAAGAAAGGATGAAAAGAAAGAAGGAAGGAAGAAGGAAGCAAGGAAGGAAGGGGCATAATATTTAAAAAAATGCATTTGTGGCCAACGCTTCATAATACGTGCCATTTGCAAACGTTTGTGTTTCCGATGAACAAATTTGGCTCTCTTGTTTTTATCAGCCACACGTTACTCGTGCGTAAATCACAATTCTGACTGGGTTAAACATCCAGGCAGCAGAACCTTACAGAGATGTAGGAAAAAAGCACCCCATTTCATCCCTAGGATGGATTCGGCCACGGGTGGCCCTCGGGGAAACCAACATCAACCCATCCAGTGACTTACCTTTCAGGATATGGTGTGCTGTCTGCACACAGCGCAGCGACGGAGAACAATAGATGTGGTGGATGACTGTGTTGCTCTCAAGGAGAGCCTCGCCTGTAGGGAGACAAGTGGGGTTCAAAATAAAGGCCACAGCAGGGTCTGCAGGACCCCAGGGGCCACATTGGCTTTCTCGAGCTAGGAAAATTGTGACTTTCCAACGGGGGTGAAAGGCTCTGAAGTCTGCTACCGGTTCGCTCCGCACGTGATTAAGAAGCCTTTTCTGATTCTGCAAAGGTAAGTAGAACAGCGAGGGGGGTGGGAACAGCTGTGCCGCACGATTTAGAGTCGCTAAGGAAGCAGGATTTCCTGCTTTCCAGCGAATATTAATCGTGCGGCACAGCTGATCGTTGGAACTACCGGTTCGCCCGAACCAGTAGTAAAAAAAAAAATGTTTTAAAAAAAGTTTTAAAAAGTTCCAGCTGTGTGACAATCAGCTGTGCCGTGGGATTTCTAGCAGATCATTCCCCCAGTTTTGGGAGAAAAGCAACTAAAAATGTGACCTGCAAGGCAGTAACTACATTCAGCCTCTAGATGGCAGTCGTTCTGCAAAAAACAACGTTCCTATCCGAGGTGTATTCCTTTTTGGAAGCTTAGTTCAAGAGGTGATTTTGAGTGGGGTTATCACATTGTCAGTCTGGAAAATGCGAAACTTGCAGTAGGTTTCATTTTCAAGGACTCCTGGGGAGGGGGCAGAGGTTGGATATTCTTCTGCTGGTGACATTGTTTGACACAATTGGCGTCCTTGACATGGCCGACTGGGTGGGCATGGTTGACTTGACCCCACTCCCCAAACTACTGGCATGTTTCCTCTTCACGCTGGGTAGGCCAGACTGAAGTGACATGGGCAGGCCCCTTACACATCCGGCCCACGGGCCTTGTGTTTGACACCCCTGCTTTCGACAAAGAGCTTGCAACGGCAAAGATACACCTTTTCAACGTGCCCCTTCCCGCCCCAAACCCCTGAGCAGGTGAACTCACCCACAAGCCGGGCTTGCGTGCATCCCAACACCGTGATGGGAGCATCCTTTTCATACTCCCTGAAGCCACCGCTCCGTTGAGGCAAGTTGTGAGGCATGTTCAGATTTGTGCGGATGTATCTTCCTGTTGGGAGACACGGAACAGTGTCGGATAAGGAGATTCCTCAAGGATGCATGACTGGCGTCAAGATAAAAGTCAAGCTCAACTCCTGGTAGCATCTGTGAAGCTTTCTTGGCGCTATTAGAGAAAGGATTTGCCCCAATCGAGTTCTTGGGGATGGAGTGGTGGTGGGATTGACCTCGAGTGTCCACAGCTGGAGAGGCTGATGGCCTCTCCTTCCAAAACATAATCTGCTTTGATCTTGGTGTTCTTTTGAGATCAGCCAAGGTTGGCCAGGAGTTGTCACCTCTTGTACATTAATGGGATGGCCTGGCAATTTTGAGATTGGCACCCATGTTTTTTTAAGGTGACACTATGCAATGTTCATGGGAATGATTTAGAAGTGAATTGGCTTTGTCTTCCTCTGCTTTTTTAATTTAAAAAACTAGCCTATTGCCCTAGAATTTCCTGCTGGGATAAGTAACGGGAGCTCACTCCATTACGTGGCACTTGGGATTCGAACCGCCAAACTGCCAACCTTTCTGATCGACAAGCTCAGTGTCTTAGTCCATGTTTCCCCATTACTGAACTCCAAATTGGCTGCCTGTAAACCTAGAACAGTGTTTCTCAAACTTGGTGACTTTAAGTCCTGTGGACTTCAACTCCCAGAATTCCCCAGCCAGCTATGCTGGCTGGGGGATTCTGGGAATTGAAGTCCACAGGACTTAAAGTCGCCAAGTTTGAGAAACACTGACCTAGAAGAATGAACAGGTTCCTGATGGAACGGAACGGAGAGACTCACCTTTGGTATCAAAACATTGCGAGAGCCAGTATTTTCCAAACACGACATCCATTCTTTCTCCATGACGACAAACAAAAAGGCATCTTTTCTGGGGTCCAGGTGTGTTGGAGATCCGTAAGGGCTGACCACAAGAAGAAAGTAGGACTTAAAAACGGCCTTGGCTTGACTTCTCTCCTCCCAGCAGTCAAAGCTGGGAGGCAGGTAGAGGGAGACTCACAAGTGTGAACTTTCCTTACCTGCATACTCTGACAGAAAATTGTGAGAGGCCCTGTTTCCCCTGGTCCTTGATCCTCCTGGGACCGTCGATCCATCACCCCATCAGCGAACATCACGAGAGACGAGGAAATAGTGGCATTCATAATAGAATATGACCTAGACCCAATGCAGAAAACAAAAAATATGGGTAAGAAGAGCCTTGATGGTGCAGTGGTTAGAGTGCGGTACTGCAGGCTACTTCTGCTGACTGCCGGCTGACTGCAGTTTGGCAGTTCAAATCCCACCAGGCTCAGCCTTCCATCCTTCCAAGGTAGGTAAAATGAGGATCCAGTTGGGGGCAAGAGGCTGACTCTGTAAACCGCTTAGAGAGGGCTGTAAAGCACTGTGAAGCGGTATATAAGTCTAAGTGCTATTGCTTGGGAAGGAAGGGAGGGAGGGAGGGAGGAACGAAGGAAGGAAGGAAGCCGTGTTGGTGCAGTGATCAGAGTGCTGTATTGCAGGCTAACTCTGCCCACAGTTAGGAAGTTCGATCCTGACAAGCTCAAAGTTGACTGAGCCTTCCATCCTTCCGAGGTGGTAAAATGAGGACCCAGATTGTAGGGGGAAAGAGGCTGACTCTGTAAACCACTTACAGAGGGCTGGAAAGCCCTGTAAAGCGCTATATAAGTCCACGTGCTATTGCTATTGCCGGGAATATAACTCTTTATGTGTAGAATGCTACCAAAGGGCCCTGAACCTGCCACCAGCTGGACTTCAAAAATTCTTACGGTAAAAAGAAAACAAAACTAACATTTTCCAAAGATGCAGGAAAATACGGTGGTTGGGTTTTTTGCAACAGACAAGAATAGACTGTGGGTCATCTCTTGGTAGGGTATTTATACGATGATCAGTATTTTTATGTCACCTCCTTATGGCCACGGCTGTCTACCACTGACGATTGTAATTGACCTAGTTTCAAAATGTCAGCTCTCTTATGCAAGATAATTATTAAAATCTGGAACAAATCAATTTTGCAAACTGTCTCACCAGGAAGAGCTTCTACTGTTCCTTTCCATAATGCTAGTCATTTGGAAGGAAGAACAAAGCACAATGATGAGAGCTATTTTATTTGTGGGGTTGCCCCAGAGAGGAGGAGGGGGGGGTTCATGCTATTCTCCAAAACACCCGAAGGCCAGACAAGGAATAAGGGATGGAAACTGACCAAAGAGAGGTTCAACTTGGAAATAAGGAGGAATTTTCTGACAGTGAGAACAATCAACCCATGGAACAGAAGTTGCCTTCGGAAGTTGTGGGAGCTTCATCCCTGGAAGCTGTCAAGAAGAGACTGGACTGCCATCTGTCAGAAATGGTCTAGGATCTCCTGCTTGGGCACGGCGTTGGACTAGATGACCTATAAGGTCCCTTCCAACTCTGTTAATCTGTATTTGTACTTTCTCCTATGCAGTCTGGATAATGTTCTAAAAGTACTCCAAATTACAGCGATTAAATGGGATGTAGATTGAGAGGTTGCTTTTTTAATATCCAAGAGAGATCAGGTCTTCTCCATCAGTGCTTCATCTTGACCTTTTACCAACATGTTTCTACCCACAAGTTCATCTTGATCTCCTATCAATATGTATCCTACTCACAAGTTCATCTTGACCATCTATCAACATGTTTCTATCCAAACGTTTATCTTGCTTGTCTACCAATGTATGTCTACCCAGCTATTTCACAGACCCATCAACAAGAAAACTTCTTATTACCCCTTCTGCACAGGATTAGGGTTATTCCCCATGAAAATACTAGACGAGATGGAACATGGAATTACTCACCCATGGTAAACCCAAGTGCCACATTCATCGGCTTTGGTGATATAATTCTCTGGCAACAATCCTGAGCACCCTGTGGCAAAAGAAGTACCATAGATCCAGCCTTCGCTAGTTGTGATTTGTTCCACAGGAGACATGAAGATGAAGTCTCCTGGCACGAGTTCAAGCTCGTCATCATTCTGTGGGGTGTAGGGGTAGATGACTTGCAGGGTCTGGAGTAGAGAAAGAGGAAGAAATTGGGCCCTGACTGGCAAATCGTTAGGCTCCCTTCTCCAATCCTTCAGAAGATGTGAACAATCGATGGAAACTAAGAAACAATGGATGGAGAGAAGCAACCTAGAACCAAGGAGAAATTTCCTAACGGTGAGAACTAACAACCAGTGGAATACCTTGCCTTCAGAAGTTGTGAGTGTTCCATCACTGGAAGGTTTCAAAGAGACTGGACAACCATTTATCTGAAATGGGATAGGCTCCTGATGGAGCTGGGGGTTAAGCCAGAAGACCTCCAGCGTCCCTTCCAATTCTGTTATTCTATGTTCTATTCTAAAGGTAAAGGTAAAGGTTCCCCTCACACATATGTGCTAGTTGTTCCTGACTCTAGGGGGTGGTGCTCATCTCCATTTCAAAGCTGAAGAGCCAGCGCTGTCCAAAGACGTCTCCTTGGTCATGTGGCTGGCGTGACTAAACGCCAAAGGTGCACGGAACGCTCTTATCTTCCCACCAAAATGGTCCTTATTTTTCTATTTGCATTTTTTACATGCTTTCAAACTGCTAGGTTGGCAGCAGCTGGGACGAGTAACAGGAGCCCCACTCCGTTACACGGTGCTGGGGATTCGAACTGCTGAACTGCCGACCTTTCTGATCAACAAGCTCAGCATCTTAGCCACTGAGCCACCGTGTCCCTATGTTCTATTCTACTTTTCCTCTAACCATGGATTCTTAGGGAAACATTCTAAGACTAAAGCTTCTGGAATTCCCACCCCCAAATAAATAATTTTCTATTCCTATTTCTTCATCATCTTTTACCGACCCCATAATCCTTTGCGGGGTGGAATCTGGGCAACTGAATGGAGCTAGCAGTGTTTTAATGGCCAGATGCCTTTCTTGTCACCGATACGGAGTTTTGTTCAGCAGATATATTCTCATTGTGCCCAGAGAGAAATATCGCCCTCTACCTAGGATCGAACTCACAGCCTCCTGATTGTGAGACGAGAGCTCTATCTCTAGGCTACCACACCACCATTTTGTTCCTACTACACTACTTTTGCAGGATTTGAATTCTGAGAATCCAGCACAGAATTCTAGGGCTATTGACTCAAGAAGCCATCCCAGAATAAGTGACAAATCACTTCTCTTAATACTGCCAAGGAAGCACAACGGACCTAGTGAGTCAATTTCAGGACCCCTTCCTGGTTTTTACAAGACGTCTCTTCAAGTCCAACTTACCTCATGATTGGCAAATCTAATGTCACGGGAGAAGATGGCAGCTACCCAGTCACAGCCCAGCTTGACATCAATGCTCTGAGCCAACTTCTCAAGGGTGGGCAAGTGGTTGGCTTGGAAGTGGTAAGCCAGGGTCACATGGAGTTGCTTCTTGTGGGGCTCCACATGTACATCTACAAGAAGGAAAAGGGTGGTCAAAACGGCAAGCCATCGAGAACAGCAGGAAGTCCCGACGGGTCCAGCATTTCGTTTTGTGTTATGGATGATCAGATGTTACCGGAAGTTACTAAGCAGAGAATGAATATAAAAATACCATTTTTGGGTAGCATTATTGAAAGGAGAACCAATCAATGATCTCATTGATTTTCCCCATTTTTCTTTCTCAATCTATCTACGACAATATACATCAGTGCGTTGGCCCTTGACTTACAATCATTTTTTAGCAGCCTTTCAAAGTTACAAGGCTACTGAAAAAAGTGACTTATGATCGGTCCTCGTGTTTACAACTGCCACAGCATCCTCAGAGTCACATGATCAAAATTTGGGTATTCGGCAACTGGCATTTAGTTATGATGGTTTAGTACCCCAAGGTCTTGCGTTCACCATTTCCAACCTTCCCATCTGGTTTCCGACAAGCAAATGCAAAGGGGCCCGAAGCCAAATTCACTTAATGACTATGTGATTCACTTAACAGCTGCAGGGATTCATTTAACAGCCATGGCTGGAAAGGTCATAAAATCAGGTGCATCTCAACAACGGTTTAGCAATAGAAATTCTCACCCTGAGGGTGTTTGTAAGTGAATAACTTTAATTCAGTTCCCTAGGAGACTATGGGTAGATAGTAGAAAAAGGACTAGAAAATAAGGACCAGGGGAGACATGATAGCAGTCTTCCAATATCTCAGGGGCTGCCACTAGGAAGAGGGAGTCAAGCTATTCTCCAAAGCATCTGAAGGCAGGACAAGAAGCAATGGGTGGAAATTAATCAAGGGGAGAAGCAACCTAGAACTAAGGAGAAATTTCCTGACAGAACAATCATCTACAACTTGCGTCCAGAAGTTGTGGCTGCTCCAACACAGGAGATACAATACAATAGCAGAGTTGGAAGGGACCTTGGAAGTCTTCTAGACCAACCCCCTGCATAGGCAGGAAACCCTACATCACTTCAGACAAATGGTTATCCAACATCTTCTTAAAAACACCCAGTGTTGGGGCATTCACAGCTTCTGGAGGCAAGTTGTTCCACTGATTAATTGTTCTCATTGTCAGGAAATTTCTCCTCAGTTCTAAGTTGCTTCTCTCCTTGATTAGTTTCCACCCATTGCTTCTTGTTCTACCCTCAGGTGCCTTGGAGATTTTTAAGAAGAGATTGGACAACCATTCGTCAGAAATAGCAATAGCATTTAGACTTATATACCGCTTCACAGTGCTTCACAGCCCTCTCTAAGCGGTTTACAGAATCAGCAAATCTCCCCCAGCAATCTGGGTCCTCATTTTACCCACCTCGGAAGGATGGAAGGCTGAGTCAACCTTGAGCTGGTGAGATTCGATCTGCCAAATTGCAGTCAGCCGGCAGTCAGCAGAAGTAGCCTGCAGTACTGCCCTCTAAACACTGTGCCATCGCAGCTCATGGTATAGGGTTTCCTGCCTGAGCAGGGGGTTGGACTAAAAGACCTCCAAGGTCCCTTCCAACTCTGCTGTTCTGTTTCTGGGATCTCTTCAAGGCAAACCCTTCCTTGGGTTCTTCAAGACCCCTCGTCAAAAGTAAACTGGATTTGAGGACAGCCTGTCTACCTGAGGTCATGGAAAGCCATTTCAAAGGCACCAGCACAGATCATTTAAGCAGGATTTGAACAGGAAGAGCCGTCCTGTTATTCCGCTCCCTGCTCACCAGCTTTAGCAGTGGCTTCTGCTGCAAAGTCCGCCCCAAATTTCTTCAGGATCTCCGCATAGTCCTCCTTAACAAAGAGACCGATGAAGTTCGATGAGGTATAGAGTTCCAGAGGCAACGGGAGAGGGAATTTGCACCTCCACCTGGTCACTGTTGCCTGAAGGGCTTCACAGAGGGCATCCACCTTGCTGTCTTCACACTGCAAGACATCCCATAAGAAGGTGAGACGCAGACCTCAAAGTCGCGTTGCCAATTCAGGAGGAGCTCTGGGTGCTCTGGTCCAGACTCACCATAAAGAACTGGCAGAGTGTGATGTGGGGGAAGATGTTGTGGGCCTTGTTTTTCCCACACAGTTGCTTCGACTGCTGCCAGAAGTCGGTCAGCTTCCGCGCTAAGGGGCCAGTGGGACGTAGGTAGAGGACGTATTCCCGAGGAAGAGGGTCATCGAGGAAAGGGTCACACACGTGGGAAAAGAGCCTGTAAGGAAGAACAGAGGGGACGGACGGTCCTTTTAGCTCCATGGAACAAATCCAGATTAATACACAATAAAATTCCTAATAATAATAATAATAATAATAATAATAATAATAATAATAATAATAATAATAATAATAATAATAATAATAATAATAATAATAATAATAATAATAATTATTATTATTATTATTATTATTATTATTATTATTATTATTATTATTATTATTATTATTATTATTATTATTTGATTTGATTAGCCGCAACCCTCTCCCGAAGGACTCGGGGTGGCGTACAATCAAAACAGATAAAATACAGATAAAGACAAACATACATACATAAAGAACAAAGACATATACATGTGCATGGAGGAGGTAGACTCATAAGTGGAGGAGGTAGACTCATAAGTGAAAGACAATTATGGTACTACCGTATTTCCCTGAAAATAAGACAGGGTCTTATTTTCTTTTGACCCCCCCAAAATAAGCACTTGGCCTTATTTTCAAAGAGGTCTTATTATTTTTGAGGTGCAGGAGGTGGCAAGCGTGGTCACCTCATGGCTGCTGCTGTGTTGCAATAATTTTGGAGAGGGCTTATTTTTGGGGCTTCACTCGTTAGCACCTCATTAGGGCTGAAAAAAAGGTTCAAATATTTCCTGGTTCATTCCAGCCGTCACTGTATTTTATTCTCTTATTCTTGTTCTCGTTTTTGTTTGACAAATTCCAATAAATAAATAAAATAATAAATTACAACGGGGACCTCAAGAGAGGATTCCGTTTCCATTATCTGCCTTTTTTTAAAAACAATAATTTGGAATCTGCTCCCATCAAGATTCTGGGTGTTGGAGAAAATGCCAACTGGACTGAAAGGAGGAGTAATGGAAGACCCTAGAACAGGGGTGTCCAAACTTGGCAACTTTAAGACTTGTGGACTTCAACTCCCAGAATTCCCCAGCCAGCTGGCTGGGGAATTCTGGGAGTTGAAGTCCACAAGTCTTAAAGTTGCCAAGTTTGGACACCCCTGCCCTAGAATGTCTCAACCTTGGCAACTTTAAGATGGATGGACTTCAACTCCCAGAATTCTCCAGCCAACAATACTGCCTAGGGAATTCTAGGAGTTCAAACTTCTTAAAATGTTCCAATCGTGGTCCTTGCTATTCAGGTTGCCAAATTTGAAAAACACTGCTCTGGGAGAACCCTTTTTCTCATATACAAGTAGTCCTCGAGTTATGACCACAATTGAGCCCAAAGTTTATGCTGATGTGGGTTTGCCCCACTTTACGACTTTTCCTCCCACCGTTGTTAAATGAATCATTGCATTTATTTAAATAGTAAACTCGTTGTTAGGTGAATCTGAGTTCCGCGTTGACTTTGCTAATCAGAAGGTCGCAAGAGCGGATCACATGACCTCGGGACACAGCAACTGTCATAAATACGAGTCAGTTGCCGATCATCTAAATGTTGATGAGGTGACCATGGGGATGCTGTCATTCATCGTAAGGGTGAAAAATGATCATCGGTCACTTTTTTTTCATTGCCGTTGTAACTTTGAACAGTCACTAAATGGACTGTTGTAAGTCAAGGACTACCTGTATATTTTATTTAAATATTAGGGTTTTTTTTATACCCCTATAATCAAGAAAGACACCTTTGACTCTAAAGACCAAGCCAGGAGATGCTGCATAGTATAAATAATAATATCAACGTAAGTAGCCGATGTGAATTGGACAGCAATGGTGCTCCAACCTTGGAGAAGTTATAAAACCGGCTCTTATTTTCATCCGCGAGATGCCCAAGAGATCATGGCTTCGGATGTAGCCACAGATCAATACCAGAGGACCATGCCTGCCTTCACACAAAGCCACCAATTTAATCCCCAGTTCTTCCAGGGACAAGGGGGGATTTTTTATTTCCCACAATGCTGGCCGTGTTCGAGACTCCATAATACGTGAATTCATACACACCAGTCGCAAGCCGCTTGCACACTTCGACCTCCGGTGGATGCCAAAGCTTTCTGCCTGCAGAAAAGCAAAGAGAGAAAGAGAGAGACATGAGTTGTGGATTCCGGCTCAGAACACTAGATGGCAGTCAAGAAACACAACCTCCTCTCCAGAAGAATGGAGGGAAATACAGTCTAGGTGTCCCTGGATAATGTCCTTGGAACCCAGCGGTGGGTTCCGGATCCCGTTGCAACCGGTATGGTGCAACAGGGCCAGGCGTCCACCACATACTCGCGCACAGCGTGCTCATGCGCACCTACTGCCCGCGACGCTCCCCGATGCTCCAGAAGGGAATATTTGTTGTAGCTCAGGGTTGAACTGTGGGGTCTTGGGTGCTCTTTGAGCTTGGTTGTTTTCTTGCGGATGTTTTGTGACCCAACTAGGTAACGCTATCAGTGCGTGGGTTTAAAAGAATTCTTCTAAGTTATAAAGAAAAACGGAAGATTTTTTCTAGTTTGGTAAGGAAACATCTGGGGGGAAAAAATCAATCGATCAACAATCAAACTCAAAGAGCACCAAAGACTCCTCATTTTTAATCCCCAATTTTAATGTTTAATTGTATGTATTAGATTCTATGCCCACCTAGAGATCCTCTCCAGTGGAGACGGACAGCTAAGAAGTGGGGAATATAAAATAAATATAACTCTCTTCCTTCAATATCAAGAAGGAGGGTGAGAGTCACAATCCATCCTTGTTTCCACCAAAGTTTCCATCCTCCTGGTTTTGTCTCCTCCTCTTTCCACAGCTCCTGATTCATAATAAAACACCCCGGACATATTCTAGCATGTGACTTTTCATCAGTGGCTCTGAGCATCCTTGGCATTAAAGATTCACGAACTTCCTGGCTTGGATTTAGCAGAGGAGTGTCTTCACTCAAAGCAATGAAGATGGAGATGGAGTCAGAGGTGGGGTTAAGAGAATAGCAGAGTTGGAAGGGGCCTTGGAGGTCTTTTAGTCCAACCCCCCCCCCAGTTCAAGCAAGAAACCATCTACCAATTCAGATAAATGTCTAGTCTCTTCTTAAAAGCCCACAGGGATACAGCACCCACAATTTCTGGAGGCAAGTTGTTCCACTGGTTAATGGTTCTAACTGTCAGGAAATCAAGGTGGTTTTCTCATAGCAATAGCACTTAGACTTATATACCACTGTATAGTGCTTTTACAGCCCCCTCTAAGTGGTTTACAGAGTCCGCCTCCTGCCCCCAACAATCTGGGTCCTCATTTTACCCACCTCTGCTGCGGCACGCTGAATTTCATCCTCTGCGTAAGACACAGTCACACACAGACAATTGGCACAACCACAGCTGGGGTGAGAGGTGATGTGCACATCAAGGATTGCACAAGCAGAACTCTCCGGAGTCCATGAAACTGAAGGGCCATCACGAGGCCAAGGAGGAAGGGGAAGTGCAAATGAACGAAAGCGTTTTGACACAAAGATTTGGGAAGACGTTTCCTCTTCCTATTGGCACAACTCGCAGAGAAACAAATCGGTAACCTTTCAAGGATTTAGGCGCGGGGGGGGGGGGGGAAGCAAACAAGCAGAACAAAAAATAAAGTATAATATCGGCCAGGGAAATAACTACCAGCAGAGATAAGTTAAGAGTTGAAAATGGTTGGGTAGGTGGGTTGTCCCAAAGGTGCTTTTTCAAAAAGCAACTGGACTTTGTTTTCCCTTTGAGAACATTTCGCTTCTCATCTCAGAAGCTCCTTCTGTTCTGAAAAGCTTCAGTTCTTCAACTCTGAAGATCTAAAGAATTTAACTGAAGAAGCTTCCAGAATGAGAAGCAAAACATTCTCAAAGGGGGGAAAAAAGCAGTTGCCTTTTGGAAAAAAAAAAACACCTTTGGGACAACTATGACTTGAATGACTGAGAATTTTCACAGAAGTTGAGTTGAGTTGGGAGCTTCCAAGCTCTCCAGTTGTGGCTCACGATGCATGTCTTGTGGCCCACCAGTGGCAGCAGATTCGGACAGTGAGGAGGTTGGGAAGGAACATGGGCCAGTCCTGGAGTCTGGGGAAGGCTCTGATGAGGGCTCTGCGTTGGAGGCAGAGAGGGGGCCAGGGCCGTATGCCAGTTATCAGCTGCCTTTAGAGTCAGACATCAGTGAGGCAGAAGAACAGCTGGAGCCTGTTCCCAATGTGCGCATGCGTAGAGTTGCCAGACGAAGGGAACAGCTAAAGAACAGGAGTTGACTTGGAAGTAAGGCCACAGGTGGACGTTGAAGGGCCCCTCCCAGAGGAGATAAAAGAGGAGCGAAAAGGGAGTGGAGTTTGCAGGAGGCAATTAGTTTGCTTAATTGGTTCGTGACTCTCCGAGACTCCTTGCCAAGTTCTGCAGATCTCGGCCTGGCAGCTCTCCAAGCCAGAGAAGGTTTGTGACTGTAAATCCTCCCTTGAAAGACTTTGCTGGGTGTGAATGAGCAGACTTCAGAGTGAATTAACAAAAGGGGTTTTTGTCGGGACCAGGAGTTTGCTTCAGGCTCTCGGTCAGGACAGCATGATCTGGACATGGAATAAGACGATATAGAACGGAAAGAGGAGGAGCAAAAGCAAGGTCAGAATCTAAGTGAGTCTGAATAACACGACCTCTGATGGACTTGAAGACCTGCCAAGGAAGAGCTGGGAATCTCCTGTCCATCTGCTGCTCCCTGGCACTCTCTTTGAAATGAAACCCACAGATGGAAAGAAGAAGAAAAAAGAACGGGGGTCTCAGAAGCAGCAAAACAGCGCCGGAGTGGAGAAACATTGGCTGGGATCAGTGGAAAATGTCTGTGGTTAATTCTTGCTTTCGAAAGGGCTTCACTGTGGCCAAAGTTGGCGATCTACAGGAGGAAAAGGGGATGTTAGGAAGGTGTCGATTGCCAGACGTTTGGCTCAGAGGCAGAGGAGTCAAGAGGCTGCAGCAGAATCCGAGGGGGGCCTGGAAACGTGCAATCGATGAGTTCCGCCAGGGCAGTGGTGGGTTCCAGATTCCACTCCAACTGGTACGGTTGGAACAGCCCCGGCGTCACCTGTATGCACGCGCATGTGTTGTAGCATCAGATGACGCTTTTGCAAGCCTCTGCGACGCTCCGGCTGGAAGCGCCAAAAGCTTAAAGCACAGGTAAGGAGTGTGGATGAGCAGGTGAGCCCTCTGGAGCACTGTACCAGAACGGTACCCAGTGTTCTGGGCAGGATCCGGTACGCCCGTACTGGGGCGTACCCCTTGCAACCCACCACTGCGCCAGGGAGAAGTCCTGCCCTCCCCCCATTGCAAAATGCAAAGGGTTACCCTCCACATGGCTTCCATGTGCTGCTTTGCTCGGGGTTGCTCCTTCAAAGGCAGAGCCACACATCCTGAGAGGAGGCCTGCGCAAGGAATGCCTCTATATATCACCAACCCCAACCGGCATTCTTCCAGAGGACATGAAAGCAGATCCCACAAGTGGAATGTAGGGGGACCCTCCCTCTCTTCTGCCCACACACTTAAAAACCAGAAATATGGCCACGGGGAGGAGAGGGGGGAGGGGCAAACGAGAGTCAGATGAGCTGGAGAGGTTCAAGAGAAACCATCTGGAGGAGCTGCCCTAGGAAAGGAAATGCTTGTCGTGTGGATCTGAAAACAATAAATTTCTCGCTGTCTTCTGCAAGATCAAAGGGAGATATGACATCTTCCCTCCCACTTTCGACATGAAAGGAGACAGCTCCCATCACCAGATCGAGATAGAATGACAGCTAGTCCTGGACACACAATCGTAATCGGGGCCAATCTTCCCATTGCTCAGCCAGACGGTTGTTAATGAACTGTGCCTCATTTTATGACCTTTTTTGGTCACGGCCGCTAAGGGAATCACTGCAGTCATTAAGTGAAACTGGCTCCCCCCCCCTAAAGTTGCATGTTGGAAACCAGCTTGGAAAGTTACAAATAAAGGTAAAGGTTCCCCTTGCACATACGTGCTAGCTGTTCCTGACTCTAGGGGGTGGTGCTCATCTCCGTTTCAAAGCCAAAGAGCCAGCGCTGTCTGAAGACGTCTCCGTGGTCATTTGGCCGGCATGACTTAACACTTGACGGCACACAGAACGCTGATACCTCCCCATCAAAGGTGGTTCCTAATTTTTCTACTTGCATTTTTGCAAGTGCTTTCGAACGGCTAGGTTGGCAGAAGCTGGGACAAGTCACGGGAGCTCACTCTGTTACGCGGCGCTAGGGATTCGAACTGCTGAACTGCCGACCTTCCTGATCAACAACCTCAGCGTCTTAGCCACTGAGCCACTGTGTCCCTGGTAAGAGTTAAGGAGATAAGGCTAATTAGGGAAGGTGTCTAGTGCAGTAAGAAATACACAAACCTAATTGAGAGACCAGAATTGAGGATTTTAACTGTTGTTTTATAACGTTTCTGATATTTTATAACGTTTCTAACAGTATAAAAGGGAGACCATTCCCTCTCTTGGCTGTGGCTCTTCCAGTGGTGAAATTCAATTTTTTTTACTACCGGTTCTGTAGGTGTGGTTTGGTGGGCGTGGTGTGGCTTGGTGGGTGTGGCTTGGTGTGCATGGCAGGGGGAAAATACTGCAAAATCTCCATTACCACCTCACTCTGGGGCCAGCCAGAGGTGGCATTTGCCGGTTCTCTGAACTACTCAAAATTTCCACTACTGGTTTTCCAGAACCTGTCAGAACCTGCTGGATTTCACCCCTGGGCTCTTCCCTTCATATCCTTGTATGTGTTTGGAACTTGCGCATGCCCTTTGATCAAAAATAAAATGCTGACGCTTATTCTTGCCTCCGTGTCTAAGTCTCATTTTTGGCTCATTGTAGTTTAAACGTACTGTCAGACCTAACACCACAACGTTGCACCCAACAGGTTGGCTTCAAAGGCTGTCTATCAACCTGTTGCCAAGGCTATTTTTAAGCAATTTAGCTAATGTTTATGCCGGTTTCCAGGGAATATTTATAAAAATATCCCCAGACGTTGGGGCGCCGTTTTCAGATCCACCGAGTCCCTCATCCATGTTACTAAAAAGATTACGTTGGGTAAGATGAGAGAGAGGGGGAAAAGGGGAAGTGTTTGGCCTCTTGAGGAAGTATCCAGTTCTAAGAAACAAGGAAGGAAGACGATTGTACATCAGGGTTCCAAATTAAGACAGGCCTTCTTCCCATTCGTTCAGGAAGCTTTCGGCTATTTTAAGACTCTTGGGCTGATTTTCCTCCAAAATCCTGTTTAGTTTTTTTGGTTTGTTTTCCCAACAATTGTAACTGTGAGAGGCACCTTAGCAACTTAATGGATGATCCCTTAAATATCAGACTGTGCAGCAGCAGCCAAAGAAGCTAATACGATCCTGGGTTGTAGACACAAGAGGCATAGAATCAAGATCACGTCAAGTATTAGTACCACTTTATAAAGCCCTAGTAAGAGCAGAAGACTTCCGCGGTTCTTTCCAACTCTATTCTGATTGATATTGACCTCACTTGGAATACTGCAACCAATTTGGGTCACCATGGTACAAAAAAGAGGTTGAGACTTTGGGAAAAAAAGTTCAGAGAAGAGCAACTAAGATGATCAAAGACCCGGAGACTAAAACATATTAAGAACGGCTGCGGGATTTGGGTTTGGCTAGTCTAAAGAAAAGAAGAATTAAGGGATGACATGATAGCTGTATTCCAGTTTTTGAAGGGCTGCCACAAAGAAGAGGGGGTCAAATCATACTCCAAAGCAGTGGGGGAGGGGGGTAGGACAAGAAATAATGGTTGGAAACTAATCAAAGAAAGAAGCAACCTGGAATTAAGGAGAAACTTCCTAACAGTAAGGACAATTAACCAGTGGAATAGAAGTTGCCTTCAGAAGCCATGGGCGCTGTGAGGCAGAAGAACAGCTGGGGCCTGTTCCCAGTGTGCGCATGTGCAGAGTTGCCAGATGAAGGGAATAGCTAAAGAACAGGAGTCGATTTGGGAATAAAGCCACAGGTGCATGGTGAATGGTCCCTCCCATAGGAAATAAAAAAAAGGAGCGAAAGGGGAGTGGGCTTTTGCAGGAAACAATTCGTTCGTTTCAGGAGTGTGAAGATCTGTCAGTGAATCTCAGAGACTCTGTGCCCAGTCTTTCCTTCCACAGCACCTCATTTGGGAGATATTTACATGGCAGCTTTCCAAGAGAGATAAGGTCTGTGGTCATAAATATTCCTTTGGAAGACAGTTTGCCAGGCCTTGCTGAATGTGAATGAGAGGAATTCACATTTCTTTAATAAAAGGGGTTTTGTCGGGACCCGGAATCTGCTTCATGCTTTTTGGGGAAGCCTAGGTTGGAACAGACAGTCACGTGACTGCAGGATGTTGTAAAGAGTTATAAATGTAGGCTGGTTCCCAAGAGCATGGCTGGCTGGGGAATTCTGGGAGTTGAAGTCCACAAGTCTCAAGGCTGCCAAGATTGGGCACCCCTGCTTTAGAACAAGGGGTGGATTAAGATGTCATAAGACTGGTATCAAGGCGGCATCTCACCCAGAGCTTCTTCTGAACCCCAGGTCAAGCTAGGAAGAGGCTGAGTGGAGAAATGTAGAACTTGTGCCTAGTTCCATTTTTGGAAGTTACACAAAACTCCAACCACATCTTCGCAGCCTGTCTTCACATTTCGATGAATTGTGTTGTTAAGGAATCTGTTTACTTGTGACAAGGAGCCCAGGATCCTAGCCAATTTCCTTCAGATTGGCATTTTATGGCTTAGGGAAAAAAAACAACCCAAGTCTGTTTGTACTTTTCTTAAAAAGCAAAAGACAGTTTAACACAACAAGCCAGGGGGAAAAAAAAACACAACCTGACAGATTGACTAATGATTTGCAGAATGCAGATTAAACGGCACTGACAGCACAGAATGCAGATTAACAGATTTCAGATTAAAAGGCCACGAAGGACTTTGGGGAAGCGGGGGGAGAAAGAAACATTCTGGATTGGGCAGCCTTATTTTTTCATTTATTTTTGATCGTGTCGGCCTTCCAAATTGCAGGCTGAGTTAGCGGACCATGGAATTTTAGCAAGAACACCAACCTATGTGTAATTCATGGCAACACCAGGGAGGGGATCAGTTGTCAGGCACGGAGTTTTGCACAAACTCAATCCTCAGCTACATAACATGCCCTGTTTCATAAACGGAAGCGTAAGGAAGAGACTGAGGAGGTTAACTACCTTCGGTAATGAACCATCTGCAAGGAAACGATCAAGCTAAGAGAACACCAAGAACGCAACGGAGGTGCTATAAATTTTGGATTCTGTCTTAAACTTGGCATGAAGCAGTTGAATGGGAGGAGGAACATAAAAATAAAAAAACAAGATCCCCATTCAGGATTCTACTCCACATCGTCTCTTTAACAAGATTAACAAGCGTGTTGGGCAACAATCGCATCTGTTCTGTAGACCCCATTAAATCTGCTTAGGCCACACAGATGCTAAAGGAGAAGCAACTGAGATGGTAACCCCAGCTAATTGCTCTCAAAATGATCTAAGCGGCAATTGTAGCCCGGTGGACATCTATCTTAGCATGTTCCATTCAGCGCTGCCATATTCTCAACTTAAGGATGAACCTTAAAATATGACTTCCAGTAGAAGAGTGGTACTCATTTTTGGAGAAATATAAGCTGTTTTTGTTTTTTCTAAAGACATCGTCTCATCGGTTGAACTTCAGCATCATAGATTATCTCAGGGGGCAACAATCCATGGCTCTGGAGCCGCATGTGGCTCTTACATCCCTCTGCTGCGGCTCCCTATCGCCGGTCGGATCCAACAATTCATAGGGCTTTCGGTTAGGACAGGTAGAGGTAAAAGGATGCCGCGCTAGGAGGAGACTCTATGGTGGGGGAACCGGACTTCTGGTCAGCTCCAGAATTGAACGGTGGTGGTGGTGGTGGTGGTGGTTCCGGTTAGGACCTTTGTGGCTCTTTGAGTGTTTAAGGTTGCCAACCCTTGGATTATCTCCTTGGGTAGACTCTTCGTGAATTCAGCCAGGCAAAAATGAAACTAAGAACTTTAGAAGAGCCCGAGGATGGATCAATCAAAGGTCCACTTAGCTCAAAATTTGGGCCATATTCCCTTTGATACAGAACTGTAAACAACACACAACGTGAGGTAGGTTGGGTTGAGAAAAAGCAATTCGTCTTAAGTCCCATCCAATGTGATTCCATAGCTGAGGATGGCTTGACCTTGGGGCTCAATAGATCTTACCTTACCCACTATTTGTGGATTTCCTTAGCTTAAAGTAATGAATGAGTCCAGCTTTTCCTTGTATCTACTGGCCAAGTAAGACTACTACCAATAGAATATTTGTGGTTCAGGATCAAACTGCAATGGTCCTTAGTGGTCAGTGAGTTTTTGTGATTTTCTTGCAGATGTTGCATTACCCAACTAGGTAACATCATCAATGCATCAATAAGAATTGTATCTTCCAGTATGACCTTTATAAAGGACAAATAGTCTTCGATCAGATATTGCTGAACTCTGATGAAAAATGAATTAAGAACAAGAACTATAAATTGACAATGGAAACTTCTTGTAAAGAAAATTTATATCAAATGTTCTAAAGATGGCACTTACCACCCACTAGGTTAGCTAAAATGTTTAAAAAATTGTTTACCAAATATTGGAAATGTAATCGAAGAACGAGCACGTATTACTCTAGGTGGTGGATTTGGATTAAAGTAAACATTGTTTTGGAAAATATGTAAGTGGTTAGAAAAGATTATTGGAAAATAGTAGATCTTAATCCTGAACTGTTTTTATTAGGCATAATAACAGAAAAACTAAGAGGTGGAGATTAAGAATGTAATTTGTTTTATCAAACAGATTAAATAACCCAGACAACATGATGTTTGTTAAGCACAAACAAAATGTAAATAACAGAAAATCAATAAAATCATGTATACACATACATACATACAGTACATACGTGTGTGTGTGAGTGTGTGTCTGCATGTATGCATATATCTACGTATCTATGTATGTATATACATATACATACACATACATACATACATACATACATACATACATACATACATACATATATATACATGATTCTATCTTCCCAAATTTTCTGTATTTCTGAAAAAAAGAGAGTCTACAATTTCTCAGAGCCATTCACTCCAACTGAATGGTAGAAATAGAAGCGGCTACCCAAAAGTTGGGACGCAGTGGCTCAATGGCTAAGACGCTGAACTTGTCGATCAGAAAGGTCGGCAGTTCGGTGGTTTGAATCCCTAGTGCCACAGTGAGCTCCCATTACTTGTATCAGCTTCTGCCAACCTAGCAGTTTGAAAGCTTCTAAAAAAGCAAGTAGAAAAACAGGGACCACCTTTGGTGGGAAGGTAACAGAGTTCCATGCACCTTTGGCATTGAGTCATGCTGGCCACATGGCCACGGAGACATCTTCGGACAGTGCTGGCTCTTCGGCTTTGAAACGGAAATGAGCACCGCCCCCTAGAGTTGGGAACAACTAGCACACATGTGCGAGGGGAACCTTTACCTTACCCAAAAGAATTTGCACCAAGTCTTCATATTAAAGAATAGAATGAATTTGCATTCTTTATAAACAAGTCATCAAAGAGCCAATATCCGAAACAACCAGATGCCTGCTCGTCTTCTAAGCCATTTTAAGTGCCACCATTAAAAGAAAGTGGAATACGAATGGACTAATTGCCTCTCCACTGCTATATCACCCTCCTCAAATAACTAGCAAGCAAGGATTCTGTAGGAGAGACTCCAAAATTTCATGGCTATTAACTCACTTTAAAAAAAAAAAAAAAGCCTCCCCCACAAATGTAGATGAAGTTTGAAAACCACAGTAAGGGAAAGCAATAACATTCTCATTAGAGAGACTCCAGGAAGGAAATGGCTTTAGGAGCCAAGTCTCAAGAGAGAAACAAATCTTTTCCAGAACTCCCCCCTTTCTTGGGGGAAGGGGGAAGAAGGGAAGAGAAACTCTCCGTGCGCTGCAAGGAATGGAGAGACTCTGTGGGCATTTCTACTGGCGAAAAGGATGCAATCCCAGACCCACAAGATGTGGAGGCATTGATGCATCATTGTGTGGCCCTCGCAAGCCCGTTCTGGAGAGCTTCAAACTGTGTCCACGGGTGTGGAAGAGGCAAGGAGCAAAGTCTTTTGCAGCAGGAGTTTGAAGGAGACATGCTGAAGCAACAGTCTGGGCAGCGGCCCACCTCCCCCACACAGCTGGAAATAACTCAGATTAAACAATTTAGCCTGGAATAGAATAGAATAGAATGGGATGGAATGAACGGAACAGGACAGGATAGAGAAAAATGCAGAATAGAATAGAATAGAATAAAATGGAATGGAATGGAACATGACAGAGAAAAACGCAGAATAAAATAGAGAAAAATGCAGAATGGAATGGAATGGAACGGAAAGGAACGGAACAGGACAGGACAGAGAAAAATGTAGAATAAAATAGAGAAAAACGCAGAATAGAATAGAATGGAATGGGATGGAATGGAATGGAACACGACAGAGAAAAATGCAGAATAAAATAGAGAAAAATGAAGAATAGAATAGATAAGATAAGATATTGTAATGAAGAATAGAATAGAATAAAAATATATATGGTACCAATTCAGTACAATAAAAAGTGCAGAATCCCTTTTTCATAAAATACAGAAAGTCTGAGAAGATAGAATTCTTATTTACGTACTAATGATGTTGCCTACTTAGGTAATGAAATGTTTGCAAGAAAAACAAGCCAGCTCAGAGAGCACCAAGGATTCCTCATTTCCACCCTGAGCTACAAATATTCTCTTCTTTTGATATAATTCTTACTTAGCCATTAGCTGTGGGGGAAATTGGACTTATTCATCATTTTAAACTGGTTTGTTGGCATGGCATTGACCACAGCCTTCGCAATAAAGTCAAAACCATATTAATAAATCAACTTATGGCTCTGTCAGGTGTGAATCTCTTTTCTGTGGATGGGTATATGTAACTTGATTTATTCAAGAGGTCCTTCTGTGATGGGAATTTGTTACAGATGATTGTGTGTGTTTTCTACAATTGATAATAGCTGCCCATCTTGTGGAACACAGCTCTGGGTGGCTCACAACACAGGTGGGCTCCTACCTGTTCGGCAGGTAGCACAGAAGAATTGTGATCGCACAAATTCTCCAAAGCACCAAAAATCAGGACAAGAAGCAATGGATGGAAATGAATCAAGCAGAGAAGTAAACTAAACTACCCTGTTTCCCCCAAAATAAGCCTTATTTTTGAAAAGCTTATTATTTTTGAGGTGCAGGAGGCTCCTGCTGTGTTGCAATATTTGGGGGGAGGGCTTATTTTGGGGGGAGGAATTGTTTTAGTGCATGCGCTCAAAAGCCCGATTGGGCTTATTATCCAGGGAGGTCTTATTTTCAGGGAAACAGGGTAGAACTAAGAAAAAAAAAATCCTGACAGTGAGAACAATTAACCAGTGGAACGACTTGCCTCTAGAAGTGGGTGTTCCAACACTGGAGCTTTTTAAGAGGACATTAGACAACCATTTGCCTGAAATGGTGTAGGGCAGGGGTGTCCAAACTTGGGAACTTTAAGACTTGTGGACTTCAACTCCCAGAATTCCCCAGCCAGCGGGGAATTCTGGGAGTTGAAGTCCACAAGTCTTAAAGTTCCCAAGTTTGGACACCCCTGGTGTAGGCTTTCCTGCCTGAACAGGGGGTTGGACTAGAAGACCTCCAAGGTCCCTTCCAACTCTGTTGTTGTTGTTGTTATTGTTGTTGTTGTAAACGCAGTAGGCCCAACCTATCCGAGCCAATTGTCATCCCCATCTGTTAACAGGAATTGCATTCTCCGCCAAGCCAGCCCAATCTTTTAAAGACCACTTTCCCCTCGCTGATAAACAAACAGCACAGAAGGACTAATTATAGCCTCTTTTCCTTCAGGCTGGCAATTACCAATGACACAAAATAACCTCCACTCACAAGCAGCGGCTGGTGGAGCTCACTATCAAGAGGATGAGCGAGGTGCTTGCTTTCTTTCTTTCATTACTGCATCAGCCAAAAATACATTGAAATATCTCTATCTATCTCCAAAACCGAGGTCGTCCCTTCCACAATGGCCAATCATCCCTTCTGCAAGATGAAAGAAATGTGGATTTTCAGGGTCTGGGCGAAATTACGCTCTTTCCCACCTGCCATGCTAGATTCCATAACTGGGAGAAGGGATGGAAACTGACCAAGGAGAGATTCAACCTAGAAATAAGGAGGAATTTTCTGACTGTGAGAATAATCCACCCATGGAACAGAAGTTGCCTTCAGGAGGAGTGGTGGCTTCATCATTTGAGACTTTCAAGAAAAGACTGGACTGCCATTTATCAGAAATGGTGTAGGGTCTCCTGCTTGGGCAGAGGGTTGGACTAGATGACCTACAAGGTCCCTTCCAACTCTGTTAATCTAATTCATTGGGATTTATTTTGTAACACGTGAGTTTTAAAAAATGAATTTTGAGGCCTCTCCTAAGAACTATGTTCTCCGATATTCTGGAATAGAGGCAGCTGGGGTTTGGGAGAACCTCTAGCTAAGATTATCTGCAGTTCGGAGAACCTCTAAATCCCACTCCTAACTCGGGGAGGGCAAAAAAGCCCCCCTGCCATGGTGCAGGAGGCCGACTAGGCCACGCCCACCCAGCAACCCCTTGCTAAAATTTTTGAAGCCCACCCCTAAAAAGCAGTAGTAGCTGGCTGGAGAATTCTGGAAGTCCACAAGTCTTTAAAGTTGCCAAGATCGGACAGTCCTGATCAAGGCTGTTCCTTATGGTACAAGAACCAGCCTTCTCTTCCCACTCCAAAGCAAAGTGGAAGTTATTTAATTGCCACTCACCATCTTGCCTTCCTCTCAATCTGTCAGTTTTCCTTCTTTCCTTCTTTCTCTTCCTCTTCGCCTCCCACATTGCTCGCACAGCCCTTGGCTTATCTGCATAGTCAATTAACTGCAAAGCTGGATATCAACGCCAAATCCGAATAAATTGCATCGGAAATGCAACTAATCTGGGCACATCCTGAAAAAATGACTTCAATCAAACCAGTCTCAAACTCTGAATGAGGCCCAGGTATTAAGATAAACTCTCAGGGTAAGTATCTACTTCTTGCCCTGCAAGATTCTGTCACAGCAAGTGGGATTACAAAGATTAATCTGCAGGATTAAACATCGTAAATGAGAATACGATGGAGATACCCAATTAAATCTTGGCTAATCTCACAAAAGCTTAGCTGGGTTCTAACTTAGATTGGTTTTCTATGGTTGGTTTTCTATGGTTTTCCCAGTTGCAATGGATGGCTGTGAAAGTCGGACCATAAGAAAGGTTGAGCACCAAAGAATGGAGGCCTTTGAACTCTGGTGCTGGAGAAGAAGACTCCTGCGAGTCCTTTGGACTGCAAGGCCATCCAACCGGTCAGTCCTAGAGGAGATCAATCCTGGTTGCTCTTTAGAAGGCCAGATCCTGAAGAGGAAACTCAAAAGACTTTGGCCACCTACTGAGAAGGAAGAAGGACTCCCTGGAGAAGAGCCTCATGCTGGGAAAGATGGAGGGCAAAAGAAGAAGGGGACGACAGAGAATGAGGTGGCTGGAAGCAGTCTGCGTGAGTTTAAATGGACTCCAGAGGATGGTAGAGGATAGAAAGGCCTGGAGGAACATTGTCCATGGGGTCGCTCGCGATGGGTCAGACATGACTTTGCAACTAACAGAAACAACAATAATTCTTCTATTCCTCCATTCCATTCATATTTAACAGATCAGAAGGCCAGATATTGCAACGTTTGCTGATTGGCTCACAAAATTAGGCCTTCTACATTACAATAATCACTAAATATTCTCAATAGGCCAATAGAAAGAACAGAAGCTGAGAATGCCTATGTGATTTTAAACCGACTTAGGCTGGGTTCAAAGCATAAGCTAAGCCTGGGTGCATCTTGGTGACTTCTACGGCATGAATGCAGCCACTCTACTTTATCAAATACCTTTGAGGCTTAACATAATTGCTTCCAATTGTGGCTGTTTAATCAAACTATTATTTAAATAACTTCATGTGCTGTGAGAACTTGAGCATCATCTGGCTTAAATCAGTGTTCAGGCAAATCTTCTCAGACTCTTTTTTCCACAGAGTCAATTCCTCCCTCCCTTTGTTCACACTCTTAGAAACAGCTCCATTTTCTCAGAAGATGCTCTCCGGTTTCTTTTTACAACTCACCCTCATTTCCATGTGCAAACTTCTGAAACGATGCTAAGCCTGGGGCATCCGTGAACAATAAAGAAAAAAGTGGCGAGCAGGTTGCTAAGATGTTCATGCCACTTCCAAGGGGAGGAAGATGAAATAACACGCCGAGAAAAAGAATAGGTGGGAAAAAATCCATGCTAATAATGAGCTGCACCTTGCCTTAAATGCCTGGAGAATTTCATTGCTCTTTCAGGAAATTAATGAAAATATCCTCCTCTTTTTCTGCCCGCCAATAGCTAGAAAAATTGCAAGAAGACCTTTGCATCCAGCAATTGTTTTAATGGTTCTCTCCATCTTCTCCTGCTAATGGGAGGCTCCTAATTTAATCAACCAATTTTGCCAGAGTTAAACAACCAGGTTGGGAATGTTGGTTTGCTTTAAAACCCTTTTATAGGCCACAAAGAACATTAGGAATATAAAGTGCTGAGGGAACGGTTCATTTTCGTTAGCAGCCCCAAAAGCACCCATCATCCTTGGCTATATATTGCTTCCTTTCCTCCATCATGTTGACTACATGCCTTTAAATGAAAAGAGTTGGACATTTTTATTTCATACTAGCTGATAACTCGGCGCTGCCCAGGTATTTATTTACCCCAACCTTCCTTCCATGAAGCGATATACAACTCTAAGTGCTATTGTTATTTAATCTGGGAGTCTCCAAGCTGAGATAGCCAGAAATCCCATCAATTCCTAAATTTAGGGTGTTAACCTTGTAATCCGGTACACGCCCACCGTGGTTATATTTTCATCAGGTTTGTTTACTATTTTACCTCTGCCATCATGGTTTGGGTACCATAATTTACGGCTCGAAGTGTGAGGTTAGCTAGTTGTGGAGAAGTTAATTAGTTACTGTGCACGATCCTTAATTATGGTGACTCCGGAATGCATTTCTCTGCACCATAAAAAGGGCTCTTTAGACCACAGGGCTTGTCGACATGACTGACAGGAGGTTGACGTTTTTCCAGGATGTAAGGAGCGATGGCTTAGAGCAGGGGTGTCAAACTCGATTTCATAAAGGGGCGCATCAGGGTTGTTTTAGGTTTAGGTTTATTGGACTTATATGCTGCCCTTCTCCCAAAGGACTCAGGGCGGCGTACAACATAAAAACACATATTACAAAAGTTAAAAGAAAGATTAAATAGAATATCCAAAAATACCCAATAGACATTTACAGTGAGATTTAGAAATTAAATTAAAATTAACAATTAAAATTAATTTATTTTATTCAGGCCGGGCCGGCTTGCAGGAAAAGCCATGAGGTGACCACGCTCGCCGCCTCCTGCACCTCAAAAATCATAAGACCTCCTTGGAAATAAGGCCAAGCGCTTATTTCAGGAGTCAAAAGAAAATAAGACCCTGTCATTTTCGGGGAAACGCGGTACTAATTGAACAACTGCGGTGATTTACAGTGTCCAGAAAGGTCGCAAAATGGGATGAAACTCACTTAACCACTGTCTTGCTTAGCCACAAAAAATGTTTGGGCTCCATTGCAGTTGTATGTCAAGAACTGCCTGTAGTTTGCCATGAGGTCAACAGGAAGCGAGCTTGAATACAAAAGAGAATTTTTATTTCACTTACAAATGGCCGGCCAAAAAACACCTCCGAGATGCTAGTAGAATCTGACACCGGTTTTTCTCTCTCGTTCTTGGCTCTGCCCTCAGTGCTTCATGGGGAAGAAAGCAATCTCTTGGGCCCTCCAGGCTGTCCTTTAATTGCCATCCTGGTTTGAAATGCCCTCTAATATACCAGATGTTCTTGGATGTTCCCCATTTCACCCTGTCATCTGTGGTTTGGAAGATGGAGAACAGATGACTCCAAGCTGACCAACGTTGTAAGACAAACAGGGGTTGTAAAAGCGGCCGCCGGCCTTTTTCTCCCCCCTTGTAATGGCAACCTACACTAGAGGTCCCCACCGATTGCACGACTACGGGCACTGCCCCCTGTTAACTGCCACGTTTCTCTCGCCTTCGCCTCGGTGCACAGACAGCGTCTCGTTCGGCTCGGCCAACGTTTGCTGATGGAAACCTCCATCGTGTCCTCAACAAAAATAAAAATTAAAGGCGGAGGAACCAAGGCTGAAATTCCAGATGTGGCCCTTCGGTCAAGCAAGACTCAATGGGAATTGAGCAGCCCTGCAGGAGAGAAAAGGAAGTCACAGAATTCTTTGGGATTCATCAATATTCCACATGTGTACCTTCGTGAAACTGTGAACAAGCCACGGCTTAGGCTGGGGATTTCCCAGTTCCATCAGGCTGAGAGTCATGTCAGGCTTTGTTCAGATGTTAAGAGGATCTTTTCCTCCTCTTCTCTCTCTTCCTCTTCCTCCTCTCTCTTCCTCCTTCCTCCCCCTCCTCTCCCCTCTCCTCCTCCTCTTCTTCTTTCTCTTCTTCCTCTTCTTTCTCTTCCTCCTCCTCTTCTTCCTCCTCCTCCTTTTCCTCTGCCTCCACCTCCTCCTCTTCCTCTTTTTCTCTTCCTTCTCCTTCTTCTCCTCCCTCTTCTTTCTCTTCCTCCTCTTCTTATTTCTCCTGCTGCTCTTTCTCTTTTTCTCCTTCTCCTCCACCTCTTCTTTCTCTTCTTGTTTCTCCTCCTCTTCCTCTTTTTCTCCTCCTCCTTCCCCTCTTCTTTCTCCTCTTCCTCCTCTTCCTCCTCCTCCCCCAGTCTCCTGCAAACATCTGGCCTGTTCAATATAATTGTTTAGGACCTCCTTGCTTCCATCTGCTGGCCACCTGGATTGTTGCAGTCCAAATACATTAGATATAAATTAGGGGAGTTAAACAGAGGTGGGTTGCCAACTTTTCTACTACCGGTTCGGGTGTGCTCCCATGTGCGTTTGCATCTAACACTTCTGGGCATGCACAGAAGCATCTGGGCAGAGCCTCCAGCTGCCGCTACTACTGGTTCACCCGATCCAGGCCGAACCGGTAGCAACTCACCTCTGGAGTTAAACCTCTTTACATTTCCCTACTTCTGTCTACTAAGGTTTAATCTGAAATGTTGTAGGAATTGGGAAAGGGATCCTGGTAGGCCCTACGGCTGCCCTCTATGAACTCCAAGCTTAACACCACGGGCGGCCGCAGACTTGATGAAGAGAAGAGCTGTTTGTGGCTCTCTGTGTCCCAGGTAAAGAATGGCAAAGTCTCCTCTGCTTGCTGGATGAAAGGAACAGAAACCCTCAAAATACACACAAGAGACCTCGAGCCAAGCTTCTCGGAGACAAAATGTCACCCTCAGGGAAGGTCAATGAAAAGCAAGCCACTAACCACTCTCACAGAGGAAATCAGCCTTGCAGCTGTCAGCAAACCAAACCCTCTGTGCAAAAGCAACTTGGGAAAGCCACAAAGGCATACTTTGGCGTACTTTGTGCGCCAAAGCTACACAACAAACTCAGGGAGGGACTTGGCTTGAAAATGTTTATCAGAACACGCACTGCTTCTTTGCCAACCGAGAAGAAACACACACACACGCCTCTTTCAGCTCCAACTCCTGGGGCAATATTTTCTTTTTAGACTTTTTTTTTAATATTATTATTACCGTGACGCTCCCTCCTTTCATTCAGGAGCTTAAGGCAGGCCGATGATAGCATTTCCTCCTGCAATTTATTTATTTTTTCATCTCCACCCCAAACATCCTGTCAGATAAGTTGGCTCGGCTGGCAGCAAAACTGCCAAACTTGCTGAGTTTTGAGGATGAAGCTGACAAGGAAAAACCGACCCCCCTCCCCCTATTTAGAGTCTACCACTTAATCATTACACTGCCCTGTTCCCCCCCCCCCCGTCCCCCTCCCCGCAGCAAAGAGAAGCGCAGATGGTCAAATCGACTTGTTGATCCCAAGGAAGAGAATATGTTTAACCTTGTTTCTATTCTGAAATTGCTTCCGGATTTGGGCGCTTGCGATGAAAATTAAATAAATAAACGAATGTTTGCTTTTGTTAACGAGAGAGGCTGATTGTTCTAGAAATGGCTTGTAGATAATGTGGTGTAAATGCAAAAAGTTGTGGCTGTAATGTTGTTATCTTCTGCTGAGCTAAAAGGAGTTGGATGTTGGTACTTTCTTCTTTCCTTGTCTCCCTTCACACTATCTCTCTTTTCCCCCTCTTCTTAGTTTTCCATTTCTTTTTTTTCTTCTTTCTATTTTATACTTTGATAAATTAAGGGGGAAAAACATTATACTGCCCCGGTTCTTCCTCTTGCTAGAGATTTGCAGCAAGACAGACAGAGATCACATGCATTCATTCGGGCATTGCTGAGGCCTGGAATTTCCATAGGGCATGAAGACAGAAACGCTTTGGTCTAGTGCAGTGTTTCTCAAACTTGATGACTTTAAGTCCTGTGGACTTCAACTCCCAGAATTCCCCAGCCAGCTATGCTGGCTGGGGGATTCTGGGAGTTGAAGTCCACAGGACTTAAAGTCACCAAGTTTGAGAAACACTGGTCTAGTGGTTAAGATATCAGGCTAGGAACCAACCAGGAGACATGAGTTCTAGTCCTGCCTTAGTCATGAAAGACAGCTGGGGAAGTTTGGGCCAATCACTAGGAGATGGTGAGTTCTAGTCCTGCTTTATGCATGAAAGCTGGCTGGGTGACTTTGGACCAATCACCAGGAGATGGTGAGTTCTAGCCCTGCCTTAGGTATGAAGTCAACTGGGTGACTTTGGTTCAATCACTGGGAGACTGTGAGTTCTAGCCCTACCTTAGGCACGAAGGTCAGCTGAGTAACTTTGAGTCGGTCCCTCTGTCTGAGCCCAACCTACCTCACCGGGTTGTTGTTGTGGGGGGAAATAGGAGGAGGAAGGAATATCAATTGTGTTTGCCGCCCTGAGTTATTTATAAAAAGAATAAAGACTGGGTCTAAAGGCAAATCTAGACAGCATCCTAAAAAACAGAGGCATCACCCTGCCAACAAAAGTGCATCTAGCCAAGGTTGTGGTTTTCCCAGTTGCCATGGATGGCTGTGAAGGTTGGCCCATAAGGAAGGCTGAGGGCCAAAGAATGGAGGCCTTTGAACTCTGGTGCTGGAGAAGACTCCTGCGAGTCCCTTGGACTGCAAGGCCATCCAACCGGTCAGTCCTAGAGGAGGTCAACCCTGACTGCTCTTTAGAAGGCCAGATCCTGAAGAGGAAACTCAAATACTTTGGCCACCTAATGAGAAGGAAGAAGGACTCCCTGGAGAAGAGCCTCATGCTGGGAAAGACTGAGGGCAAAAGAAGAAGGGGGCGGCAGAGAAGGAGGTGGCTGGATGGAGTCACCAAAGCAGTCGGCGTGAGCTTAAATGGACTCCAGAGGATGGTAGAGGACAGGAAAGCTTGGAGGAATGCAAGCATAGGAAGAACCCTACAGAAGCTGCCTTAAAGCTGATGCAACCCGGATCTCTGTTTTCCACATGCAATATCCTCCTGCGAAGGTCATTTGTGGAACATGTTGCAAGCCTCTTCTTGCTTCTAACACGCACAACAAGCTGGGCCACTTTGCAGGTGAGAAGCACTTCCTGTTAACTCCCGAGCCTAGAAACCTCTGTAGGAGCACAGCTGAATTGTAAAAATAAATAAATAAAACATCTAGGTTAATATAGCCTGGCTAGTTTTCCTTGAGGCTTCTGTGCCTACGCATAAAGCACCCTGAGCGAAGCCATCTTGGAGCTTCAGTGTTGCTACACTGGAGCTAAGAGACAGGGATGGGGGGAATTGAGATAGCTGGGGTTGTGTAGCCAAAATAAGATACTTTCTCTTAGGAACCAAGGCCATTCTCACACCTGGTCGGAGGAAGGAGGAGTGATGTCACCAGGCAACCAGACAGCGCCTTGATTCGACCATGTGACGGATTGTTTGGGGAGGGGGAAAACATTTTAATTAGGTGAAAACTGCGGGAACCTTCAGAGTTGGTTTTCACCAGCCTGTGCCAATATGACATATCCAATAAACCAGGGGTGTCCAAACTTGGCAACTTTAAGACTTGTGGACTTCAACTCCCAGAATTCCCCAGCCAGCCATGCTGGCTGGGGAATTCTGGGAGTTGAAGTCCACAAGTCTTAAAGTTGCCAAGTTTGGACAGCCCTGCAATAAATGCTTCGGGGGCAAAGTGCCAGCATTGTAGACAGGACGGGAAAGAGGAGCGCATAGGAGGTGGAAGGAGAGGGTAGGGATGATGGGCATGGGAGTAGGAGGAAGAAAGGCCCTTCTGAATGGCTCCCTGTCAGACAAACCCTTTGGGGCAAAATGCCAGGATTGTAGACGGGGCGGGAAAGAGGAGCACATGGGAAGGGGAAGGGACAAGGCAGAGATGATGGGCATGGGAGTAGGGGGAAGAACGTCCCCTCTCAATGGCTGACTGTCACACAAACGCTTCAATGTCTATAAATACCTGAGCAACGCCAGTTTATCAGCTAGTATCCAATAAAACTATTCTTTGAGGACTCTACCTGCCTCGGAATTTTGTTGCTGTGGGTATGTTATTTGGATCCTTGACAGCGCTTGTAAAAAATGAGTCATTTTCTACCTGGCAAGCAGGATCAATTGCAACGCTCTAAAACCGCTCTACCATTGTATCTCCTCTCTCCCTCCCTCACCAATTCTGAAGAGTCCTTATCTGACTTCATCAATACCCCCCCCCTCCCTTCAGGGCTGATTCAATCCAGGACTACCAGACCGCACAGTCATAATGGAAAGATCTCGCTACGACACGCACAGGAGTTGAATGTGTCACCCATTCCAGCTCGTTGTCAAACGATGGCTTGATCTTTAGATCATACCAATCTTTTAGCCCAAGGGGAAGGAAGACCCACTCACAAGGTTTGGCCATCAAAAGTTTAAAGAAAGTAAAAGAAGACAAAAGGAAAAAGGAACGAGACCAAAAAGAGAAGGAGCATTAGTTGCCCAACGACAACTAACAAAGAGGCATTCAAGATGGCAACAGCAAACAGGCCCAATATGAACCTGTTGCACCGCTACATTCCTCTAAGGCGGGGATGGCGAACCTATGGCCCGTGTGCCAGAGGTGACAGGCGGAGCCCTCTCTGCTGGCACAGGCGTCGTTGCCCCATGTCAGATCTTTGTGTCATTTCTTTTGTGAGCTTCTGTTTCCCTGCAAATGATGAAACAGAACTCACAAAACAAAAAGATCTTACCTCTTGCTGTGCTGCTGGTGTTGTGATGCCCCACCTCCTGCCAGCCAGCTGGTCTTTGGGTCTCTGCTGTGCATGTGCACATGCCCCCCAGAGGTGGTATTCAGCAGGTTCTGACCAGTTCTGGAGAACCGGTAGGGGAAATTTTGAGTACTTCGGAGAACGGTAAATACCACCTCTGGCTGGCCCCGCCCCTATCTATACTCTGCCTCCTGCGTCCCAGCTGATCGGGAGGGAATGGGGATTTTGCAGTATCTTTCTCCTGCCATGCCCACCAAGCCACACCATGCCCGCCAAGTCACGCCCACAGAACCGGTAGTAAAAACATTAAAATCCCACCACTGATGTCCATGCATGTGCGCATTCGTGCATGCGCACACACCTTTCAGTTTGGGCATGCACGTGTGCAGTTTGGATACTCCGTGCCTAAAAGTTTGCCATCACTGCTCTAAGTAATGAAGTGAAATTGCCAGGCTCAAATAACCAAGAGCATTGATTGATTTCAAAGTACGGAAGAGTTTATTACTGCTATCTCTACACATGGATTTAGTCAGCTAATGGCCAAAGCTAAATTGGCGCTAGATAAGGCTCAACGAATGTAGAGGTTGCTGGACTTGGGTCTCTTGTGGCAACGCAAGGACTCCAAACTGATAGCACCTTTAACTCCACCTCCCAGATCAGCCTCCTCCTACACAAATTGAAAAGCAACCCAATGAATAGTAAATAAAATAGCAAACAAACAAAAATATGCACAAATAAATAATGGCCACCTTTCATTTTAGGAAGGAATGCGCAACACGGGTCAAGATGGTAAATGAAAAAGTAATGGCACAAAGTCAAAAGGAATTGCTTTCTCTTTGGGGCAGTTAAGATGTCGTTGTTAGCTCTACCCCCACTCCCCAAAACATGTGCGTCTGACCAAGGCTGACTCAGCTAAAGGGGGGGGGGGAATACTTCCAAGCACAATGCAGAAGTGATGGTCATGAATTATCAGCATTTGCACAAGGCTTAAAATATGTTCAAAGCTCATCTTGTTGCCTCTTACCCTGCAAACTAGGTCAGCAATATTATCCCGAGCTTGCAGAGGGGAAACTTAAAACGTAGACAAAGCTATGTGATTAAGGGCCAAACTAGATTAACTTGCTACATCTGGGCCTTATTTTTTTCTCCCTCCAAGGAACTTAAGGTTGAGCAGCTGTCTGGTGCAGCTGTTCTGTCAGGGGGAGAAGATTAATGGTCAAGAGTGGTGAAGCCAAGTCTCCCCAAGGTTATAGGGGAAAGAGCCTCGTTTAAAGGTTGAGGCCCAGATAAATTATCATCCTAAACCAAAGTTTACCTCCCCTTGCTCCAGACCTTAAAGTCAAACCTGGGAATAAACTCGTGATATATCACCATGCAGTGACTCAGGGGCTAAGACGCTGAGCTTTTTGATCAGAAAGGTCGGCGGTTCGAATCACTAGCACCGTGTAACTGCGTGAGTTCCTGTTACTTGTCCCAGCTTCTGCCAACCTAGCAGTTCGAAAGCATGTAAAAAATGCAAGTAGAAAAATAGGAACCACCTTTGATGGGAAGGTAATAGCGTTCTGTGCGCCTTCGACGTTTCGTCAGGCCGGCCACATGACCACGGAGACGTCTTCAGACAGCGCTGGCTCTTGGGCTTTGAAACAGAGATGAGCACCGCCCCCTAGAGTCAGGAACGACTAGCACATATGTATAAGGGGAACCTTCACCTTTTTATATTCTAATTATTCGAAGAGTGAAATACAGCAGTTATGGTGAAATAGTTTGGAAGTGTGGATGAAGAATATACATGAATATATATGTATGTATGTATGTATGTATGTATGTATGTATGTATGCATATATATTCATAATGACGATGATGTTTGTATGCTTGTATGCTAACATCATGGACACCTAGAGAGAGCACTGCTCAACATAGAAAGGAAATGTATGATATAAAACAATAAAAATAAGTTTTTTAAAAAAGGAATACTAGTGTAGCTTCTGCGCACAAGGAAGAATTTCTACCCCATTTGCAAACCACTAACAGAAATGGAAAAGCAAAAGCTCTCTACTATGAAATAAAGAGAAAGAGAGCACTTGTCCCTTGAAACAAACTACTCAGAAGATGCAAAATGAAGAAAAGGGAATAGGAAAGAATAAGCATAAAATTATAACAGGGTTTGTTGTGGGAATACCATCCCGAAGATACACCCGTTCAGATTTGAAAAAAGATAACCACAATAAAAGAAAAGGGAAGGAAGAGAGGAGGAGAGGAGAAGAGAGGGAAGGGGAGAGAAGGAAGAAAGGGGAAAGGAGAGGAAAGAGGGAAGGGATAGGAAAAAAAGGAGAGAGGGTAGGAAGGGGAAGAGGAAGAGGGGAGTAGGGGAGAGACAAGGGAAGAAGGAAAGGGAAAGGAGAGGAGGAAGGAAGGAAGGAGAAAAGGGAAGGAGGGTGAAAAGAAGAGGAAAAAAATAGGGTGGTGATAATACAAAATAGATGTATGGGATGGTAAGCAAAACAACTCGGAATCTATATTTTAACCTTTTTTATGGAAAAACAAATATGTAAACGTGATAAAGATAAATAAGAATGATAACTATGCAAATATATACCCGTAACTATAAATAAGAGAATAAAAATAAAAGACTTTTTTTTTAAAAAAGAAAGAAGATCCAAAATTTGAGCTACAGTTGTCTTATAGAATTCATAGCATAACACAGAAGGCCAAAGTAGAAGCTTTCACTCTGCTGATAATCTAAATCCAAGATCCTTCTTTCTTTAAACGCGGCATTTCAAATTCCGCCCCGTGGTTTACATAAGCCTTGGGAAGTTTTCCCTAAACAAAAGTTCTCTTGTCTTTTTATCTGATCCTCGCAAAAACCCCAGTCTCCTAGAAGAATACCTGATAAACATTATGTTTGCTCTTTCCTTAGCCACCCGATTTGGTCCTTCTGCTCCAAACATTCCTAGCGTTATTTTATTTTTTTTAAATTGCAAAAGAAATGGCGTTCAGCTGGGGAACAGATTTCCGACAAACACAGACGTTGGACAACCGTGGAAAACTGCAATTCCGACAACTCGGTGTTTGGTGCGCCAATGGCTTTCTTCTCACAAACGTTTATGAAAATTAAGAGAGAGCCAGTTTGGCATAGTAGTGAAGGCGCTGGCCCAGAAACTGGGAGACTGAGTTCTCGTCCCGGGTGTGAAAGCAGGCTGGGTGATTTGCAACCAAACACCAGGGGACTGTGAATTCTAGTCCTGCCTTAGGCATGAAAGCCAGCTGGGTGACTTTGGGCCAATCACCAGGAGACTGTGAGTTCCAGTCCAGCCTTAGGCAGGAAAGCCAACTGGGTGGCCTCGAGCCAATTACTCCCTTTCAGCCCCTCACAGGGTTGTTGTGGAGAAAACAATACAATACAATACAATAGTAGAGTTGGAAGGGACCTTGGAGGTCTTCTAGTCCAACCCTCTGCCTAGGCAGGAAACCCTATACCGTTTCAGACAAATGGCTATCCAACATCTTCTTAAAGACTTCCAGTGTTGGGGCATTCACAACTTCTGGAGGCAACTTCTGTTCCACTGATTAATTGTTCTCACTGTCAGGAAATTTCTCCTCAGTTCTAAGTTGCTTCTCTCCTTGATTAGTTTTCACCCATTGCTTCTTGTTCTACCCTCAGGTGCCTTGGAGAATAGTTTGACTCCCTCTTCTTTGTGGCAACCCCTGAGATATTGGAAGACTGCTATCATGTCTCCCCTCGTCCTTCTTTTCATCCAACTAGACATACCCAGTTCCTGCAACCGTTCTTCATATGTTTTAGTCTCCAGTCCCCTAATCATCTTTGTTGCTCTTCTCTGCACTCTTTCTAGAGTCTCCACATCTTTTTTACATCGTGGCGACCAGAACTGAATGCAGTATTCCAAGTGTGGCCTTACCAAGGCATTATAAAGTGGTATTAACACTTCACTTGCTCTTGATTCTATCCCTCTGTTTATGTAGCCTAGAACTGGGTTGGCTTTTTTGGCGGTTGCTGCACACTGCTGGCTCATATTTAAATGGTTGTCCACTAGGACTCCAAGAGGCAGGAGTATTAGGTACATTTACTGCTTTGTGTTGTAGGAAGTTAGCACCCACCCCTCTCCTAGAAAAATGAAATATTCTAGGAAATATTAAAAAGGCAGAATGTTATATTTCCTTGGATGAGAAAAGGAGAAACATGTTTTTAAAGACAAAGCAGTTTCCTGCAGCTCCCTGCCGTCCCCTCCCCCTCTTCAGCTCCAGGGTGATGGGATTAAGACATGGTCCTCAACTCCGTTTTTCCAACTTTAACACACAATCAGTAACCAGATCTTGGATTACAAACACTTTGGTTTTCCTTGTCCGTGACCATGAGGTGTGACTCACAAAACCCATTGCAATTAACATTGATTTATTATTTTTAGTCAAAGGAAACATGTGGAATAGCACTAACATATTCTTTGTTAAAAAGGAAGAAAACAAGAATCTCCAATCCCAATTGTACCATCTATTCCATAGGTGGTATAATGGGCTTGAAAAGAGATGCAAAATCAATGCATAATGAATAGATAGAAAATATAATAACCGGAGATGGTATACATTCAGACAGTAATGTGTGTGTGTGTGTGTGTGTGTGTGTGTGTGTGTGTGTGTGTGTGTATGTATGTATGTATGTGTGTATTGTAAAAATAAGAAATTATGAAACAAAGAGGAATATGTATAAGACAATATTTTGTAGAATGGAAAACCCGAAATTAGAAAAAAGATAACGGAAAATTGTAAACGTGTAATTGTGATTTTAATGTTTGGAAAAGGTTGAATAAAAATAATTTAAAAAAATAAGAATCTTCAACGCCTCCAAATGATAAATCCCCACCATGCAAACCTTCTGTTTGATGCGTCCCACAACATAGACTCAAACCTCCCCCAAGAAACGTGATTGGAGTTCATCGGCTAACCCCTGGTTGCCTAAGACTGCTGCAGCTGCAACTTACAACATCTGGAATAGTCATCAGATACAGACCGAGAACAGTAAACAAAGCAACCAAACAGGAGATAGAAACATCTGTAGCTGTATTCAGACTCTACAAATCAAGCACAAACTCCCCATAATCGGCTGAAAAATTACAGAGAGCATTGAAGCCCTCCAATTAAAATCAGAACGGAGAGGAAGCCTCTTGACAAATTCAAGAAGATTCTGCGGCTATGGAGGAGAAACCACTCCATTTTGAAACCCACAGCTCTCTGGCCTCCAAGTATCCTGTTGTCCTGACCTAGGGTAAAAGATAAAGCTTCCCCTGCATATGTGTGCTAGTTGTTCCCGACTCTAGGGGGAGATGTTCATCTCCATTTCAAAGCTGAAGAGCCAGCGCTGTCCAAAGACGTCTCCGTGGTCATGTGGCCGACAGGACTCAACACCAAAGGTGCACAGAACGCTGTTACCTTCCCACCTAAGGTGGTTCCTATTTTTCTACTTGCATTTTTACGTGCTTTCAAACGGCTAGGTTGGCAGAAGCTGGGACAAGTAAAGGGAGCTCACTCTGTTACACAGCGCTAGGGATTCAAGCTGCTGAGGTGGCTGCCTCTGCTTGTTAAGGCCCTCAGTTCTAAAGGCCACCTCACACCTCCTGATTCATGTTTCCTATACGTGCCTGTGTTGACCTTCAGATATACAAGGTGGGCCAGGAGCCTTCTTGGAACAATCTACAACACAGTCCTTTTAACAGTTCCAAGAAGATTCCACACCCATTTGCACCACTCAGGTGACCCTGGGGGCACAGATAAACCTCCAGGTGGCCTCAACAACTCTCTAAAAGGATGCAAATGACCAGCTGTCTGCAAGGAGTACAAATCCTTCCATTCCCCACCATCCAGTCAGAGTGGAAGAAGCTTCTTAGATGGGAAGCAAAACGTCTTCAAATAAAAACCGGAAAGTCCAGTTGCCTCTTGAAAAAGCACCTTTGGCAGGACAATGACATGTTAGGACAAAACAGGTTATCAGCTCAGGATGAGAAGCCACGAAGCATCTCCACCACAAAACGAGGCCCAATTATTCCCTGGATTAAGTAGCTGTTTGGGGGGGGGGGGGGGGGAAAGAGTCTTAATCTAGTTGACATCTGAGCAAGCGATCCGTCCTTGAAGCTATTTTGCAAATCTGCTAGATTGCATTTCGAAGGGTGAGATGGACAATATGCAGCCCAGTTCGCTGCTATTAATAAATGTCTTGCCTCATTAGATGAACAGAACATCCTCGGCGTACTAATTATTCCTCAAATCTAACCTCATTCTATCTCGTCTTACTTTAAAGGCATTTTATATTTTAGGATGTCGAACCCGACAGAAGCCATACGAGTCCCCAAAGCTGAACTGAACTTTGATGTTTTATAACTTGGGCCTTGTTCTTTTCATTGATGAATCTTGCAACAGAGTCACACCTGTATCGTTGTGGTTTTGTTTGAAAGTCCCTATCAAAAAAATGGACACATGATTGCATTAGTTAAAACATTAACGAACTGATCCAACTTTTCCAATCTGAATAGGGATAGATCAGACACCCAGGCCTTGCTTAACAATGGAGACCGAGTGGAGCAAGTGGCCAGTTTTAACTTTCTGGGTGTTATCATAAAAGAGGGGTGCTCATATTGCAGCACTGGTCAAAAGGGCCCAGCAGAGATGATACTATCTGGGACTTCTCAGGAAACAACAACTGCATGAAAAAACTGCCCCGTGACCGCCTACCGCTGCACCATAGAGAATATTTTAACTTACTGCGCCTGTTTCTGGTTTAACAATTGCACAGTGGCAGATAGCATGGCGCTCCAGAGGGTCAACGTCATTTCCCAGAGGATCATTAGTTGCCCTCTCCCCTCTTTGGAAGAGCTTTAGAGCTCCCACTGCCTTAAGAAAGTTCAAAACATTGTTAAAGATCCATCTCATCCTGGGCACCCTTTTTTTTTTTTGAACTATTACCATCTGGCAGACGGTACAGGACAATAAAAACAAGGACAAAGAGGTAGGAAAAACAGCTTCTATCCCAGGGCAGTAACTATACTGAATTCTATGGCATAGCGCAATATTAACACAACATTGGGTTTTCAATTTCAATTACCATATTTTTTGGAGTATAAGATGTACCGGAGTATAAGACGCACCAAGATTTTGAAGAGGTAATTTTTTTAAAAAAATAGTTTTTTGCACTCTGCAGGCCTCCCGAATCCTTTGCGCGCCTCATATTTTGTGCCTGGGGGCTGGGGAGGGCAAAAACTGGGTGTGCAGAGGCCAAAAGCTATTTTTCTCTTGTTTTCCTCTTCGACATCTAGGTGCATCTTATAGTCAGAGAAATACGGTATAACCATGGCAGCATCTCCAATCCCGTGATCAAAACTCAGGGGTTTGACAATGAATATGTGTTTGCAATGGTTGCACCGTCCCTGGGATCCTGGGATCCCCACTTACGACCTTCCCAGGGGGATTCTGACAAGGGACCCATTGGTTTCCTTCACCATCATGTGTTTCGCTTCACAAATGCGGTGATTCGCTTAACGACCTTGGCCAAGAGGGTTGTGAAATCGGGCCCAACTCATGAAGCACCCCCCCTCCCCTTGCCTTAGCTATGGAAATTCTAGCCCTCACGTTGTGGTTGTAACTCAAGGACTATCTTTTACCACGTTATGATTTATGATTGCCGCTATCTATTAAGGCATCAAAATAGGTCAGTGGAAAAAGGAACAGCAAAATATCACACCAGTGGGTGGAAGAAGAGAATATAATGAGTTTGAGGCCCAGGCAGCCAACTGCACAGATATGTAAACTATTTTACTGTGCTTTTTTTAAAAAATGGGGTTGGCCTCTAAACAATGGCTGAGAATGGGAAAGAACCTGAAATATTTTCCAAGGTCTTGGCTAGCCTCTTCTTAAAATCTGGAGAACGTACAGCATTAATACAAATTCTACTATTAAATCAAACAAATATAAATATACCGTATTTCCCCGAAAATAAGACAGGGTCTTATTTTCTCCCCCCTCGCCCCCGGAAATAAGCGCTTGGCCTTATTTTTGGGGAGGACTTATTATTTTTGAGGTGCAGGAGGCAGTGAGCATGGTCACCTCATGGCTGCTGCTGTGTTGCAATATTTTTTGGGAGGGCTTATCTTAGCAAATGCGCTCAAAAGCCCCCTTGGGCTTACTATCCGGGGAGGTTTTATTTTCAGGGAAAAAGGGTAGATATAATTTAATAGAGTTTGGAGGGACCTTGTAGGTCATCTAGTCCAGCCCCCCGCCCAAGCAGGAGACCCTACAGCATTCCCGACAGATGGCAGTCCAGCGTCTTCTTGAAAGCTTCCAGTGATGAAGCTCCCACAACTTCTGAAGGCAACTTCTGTTCCCTTTGTTGCTTGCTCTCTCTGTCAGAAAATTTCTCCTTATTTCCAGGTTGAATCTCTCCTTCATCAGTTTCCATCCATTAATGAGTCGGTGGTTTAAAAATTACTCTGGGTATAACATCCCCAAGGTTAGTGAGTAGATAGTTATTCCTTGACTTATGACCACAATTGACCCCAAATCTACACTGCTGAGCGAGACATTCGTTAAGTGAGTTTTGCCTTGTTTTATGACCTTTCTCGCCGCGTTTTTTAAGTGAGTCACTGAAATTGCTAAGTTAGTGATACAGTTGTTAAGTGAAGCTGGCTTCCCCCCACTGTCTTCACTTGTCAGAAGGTCACAAAAGGGGACCATGACCCCGGAACTCTGCAACTGTCATAAATATGAGTCAGCTGTCAAGCATCTGATTTTGATCATGTGTCTGTATGGATGCTGCAGTTGGACGTAAGTGTGAAAAAGGGTCATAAGTCGCTTTTTTCCCATGCCGTTGTAAACTTCAAACATTCACTAAATGAAATGCTGTAAGTGGAGGGCTATCTGTAGTAGATCCCGACAGACCAGTCGCAGAAGATAAAAAGCAAATGAAAATTTACTCTTTCCCCAGCCGTTTCCTACTTTAATTTCACTGGAAGCTGAAAGGCAAAGAATACTTCCGTTCACCCACATCAAATTCCCAATTGTCATCATCCAAAATCTATATTACAGTAAGAAGGCTTCCCGAGAGAAGTAGGTACTCAGATACTACTAATACAGAGAGATACAATCAAGATCAAGGGAGGTAATAATACCACTCTATAAAGCCCTAGTAAGAACACACCTAGAATATTGCATCCAATTTTGGTCACCACAAAGAGAGTCTCCCAAAGATGTTGAGACTCTAGAAAGAGTACAGAGAAGAGGAACCAAGATGGTTAGGGGACTGGAGGTTAAAACATATGAAGAACGGTTGCAGGAACTGGGCATGGTTAGTCTAGGGAAGAGAAGGACCAGGGGAGACAGGATAGCAGTCTTCCAATGTTTGAGGGGCTGCCCCAGAGAGGAGGGAGTCAAGCTATTTTCCAAGGCACCGGAAGGCCAGACAAGGAATAATGGATGGAAACTGACCAAGGAGAGATTCAACCTGGAAATAAGGAGGGATTTTCTGACAGTGAGAACAATCAATCCATGGAACAGAAGTTGCCTTCGGAAGTTTTGGGAGCTTCATCCCTGGAGGCTTTCAAGAAGAGTCTGGATTGCCATCTGTCAGAAATGGTGTAGGGTTTCCTGCATGGGCTGGGGGTTGGACTAGATGACCTCCAAGGCCCCTTCCAACTCTGTTGAACTGTTAAGTCAAAACCACCAAACCGGGGGGGGGGGACCCCCTCAAGCTTTTGAAATTTCCAAATATTCATCAGGCAAGTGTGAAAATGGAAGGAGTTGATCACCGGCGCTGGAGGAAACACAGAAACAAACATTTACTTCTGTCGGCTTCTTCTTTTTTTCCCTGATTCCATTAGAACTCTTGATTCTGAGATGATGACTCGGCAGAATTTGTGACTAACGCACATCCGCAGCTTCCTTTTCCTTTCGCCATTTCATCTGCCTTTTCAGACCCCTTGCCTGATGAAGCAATCTAGGCCCCTTGGAAGCTTGCTCAGTTCCATTAACCAGTGGAACGACTCACCTACAGAAATTGTGGGTGCTCCAAAAAGGGGGCAGCCATTTGTCTGAAATGATATAGACTAGAGTTTCCTGCTTCAGCAGTGGATTGGACTAGAAGACCTCCAAGGTCCCTTCCAGTTCTGTTATTCTGATAAAGAGAAGGAGTAGAAGTGATATACCACTTTATAAGGCCTTGGTAAGGCCACACTTGGAATACTGCATTCAGTTTTGGTTGCCACAATGTAGAAAAGATGTGGAGACTCTGGAAAGAGTGCAGAGAAGAGCAACAAAGAGGATTAGGGGACTGGAGACTAAAACATATGAAGAACGGTTGCTGGAACTGGGTATGTCTAGTTGAATGAAAAGAAGGATTAGGGGACCCATAATAGCAGTCTTCCAATATCTCAGGGCCTGCCCCAAAGAAGAGGGAGTCAAGCTATTCTCCAAGGCACCTGAGGGTAGAACAAGAAGCAATGGGTGGAAACTAATCCAGGAGAGAAGCAACTTAGAACTAAGGAGAAATTTCCTGACAGTTAGAACAATTCATCAGTGGAACAGAAGTTGCCTCCAGAAGTTGTGAATGCCCCAACACTGGAAGTCTTTAAGAAGATGTTGGATAGCCATTTGTCTGAAACGGTACAGGGTTTCCTGCTTAGGCAGGGGGTTGGACTAGAAGACCTCCAAGGTCCCTTCCAACTGTGCTATTGTATTTATTTTATATGATATCTCAGGGGCTAACTAATTCAGCCATTTGTCTGAATGGTAAAGGGTCTCCAGCTTGATCAGGGGGTTGGTCTAGAAGACCTCCAAGGTCCCTTCCAAGTCCGTTATTCTGCTTCTTGTGACTTTTGAGGTGGTGGGATCTAACCATCCAACAATTCTCACAGACTAGCATGGTGGCCAACGGGGATGTCTTCCCTAACCTCTGAATTAGCTGCAAAATAATTCTCCCTGTAACAGAATCTTTAAAACTCTTGCTGCGGACCCAGGACCACTAATGAGGTTTGCAGACAAGGTACACAAAACTTGATTAATCTCTAAGTGGATTGTGTTCATAATTTTATGGGGGTGGTGGGAGGGAGGAAATATTAATCTCAGAGGGAGAGGGGAAGTTAGAAAATATGAAATATAAATAAATAAACTTTCCTTGAACTTCTTGCAAAGGCTGGGAGTCACTTTTTTAAATATTCTGAGGTTTTTTTTCTTTTTCTAGTTTGACTTTTTCTATTTTCTTTTCCTTTTTTTGCACTTGGGGTTTCTTTTCTCTCTTTCTCTGCTTTCCTTCCTTCCTTCCTTCTCCTTGGATTCTGTTTCTTTCTGCTTTCTTCTTCGTTTGGTTTTGTGCTATTTCGGAGCCTTGTTGAAACCCTTAACGAAACACTTTTTTTAACAAAATCCTAAGTGAAACTCTTCATATGTTCACTACATCCGAGGTTAACGGAAGCGGAGTGGATGGCTTTGTTTGGGACACGATCACTTTCAGTTCTACCACCTGCATTGGTCAAACAAGACCTTTTTTTTAAAAAAAAAAGTATGCTCCTGTGCCTTAAATGACACCTGGGTGCTGTTTGCTGGATAAAATTAATGATGCCAAAGGTTAGCATTTAAGTTCTTCTGAAAGATGTTTTAGAACGGCATAACCGGTTTTCCCAGTTGCAACGGATGGCTGTGAAAGTTGGACCATAAGAAAGGCTGCGCGCCAAACAATTGGGGCTTTTGAACTCTGATGCTGGAGAAGACTCCCGCGAGTCCCTTGGACTGCAAGACGATCCAACCGGTCAGACCTAGAGGAGATCAACCCTGACTGCTCTTTAGAAGGCCAGATCCTGAAGAGGAATCTCAAAGACTTTGGCCACCTAATGAGAAGGAAGGACTCACTGGAAAAAAAAACCTCATGCTGGGAACGATGGACGGCAAAAGAAGCAGGACTGCAAAACGATCCAACCAGTCAGTCCTAGAGAAGATCAACCCTGACTGCTCTTTAGAAGGCCAGATCCTGAAGAGGAATCTCAAAGACTTTGGCCACCTAATGAGAAGGAAGAACTCCCTGGAGAAGAGCCTGATGCTGGGAAAGATGGAGGGCAAAAGAAGAAGGGGACGACAGAGAAGGAGGTGGCTGGATGGAGTCGCCGAAGCAGCAGGTGTGAGCTTAAATGGACTCCAGAGGATGGTAGAGGACAGGAAGGCCTGGAGGAATGTTGTCCATGGGGTGGCAATGGATTGGACACAACTACGCAAATAACAACAACAAACCGGTTTTTCCCCTTACAATCCACTTATTTTCCCTTGACACTTGACTGGGTCTAATATCATTCCTGAGCTGCCCTACCTACCGCTGGAGAGAAGGATGGGGAAAGGCCTGTAGGAAAAACACAGGCTTGCCAAGCAAAAAAAAAAAAAAAAAATCCCCATCAAGGCCAGCAAGCCTGAAACACTGGAAACCAGCAATTCCAACTCTGCTGGCCTTTAGGACTACATTTCCCAGCATTCCTCCGCAGCCTCACCAACCCACCCTGGGTGCTTGGGCAGGTTGGGAAGCCGAGTTCCAACACACAGCAGAGGGCACCGGCTGGAAAAGCTGGCGTAGGAGGCGATGCCCAGCGAAGGGGAGGAGAGGGACCGACTCCCCCGCCGGGAGAAAACGCTGGTGCCACCCTCTCCTCGCAGGGGAGACCTTGCCCATTCTCCCAAAAGTGGAGGCGATGGACCCTTGCAGGGGTGCCAGACAAGGACTGGCTTTTCCGGGAGCCAAGGATGCTCCTGGACCACAAACCCCCCCCATCACTCTCGGCCTGAAGGGCGGGGGCAGAGGGGGGAGCAACCCAGGTTAGATTCCAGTTGCGGGCTCAGTCCTGCTTATTACGGGCCGAGGTGGAGGGGAAAAGGAGACAAGGAGCCCAAGTGAAAAGCCAGATGAGAAATCGGCGAGGCACAGATGTTGGGAGCGCGCCTGCCCCTCGCCGCCGTGCTCTCCGCTGCCTCGCTCCGACCACCCGGCAAGCAGCTTGCTTGGCCGACTGCCGGGGCTGGGCGAGTCCATCGCTCGGCCTCTGCACTGCGGTGCAACAGAGCGCAGTCCAGCCCAGCCCATCTCCAGCCAGCGCGGCTCCCCTGGAAAAGCGCCCCGGCGGGCCAAAGGATGCTCAGCCCCTCTCCTCTCCAGAACCCCATCGCCCAGCCCGGAGAGCAGCTTCCCCTTGCCCCGCTGTCCGACAGGCAGGGCTGGACGAGAGCATCGCCCGGCCGGCTGGGGAGAACCAAGACCCCCGGGATGCGCGCTTTGCTTTGGCACGCGTGGCGGAGAGCGCCAGCCCAGCTCCGGGAGAGGCAAACCTGCGACCCCCCCTCTCCCCTCCAGCCCTCCCCTCCAAAAAGCAGATTCCCCCCCCCCACCTTCCCTCCCCTTCCCAGGCCTAACTCACGCTCGCGTTTTGGGGAAGCCCATGGAGAGCAGGATCTCCAGCGATGAGCCCCGCTTGATGGTCCCCGCTCGGCTCTGGCGGCTCCTCCACGGGGCCACTTGACTGTACAAGTCCTCCTTGGCAGCCATGGCCAACGGGCGGGGGGACGGTGGCAGGGGCACGGCTGCCCGGCCGGCGCTCACCCGACCATCACGCCCCCCCTTCCCTCCCAAGCCGGGCCAAAGCAAGCGGAGCCGCTCGCTGGGTTCCTCGCAGCTTAGATTGCGCCCTGGAAGGAACCGGCTGGCTTTTTGCAAAATCCCCGCGGTTGGCTGGGTGGGTGGTTGATGCGTGCCCGGCCAGGCCAGAGGATTGCGCGGCTCCTGTGGCAGCGGCAGCTTCCTGGGTAGATGGCGAAGGGAGCTGCCTTGCCCGGCCTTCCTCCTCTTCCTCCTCCTCCTCTTCCTGCTGGCTCTGCCTCCGCCAAGGTGGTGCCGGCAGCTGCTGACGCCCAGCGCCCTCGCCTCTTCCCCTCCCTCTCCTCCCTCGCCCCGCCCGGATGCTCAGGTCCCGAGCCGACCAATCCACGGGCGTCCTCCTCCTCCCCCTCCTTTCCTCGGGCAGCTCCCTCGTCCTTTGTTGCCCGCCTCCAACCCCCCCCCCCCAGTTTGGCCAACGGGAATTTCTGAATGGATCAAAGGCGAGCGCGTCAAAGCCGACTCGGCTACTCCATTTCCGCCTTGCTTCCGCCCCCACCCCCATCTTTGGCTTCCCTCTGCACGCATTTCTCTCCTCCCCCATCCCAATTCCTCCTCCCCCCTCCCCGCAATATTTCAAAAGAGGCAGAAGAACTCAAGAGCCGGTTCCGTCCACGCGCAAGTGTTACGCAAGGACCTTTGGCGATCGCCTTTGAGGAGCCTTTGATGGATTGCCGCAAGGCTGCATTGGATGACCCAATAGTCAAGTTTGGGATTTGTGCCAGGGGAAGAGTCTATTTATAGCTCAAGCTTGAACTGGGTGATCTTTGGAGCTGGTTTTCTCTTGAGCTGGGTGGTTTTCCAGATGTTTCGTGACCCATGGGATGATGTTACCAAGTTGGGTATTGCAACGTCTGCAAGAAAACAACCACAGATTCTCCTTGGATTACCAGATTACTAGATCTGGAAGGGGCCTTGTAGATCTTCTAATCCAACCCACACACCCATCACCCCCGCCTGTCCCACCCTGCTTTGCCCCACATGCTCGCCAAGCAAGGGGGAAAGTATCAGCCATTGCCTTATTCACACAACACGGAAAACCGTGAATTTAAGAGAGACATTCTTGGAATGAAATTTTATCTGTGTTCACTGAATCTGCAGTTTTCTTGGCACTGCTATGCTACAGAGCTGGTTTGTCTTTTTTTTTTTTCCTGGCTTGTGTCTGTACCCAGTTTACTTTTGTTGTTGTTAGTTGCGAAGTCATGTCCGACCCATCGCAACTCCATGGACAATGTTCCTCCAGGCCTTCCTGTCCTATACCATCCTCTGGAGTCCATTTGAGCTCACGCTGGCTGCTTCAGTGACTCCATCCAGCCACCTCATTCTCTGTCATCCCCTTCTTCTTTTGCCCTCCATCTTTCCCAGCATGAGGCTCTTCTCCAGGGAGTCCTTCTTCCTTCTCATTAGGTGGCCAAAGGATTTGAGTTTCCTCTTCAGGATCTGGCCTTCTAAAGAGCAGTCAGGGTGGATCTCCTCTAGGACTGACCAGTTGGATCTCTCTCCTTGCAGTTCAAGGGACTCGCAGGAGTCTTCTCCAGCACCAGAGTTCAAAGGCTTCCATTCTTGGGATGAAATTTGATCTGTGATGACTGAATCTGTGCATTTTTCTTGGCACTGCTATGCTACAGTTTGTCCTCCCCCCCCCCCCGTGATTTGGGCCTTTATCCATTTTACAGTTCTAGAATTCCCAGATCCCCTTCCAAACACCAACTAAAATGGTGCCCTCTTGAATCCCGCTCACCACTGAGGTGAACACAAGTTAACCAATCTCAGTTCTGGGAGTTGAGGTCCTTCGGCCTTGGAGTTGCCAATGTTGGAGACCCCTTGATTAGAGCATAATTTATCTATATAGTATTGCATTTGTAGAGTGGCTGCTATGCTTTTAAACCAATGTTTTTTCTAGCTTGCTCAATATCTGATCTCTGTGCTTCTGCAATGTTATCCTGCCTGACATTTAGATAGCACTATGGAGTTATGTAGCATTATGTAGGGACATGGGGGCCCAAGGGACGTGGTGGCTCAGTGGCTAAAACGCTGAGCTTGTCGATCAGAAAGTCGACAGTTTGGCGGTTTGAATCCCTAGCACCACGTAACGGAATGAGCTCCCGTTCCTTGTCCCAGCTTCTGCCAACCTAGCAGTTCAAAAGCACGTAAAAAATGAAAGTAGAAAAAATAGGAACCACCTTTGGTGGGAAGGTAACAGCGTTCTGTGCACCTTCGGCATTGAGTCATGCTGGCCACATGACCACGGAGACATCTTCAGACAGCGCTGGCTCTTCGGCTTTGAAACGGAGATGAGCACCGCCCCCTAGAGTCAGGAACGACTAGCACATATGTATAAGGGGAACCTTCACCTTTACCTTTATGTAGTTATATTCCAGGCAAATGGATTGTAATGTCAATTTTCCCCATTGTGTTTCCGTTGGGCAGATAGGCTACAGCAGAGCATTTGAATGTGTTTGTATATATACACAGCATCTCATTTTCCATAACAGATATGGGTGACTCTGGCCAGCCAAAGAATTTTCTCCTGTTCTCTCCTGCTTAAATGTTGCATATAATAAGTGTATACAACTGCAGGGGAAAAAAAGTTAACCAATCACATTTGAGCCCAGCAGACTTGAACTGAACCCAACACCCCATGGGTTGACGGTACCCTTCAAATCCAGGAGTTTGGGACTAACCACAGTCCAGTTAACTCTGCATAAGAGGGCCTTGCAAACACAGTGTAGGAAGTTGAAACCCTCCCCACTCCTAGAAAAGTGAAATACCCTGGGAAATATTGAAAAGGCAGAATATTATATTTCCCTGGATAAGAAATGGAGAAACATGTTTTTTGGGCAGGAAACAGACTCACTCTTAATAACCTTTGTCAATGGGCCATTACAAAAGCCTGAGCTAGTCTACTCTACTTAACAAAGGTAGGGTTAGCCTTCCACAGAAACTCACCACATGGCATCTGTGGTAACTCAACCAAGCTTGGGACTCAAAAGACACACAACCTACAAAGTTAGCTAAGACAGCCCCCCTCCCCCCCTGCCGCTGGGAGTCTGACAACCAATTAGAATGCATTTCTTACACAGGAACAGAAAACAGAGAGGTGGAGCCACACAGAGAGTATAAAAACCCAGGAACTCTCATTAAGCCCCCCTTCTCCCCCCTCTTTTCTTCTTCACCCAATATCTTGAAGCATGTGATCCCCTTTTTCTGCTCACGAGCTCAAGCCGTGTGGTCCTTCCCACCATTAAACCATCTTTCCAAGCAGCCTCCATGTTTCCAGTGTCTTTTCCCCCACTTGGAGCTGAACCCAGAAGGACGTTTCTTCCAACAATTGCTTAAGCAAACTACGATCACTCAACCTGTTGAGTCAGGCCAAAGATACTTTTCTCAATGGAGGCCAAGAGCAAGATGGCATCATTTCTCCTAGTCTAATATTGACAATTTACGCAAATGTTCCTTCAACATTGGATAGGGATTAGAGAAGGCGAGAGCTGAAGGATTCAAGAGATAGGTCTCTGTTCAACATCCATCTTCCCAGGCACTTAGCTTAGGTTTGAAGTTAGTCTTGTTATAACAACAACTACATGAAGGCAAAAATTCAGCATGTTACCACCAATAGCAAATGTCGCCTCTGTAATAAGAAAGATGAGACAGTCGACCATTTGATCAGTGGGTGCAGCAAAATTTCACAAACTGACTACCTACAATGCCATGACCGAGTTGCTAAGATCACTCACTGGAAATTGTGCCAGAAGTTTGGATTTGAGTACAGCAAAAACCACTGAGACCATCAGGTTGAGAAGGTTTTAGAGAATGAGAAAGTCAAGATCTTGTGGGACTTCAGAATCCAGACTGACAGGCACTTGGCCTACAACACACCTGACATAACAATAGTTGAAAAGAAAAAAAGTTTGGTTCATTGACATTGCAATACCTGGTGATGCACGAATTAAAGATAAACAGCAAGAAAAAAAATCACAAAGTACCGGGACTTGCAAATTGAACCCTTGAAAGACTGTTTGCCGGGTCTTTGCTGGATGTGAATGAGAGGAATTCACATCAGCTTCATAAAAAGGGGGTTTTGTCAGGACAAGGAGCCTGCTTCGTGATTTTGTGGAGCCTGGATCAAAACAGTTCCCTGTCAAGTCATGCTTTCCTCAAGTGTAGCTTCTGTGCACTAGGAAAAATTTCCGAAGTTTCAGTTCAAACAGAAAAAGTTTCCTGGAGGATAAGTGAAATATTTTTAAGAGGGGGGGGACCCAAGAATGTCTAGTTTTCTTTTGGAAAAGCATATTTGTTGCTCTTTTCTTCCCTTTAGAAAACAAGTCGTGTCATCCTTCAGACCTGAGCTCAAACTTGGGAAGCACTGCTGATGTGATCTAGTTGGATAATGAAACGTCTACAACAGGGGTGTCCAAACTTGGCAACTTTAAGACTTGTGGACTTCAACTCCCAGAATTCCCCAGCCTGGGGAATTCTGGGAGTTGAAGTCCACAAGTCTTAAAGTTGCCAAGTTTGAACACCCCTGGTCTACAAGACCTCTCAGATAGCAAAATCTCTGGGGTGGCTTCACCAACATCCCAACCACAGCATCACAAGGTCTTTGCTATTTGCCTAAAGCAAAGTTGCCCTTGGCAGGAGCAGGAAGTCTCTATAGCTCCAAATGGGTCCACTTTGAATGTCCTTCATGCTTTCCTCTTTTTCTTTCTCCTTCTCTTTTCTTTCCCATCGGCGATTTCCCCACCCCTTAGACTCCTTCTTCTGCCCCAGGCATTTCTTTTAGGCTAAGGGTCTCCTGCTCTATTTCTCCCTTCCTCAGAGCAGCAGGAAGATCAGCCCAACCTGCTCCCTCAGACCAGAAATGGTCAAAGCAAGTCAGCGGCAAAGATGGATCCGTCCTGAAAACATACGATCACCTCTTTGTACCTTTGTAGGGTTCATTCCATCCCTGGAGACTGGACAAGCCTTCTAAACATCCAGCTCTTCTTTCTCAGCTGATTGTTTTTCCAGATGAAGCAATAGATGCTAAATATTTGCTTTCTCCCAAGATCCTGGAGCTCCCTCTGGTGTCCGATGAAGCTCTTTCCAGTCCTTTTCCTGAAAGTTGTGCTAATGTGCAAATCATTTAGCAGATTTCCAACTCCAATCTGTACTTCCATCCATCCTTCCATCCTTCCTTCCATCTATCCTTCCATCCATCCATCCATCTATCCATCCATATCCTTCCTTCCATCCATCCATCCATCCCCATCCTTCCTTCCATTTATCCATCCATCCATCCATCCATCCCCATACTTCCTTCCATCCATCCATCCATTCCCATCCATTTTTATTTTATTTTATTTTAATCACTGCCAGTTTAATCTAGGTTATTTTGCATTTATAAAGAAATACACCAGTTGAAACATAATTAACATTCAAAATGCACTGAATTTTCAGTGCTCTATCTCTCTCCATGCCCCTCTTTCTCACACTGCCTCCTAGGACCTGTGTGTGTGTGTGTGTGTGTGTGTGTGTGTGTGTGTGTGTGCTAGTCGTTCCCGACTCTAGGGGGCGGTGCTCATCTCTGTTTCAAAGCCGAAGAGCCAGCGCTGTCCCAAGATGTCTCCATGGTCATGTGGCCAGCATGACTAAACGCCAAAGGCGCACGGAACGCTGTTACCTTCCCACCAAAAGTGGTTCCTATTTTTCTACTTGCATTTTTTACATGCTTTCGAACTGCTAGGTTGGCAGGAGCTGGGACAAGTAACGGGAGCTCACTCCGTTACGGGGCACTAGGGATTTGAACTGCCGAATTGCCAACCTCTCCGATTGACAAGCACAGTGTCTTAGCTATTGAGCCACCCTGTCCCTTTTATATATACCTTATATGAGCCAAAATATATATACCTTCATGAAAATAACATAGAAACTTCCAACAAACCAGATGTAAGGAGAAACAGTTCAAATGGAAATGGCACTCTTTATGTTGTTGTTAATTGTGAAGTCGTGTCCAATCCCAATCCATTGCAACCCCATGGACAACATTCCTCCAGGCCTTCCTGTCCTCTACCACCTCTTGAGTCCACTGAAGCTCACGCCGACTGCTTCGGTGACTCCATTCAGCCATCTCCTTCTCTGCCATCCCCTTCTTCTTCTTTTGCCCTCCATCTTTCCCAGCATGAGGCTCTTTTCCAGAGAGTCCTTCCTTCTCAAGACTCACCGCCTTGCAGTCCATGGGACTCGCAGGAGTCTTCTCCAGCACCAGAGTTCAAAGGCCTCCATTCTTTGGTGCTCAGCCTTCCTAATGGTCCAACTTTCACATTAGGTAGCCAAAGTATTTGAGTTTCATCCTCAGGATTCGGGTCTTCTAAAGAGCAGTCAGGGTTGATCTCTTCTAGGACTGACTGGTTTGATTGCCTTGCAGTCCAAGGGACTCGCAGAAGTCTTCTCCAGCACCATAGTTCTTGGTGAGGAAGAGCTAAAGAACCAGGGTACAAGCTGACACGAACGTATTCGCACAAATACACAAAAGAGAATTCAGAATTGCCCCTGGCAAACAGATCAGGACAGAAGGACTTCGGGGAACCTTTATCTTCATCCATCTTCAAAAAGCAGAATGTGCCACGGTCCCCTTTTACGCATCTCTGCCGTATCTGAAGGCTTTGACCCGTGTGTTTGGAGCTGAACCAGCTCAATTTGAAACCCGCCAGAAACGACAAAGAAAAACGAGGCATCCAGCTCTCCGGGCCTTGCATTAATTACTGGTATCCATGGTGATGGAAGAATTCTCGGAGCCCGGCTCCCAGACCGTCAGCACGGAAAACATAAGGCCAGCATGATAAAAGACCTATTGTGAGCATCAACTTCTTGTACCCCCAGTGAAAAAGAAACACGATGTTTCAGTCACCGCCCGGAGTGCCAACCTCTGATGGAATGAGGGCCGTACAGTCGCTTCCCCCGGGAAGTTCATGAAGAGGCCTCGTGTTTGGACAGTGACGTAACTCCCGCAGGCATGCTGTGAACTTCAATTGCTTTGCAAAAGCTCCCTGCAAAAGGTTTCTGTGTTTCTTGCACCCGTTCGTGGTAAGAGTTAGCATGGTTAAACAAGCAGGTGGCATGGGCGCTTTACTTCTCTTTAATTTACGGATAAACAGTTGGAAGGGACTTTGGAGGTCATCTAGTCCAACAAGCAGGAGACCCTACACCATTTTCTTCTCTTCTTGAAAGCCTCCAGTGATGAAGCTCCCATAACTTCCCAAGGCAACTTCTGTTCCATTGGTTGGTTGTTCTCATTGTCAGAAAATTCCTCCTTATTTCCAGGTTGAATCTCTCCTCGTTCAGTTTCCATCCATTATTCCTCGTCTGGCCTTCGGGTGCTTTGGAAAGTAGTTTGACCCCCTCTTCTCTGTGGTAGCCCCTCAAATATTGGAAGACTGCTATATCATGTCTCCCCTGGTCCTTCTCTTCACTAGACTAGCCATGCCCAGTTCCTGCAATCGTTCTTCATAAGTGTTACCTTTCAGTCCCCTTATCGTCTTTGTTGCTCTTCTCTGCACTTTTTCTAGAGTCTCAACATCTTTTTTATAGTGTGATGACTAAAACTGGATGCAGTACTCTAGGTGTGGTCTTACTAAGGCTTTATAAGGTGGTATTAGTACCTCCCTTGATCTTGATTGTATCCCTCTGTTAATGCAACTTAGGACTGCATCGGCTTTTTGGGTTGGCTGGCTCGTATTTAATTGGTTGTCCACTAAGACTCCAAGATCGTTTGTTTGTTTGTTTGATTATTTAAATTGATTTTTCTCTTAAATACATTTTTTGGTGCTTAATAAACATTGTGTTGTCTCGGCATTTAATTTGCTTAATAATACATATTTGCATTCTTACTCTCCACCCTTTTTTTTCAACCATTGGTCAAATAGTTTCTATGTTTCATAATATGCCATATCTTCTTTCTGCTTAATTTTCAATGTCAATCTATCTCTTTCTGCACAATTTAGTATCTTCCTGGCTATCTTTTCATCTCCTGGTGCATTTTCATTATTGCAATATTGTGCGAAGGTAATCCTCGCTGCTGTTAAGACATGTAATATTAAGTACATACTTTTCTTATCAATCTTTTTTTTGATATTATCCGTAATTTTAAAAAAGCAGGTTTAAAATCTACATGTTTCCCTATCATCTTTTCTAGCCACCTATGTCTCTTTGCCCGGTTTTTTTGCTTTGACGCAAGTCCACCACATATGATGAAATGTTCCCACTTTTTGGTTACATTTCCAACATCTGCTAGACTTATTTTTAAATGTTTTAAACTTCTCTTTAGTTTATTTGAAGGTTTATTGAGAGAAACATATCTGGGATTTCTTTTTTTAATTAAAAGGAATATCGATTATGGCAGGCTGTTTTTGCAAAATGTTTAGAGCAGGGGTGTCACTCGATTTCATTGAGGGCTGCATCAGGGTTGGGTTTGACCTTGGGGGCTACAGGTGGGCATGGCTAGGGTGGGCATAGCCAGCTCGATGTCACTCATGTTGGGGGCCCCTGTGGTGGCCCGAGCCTCTGCCAGCGGAAGAAATGTCCTTCTGGGTTCATTTCCAAGTGGGGAAAAAGACACTGGAACCATGGAGGCTGCTTGAAAAGATGGTTTAATGGTGGACAGGACCACGTGGTTTGAGGTCTTGGGGGAAAAATGATCATATGCTTCAAGATATTGGGTGAAGAAAAGAGGGGGGGAAAGGGGGGGGCTTGCTGAGAGTTCCTGAGTTTTTTATACTCTCTGCTTAAGTCCACCTCTCTGTTTCCTGTTCCTGAAATGCATTCTGATTGATTGTCAGGCTCCCAGGGGTGGGGGTGGGGTGGGTCTTAGCTAACTTTGTAGGTTGTGTTTTGAGTCTAACTTTGGTTGAGCACTACTTCTTCCCAGGCGCCCTGGGATGAGTTTCTGTGGAAGGCTAATCCTACCTTTGTTATGTAGAGTAGACTAGCTCAGGCTTTTGTGATGGCCCGTTGACAAAGGTTATTAAGAGTGAGTCTGTTTCCTGCCTAAAAACGTGTTTCTCCATTTCTTATCTAGAGACATATAATACTCTGCCTTTTCAATATTTCCCAGGATGTTTCATTTTTCTAGGAGAGGGGCGGGTTTTAACTTCCTGCAAGCGAAAACGGGCTCCCGAGCTCCCTTTTCGGCTGTGATGGCTTCCTGCGTCCCTCTGCCTGGTTGTTCAACGTACCTCATGACTTGCCTTTCAAAACCTATTTGACTCCCCTTGTTTGAACCCGTATCATCCTCTTCTCCTTCTCCTTCCGCTTCAGAATTCATCCATACTTTCCCCCTTCCTAATCCGCATTTTTTGCCTGAGCCTATTCTGTCTGCTTCTACTGAGAATTTAACCTATCCCCCCCCAAAAAAGACAGATGCTTCACAGCAGTCCTTTACAATGGCTTGGAAAACATGGCCCCAATGAATCCTTTTAAGGCGATGCTATCAAAAGACGGAGATGGTTTTTAGATCCACGTCTAGGTGAAAATTCCCTTCTAAACATTTCTTCCTGCTCATTTGTAGCTCTTCATGATCTCGGTGGAAATCGAAAGAACCTATTTTATTCTCTGGGTTACTTTGCTAGAGGTCTAGCCACTAGGGGGCACCATTGCATCACATTTCTGTGCACTGATTCTCCCCCCCCCCTCATGCACAATTTTTGTGTGTGTTTGTGTGTGTGTGAGCAGAAAAACAGTTGGGTAGGACACAAAGGACCTGGAAATCCCTCTTTCTTGATGCCCCTTAAAGGGAAGCCAAACGGAAGAAAAAAAATAGCCTTTTTCTATCTATCTTGAAATTTTTTCTCGATAGGGTCACACCAGAACAATCCAAGATTACAATGGTCCTTGATAGTGTTGGGGCCCGCCAGATTCAGACAGTGAGGAGGTTGGGGAGGAACATGGGGCAGTCCTGGAGTCTGGGGAAGGCTCTGATGAGGGCTCTGCGTCGGAGGCAGAGAGGGGGCCAGGGCCGTATGCCAGTTTTCAGCTGCCTTCAGAGTCAGACATCAGTGGGGCAGAAGAACAGCTGGAGCCTGTTCCCAGTGTGCCCATGCGCAGAGTTGCCAAGTGAAGGGAACAGCTAAGGAACAGGGGTCGACTTGGGAGGAAGGCCACAGGTGGAAGGTGAATGGCACTGTGAGAGACACAGGTAGTAGAGAGTTTGTAATAGCCCTTAGATCTATATACCACTTCACAGTACTTTATAACCCTCTAAGCGGTTTAGAGAGTTAGCTTATTGCCCCCAACGATCTGGGTCCTTGTTTTATTGACCTTGGAAGAATGGAAGTCTGAATCAACCTTGAACTGATCAGGATCGAACTCCTGGATGTGGGCAGAGTTAGCCTGCAATTCCTTCCTTCCTTCCTTCCTTCCTTCCTTCCTTCCTTCCTTCCTTCCTTCCTTCCTTCCTCCCTCCCTCCCTCCCTCCCTCCCTCCCTCCCTCCCTTCCTCCCTTCCCACTTAGCAATAGCAGTTAGACTTATATACCACTTCACAGTGCTTTATAGCCCTCTCTAAGCGGCTTATAAAGTCAGCTGTAAAGCACTGTGAAGCGGTATATAAATCTAAGGGCTATCGCTATCTCTCTACTACCTGTATCTTTCCCAGGCCTATTTAACCAACCAAACCGGGATGGCAGGAACCTAATTTTAATTTATTTGTTGGTTGATAAGGGAAGCTATCCAAAGAGGGCTGTAATATGCACCCACCTGATGGGCTTCTCTTTTCTGATGATGCGTTTTGATGAGCAAAAAAGAGGGCAGATGTTGAAATAATAATTTAAACACACACATACACAAACCCCCGCAAAGAAGACACTTTAATGAGCAATTGCCATTCCTTTCTCCCCCCCTCCACTTCCGGGTTGAACCTTGTCATGTTTCGGGAAAGGGAGAAGAAAAGGGGGGACGGAGACTCCTTGAGGGATGTCAAGCGGGAGGCTCATTAGGGCCCGCGATACCCTTCCAGCCGCCCCGTTGTCAGCTCTTAAAAATAATTGGGCGCTGTGTGTTTTGCGCAAAGCTTTCCAAAGAACGAGAGAAGGAGGAGCCGCCGCGCAGGTTTGCTTGGATGGAACAAAGGAGGGTGAGAAATGCATCAGTATGCAAACGCTCACCTCCAGCTTCGTCTTAAAGGAAGGGGGGGCGATTCAGACGTTGGGGATGGGGTGGGTGGGCGCTCCCAAGGAGGGAAGGGATGCGGGAGCTTGACTTCTGCAGTTTTCCCCAAACGCTTCATGGAAACTTTCTCATGCGTAAAAAGGTAAACCTTCTCCGCAACCTTTTCAGACAACGCTGGGGGATGAGGTCACCTGCTTTCCTCCCCCCCTCCCACCCCAAACGTTTCAAACAGGGGCAGATGAAATGGGAAGCCAACACCCCCACCGGTGATGGGGGAGGGGTGGAAGGCGAGCCTTTTCCCACGTGTGTCGAAAACTCATAATTGGATGAAAAGGCAGATCAGTCTAGTGCGTAACGGTGGATAAAGCGCGCTTGCCAGGGATTGTCCCCTTCTTCCCTTTTGTCTCATTGATCAAACTCCCTGGATTACAAGGCGGCTGGGTTTTTTTTTGGGTGGGGAGAGGGGGGTCGTTTTGGTGCCCCTCGGTTGGATCTCATTAAGGGGCCCTCTTTGGGGGGAAGAACAAGTCTAGGCTTTTTTTTAAAAAAAACTTTGATCTGAAGAAGGCGGAGAAGAAAAGATCGGAAATTGCTGCAGACTGCAGGAGAGGTTTGATTAGCGACTGCGGATAGATAAATTTTTCTGCTTGGGTTGGGAAGAATTGGAACTTTGGAAGCATCCCGAACAAAAGAAAGAGGAAGACAGCTCCTGTGAGGTTGTGTTTGGCAAGTTGCCGTTGTCTGGTGTTTGGCAAGGTGTGCGTCTACACAACAAGACTAGCTCCCACAGCCTGAATGAACCTTGAACCCTAAATGTGGCCGACATGTTTTGGTGCTAGAGATGGAAGGGAAAGGGATGGCCACCAAGAAATGAAAAGAAGAACACACAAAACACAGAGCTGGAAATGCAATGTTTTTCATTTTAATCCCGGCCCTTTTTCAGTTTAACTTTTGCCTTCAAGTAGGCCTCAAGCTATGACCGCAATTGAGCCCAACATTCTTGTCACAGTTGTGGCCCGTCATGAATCCCTGAGTGTCCACAAGAGATCTATGTAAGTCCAGCCCACCTTAAATCCCTTTTAACTCCTGCTAATTTCCTTTGGCCGTTAGTAGTTCAGATTCTTGTAGAGAACTTTAAGCTTGCAATAAATCTTGAGACATATTTGAACTGATTGGATCTCCTGATTTCCTTGCTTCTTGTGCCACAACCATCATCGGGCGTTGCCGATCATGTTGGCAATCCTATTTTTTATCAGCCGCTGCATGAAGTGGCCAGGCCGATATCTTTCAGACACTGCAATACTTGGCAAGAATGCAGGAATGAACTAAGTGTCTCCTGCAAACTCCACTCCCCTTTCGCTCCTCTTTTATTCCCTATGGGAGGGGCCATTCACAGTTCACCTGTGGCTTTACTCCCAAGTTGACCCTTGTTCTTTAGCTGTTCCCTTCGTCTGGCAACTCTGTGCATGCGCACACTGGGAACAGGCTCCAGCTGTTCTTCTGTCTCACTGATGTCTGACTCCGAAGGCAGCTGATAACTGTCAAATGGCTCTGGGCCCATCTCTGCCTCCAACAGAGTCCACACCAGAGCCTTCCGCAGACTCCAGGACTGGCCCATGTTCCTTCCCAACCTCCTCACTCTCCGAATCTGCTGCCAGCTCCACTGGCCACTGGTGGGTGCTCCCTGACAAATGAGGTTGACTGACCTGCCATTAGAAAGAGATATTGTGCCATGTCTGGTGCCCTGAACCTTTTTTTTAATGTTCTAGATCTATCTATGTGTGAATATCTACGTTTTTGCACATTAATCGCTAGGAGAACTTTTGCAACAAGTTGGATGGAACCATTTGCGCATAAATAAAATGCATCCATTTTTCCACGGGTCCTTCAGGCTTGCCTTTCCCCAAGCGCCTGAGCCTGTGTTTGTGTCTCTATGCAGGCTTACGGTTCTGGTAAGAACTTGAGTGAGAGCATCCTGTTGCATTGTGGAGTGGGGGGAAAAAGCGATTTCCTGCGATAGGGAGGGATTTTGCAGTAGGAAGCGTGTGGCACAGGCCCAGATCAAAGGTGCTAATCAGTTTTGTGTATATTCATATTGCAGGAAGTTCCCCGGACTGTGTTTTGACAGAGCAAACTGTAGGTGGGGGCGACCTTGCCGAGAGCAGGTTGGGAGAGGGAGAAAGCCTGGAAAACGAGAGAACTTGCAAATAGCACATTTCAGATTTAGAGGGTTGCTCAGATTCAGGATTTATTCCTAAAAAGAACAACGGCAATGGGATATTTGGGCAGCTTGAATGGACTGCATATTGTTTTTTGTGTTGTTTCTTTCGTCCTCTGTACCGTTTTCCTGGGTTAAGGTGGCTTGGTGAGGTGGAGTACAGTTGGGATAAAAGAGGGGAAAATTGTAAAATAGAAGCATATTAAATAACTGAAACTAGAAACATTTTCTCTCTCTCTCTCTCTCTGTGTGTGTGTGTGTGTGTGTGTGTCTCTTTCTCTGTCTCTGTCTCTCTCTCTCTCTCTCTGTCTCCCCTCTCCCTCTCTCCAGGGGTGGGTTGCTGAGGCTTCGCAGGGGTTTGGGAGAACCTCTAGCTAAGATTGTGTGCAATTTGGAGAACCCCCAAATCCCTCACCATGATGCCGACGAGGGTACACCCACCATGGCCATGCCCACCCAACAACTGGGCAGAGAACCTCTTGCTAACATTTTTGAAGCCCACCCCTGTCTGTATCTCTCTTTCTATCTCTATCTATCTGTGTCTGTCTGTCTGTCCATCCTTCCTATCTCTTTCTCCCTCCCTCCCTCTCTTTCTCTCTCATCTCTCTCTCTCTCCCTCTCTCTCTCTCTCTTTATATATCTGTGTCTGCCTGTCTGTCTGTCTATCTGTCCATCCTATCTCTCTCTCCCTCCCTCCCTCCCTCTTTCTTTCTCATCTCTCTCTCTCTCTCTCTCTCTCTTTATATATATGTCTGTTTTTCTGTCTGTCCATCCTACCTAATTACCTACCTACCTACCTACCTACCTACCTACCTACCTACCTACCTACCTACCTACCTACCTACCTATCTATCTATCTATCTATCTATCTATCTATCTATCTATCTATCTTCCTTCCAAGGTTTGGAAGCCCTGTCCTATTTAAATCTTAATTAATAGGACTTGCCTTTTCCCTGGCAATTATGGAAGTTTTCTTCCAAATTTTATTTTCCTCCCTTTGCACATTGTACACCATTTGCACACACAAAAAGCTCCATAACATGTTGGTGGCAACACATAGTTAGGTCTAAATTTTACAAATCCTGGAAAACTTTAGAAACATTTCTGAAAGAGATGCTTGAATGTATTGCCCCCAAATAATTTCTGCGCTCTGTTTGTAACATTCTGGAAAGAAAGAAAGAAAAAAAAAGAATGAAAGAAAGAATGAAAGAAAGAGAAATAAAAAAGAATGAATGAAAGTAAGAGAAAGAAAGAAAGAAAGAAAGAAAGAAAGAAAGAAAGAAGAAAGAAAGAAAGAAAGAAAGAAAGAAAGAAAGAAAATTGAAAGAAAATGGGAACCAATAAATTTGGGGCGACTTTTGTGAAATTAGCCATCAAGGAAGTTGCCAACAAAGAATTGCAGCTCCCTGGAATTATGGATATGAACCAGTGGGGGGCAGGAAATGCCAACCATTAGAATAAATAAAGAAATAAACTACAGTGTTATTTTGCTCTAGATCCACCAGGTGGTTATCTAAGCCTGCTTTCTTGCAGAAGAGTGGGTGAAAAGATTGGATTTGAATTTTGTCTCGCCTCCTGGGAGAAAAAAGAACTTTAGAAAATATAGTCCTTTGCATTTTTATATAAATTTTTAATTTTAAAAAAATGAGTTCCAGGCCTTCACTGCAGTTTCTTCAAATTAATTTGGGCAAGATAGGTAAATTCAGACAGCTGAGAAGACCTTTCCTTTTCAGCATAGTTAGAAAGGAAAAAGAGATTTTTGAGAAAAAAAAAGGAAAACAAAATACATATTTCCATCCCTATTTCCCCCCATGTCTGCTAAACACTTAATTCCCACAGCACTGCCTTATGCTTCTCAACTTTCCTACTTCCTTCTCCTATTGGTATCTTATGATTTATCACTTTGTTGTTTGTATCTTATGATTTATGGTGGTTATCTTATGATTTATCACTTCATTGTTTATATGTACACTGAGAGTTTATGCACTGGAGACAGATTCCTTGTTTGTCCAATCACACTTGGCCAATAAAGAATATTCTGTTATTGTTCTGTTCGGTTCCCTTCTCTTCTCCTCTCCTCTCCTCTTCCCTTCCCTTCCCTTCCCTCCCATTCTAATTCTAATTCTAATTCTAATCTATTCCTATTCCTTTCCTTTCCATTCCATATTTTCTCTTCTCTTCTCTTCTCTTCTCTTCTCTTCTCTTCTCTTCTCTTCCCTTCCCTTCCCTTCCCTTCCCTTCCCATCCCTTCCCATCCCATCCCATCCCATCCCATCCCATCCCATCCCATTTTATCCCTGCTTCAACTCATCCCCAAGTATTCACTTCCTACAGTACATATAGGACTCCTGAAATATTTCACTTCTAAATGGGGAAATATCTTCCTTGGTTTTTCATGCTTAGTTTTACTCTTAGCTTAACCTACCTTGCAGGGATGTTGTAAAAATAAAGGTCACTTCATTCAGAGAGCAGCACCCTTGGATTTAACCCTGTCCCTTGACATTTATTCCCGGCTTATGTGAAAAGCTTTTGTGCGTCTTTTGTTTCCTGAACAGATCAGGATTAGGTAGCCACTTGTCTAAAATAGTCTAAGGTCTCCTGCTTGAGCAGGGGGTTGGACTAGAAGACCTCCAAGGTCCCTTCCAACTCTCTTACACTGTTCTGTTCCCAATTTTTGCTGCTGAATTTGGTTAATCGAAACCAGCATTTCTCAACCTTGGTTGTTTTTAAGGCAGGTGGATTTCAAATCCCAGAATTCCCCAGGCAGCATGGTTGGCTGGGGAATTCTGGGAGTTGAAGTCCACAAGTCTTAAAGTTCCCAAGTTTGGACACCCCTGGCGTAAATGAATCATCTGTTCGCACTCTTACCCAATCAGCAATGCTCTCTTTGTCCATTGTGCGTCCTTGTGATTTTAGTATTCCTAAACACCTCCCTTGTTCTCCCTTACGCTCAACTAAGTAATGCTGCATTTTTTTTTTGTTGCTCCATCAGCATTTTTCTCGGAGAGCTGGCAATGTGTGTGTGTGTGTGTGTGTGTGTGTGTGTGTGTGTGTGTGTGTGTTTCATTATTCTGGCTGCCACCCTTTCCCAGGTTGTTCCCGTGGTGGGGGGGTGGGAACAGCTGACCATGTCTGCTGAAAGCTGATTGGCTCGGAGAAGCCCCGTCTGGAAGATTAAGCTGGGTGGAGATTTGAAAGCCGAGAAAAAGCCGAGCGCTTGAGCCAACCCGTCTCTGCTCGGTACAAAGCCAATCTGACCTTTGGGCTTCAGTGAATAAAGGAAAGCAAAGTTGCCCACAAGATGTCTTACAGAGTAACAGAAGAGTTGGAAGGGACCTTGGAGGTCTTCTAGTCCAACCCCCTGCTCGAGCAGGAGACCCTAAACCATTTCAGACATGTGGTTGTCCAATCCCTCCTTTAAAAAAACCTCCCCTGATGAAGCACTCACAACTTTTTCTTTGGTAAAAAGTTTATTTTTATTTTTCCTTTCAAATTCATTCTTAGATATACTGTACGTTCTTATAATTGCTGTTTAACATTTGTCAGTTCATATCATTTTTCCGCCTGTATATTTACCTTTTAATATTTTCTTATTTCCCCTCCTCCTAATTTAAGAATGTGTCGTCTGAGATATTTATTTCATGTTTTGTTCCTTCCCCCCCCCATTTATATCTTTTTTTCAAGCCAATCGTAAAATTGTCCCCGTGTCCTGTAGTACACTGATTCCTATTTGTCTCTCATTCTCAATGTCAACCTGTTCATTTTCGATGGTCTTAGGAACCGAGACACCAATTTTATGGTTGAGGGTCACCACCACACGAGGAACTGTATAAAAGGGTCGCGGGATTGGGAAGGTTGAGAACCACTGCAATAAAGGCTTTCTCGAACCTCAGCAAAGCATCAGAGCCCTGACTTCCCTGAGTTCATTACTCAGAACGATGACGTTAATCGGGGATTATGGACTCCAGCGGGAAGGTTGAAGAGAGTCCTTCACATTCCTTCCACCAGCTTCAGCTGGTTTGACCCTTGTTTGACTTCTACCCTATGGCATTCATCCATGATGGATGGTGCTTTCTGAGCTAGGTTGTTTTCTTGCAGACATTTCATTGCCCACCTAGGTAACATCATCAATGCTAGAGGAGAGTGGGGTTTATGGAGAGGAGGAGGGAGACTGTGGGGTCCTTGGTGCTCTGTGAGCTTGCTTGTTTTCTTGAGGATGTTTCATTATCCAACTAGGTAACATCATCAGTGCTAGAAGGGAGTGGGACAGACAAAGGGAGAGTTTGCAGCTCCCTTTCAAGCCCTGAGGATGTTACCTAATTGGGTAATGAAATGTCTGTGAGGAAACAGCTGAGGCTGAGATAGCATCAAGGACCCCACACTTCAACATTGAGTTACACATCTCTTCTTCTACCCAATGATGTTTGTACATATGTTTCTGTAGTTTATGTATGGTATGGATCCCTCCTCTATCACTGACTACCCCCTTCTGCATCTGATAAAAAATCAGGAGGAAGGAAGGAAGAGGAAGGAAGAGGAAGGAAGGAAAAGGAAGGAAGGAAGGAAAGAAGGAAGGAAGGAAAAGGAAAGGAGAAGAGAAGAGAGGAAGGAGGGAGGAAGGAAAAGGAGAGGGAAGGAAGGAACAGAAGAAAAGAAGGAAAAAAGGATGGAAAAGGAAGAAGGAAGGAAGGGAAAGGAAAGAAGGAAGTAAGGACAGAAAAGGAAAGGAAAGATGAAGAAGGAAGGAAAGGGAGGAAGGAAGGAAAGGAAAGGAGAGGAAGGAAGGAAGAAAGGGAAGGGAAGAAGGAAGGAAAGGAAAAGAAGAGAGGGAAGGAAGGAAGGAAGGAAGGAAGGAAGGAAGGAAGGAAACATATATTAGTTTCAGCGATGTCCCTTGATGCTTCTCCATTTCCTCTCCTGAATGCACAATCAATTTTCAATGGATTAAACAAATGGAGGAGGGGGCCATTCTTTCTCGGTCTCTCCCCCCCCCCCCCCCGCACAAAGAAAAGGCAGAGAGATCGATGTAAGGTAGAATGGGGGGAGCTCCTCTCCCTAACCTAGGAAAGGGTCTCTTTTATTAGAGGACTTTAAAAGGGGGGAGGGAGGGGAAACCTGAGTGATGGGAAGGAGTGGAACCTGTGACCTTGGAGAGCTCATCTCTCCTGGCACAGAAAACAGATTCAAGTTCAGCCGTTGGGATCCCTGCCGGAACTGAACCTTGGGATGAACAAACCAGGTTTCATCCTGGGCTGATGACTCCGCTTCATGTCCTTCTTTTGGATCTTTTCCCTCCTGATTTTTTTTTTTTTGCCATCATCCATATCAGTTGTCCTTTCCTCCTCCTTCCTCCTCCTCCTCTTCTTTTTCCTCCCTTCTCCCCTCCACCTCTTCATCCTCCTCTTCTTCTTTCTCCTCCTCCTCCCTCCTCTATTTTCCTCCTCCTCTATTTTCTTTCATTCTTCTTTAATCTTTTCTTCCTCCTCCCCCTCCCCCTCTATTTTCCTCCCCCTCTCTATTTTCCTTCTCTATTTTCTTTCTTATCCTCCTCCTCTTTAATTTTTTCCTCTTCCCCCTCCTCTTCTTCCTCC